>NC_137969.1:101493756-102243602 GCF_963924665.1 Micromys minutus
GTGCCATGGTACATGTATACTGTATCTGCATACCTGAACACATACACACACACAGATAAATAGTACAAAAAGACTGTATACACAAGCATATCTCCTGAAGATGAATATTCTTAATGAGATTGTTAGTGAACAGATTCCTTCAATATATATGTTGAAATAAACATCACATCCAGGGTCGAGCTGTGCTTGATAACGGAGGTGGATTCGTCTAACACACTGCATAGATCAAAGACCAGAAATCATGTGATCGCATCAAGTAAAGGAGACTTTGAAGATGCCCCAGCAGTCACCAGTGATTTTGAACCTCTCTCAGGAAACAAGGCATAGAAGGAGGAAGATCATGAGCCACAGGAGTGAGACGATGCTGTTAGAAGTGCACAGAATTGTGGGAAGTCCTAACAGCTGAGTTCTGAGGTTGGGAGTGGGGAATGAGGAGGGGGGAGGGTGTGAGCCAAGGACCCCCCCCCCTCCTGCTACTTTTGTAGCCAACACACTGTCAGAGTTCCAGACTCTCTGGGGATGTAGAAGAGAAACATCTTTTTGCCAGCAAGAATGATTAAACACAAAACTATTCCTCTTTGTAGGTGGCATGGCGGTGACCGTAGATAGAATGAAGAGAGATTGAAAACAACCGGATGGTCAAAGGCATAGAACTAATCATTGAACCCACAGTGTCTCGAAATGGAGGCTAGATATACAAGTCAGGCTTCAGACTAGTGGAAAGCAAGACTTAAGTCGCTAAACTGTTTGCAGTCACTCAGAGCCGGCTGGGCTTATGTGCTCGTTGTGAGTCAGTCAGCACATCAACCCTGTGTGTTTGCTCAAGGGGAGACCTGGGATCTGTTGAGCAAACACTGGTCCATAGTTTCCCCGGACATGAACAACTGTTTTTTTTTTTTTTTTGAGACAAGATCATATGTGGCCCAGGCTGGCTTTGGGCTAACCTCATAGCTAAGGATGACCTCTACCTTTTGATCTTCCTGCTTCTTCCTCCCTAATGCTGGGATTAGAGATGCTCAGCACCATGCCTAACTGGGGGCTGTGATGAGCATGAAGCCCAGGGTCTCCTGCTTGCTGAGTGAGTGCTCTCCCAGTTGAACGGCATCTCCAGCGGCCCCGCTGATTTCTGATACAGTCGCAGGAGTGGTTTGATAGAGAAAGGGTAGGCTTTCCAGCCTAAACCTCGAACCCAAACCCACTGAGAATAGACCCAATACGTGATGGTTATTATTGTTTGTCAAGCTGGAATTAACTAAAAAAATCCCAAAGCGGAGGGAGGACACACCTCTGAGGGACTTTGGTTTGCTTTGAAGGATGAAGGACCATTTCTAATCTGGATCATGAGGTAGAAAGGCACACGCCTTTAATCCGGATCTTGAGGCAGGAAGGCTCACCCTCTGTTGGAAGCCTATAGAAAGACATGGAAAAAGGAAGCTTTTGCTCTTTGCTTGCCTTTGCCTTGCCAGCAAGTCCATTCCCTCATTGCATTAGAGGCCAGTTCTTTGGGATTCCAGAGTCTACAGAAGACCAGCTAAGACATCCAGCCTCATGGACCAAACAACTGTTGGGTTCTTGGATGCTCCGTTTGTTTGGAGGCAGCCATTGTTGGATTAGCTAGACCACAGCCTGGAAGTCATTCTAAAAATCCCTTTTCTATAAAGAGATTTATTCTATAGGGCTCTGTTACCTTCGAGAATTCTGACCAATATGCGGCATTTTAAGGTAAAATGTAAAGTTTTTACAAGTAAGAACAAGTATGGGGGGAGCTCTTTGAGACCCATACATGCTACAGGAAGGGAAAAGATGAGCAAGTCACACGGTACAACAAAGGTAAAAATTCTGGGGCCAACAAAACAGCTCAACAGGTCAGGGCATTTACCACCATGCCTGGTGACCTAAGTTCGATCCCAGAGACTCACATGGTGGAAGGAGAGAACAGACTTCTACAAGTTGCCCTCTGACCTCCACATGGGCAGTATGGCCCCACCCTTCCTGGCCTTCATACACAAAGTATACAACAAGTATATTTAAAGTGTGATAAAATATTAAAGGTTTTATTCTGAAAAGGTTTTATTCTAAGTCCTTGAGAGGAAAGGCCACTGACCAGGATTACGTTTTCACAAGCCACATGTGTGACGTGAACTCACGTCTGGAATAATTACATTCAAAAGTCAATGTTGGAAGAAATATTAGAAAATGGGCAGGAGGCAAGAACAGGACAGGAAGACAGAAATGGTAATCAGAAAGATTTTCAGCATTGTTAGCTCATTAAGGAAAAACCTGAATGTTAGACACTACTGTATATTTATGAGACAAGCTCAAATTAAATTTGAATATGGGTTGTATCCTAGATCCCGAGCCTGGTGGGCGAGGCAAGGAGATGAAGCAGACACTGGATACAAAGTAGTTTAGTGGTCTCTCAAAACTGGAAACAACTCCCACAGTGTTGGGTGTTGTTAAGGAACAAAGCCCTCGCCTAGAGCAAGTGATGGTCTCATTCTTGCTACCAGTGAGTCAAAACGCACACCAGGTGCCACACAGTTAACACCCCAACACCTTTATCTCATCCTGATCCAGTAAATCTGGTATTCCTGCACGATCCTGTAAACAACTGTAGAAAACTCAATTTATCAGCCCACAGGGCTCCTCCAGGGGTGATGGGTTAGGGCCCCGTGTGATGCTCTCTCTCCTTGTGAACTAACCAAGAATGTCTCTGGCCTTCGATGCCTGGGCCTTGTACAGGACACAGATAATAACGTCAAAAGAATGCACGTTGTGTGATCTCATCTGTGTCACAACCTTGAAATAACAAAATTACCGAGATGGAAAAGAGATTAGTGGTTGTCAGGGCTGAAGAATGTGTGTTGGTTTGGCTCTAAGAGCAGCGTAAGGGAGGTTTGTATGATGAGGGAATGCTTTTATTCCTGAACTGTGGTGGCAACTACAAAGTGCTCCCATTACAAAGTGACACACGCTGTTCCATGTCAAGTTCCTTATTCTTACGTTGTCCCAGGAGGCAAAAAAACATTGGGAAAAGCTGGGAAGTTGCTGAGGACCTTTCTTCACTCTCTCTGAAAATTTCAGGATCTCTATACAATCAAAAGCTTTGAAAATAACACAATAGACAGTTACAGTAATTACAGTAATCTAAGGATGAAAAAACATATGATAATGTCTTTGGGGGGGTTGGTATAAAAGATTTGTGGGCTTCTTTTTATTAAGAAGATTGTTGGTCCAAAACAAAATAACTTGGGTTTTCAGGGTTATACACAAGTTTCTGAAGGATGGAGAGACTAAAAGCCCAGTGATTGTCAGTAGAAAGACTAGGCTATGTTCAAACCAGGTAGAAGGGGTCTTTCTGAACAGGATGTGAAATCAGACACCTAAAGAGAAGGATCAATGGAATGGACACTGTTCCACGTTCCATCAAAAATACAAGACTGTCCGTGACAAATTTATGGCCTATATTTGAAACACAGTACATAGGACAGTACACAAAAGGTCCCTTCTAAGAACATGAAATCAAAACTGGCCCAAGAAAATGAACAAGGGAGAAAATTTGGTATAGGAACAATACATAAAAAAATATCTTTTATTCTGTACAAATGATCTGTGAACCTTAGAGGAAGCTACTGTGGTGTTCTAGAAAATTCCGGAGGGGATTTCAAATACTTCACAGAACCTTGTTTTCAAGGGTGTGCCAGACGAGTGTTTGCAGCAAAGTCGTGGGCAAGGTCACTCTTTGAATATCAATTTGGTAATAGCCAAAAAAAAAAAAAAAAAAAATCGAAATATGGGACCCTCAGATTCATTTAATCTTGGGAAATTCATCTGGTGGGATCGCTGGGCCAAGTGAGGGCCAGCAAGTCAGGAGAGGAGTCTGCAGCATTGTGCCTGGGGTCCAGTTAGAACCGGTTTCCTCTCTTTCACTTAGTAGTGATGTGATTACACACAGCATTATGTGGCCATGCATGGGAATACCACTTGGACCAAAAGTTAGTGAGGCAAAGCTAATCATAGTCTAAATAACAGTATAGAGGGGGCAGTTGACATGAAGCCTGCATTCTGATGAGGAAGCTATTCAAGCTTCTTCCACATATGCTGAGAGTTATGGAAACATGTATATGCATATATACACATGCATATATATATATACATACATATATACATGCACACACACATATATATGTATATATAACACAATGCATATGCATTCAGTTTCTCCTCCTCCACAGCCTTGGGACCTCAAAGTCTCCCATTAAAAATAATTAGACATCATTCTCCTCCTGTCGCTCTTTCAATTCTGCCCCCTCTTCCAGGAAGCTCTCTGAGCCTGGCTTGGGGGTGGAGGACCGTCACCTGGATGTCCCATTTAGGACTGAGAACCCTACAGTCTTCTAGTCTCTGCATGGTTGATGGTCTGTGTCTTGCTGATACAATTAGGCTGTCAGCATTTGCAGCAGTATTGACAGGACCTGCACAAGCTTGAGGCAGACAACATCGCAGCATGGAGTGGAGAAGAGGCTGAGGAGCCCTTGGTATGTGCTAGCTGCTGGGAGAAGGAGACTCCACTTTCTTTACTGACTTGACTCCTGGTTGGTTGAACAGGGCAGGCCCCACTCCCAGGAGTAGTTGGGCAACACAAACTGGCAGGGGAGGGGATCTCAAGGTTGGGTGGGTAGGGAGTTGGTGGAGACAGGAGGGGTTGGAGGATGACTGGACGTGAATGTATAAAAATAGTGGGAGAAGATAGAGAATAAGCATCACTTGAAAGGAAAGAAGGCTCACTGGAGCAGCAGAAAACGAGCCTGCTGCATCAGCACCAAAGCCCAGACCCACTTTTACCCTCCTGCTGTGTGGCTCTTACACCCACTGATGCTTCCAAAGCAAGGGAGTGCCATGCCTGTGGATGTGACAGCACAGCCAGGGAGCAGGGGAGCAGCAAGAGACAGCACAGCTGAAATGCCTTGGCATTTGTGGGGTGGGGGTGGGGAGGTCAGATAAGACACCCCTGGAAGGAAAGCTGCCATATTGAATAATCAGGGCCATGGTGACGGGAAGACATGGATGGGAGATAACCACAGACCAAAAGTTTCCCCTGGACCCAAGGCTGTCTGGCACCTCCACCTCATTTCCAGTTTGTAAAGCAGTTGCTTTGCAAGCACAAGACGCTGAGTTTGAGCCCCAGAACCTCTGTGGAAAAGCCCAGTCCAGTGGAATGTGCTTGTAATTCCAACTCTGAGGATGCAGACAGGAGGATCCCAGGGATCACTGGTCAGCAGATCACCTGACAATAGAGTCTGATCTCTGGCCTACCTACGTGTACACACACACACACACACACACACACACACACTTGTGCCACATGCCCATGCACATGACTTGTACACACTCATACACACATGCACACACATATACACACGCATGCGCATGCAAGTGTATACACAGACACACACCTACATATACCTGTACACACACATACATGCACACATACACAAATACAATGAGACTCAGAAGGACTGACCCCTGAGGCGAGGCAGTGGGTTGGACCCATTGAGAACACCTCGGGCTGTGTAAGCTCCGTACTGTGCTAGGCAGACTAGGAAAAGAAGCCGCTAGCCCTCCATAGAATTCCAGAGTTCCCTCGTCATCTAAACTCCTAATCTTCCCTGATGGCTCTGGGAACTGCCAAGCATGTGATTTCTCTTAGTATTTATGTCTTTCCTTTACACTAACAAGCAGCGATGTTTCTCTTTGTGGAATTAAACCTCGCAGAAATATCTCTGCAAGCAGATTTGTGTCTTGATAACAATCTGTTGATTAATTTGGCTGCAGAACGCTGATGGGTGTGAGAGTCTCTGGGAACGCTTCCAAACAGATACGCATCAGTGTAATTAAATCCTTCCAGCATCTCACAACTGTCATGGTGAGGTTTTGCCACTGACACCAGCCTGGCTTCGGCTCCAAGTGGTGTGTGTGCACATATACTTGTGTGTGTGTGTGTGTGAGCATATGTGTCTTTTGTAGCAGCACACATACTGTGTTATAGTTTTCCCTTACCCCATTTTCTAGGTGAGTTCCCTCAAGACTGAAAAGCTTTATATCTGGGGTACTTTACCTTGTCCCCTAAAGGTTCACATCCCTGAGATGTTTGGTCCTCAGCTTATGGTGTTTGGAGGAAGCAGTGGCTAAAATGGCCATCCCCCATCTTAGCGAGAGTGGGATGAGGGATACAGTGGGGGGAACTCAGAAGTCAAGACCCATGAGATGGGTGAGCCTGACACTTGAGCCTGGTCATCTGAGTTTCATCCTTGGAAGCCGCATAGAAGACTCCATAAAGCCGTCCTCTGGTCTCCCTGTGTGCCACAAAATGCATGACTGCACACTTAATCTGCACGCGTGTGCTTGCGTGCACTCGAGCGTGTGTGCACGCACGCACGCGCGCGCGCGCGCACACACACACACACACACACTCACCCTGGCCACCGCACCTTCTTTCTCATGAAGTAAATAGCTTCTACCACCTGCTTTTGCCACAGCACCACAGTGACAGGGTCAAGTAACCATGGCCTCAGGCCTCCAGAGCCATCAGCCCAAATAAAGTTTTTCTGCCGTCAAGCTGATCTGTCTGGGGTGTCTTGGACAGTATCAGAAAGCTGGCTAATACAGGGTATGTCCTTCCACTTCCCCCAAGGCCTTCCCCTGCCTCTGTCAGAGCTTACAGTAGTCAGCAAGGAGAAGGGAAGAGCCCAGGTTTGGGAACTAAGGAGAACCATGACAGGATCTCAGTTTCCTCCGTGGTGAATGGAGTTGAGTGTTTCAGAAAGGGGCTTAGGAGGTGATGCTTGCCATTTTCAGACAGACTGGGATGAGGGACTTGGAAATTCGTGTCTTACAGTGCAAGACCACTTGGTTGCAATGAACTCACAAATAGAAACCCTGCACGCTAGAGTAAGGTAGCCGCTCAGATTCTTGTCCACACGCATACCCAAGTCCACTGTCCCTCCCGGGGAGCCTCATATGGCTAGAATGGCTGTTCTGAGGCCATGGAGCTTCGCATTGGGCCTTACACAACTTCACAATTTATTTTATGTACGTTTTAATGCACATATCCTCCTCTCCCCACATGTAAACATTATAGGCTGAGTTCCGCATAGGAGGAGAGCAGCTTTTACTCTTACTTCTTGACCTTGCTTAACATTGGAAGAACCTCATGGAGCCATGTGGGCATCATTGCAGCCAGGGGGAGGAATTTCTTCCGAGAGAAGGAAATCGAGGCATTGGTTGGCTGTATACACTGGCCAGGGTTTCTAGTACATTCCAGTCCTCCATGGGCTGTAGGGTGGGAAGGCGGTCAAAGATGTAAGAGTGAGGTGATTTGAGCACAGGGAGTGAGGCTTGAGGGACATTGGTGCAAACTCTCTATTCAGCAAAGTGAAGAGGAAACTTAAGGGTTCTTTGGAATCAGTTGTGTTGGACGGTGTTTTGCTGAGGCAAACACATGAAGGAGTGTTTTTCTCAAGTGGACAAAGGTCAAAGACTAAGGCAGACTCACGAAGGAATGTTTCACTGAAGCAGACACAGCAGGATGTTTTTCTGAAGTAAGTACCTGAAAGGACACATGATGAGGGATTCTTTGCTAACAACATGCATGTACTGGTCCGTCTCACATTGTGTAGCTGAGCTTCATTTGTCAGGACTCAGAGGATTCAGGCTGATTGGATGCATGCTCTGGGGCAAGGCCCATGCGGAGGAAAGGCATGTGGACTACACGTGATGTTTGGCCGGTATAAATAGGACTCCATGGAGTGACAGAGACAGGGCCAGGCTTTGCTGGTACAACTCACTGTGCAGTACTTGTGGGTCTCCTCTCTTCGTTGATCTTTGATTCCCTGGACTGCTGATGTATCTGTGAAGTGTTTGTGAGTAGGTCAAGCTGCTGCAGCCTACTGACCTGTGAACTGAACTGCCGATTTCCAAACAACACAGACAGGAGTTGCTCCACAGAACCTTTCTAAATAAGTCCACTCCCCCCACATTCTTTAGAACCATCATTAAAAATAAGGTTTGAAAAATAAAATAAAATTACAGCAAGGGGCCTGCTTTGTTGTCTCATTTTGTTTTGAGACTATGTTGCCTTGGCTGGCTGGGAACTTGCTACATAAACCAGGCTAGCCTCAGATTCAGAGGTCCATCGCCTCCGCCTCCGCCTCCGCCTCCGCCTCCGCCTCTGCCTCCTGAGTGGAATTAAAGGCACGTACCACTGAGCACAGCAACAGAGATCCTTTAACATTCCATGTCCAGTCCTGGAAGTGTGAGAGTTCGTTATTCCATGTGGCAAATCCTGTTAGTATCAGCAGGGTTTGCATGGGCAGGTCATTTGGAAGTTGCACACACTCTGTAGATTTGGAGTCTTTTTTTTTGTGTGTGTGTGTGTGTGTGTGTGTGTTTGTAGCTCTGGCTGGCCTAGAACTCAGAGAGATGCTCCTGCCTCTGCCTCCTGAGTACAAGGATTAAAGACGTGCACCATCATGCCCTGTACTAGACTGTATCCTCACACTCTGATAACACTGCCTGTGTGTGGAGGTGCTTAACTGTCTCTAGTGTTTCAGAATCCTGGAGCTGGAAAGAATTGTCAGACTTAAGGATCTCCTGCACAGTCCCTCAGTGCTGTGGTCAGTGTCTCATTACTGCAGATTGCTGTCTGTTAGCAGGTGAGGGCGGGTGAAAGACAAGGCTCCAGCCTGTGATTGGACAGTGGAAAAGGAGGGCGGGCTGAGAGATTTTGAGAGGCAGGAGAGAGTACAGAGAGGGAGAAGGAAGGAAGATGGAGGAAGAGAAGGACAACCCAGACCCGTGTGGCTTTAAATAGCCACAGGTAGCTATGAATACCTTATTAGGGATGGATAATTGGAGGACAGTTTGTCTTATCTAGGTGGGCCGTTTATATCAATATCAGTTGGCTCAGAGTTTATTGCGTGGACATTTTAGGGGGTGAGAGTTTACTGATATAAATCTGACCGGTACATTACAAGCCTCTAGAGTTTTGATTTTACTGGGTTACTGGGAATCATGACTATAACCACAGGGGACGGATGCTGGGAATGTGAGCAGAATCCACAGCAAGAGAGCTGCAAGATGGGCGGTTTCTGTATGGGGCTGGTGTGGTAGCGACCTGCCACGGAACTTAGCGAGTTGAGTGGAGAAATTTTAGAGCAAAGGGTTAGAGAGTCTGTAGAGATGAGAACACCCCGCTGGTGCCATGTGGTCCAATGATGTGTGGGATGGCACATTTATTGTTTATTATATAACACAACACATTACAGTGTCTCTGAGTTTATCAAACATTCAGCTGCACTCTTCCAAGATGCCCAGCAGGATAGGACGTGTGAGTGACTGAACCAAGACCTGCCAGCCATAGAGAAATGTTAAGACAGAGGCTCAAATGATTTTCTTGTCTAGTTTCTGCTTGGATTCCTGGTGCTCAGGACACCAGCATTCCCCCACATGACTGCACACTCGAATACATGTCTTATTCCGACCACTTCTTTCACATACACTGGCTGTAGTTTCCTTATTTGAAGTGTGTGTGCATACATGTGTGTATGCATGTATATGTGTCCATGTGTATGTATCCATGTATATGTGTACATATGCACATACATGTGTATAGAAATGTATATGTGCATGTATGTGTGTGTTTATGAGTGGGTGTATGTATTATGGTGTATGCATGTATGTATGTGAGTGTGTATCCCACATGTGTGTATGTATATATGTGCACATGCATGTATGCATTTCTAATAGTCAGTATGTGGTAATAGATTATAAATATAGAATATAACACATTGTATAACAAGTGAAAATTCAGGGATGCTCACTGTCTATTGTAAAGAAAGCTTTATTCACACAGCCACGCCCACTCATCTACTTGCTGCCTGTGGCTTTTTTTGCTATAGCAAGCCGAAGACTTGGGCAATTGCTGCTTGGCCTGTATGTCCTTTTTGAATAATGTTAAGTCTCTCCCTGCTGATCAAGTGTGCCTGGCTCTGCTACAAACTGTATACTTACAACACAGCATACATCAAAGGAAGCACATGGACCACACACTTACAAGTCACAATAATGTTCTAGATTGTGGTTGGGTTCGAAAGATGTGATTGCACATGAGATGGTCGTTCATGGAGAATCTTATCTTGGCTAAAGTTTGTCTTCTTGAAGCATCAGAGTGTCTCTCGTTAACTGGAGTTTGTCATGTTGGAACCTCTGAGCACCGCCTGGCCGGTTTAGTTAAAATGCAGAGACTCTTAGGCAAAAATAGTGATCAATATAGCAGTTAACAAACAGGGCCCTGGCTGACTTCTCTTATGTCATCCAAAGAAATCATTAACAGATGTGGTTGCTTTTAAGGCTGGACCTCACTGAGCACCACAGCTCAAATTGGGGTTGAGTGATGGATTCTCTGAGCCTCTCAGAGAAAACACAACACTGGCGGGGAACAGTAGATTTGATAGAGAAAGAGCATTGGGGTCTGGAGCATTCCATAGCTCATTTGAGGAGATGAAATAAAATTTCAACTGTGTTGAGCAGATGTGTGGAGTTGTTCTTTTGTTTTTGTTTTTGTTTGGTTTGGTTTACCACATGCTGCCCGGGACCCTCTCAGTTTGCTTCCTGGACAAGAAGTCACCACAAAGGGTCCAGCCATTCTCTGGTATTATGCATTGCTTCTTCCACAAGAGGGCAGAAGAACGCAGGTCATTTTTCTTTTGTCTTGGCTTCTCAGTGTGCACCCGAGCTTTCAACCACTACAAAGCCTGTTTGCTCCAACCCACGGGGCTGAAGCGGGCCTTTGGTCCACGGACCTTAAGGAAAGCTCCATAAACTATTGGCAAAACTAGCACACCTTCCTGTTTGTTGACAAAGACACCTGCAAAACCGGACTGGAGCCAAAGGATTCTCCTCAAGCAATATGAATATTCATTAGAGAGCACAGGCAGGGGGAAAAATACAAAGACCAGGTGA
This sequence comes from Micromys minutus, assembly GCF_963924665.1. Classification (NCBI taxonomy): domain Eukaryota; kingdom Metazoa; phylum Chordata; class Mammalia; order Rodentia; family Muridae; genus Micromys; species Micromys minutus. Next base: position 101,504,779 of record NC_137969.1, read on the forward strand.
CCGGGGACACCTACTGGGCACTGCTTTTTGGAATGTAAAAAAAAAAAAAGGTTTTCTCTCATTACAATAAACTCTGAGCCCCCCATAACCTGACTGGAGCCAAAAGATTCTCCTCAAGCAACATGATTATTCATAGAGAGCACAGGCAGAGGGAAAAAAAATACAAAGAAGACCAGGTGACCGGGGACACCTACTGGGCACTGCTTTTTTTGGAATGTAGAAAAACAAAAAGGTTTTCTCTCATTACAATAAACTCTGAGCTCACCCCCCCCCCCAAAGCTCATCAAATGGGGATTAAAGGTGTGGAAGTGGGTGTGGCCAGTGGTCTACACTCTTTCTCCCAACAGGGCTACACTCCCAGAGCTGATGGCAGTTCCTGTGCTCCCTGGTCAATGCTTAGCTACTCCATAGTATTTTTCCTCCTTTTTTACCTGCTGCCCTTGCGGCTTTAGTTCATAGCTGGTTGTTGATAGGTGGCAGTTGATGGAACGGAGACCTGGCCTATTAACAGAGAAGCCGGGGGATGTTTTAACTGGGGGATGTAGCTGGACTTTCCCTGGCAGAATATCACATACAGGAGAGGCTTGTCCACATGACTTGAGGATGGCTCACTTGCTTGCTCTTCGCAGTGTCTCTCTTTGGAGCGCTGCAGCTAGTCAAAGCACATGCAAGCTACTTCGGATGCTCACTGACGGTCCACCACACTTTGGTCTAGTCTGCCCTCTGTGAACTCATAGGCTTGAGAAGCCAGTAATATGTAGCTGTCCTGATACCTACACGGCAATAGTTCCAGGAGCCCCCACTGTCACCCATGGACACCCAGATCTGCAGATGCTCAACTACTTGAAAAACCAACACACATCTCTGCACACACTGACTCTAAATCTGCTCTCCTGTTGATTACTTATAAAATTTAAGGTAATACAAACGCCTTACGGTGACTTGCTTTATTGTTTATGGAGTAATGATGAGAAACGAACCCACCAGACTGGGGAGATAGATGGCTCAGTGGGTAAGGTCACTAGCCTAGCAAGCCTGGTGACCAGAGTTTGATCCTTGGAAGCCAAGTGGAAGTGCAACCGGGTGGTCAGTGCTTCTACCATGAGAGACTCTGCCTTAACAAGAACAGACTCCAAGTAGGCCTTTGACCTCTCTATGTGCATGGCAATACGAAAATGTTTGATTGTATGTTTGCGAGTGCACACATTGTGCACATACACACAAACAACTTTAATTTAAAATTAACTATATATATATATATATATATATATATATATATATATTCATGCCCTCTTATTTTTCTAATAATTCCAACTTGTCATTGGTTGGCTGGTCCTGTGAATATAGAACCCACAGAAATGGGGGGTGTAACTATATTTTTAACCCTTTTTTGTTTCCTTTCCATGACCACAGAATCATGGGTTGAGGCTTCCTGCTATTGGATATCACCCTCTGGGATATGGTACCATGGCGTCTTTATGAGCTCATGAAGTACTTGTTCTGAGTACTGCAAGGGGACCAAGTGTCTGCGTGCTTTGACTGTGGGCAAGTGGCTGCCTCATTAATGGCTCGGCATGCCACATCGAGGAGAGGATTCTCTAATTACACTAGACTTCTCTCTGTTGCTAATTAACTCTCCTCCGGATGCAGGACAGCTCTTGCCAGGAGAGATAAGGATCTGTGGTTGCTCAGCCCTGCTCTCACCTGGCTGGCACTGGCACCGGCCCCTTAGATGCTTTCTGGCACAGCCTGTGAATCTTCCGAGGGCTCATAAAGCCACTGGCGCTTGGAAATCCCCTGGAGCACGGTTGCTGTGCTGTTGAGCCTGCAGGGTGCTGTGTCATCCGCTAATTATCCCCAGCTCGTTAGCTCGTACTATGATGTAAGAAGAGGGGCGTCTCCCCGCACTAGGTGCCCCCAGAACAGCAGCTTGCTGTGATCTTAGCTGTACCATTTCTCTTGTTTACCATGTGCCGTTACTGACCAAGAGGAGTCTGGAGCTGCTTCTTTCTCTCGGATGCTGGGGTGTGTGCAATCCCCGGCAATGATACATTTAGCTCTCTCCTGAAGCTGGACTACGCCTGAACTTTAGCCAAGAGGGTTGGCTTCAGGTTTGGGGAGAGATGGCTCAGTGGGTAGAGTGTTTGCCTCACTCAATCTCTAGGGGCCACATAAGAAGGTAGGCATCGCACTGCTGTCCTGTCATCCGGTGCTGCCAAGCAGGAGACAGAAGATCCCTGCCACTCAGTGCCCTTGTTAAAATCACTGAGTTCCATTCAGGGTCAGCGGAGGACCTGGTCTCAAAGAGTAAGGTGGGAGGCTGATAGAGAAAGACACTTCACTTTGAATTCTGAAGGCTACACACATGTGTGCATACACACTCACACACACACATACTCATGAATACACTCACACACATTCACACACTCATGCATACACTCTCACACACACATTGGCACACTCACATAGTCACACATGCACACACTCTTGCACACACTGACACATATACACACTCTCCCACACATTCACACTCACACTCATACTCACACACATGCACACACTTCACACACACTGAAACATACACTCACACATACACACACATACACTGACAAACACTCTCACACACACCCACACACTTACATACATACTCGCACATACACTTTCACACACGCACACACACACAGATGATGGCTCATAATACCAATGTAGTGCAATGGTTTTCGAAAGTGAAAGTAATGTGATTGTTAAAGCTCAAGATGCAGGAAGGAGACATAGGGTAAAGAGATATTCAGTATAGCAGAAAAGCAATGGACCAGTAACCCTGAGGGAAGGAAATGACAAGGTGGGGCTGTGAACTCAAGCATTTCAGCCCAGCTACGTGAGCTGAACCTTTACACTTCAGTACAGATGGCTCATGTGTGCTCCAATGGTTCATTTCGAGTTTCTCATCCAATAATAGTTTTTGGTTACAATGAAAGAGAGTGCTTGCACTGGGCAAACCCTGGTGTGCATACATGTATAGTTACACACATGTGCATACACATACATACTCACACACAGAGGTATGCACAAGCAAATACAGACACATTCATGTGCATATGTATATCCACAAATACATGTATACAAAAACACACAAGAGCTTACAAATATATACACATGTACACATACAAACATGTATATATGTACACACACAAACATGTACACATGTATATATGTACACATATATGAGCATGTACTACGGGAACTGTGGAGCACTATCTCCTGTCACTGGTCCCAAGATCTTGCTTTACAATCAGTGCACATGTGTTCAGCTGAGGAGGAGCCAATGTTTAGTGCTCCTTTGTAAGCATGCAGGCTTATTTATAACCACTTGAGGAGTTCCCAATTTGTTATTCAGAGACATGAATGATCCTGCTAGCAGCGCTGGGGTGATACAGTTTTCTCTGCTTAATTTCCCCAGTGCTCCTGTAATTACTGATTCACCAGTGACGCCTCTTTTCAGAGTCAGTCACTCAGCAAATCCTGCACACCTAAATGAAGGAAGCCGTCGACTTTTCTCTGTCCTCTGTGCCTCCCGAGCCCTAAACTTCTTAGGGTCTGGGTGCCCCCCACCCCCGGAGCTGCTCCAGGGAGCCAGTGGGATTGTTTATAGCTTTATGGGCTTAAGATCGATTGTGTAGCAAAGCTCTGCCTGCCTGTATGTTTTCTGCAGTGTTTTAATTCCTCTTCAATTTTCCCTTAAAACAACATGCCGCTCTTCGAAATGAGATGGTAGGATTCCTAGACATAAGCTGTGCTTGTTACTTCTGTCTGCATGGTAGCAGCCGTCTTGGCTTGCCAAGGCTCTTTCTTCATGGCACACAGTCCAACCACCTCACCATCACCTGTGAACTCCCCAGGGCTTCAGCCCAGTCCCACTGCCGCAGAAACCCAGCATTTGAACAGCTGGTCAAACACTCTTCCCACTAATTCAGCTTTGCCCTCAGTCTGTGGGGCTGCAAACCTTGCCTGGTTCTGGTGGTGGCTGCTGAATGTCCTAGAAACCTCCGCTTTCCCTGCAGAATGACGGTGCTCATTTCAGAGTGAGGATGCTGGATGCTAAACACCTCTTTGGGTACCGTCACTGTCGCTCCCAAGAACAGTCCTTCGGCTCTTCCTTTGTGTCCAGCATCTACCCTCCAGGCTCCCTGGGCGGCTCACACCACAGCGCGTGTATGGAATTTCTCACTGCACACACTCTTGTCTGGAGCAAACTGTGTTGATTGCTTCCTATTTCTGGCCACTGGAGTGAAGTGCATCTCTGTTCACTTGCTTTTCTTTAAAGTAAATGTCGTCATCCTTTTCTGGTTCTTCCCATTCATTCAGTAAATTTAGATTTTTATTAATACTTGGACTTAATGGATGACGTTTTGGAGGCCCTAGATTCCACATCTCTCAAAAGGATCTTGAGTTTGGTTGGCGACAGTGAAGGCTGTGGTGTCTGCGCATGTGTGGGTAAGGTGTGTGTGTGTGTGTGTGTTTGTGTGAGCATGCGTGTATGCTTCATTTCCTTTTATTTTGCTGCTGTGAGATTCCTTAATCCCTGTATTTTGATGTATGTAGTTAACCTCCTTAAGTTAGAGTTTTCCTTCTAGTACCTCTGTAGGGCTGGATTTGTGAATAGATACGATTTACATTTGACTTTATCATGGAATATTTTGTTTTCTCCGTCTACGGTGATTGAAAGTTTTGATGGGTATAGTAGTCTGGAATGGCATCTATGGTCTCACCATCTGCAGCACATCCATCTGTCCAGGCCTTTCTGGCTTTTAGAGACTCCACTGAGAAATCGGGTGTAGTTCTGATAAGTCTGCCTTTATATGTTACTTGGTCTTTTCCCTTGGAGCATTTTCTCTGTCTTTTGAGAACTCTTCATGTTTTTATTTTTTAATGTAAAAATAGGTACACTATAACATTATTATTATTATTAACTTATTCACTTTACATCCCTCTCACTGCACCCCCTCTCAGTTATGCCCTCCCTCAGTTCTTCCTCCTAACCCCTCCCCTACTCCTCTGAACAGGTGGGGCCCCCGGTATCCCTCACCCTGGTACATCAAGTCTCTGTGAGGCTAGCACATCTTCCCCTTGCAGCATTTAATATTCTATCTCTGTTCTGTACGTTTATTATTATTATTATATTTGATTATTATTATCTTTTCCTGGTTCAATATAGTTGGCATTCTTTATGTGTCTTATATCTTTATAGGAATCTCTGCCTTTCGGTTAGGAAAATTTTCTTCTATGATTTTGTTGAATCCATTTTCTGGGGCTTTGAGGTGAGTTTCTCCTCACTCCTCTGTACATACATACATACATACATACATACATACATACATATATATATATATATATATATATATATATATATATATATATATAAAAAACACGTTTTCTTTGTCTAATGTATTCTTTTCTTCTATGGTATCTCCAATGCCTGAGCTTTTTCTCTTCCATCCCATGCATTCTGTTGGTGATGCTTACCTCTGTAGTTCCTGTTTGAATTCCTGAATTTTTTGTTGCCAGGATTCCCTCAGTTTGTGTTTTCTTTATCGATTCCATGTTCACTTTCAGGCTTGAACAGTCTTATTCATTTTCTCCCTATGGACTCAAATTGAGCCGTCCAGAACAACCCCTATCTGTTGTCTCAAAGTGTTTGTGGGTCAGGAGAATTGTCACGTGGGTCCTCTGGGAGGCTCTCTAGAGTACCAAGCAGGGTGGTTTCTCATCAGAGGCTTGAGTAAGAAACGCGTTCCCTTTCCAGCTTGCAACCCTCTTCTCTTTTGGCGTGGAAAGTAGTCTCTCTGCTGGCTCTGCAGGGCTGATCACAAGAGGGCTGAGCTCAGCCGTAATGGAAAAATAAGAGCAGAACCCCCCAGAACGAGAGCCCTCGGGGCTGTACCAACTGTTTCTAAGTTAGAAGAGCCAGTTTTCAATGGTGAGTAGCTTTGTTTTATATCCCGACACTAAGATAAAGTAGGGGTGGTCCCCACTGCAAAGTTTCCTAATTAGATTATGTTTTCACCCAGTCCACTTAGAGTCATTGGTGACCCAGAATCCCAAGGCAAAGCCCAGAGTGTCCGTGTGAAAGGCATAAGTCCACTGGGCTGTTTGGATGTGAATGCATCAATACAGATAGATAAATAATTCATAGGTGGGTTTTTCTTAGATGTTATAAACAAAGATTGACAGAGTACCTCGGGGAAATCAAACTTTAACAATCTCATTTTATGGTTTCCTCGAGAAAGGAAAATTATTCAAAAAACATGGTGAAATGTCACATTATTCTTGTTTTGTGAGGAGCATCTTGTTCTGAGAGTGCATTATGAATTTTTAGAGAGTATTTAACAGTAAAAAGTGAGAAGGCTCACCGGCCCCAGCTCTAACTGAGGAACCAGAGACAGCTGTGGCTTCTGGGAGTAGGAGAGTCAGCTTTATCTAGCGGTGTGGTTGTTGGCAGGTTGACTGCACCCTGGTAGATGGATGTATGCCCAGGAGTGGATCAACAGTACAGCTGAACTCAATGGGTTCTTTTTTAAAAAGAGGAAGAAGAGAACATGAATTTGGAGGTGTAGTCTGTGGGAGCTGGGAGATAGGGTTGGGTCTAGAGGGAAGACGGGAGGATCAAAGTACATTGTATAAAATGTCAATTAATTAATATAATATTATAATAAGAATTATTATATATAGACTTCCCGTGTGGCTTGGCTTCCTGTGCTGTTTCCTACCTTGTTCACTCTTTGCCGCCAGACCTCCGCCATCATGGGTCGCATGCACACTCCCGGGAAAATCCTGTCCCAGTCGGCGCTGCCCTACCGCCGTAGCGTCCCCATGTAGCTGAAGTTGACATCTGACAACATGAAGGAACAAATTTACAAGTTAGCCAAGAAAGGCCTGACTCCTCCCAGAGAGGTGTGATCCTGAGGGACTCACAAAGTGTGGCAGAGGTCCATTTTGTGACTAGAAATAAGATCTTGAGAATCCTTAAGTCCAAAGGCCTTGCCCCTGATCTCCCTGAGGATCTCTACCATTTGATTAAGAAAGTAGTTGCTGACTGAAAGCACCTTGAAAGGAACAGAAAGGATAAGGATGCTAAATCCCACCTGATTCTGACAGAGAGCAGAATTCACCAATGGCTGGATACTATATGATTAAGCGGGTGCTTCCACCCAACTGGAAATATGAGTCATCCACAGCCTCTGCTCTAGTGGCATAAATGCTGTTGTGTACACAAGCAATAAAATCACTTTGAGTAAAAAAAATTGTATATGTTATATTGTAATGTCCTGGAGATTTATAATTTAATTAGAGACCAATGAAGGCTAGATACAAAAATTTGCTCTCCTACTTCTGCAATTTAAATTTTTAAAAAGGATTTATTTCTTAATGTGTATGAGCGTTTTGTCTATATGTTCGTAAGTGCACCCGCATGTGCCCGGTGTCCACCAAAGCCAGAGGAGGGCATCGGAGACTCTAGAATTAGAGTTACAGAAGTTGTCAGCTGCCCTGTGGGCACTGAGAACTGAACCTGGGTCCTCTGTAAAAGTAGCAAGTGTCCTTAACCACTGAGCCATCTCTCCAGCCCCATAATTTTTTAAGTTCATGATTATTTCAAAATAAAAAATTAAAATAAAGGTATTGGACAAACCCCAAAATGTCTCATTTTGAAAGATAAAGAGTTAGCATAAGACTGAAGTCTTCAAAAGACGGCATAACTCACCACTCCTGCCACCCCCGGTGATGTGTGTGAAAGACTGGCAATGTCCTTGAAGGAACTCTGGTTGTGTTTCAGAAAGTTCCTCTGTGTGTTAGTGTACGTGGAAGGAAACAGCATTCTGAGTGGATTGCAGTTAAGAAAAATGGTGACACAGAGCTGCTGTCCCTAGCCTTAAAAAGGTGACCTAGTGCAGAGGGCAGGCACACCATACCCCACTGGCACGCGCGCACACACACACACACACACACACACACACACACATATCTTTCTGTCTCCTCTATTTTCTTTTTTAGGCATGGGTCCCCTCTCTCTAACTGCTGTGTGCACCCTTGGTGACACTTGATCTCCAGTACCTATTTCAAAGTGTCTTCTGCTTCTTTGTATTCTCTTCAGATTCATCAACATTTCTTGTGACTTTCTATAACACAGTTGACAGACTCAAATTCTTCAACAGAACTGTGCTGACAGGAAGCATTTTCAGAACATAGCCTGAGGTCTTAAATGTGCTACACTAACCAAGACACCATCCCATCTTACAGTAAGAGAGACTGTCCTACCCTAGTAACAAAGACACTGTCCCATCCTACAATAACAAAGACACTGTCCCATCCTACAGTAACAAAGACACTGTCCCATCCTACAATAACAAAGACACTGTCCCATCCTACAATAACAAAGACTGTCCCATCCTACAGTAACAAAGACTGTCCTACCCTAGTAACAAAGACACTGTCTCATCCTACAGTAACAGAGACTGTCCTACCCTAGTAACAAAGACACTGTCCCATCCTACAATAACAAAGACTGTCCTACCCTAGTAACAAAGACACCGTCCCATCTTTAGAGCTGACACCTGATGGAGCACATACTGAGTGTGAGACCCCAGCTCAGTCTCAAGTAGGGACTTGGGACATAGGCCTACATGTGTTCACACAAATGTACATGGGGAGAAATAAGGAAAGGGGCACATGCAGTGCCCCCACCCTCTCCAGGTATCTGAGATCACAGGCACATGTCACCATACCCAGACCATGACCTATGATAGCATGCTTTCATTCCTTGAAATGTTCGAGCTTTTAATTTTCCATACATATTAATGCTATATCTTAACACTAAATGTAATATATTTTCCTTGATTTAGTTATTATTATTGATTCTATAGTTGATTAAAAATAACATAATCTATTCTCTTAATCTATCTCCCCTAACAACTGAGTATAAAAGTAGCATGTTAAGATTACTATATAGACAGGCTCTTTGAACTGTAGTTCATGTATATGTGAGTGGATATGATGTATTAATAAAGTCTAAGACATTTGACTTTCTTCAAATTTGGGTTTTGCTCATCCACCATGTTAAGAATCAGGGCCTCACACATTCTAGCACACGCTGAACCACAAATATGTTCCTGAAAGGGTCACGTGAGCCCCAGCCTCCAAGCAGAACACGTTTAAAGCTTTCCCATATCTCTACCACCAGAGGCGAGACAAGGGTCACCTTCTGCTGGTAGTCTTGAAAACCCTTCCTGGGTACTTACTTGGTGTGCTTAGTCGCCCTTCACTGGGTACTTACTTGGTGTGCTTAGTCACCCTTCACTGGGTACTTACTTGGTGTGCTTAGTCACCCTTCACTGGGTACTTACTTGGTGTGCTTAGTCGCCCTTCACTGGGTACTTACTTGGTGTGCTTAGTCGCCCTTCACTGGGTACTTACTTGGTGTGCTTAGTCGCCCTTCACTGGGTACTTACTTGGTGTGCTTAGTTGCCTTTCACTGCCTCAACACCACCGATAACCATAGACTCTTCCCTTACTCGGATCCCGGGAGGTTTGTAGACCTTAGAACGAAGCAACCCAGTCCTCTTTAACTGTGGGTCCGGGACAGCAGCAATAAAGGGTTTGGATAGGGCATGCTCTCTGCCTCTAGGCTGTGTGTGAGCCGTTCTCCTCCACCGCTCTCCTCCCACACTGGGTTGTAAGCTCTGAAACCGTGAGGCTAAACCTTCCCCCTAGGGTAGGTAGTATTTTGCTCAGGCATTTTGTCACAGTGATGAGAAAAAAAAATCTAATGTAAAAGGATCTTGCGGGGCCTGGGAACATACATGACTTAGCAGTTAAGAAGGCTGGATATTCTTCCAAAGGACCCTAGATTGGACCTCAGTGCCAACACTGAATGGTTCAGAACTGTCTGTGTGATTCCAGGGGCTCTGGTGCCCCCTTTCTGGCCTTTCTGAGCGCACAAACCTCCATCACACACACACACACACACACACACACACACACACACACACACACCCGAGTAAAAAAACACTAACAACAAAATGGTGGAGTGGTCTTTTTAAAGACCCAGTTAAAGTGCTAATTAAGAGGCAGTGGTCTGGAGGGCCAGGGTCAGGGTTCTCCAGAAGGTGGGATATGCCTTGAATCAGGGTCCAGAAGGTATTATGTTCTTTGAATAAGGTCTATGGTATGATTTCTCCCATAGCCAGGATTCACAAGTTCAGGAATCAAGAGATGGGAAGGGAATGGTTACACTTGCTATCACCCCTAATGACCCAACAGGGAAATTCTGTCAAGTCAGATGCCTCAGGATGGCAGGAAACATGTCAAGACTAGCACATTCCATGAGCATGGGACCACTGGGCATGAGTCCCTTGGTCAAGAACGATGCTGTGAGGAACACGTGATGGTGAATAAAACGTTCTGTATACACACATAGATGGTATTTGGGAGAAAGTATTATGTGCAGGAAAGGCTAATCCATAAGCAGAACATGTATTTTTCTAGAAACTACAAAGTCCCTAGAGCTGTCCACCTCACACATAGATCATTCCCAAGTGACCCAGACCTTGCTCTGTGAGATTTACATAAACATTTGGGGATATAAGCGCCTGCAGGAGACACGTTTTTAGAATCCTGGTGGGCTGCAGGCTCTGAACCCTCTCCAGACTGGTTTCCTACTGAACACACTATGAGGAAGTGTCAGGAAATACCAGACAGTGACTAACAGGATGGGAGACAACTGCAGAGCTGTGTGAACAGGCAATGTCTGGTTGGATGGAGTGTGCACTTTCAGCCTCCGGATCATTGTTGACTGGGATAGTCACTCCCGAAGAACCTGTCCCTGAGAGTCACTTATGTGCAGAGCAGTGATGTTCTTGCTGTTTCCAGTAGATTCTGCATAGAATCTGGGCTTCTCTAGGATGCACCGTAATGTACGGTGCCTTCAGAAGCCATTTATGTCATTTAGTTTTTGCAGTGCTGGGGCTCGTACCCAGGGCTTTGGGCATGCCAGGCAAGCTCTCTACTACTGAGCCACACCCCAGGCCCCAAGAGCAGACTTCAGATGTGCTCATCTGTTTCTTGTCTGAAACTGTTCTTCGTTAACAAGGAAACCCTTTTGTTGAGTGAACTCTCATCTTTCGTCACTCTTCGGCCTCGTTTCCAGAGAGTTCTAAGGGCCATCGTGCCAGGGGAGAGTCATGAGGCTGGAACGGGTTCATGCAGAGAAAGGAGCCGGGTTGGGTGTTTACAGAGTGGGGAGCTTGGCTCTGCAGATGCAGGGTGAGGGGCTGGCCTTGGTGGAGATGCAGGGGGCAGCAGTCTGTGGGAGGGTCTACTGGTTGTCTCTGTCGGAAGCTGCCCACATCAAAGTTCTCTGTGGAGCTCCATGCTGGCCTGAGTCTCCACTCCACATTCTGCAGAGACTGGCTCAAACAGCGCCTGTCCAGCTCAAGGCACCATTAAAAGGCCACATCGAGAAGAAGACAAGCAGAGAGCATGTCCGTGTTGGCTCTGGGAAACAGCCAGGTGTACTGAATGCCAAAGAATATCAGCGTGCTAAGGACATCATCCAGAAGAAAGCCACCCGGCCGACAGTGTTGGCTAGCAATGCTGCTCTGTTTGCCCTGAGAGTTGCTTCAGAGAAACACAGAGGATGAGTCTTCCAAGACGACACAGTATTTCTCGAAGCCTCACCTTACGTGTAACTCCAAACCCAGGAGGAGAACTTTGACTGTAAGAAGCCCCCGTTGAGTGTTGAGATCACTCACGGTGATTCTGTCCATCAGAGACAAGTCCTTTGCAATGAAACCCACACTTGCCCCTTGGTGAATTGTGGCAGCTAGCAGTTCCTCGACCTTCCTGTGTTCCAGGCATGGGCTAACATACTTTGCAGGTGTGAACCCTTGACACCTGCTGTATGAGGTGCAGGCTTGAACACTGGCCTTACTTTACGGATGGAACGGAATCCTGTGCTGATGGGCCGGGGGAGGGATGGAGCTCGATGCTGCTTCCAGCATAGCTCCCAGTCCTGAAGCTTCTGGAACTTTTCCAGCTACAATACATAACTAACCCCTGACATCTGACCCCTGACCCCAACCCCTGAAGCTCTTCTTAGGACCATAGCAAGAGCAGGGCCTTCAGTGTAGAGGCTGCAGGGCACAGTTAATCTGGACCCCCTGGGAGCCCTGACTCTGCTGCTGACCGGCTGTGTGACCTTTGCCCACCCGTCCTCAACAATCAAAGACATTAAAGTAGCTTTGCTCCCCATAGATTGCGCTAAGAAATAATTACGGTAATACATGTCACATGGATTGAACACAGCTGGAGCTGATCCCCGGTCCTGGGCCTCTCGAAAGTGGCCCAGTCCTAAAAGCAATTTGATCTTAAGCATAAGACGGTACTTGAACCCCAAATCCTTTACCATTCATGAAAGTTAAGACATAAAGACCTGAAGACTCCCACACCCCGCATTGTGGCACCTCAGAGATAATAGAAACTCAGTTCTGACTTCCTTAGTTTGAACTTTGCTCTAAAGAACCCACGTGTTTTGATTTCGGGTTCTTCTTCTTCTCTCTCTCTTTGGCAGGCCATGCGGGCCTGCTTAGAGCAAAGTGACAATGAGGTCAGAGTGGAAACAGCTCACAACTCCTCCTTCCCCTAGGCAGCTACTCTTGGGCAGTCATCTAAGTTGGCAGCAAGAAATGTAACCCGGCCAAGTGAGAGAGTCAGGTGTGTGAGCATGCAGCACCCTGACAAAGGCCAGCCGCCATAGCTGGGCTTCAGCAATGTTCTGAAGAGTCATGGCCACCTGACCTGACTGGCCTAGGCGGCAACCACGGCAGAGCTGAGTCCACAGGAAAGTCACTCTCTCCTGCCTCCGGCCAAATTCAGAGGTAGTTGTCATCCTCTTGTTAGTTTCTCTTATTTTATTTCATTCTGAGTGTGCCCGTGTGTGTATGTGTGTGTGTGTGTGTGTGTGTGTGTGTGTGTGTGTGTGTGGCATACGGACATCCCACATGTGTGAGTTCAGGTGCACACACACCTCAGCACGTTTGTAGAACTCAAGAGGAAAATTTTCAAGAGTCTTTGAGGTGGGATTTCTCTTGTTACTTTGTTGCTTTCTACACTGAGCTAGCTGGCCCACAAGCTTTTAGAAAACTCCCCTTTCTCTACCTTCCATCTTGTTCTACTACATCTGGCTTTTTTAAAAAACATGGATGTAGAGGATCAAACTCAGGGCCACGAGATTTCCACAGTAAGCACTTTTACCAAATGAGTGGTCTTTCTGGCTCCCATGTCTTTCTTGAGGATGCTCTTTCAAATAGTAACCATATGCTAGTTGACAATGCCCCAGATGGTGTGGTCAATTTCTGCTGAGACAGAGGTTTTGTAGAACCTGTGAGGGAAAGGTACCGATGGGCAAGAGTAAGAACAACTGATCAGCAAGAGAGAGCTCTAAGGAATCATAACAAGGGGTGGAAACAGATGCTGGGTTCTGAGCCCAGGGTCATCATTTAGAGACAAAAGTTGGAAGCAGCTGGAGATAGGAATGGAGAAGAGGCAGTGAGCTATGTAGTCTGGCTTGAAGCCTGAGTTCTTAAAGTGGTCTAGAGGGAGTTGGCAAGGGTTAAGACAGGGATGCTGCACTGGCGGACCACAGCGAAATGGTGGATGTTTCACTGTAGAAACAAGGTTAACAGATGTCAATTGGAGATCACACAGAGAACAGAATGAAGCTCACAAGGACCCAAGAGCTGATAGTGGGACTCAGTGGGACCTGTGTGCAGTCCTCTGGGATTTGTGCTCTGTAGGACCAAGTTCAGAACCTCCTTGAAGGTACACTTGAGCCTAAGTTTTGTAGCACTGGCAGAAGGAGCAACCAGAGCGTTGGGAGCCAGAGAGCCTCCTTCACTGAGACCCAGGAGACCCAGATTTTTCCCTGCACCCGATGCTACTTGGGGCCAGGCATATGAGGCAGCTGCTGAAGAAGCACCCCAACAGTGGGGTGCTTACTGTCTGGCATGGGACTACCCAGAGGAGTCGTGTGGAACCCAAGACAGTGGAGTCAAGCAACACTCAGTATAATCAAGAGAGTAAGTGATGACTTCAGTTTCTTATTAAGATGAGATCATTTCCCAAACAAAGTTACATCTCTTTGGCACCTGTCAATCATAGCACATGCTGAAGTTGGCGTGTTTTACCCCTCCTGCCAAAGCTCATGTGGAAATCTAACTGTCATGACAGGACTCAGTGCTGGGGCCCATTCAGAGAAATGAACAACACCTTCCTCTTGGTACTAGATCAGTTGTTTTGGTTGAGAGTGGTCAGCCTCGAGGTACTTACTACCACAAGAACTGATTGTGTATATACACCAGCACACACATGCACACGCACACACATGTATACCTATGTGTAGACACATGCACACACATGTAGGCACACGTGAGTACACATACACATACTCACGTGCACATGCACACATGCGTGCATACACACTTTTCACACTTGTTCTTTGCCTTTCTGATCTGAGTTGTCACTTGTTGCCCTCATTACATACAACAACTATGAGCCAAACAAACCTTTCTTCTTTGTAATTTTTCTAGTCCCAGGCATTGTATTCTAGCAACAGAAAATGGACTGAGAAAACCCAAAGTGTTGAAAGTGAGTTGAAATTGGAGAGGCAATGAATGGTGTTGAGGAAACGTTTGCATAGAATCATATCCCATGTTCAAGGTCAGAGTGTTTAACCTGTATGCTGGCTGGTTTTGTGTCAACTTGACACCAGCTAGACTAATTTTGGAAGAGAGAACCTTGAGGAAAATGCCCCCACCAGATTGGCCAATAGGTAAGTTTTTAGCCAATTTTCTGGATGGCAGATGTGAACACAGGCCCAGCTCACTGTGAGCAATGCCATCCCAGGGCTGGTGGTCCTGGGCTCTATAAGAAAGCAGGCTGAGCAAGCCATGGGGATCAAGCCAGTAAGCAGCATTCCTCCATGGCCTCTGCATCAGCACCTGCCTCCAGGTTCCTGTCTTGAACATCTGCCCTGAATTCCTGGTGATGGGCAACAAGCTGTAACAGGAAATAAGCCCTTTTTCCTTTGTGTTTTTTTTTGGGGGGGGGGGTGGGTGGGAGTCCTGGTGTTTTTATTACAGTAATAGAACCTTAACTAAGGAAGAGACTTCTAAGAGAGCTCTGCCTCCTGCTGTGGTTTTGGTCTTCTCTGTCAGCTTGTATTGTGGTATTGTGTGGCATGGTCCTTCCAACTTTCCCTCTGAGAAGTCAGTGGCTCCCAACCTTCCTACTGCTGTGACCCTTTAATATAGCTCCTTACGTTGTGGTAGCTCTCCTTTCAACCATAGAATTATTTTAGTTGCTACTTCATAACTGTAATTTCGCTGTTATGAATGTAAATATCCCCCAAGCAGTCACTGCATACTTGAGAACCGCTGCTCCTAGTTGAGCCATTTTTCCTCAGGAGAGAGAGGAGGCTCAGTAGGCAGACGAGGTGAACAAAGGGTCACTGTCTGGAATAACAGAAATGTGAAAGGAAGTTGAAGTCTTCTACTCAGCCACATAACAGGAGTAAATACTTATGGGGGATGGAGACTCTGACTCCACAAACTGTGGGAAGACAGGTTCTGGCTGTGGAGTTGCCTGCAAACTTCGTAGAGAGCTTCCTGTAGCTGTGGCTCAAGAGTTGGCGCCATCTTAGCATGGGCTTTCTGGGAAAGCAACTGCTTTTGTGTTATTCCTTTTCCTTGTAAGTAACTTCTCCCCCACAGGCCTGTTAATACCCACCCCCTAAAATCCTCACTGGTTTACTATATTGAACATGGGTGTAATCGCTCTTTGGTCTGCTATGAGCTCATTTTCCGGGATCAGGAATGTGTGTTCCATCTTGTCACCTAGCAACCTCATAGGGATCCACACTGGGGAAAAGGCCTCTGGGCATGTCTACATGAACTTTCCAGATTGGGTGGCTCACTATGCAAAGACTTGGTGTGGCTCACGGAGGTTCTGAGTCTCTTTGGCACTTTCTGTCTGGTGAACCCTATTCATAAGAGGGAGGTTGGCTCAGGTGCCACTTGAATCAGTCCTGGATGCCTGCTGAGGACTTTGGCCCTAATGGGAAGTGCTTTTTGACAAATGAGCATCTTAGGAAGCGATGAGCCCTCCAGGAGAGAGGAGCTAACCAGTGGATCGTGGGGACCACCATTCATTACCTGATGCCTAGAAACCACCATTACCTGATGCCTGGGGACCAGTACCATTGCCTGCTGGGTGATTCTAAGCCAGAGGGTCTCTGGCAAGTCCTAGACGGCACACAAGTGTTGAAACTTGCCCTTAAGACTTGGCACCCACTTGTATCGATCAAGTCAGGAGGATGGGTGTGGATTTCCAGCCTTGTTGCCAAGAAATGTTTGCATCTTCCCTTTATCCTTCTGGTGCTGCTGCTGAAGCCAGCCCAGCGGTGCCCCGGCCTGCACAGGTCTGGATGGGTCTCATGCTGAAGGAATTGGTCTCTCTCTCTCCCCGCCTCTGTTTGTGATTTTATATATCACATCTCAGCCTTCAGTGTGCTGCCGCAGTGTAGGCAGGGCTGAGAGAGAAAGGGGGGAGGGGGAGGGGAGAGGGGGAAGGGGGAGGGGGAGGGGGGAGAGAGATGGAGAGAGAGGTGGAGAGACAGAGACAGAGAGAGACAGAGAGGCAGAGACAGAGTCAGAGAGAGAGACAGAGACAGACAGAGTCAGAGAGACAGAGATAGACAGAGACAGACAGAGAGACAGAGGGATGGAAGCTAATGCTGAGCATAGCTCCAATTTCGAAAGTGTGCTTTCTTGTTTCTTCTCCTTCCTCCTGAAGGGGGCGCAGGTGATAACCAAGTTGAACAGGGTAACTGAGAAGCCTTTCAGTGGGTATTGGAAGTTCAAATCTGGTGATGTCGTGGTAACTGGTCTAGAGTGGGGAGGAGTTTCTAAGCTATGGTGTCTGTAGAAGGCTTCAGTGGTAAGACGTTGAGGTGCCAGGCAGAGCCTGAGAGGAGTCTCTGGCTGGGCATACAGGATCGTGTCTGTATGAGGAAGAGTTCCCTTCAGGCATGCAGCCTTGTGTCGAGAATGAGACAAGGATGATATTTCTGGAAACCAACTGAGGCAGATGCTAGAGGTGGAAGATCCAAACAAGGTGTGGGGTGGGGGGTGGGGCAGGAAATGTGCCACTCTGTGAAGTGTCTTTGAGTGACAGCTGGGCCTCAGACCTCTCTTTCTCTCTGGTTTACTCCATAGAGCATGTTAGAGGGACGGGCAGACACTAAGGTCTGCCTTCGTGCTGGTCCATGATCACAGATGTGTCAGGAATCACAGAGAGGGGAGCTGGGACGAAGGATGACTGTGCACCACATAGAAAAGGGACAACGTGAACGCTCTCAGTTACGTTCATATTGTACACACTAGACCTTACTGTAAGGGGACAGTATATAATGATGACATTGCAAAAGCTACAGAAAACAGCAATTGTGACACAGATGAACCTAAAATAGGCCCTCCAAATACAAGAACTAAGAGCTGGGTCTTCATCGTCATGTCCGTGGTCTGTGCTGCTGACGAGGGCATGTCTGAGTCCAGGTCCTACTGCACCTGGGGACCATGTGGATGTCAGTGGCCCACGTTACTATTAAAGGCCATGCTATAATCTGTGGTCAGTGCTGTCACCTGAAGCCATGCTGATGTCCTTGGTCTGTTTATGTCCCAGGTCTGTACTGCCACCGATGACCATGCTGAGGTCTGTGGTCCATGCTGACGCCAAAACCCATTTGGGAGTCTGTGATGCACGTTCCCTCTGACTGGGAGGGGGAAGGAGGCTTCTGTTGCAGTGCTGTGGACGGCTGCGAGCTCACAGTTGAGAAAGAGGGACACAGAAGGCTTCTGTGACGACTCCTACCCCACAACACCTACCCCAAAGTAATAGCCTAGACAGAAAGCCATTGAAGAGAACTCTTTAAAATTGTGATAAGGTTGTTAAAGTGCAGTGCTCCACGATTTATGTCCTCTGGGGGTGGGAGTGGGGGTGGGGAAGGATTCAGTTTTCTTTAAGGGACTGGCCACTGGGAGTTTGACCACGCTCCAGTGAGTATAGAGGCAGCACAAACTGGGCTGATTCTTCTCCTCCTCCATTACTACCACTTCTTTCCCCCCCCCCCTTCTTCAGAAGGAGGCCACAAGGTTGGGCGGGGGGGGCACAAGTCTGAACGAACTGGGAAGTGTGATTGGGGTACATGATAAGAAATTCCCAAATAATCAATAAAAATACAATGTTGAGAAAAGGAGGAAGGAAGAAAGGAAGGAAGAAAGGAAGACAGACCTGGGGACTTTGAGATGGCTCAGCTGGTAAAGATACTTGCTGACAAATGTCATGACCTGAGTTTAATCCCACATGGAGGGAAGGAAGAACAGACATAGTTGCCCTCTGACCTCTCATGGCATACATGCCGTCTCATATACAAAATTAATAAATGTAATTTTTTAAAATTAAAGCTAGTACTTAAAAATAAGACTGATAAAATAGAGGATAATGGCAAGAAACATGTTTATCAGGAAGAGCAAAAGAATAAAGCCTAGTAGGTAATTGATTTAGAAATTCAGAGAGAAGACACTAATTCCAAAATCAATGTATATTGATATTTCAAAAAAAAATAAATAAAGGTAGTACTTAAAACAAGACTGATAATACAAAAATATCAAGTACATTATTACCAGGTCTCAATTGTTAAAAGAATTATGAGCCCCAGGAAGCCATCCGAGTTTACCCCAGCACTTGGATTGCAAGTGCAAGCTACCCCACCTAGGAGGCCATCTGTGGGTCCTCCCCGGCACATGAGTAGCAAGTGGATGCTACCGCACCTGGCATTTCATGTGAGCTCTAAGGGCTCAGACTCAACTCCTCATGCTTGCAAACAAGCACTTTGCAGACTGAGCCGAATCTCCAGTCTCTCTAAGTAACTTTTAAAGGAATAAGGAAGATCGCCACCAAATGTCCATCATTCAAATGTCAAGTCTCAGGATGGGCTCCTCTGCACCTAAAACAACTCAAGGATAAACAGAGAAACTATTCCCCCTCTGGATCCACCATGCTAAAGAAAACCAGTCATCATTGCCAACCAGCCTTGAGCTGAGCATTTCTTCCCAGCAGAATGGATTCTCTTGTCAACATCTCATCCCATTTTCAGAGAGGCAGCCTCCTCGTAAGTAGCTCTCAGCTCCCATGCTAGATGTTTTGCACTGCTGTTGCTTTTTGGAAACTCTTCTATAATAAAACAGTCAAGTAGAGTTCCATACATCTCTCCTCCCCCTGGCCGGGATAATCGCATGGCTTCCCTTGGCCCCTCACCTGCCTTTTCCCATGCTCTCTTAGGTAAAGTGTGCTGCTGGGAGATTGCTACTAAACAGTCAACTGCTGGAAGCTCCAAAGCAGGAGTTACATTGTTTCAATTTGTCGGTTTTCACAGTATAAATGCTCACAGCACAGTATCACAGAACTCTGAGCTGAGAAGTGTTACCATAGCAATACAACACTTCCCCTACAGAAACGGGATGAACACCGGAATTAAGAACTGTTGTGTTTTTTGAGTAACCATTACTACTAATGATAAAATGTCGATTGTAATTTTGTGATTCCTCCATTTGGCTCCAGGGTCTTGTTGGGTAGTTCAGGCTGACTCTGGACTGATGTGCTGCCCTCCTGCCTCAG
The DNA here is from genome assembly GCF_963924665.1 of Micromys minutus. Classification (NCBI taxonomy): domain Eukaryota; kingdom Metazoa; phylum Chordata; class Mammalia; order Rodentia; family Muridae; genus Micromys; species Micromys minutus. Next base: position 101,524,564 of record NC_137969.1, read on the forward strand.
ACTCTTTGTGCTGTGACTGCAGTAATGAATTCTGAGCACAGCTGGAAGCTTGTTTTCTGTGATGCCCTTGTTTGCTAACAGATGTCTTTGCAAAGGGTCGGTCATTCAAATGAGCTTTAGTGTTCATTTGGTGTTTATTTGGTGCCTCACAGAGGAAAGCAAAGAGGAATGCTTTTCCTCATCTTTGGAGGGGTGGAGGAGGAAGGATCCATTGGGCTCTCCTGTCCCTTCACCATCCTCTCCCCCCAAAAACACACTCTTCAAATACAGTTCAGCTCTTTGAAATATCTTCGTCCAATACTTTATACTCCTGCCCATCTACAATAATAAATATTGTTATTAAAGGTTTCCCGCAACTCATGATACACAGGAGAAGGAAGTTCTTAGGAAGTCTCATGTGTGTTACCTATGAATATGACATAGAACAAAAGGCAAGGATTAAATGTTCTCATTAAGGTACCCAACAAATTAATAAGAGTTGGGACCCCTTTCCCTAATGGGAATCTACAGACTCACAGCTTCCTGTGTGCTTGGGAGAGAAGAATGTTTTCCTTTGCTTCTGGTCCATGTGGACAATGACAATTGGAGGAACAAGGAACAACCTTGAGGAAGAAGGGGGAGAGAGGGAAGGAAGCAGAGAAGCAGGATGTCAGGAAGAGACTTGTGGGGGAAGAAGGGACTCAAACTAGAAAGGAAGAAGTGAATTATTCTTACTCCTAGAGGATGTAACCTATCACATAAAAGCTCCATTAAAAAAAAAAAAAAACAAAATAAGAAATCAGTTGATCATGATGTAACACAGACAATCAATATATGAAAATCAGTTCATTGCTCTATTTAATGATGAGCGGTCTAAAAATAAGGTAGAGAAAACAATTATGTCCTCAAAAATGTATAGAACACTTAAGCATACATTTAATTTATCAGTGAAGCACAAGGCTTGTGCAATGGCAACGTCAAATATTACAAAAAATATGAAGGGAAAAGATAACAGAATTACGGGCTCATTACTACTAAAGTATGCTTGAAAATAGCCTCAGTTAAAAGATTTAACAAATTTTTTATTGAAGTCCCATGTAGGCACCCCCCCCCCCAAATTTAACAAGATGTTACTAAAATGCATACAAAATGTCTTCTCAGTGGGCAAAGGTGTTTACCACCAAACCTGACTAGCTGAGTTAATTGCTGGAACCCACGTGTCAGAGGAAAACCGATTCACACAATTGTCCTCTGACCTCCACACCCATGCCATGGCACGGGCACCCCCCCAACACATATACCAATTAATTAATTGACAAAGAATTTTTAAATACAAAAAAAAAAAAAATAAAGAAAGAAACAGAATAGAATGGGGAAATCTCTAAACAGAGCAAACTGAAAGATCCCCGCCCCTTAACCGAGAAATGCTGCACATATAAACCAGTCAGGACTTTGGTGGTCATGAGGTGAGCACACAGGAAAGCCGAGTAGAACACAGAGACCGCAACAAGCTCTTACATGCAGAGCTTACAACAGAGTGCCTAGGAGGTTTAACGAGCAACACCTGTCTGTGCGTGCAGGTTCACGTGCTTACACAAGCGTTTGTGGGTATGATCAGGAGAGCAGAGGTCAATCAGGCACGTCATCCACAGGTCCCACACCCTGGCTTTACTCTTTCCCAGGGCCTCGGACTAGGGCCTCACAGATTAAGTTAGGCTAGATGGCCAGTGAGCTGTAGTGATCGGACGATGTGCCTTCTTCCTCAGCACTGGTGTTAGAAGCACACACCATCACATCCTGCTTCCTATATGGGTCCTGGGGAATTGAACTCAGGTCCTCACACTTGCAAGGTCTGAGTTTTACCAACTGAGCTATCTCTCCAGAGTCCCACTATTCCTTTTTCAACAAACAATACTGGAACAGCTGGATGGGCACACGAGACATCATGAAGTGGAACCCACAGCAAGCCACATACCAGCTTTCCTAGAAGCTAGAGCTAGATCTGCAAACATCCTGGAAGACAATGTTGGAGTAATTCTTCATTGCGCAATGTTGCAAGGATGACTCTTTACGTGGCAAGCCAGAAGCACAAACAACAGCAGCAGATGAACCGGTCTGCATCAGAATCAAAGATGTCTGTGCTATAAACAGTGCTATTAAGAAAGCAAGGGTAGAGCCCACTGAATGTCTGAAGATGCTTCAAACTATGTATCTGGTAAGGAATCTGAATCTACCATATGTAAACAACTCGTACAACTCAACAACAAGAAGACAACACAATCCTAAAGTTGCAAATAGCTTGAGCAGACATTTCTCCAAAGGAAATAATTGACCAATATACACACAAACGTTCGGCATCACTGGTCCTTAAAGAAATGCCAATCCAAGCACACTGAAATACTACTCCCCGCCTACTAGGATGGATCATGACGGTAATAAAAAGACAGACAAAGGGTCCACATCAGCAAAATGTTAGCTGTATAAGCATGAAAACCTCAGTTTAGTCCCCAGGACCTAGGCAAACATGTGCATCTGTAATCCTAACCCTGTGGGGGTGGAGACAGGAAGATCCTTGGGTCTTGCTGGCCAGTCACCCTAGCTGAGTCAGTACATTCCAGGTTCAGTGAGAGACCCTGGTTCAAAACAAAGGGGGTGGAATGGGGGAGCAGTTGAGGAAGATGCTCAATGTCTACTTCTGACCTCAAAATGCATATACACACAGGTGTACCTACATACACACACACACACACACACACACACACACACACACAGACAACAGTACAGTCCTGGCAATATTAAGGAAGGCAAATCAGCACAGAAGTGGTTTTCATTCCCTTGCCAGGTGATGGTGGCACATGTTTTTAATTCTAGCACTCAGGAGGCAGAGGCCAGCCTATCTCTGAGTTTTAGGACAGCCTGGTCTACAGAGAAAGTTCCAGGATAGCCAAGACTACATGGAGAAACTCTATCCTTAACCCTGTTTCAAGGGGCCTTCCCGTCTCTGAGTAGAAAAGTAGGGGGAATGGGAGAAGGTAGGTGGAAAGGTGAGATTGGAAGGAGTGAAGGGAGGGGAGTATAATTGGGATGGAGAGTGAATAAATAAATAAATGGGAAAAAAAACCAAAAAAAAAAAAAAATTCCCTTGGATGTTGTACTGGTCACTAAACTGCCAAGGCCATACAACCTAAGGTCACCTTGGAAGAGAGTCTGCATAAGAATTATCTAGATCAGATTGGTCTTTGAGTGGTCATCTTGATTATTAGTTGAGGAAAGAAAATCCAGCCCATTGTGGGTGGCACCATTCCCTAGGTAGGGTCCCTGAGCAATATAAGAGAAAGTTAGCTGAGAGCAATCAGAAAGTTGCTTCTGGCATTTTATTACAGTAACAGCACAGGGGTGGGGATAAGCCTTGAGTTTAGCTTGCCATGATGTAACATTTAAGATTCTGAGTATCCTAAAAGAATTGAAGCTCTAGTTACCCGAAAGTGTGTCAACATGGGTTATGGCAGCACTGTTAAGAGTCAAAAATAGGAAAGCATGTTTATCAGCTGCCAAGTGGGTAACAAAACGTCGTGTGTCCTTATGAACGGACTATTCTCGGCCATAAGAAGGGATGAAAACCAATATATTAAGGCCCCATCTTTCCTCAACAAGACGTTAAGTGGCACTCGGAGAGAAAAAACTTTTGTGAATGCTACTGAAACTTTTAATTCCTGCAGAAGGACATTCCATAGCCTCTGCGAGACAGGCATCGGCATAATCTTGTCTTCATGGCCATCCAAGGGAGGTTTTTTTCCTCCTGTCCCAAAGGAAATTGTCTCTGAAGCTGAGCAAACAAACAGGTTTCTATTTAGAACAGTTTTATCTATGATTACAAAACATGTTAACATTTTCTTCTCCATATCAAAAACACACTAAAACACAATGAACCTTGAAATAGCATGCTCTCTCTCTCTCTCTCTCTCTCTCTCTCTCTCTCTCTCTGTGTGTGTGTGTGTGTGTGTGTGTGTGTGTGTGCAGCCAGAAGAGGGCATTGAATATCTTGGAGTTGAAGTTAAGAGATGGTTTGAACTGCCTGTCTTGGGTAGTGGATGATGGGATCTGAGCTCAGTTCCTTGCAGGGGGAGGGGGAAGCAAGGGCTCTTTATTGAATCGTCACCCCAGCTTCTGTACTGTGTAGCCACAGTCTGCATTCTGTGCAATGCTATGTCTATTAAATGCCCAAAGCAGATCCATTTAAACAGAAAGTATTTCAGGGCCTGCTTAGGGGAGGGGCTAAGCAGGAGGTTTATGGAGATTGACTACTGCTGGCTGTATAGGGTTTTTTTTCAGAGAAAAAGATGAGAATGTCTTTATTAGCATTTAGTGTTGGCTGCACAGCCCTGTCTTCAGGTTACAAAGCATTTGAGTAGCACACAAAATGAGTGAATTATTCACTGGCTTCTATCTGAATGGTAACAATGTTTCAAAGAAAATAGTAGGGAGCCCCAGGACGTGAGAAAATCCACCAGTTCATTGCTCCAGGTTTGAGACCCTGCGCCTTTCTTGTTAGACATTTCCAAAAACACTAGCCTTCCTGGATACTACATGCTTCCTGTCTCAAGTTGGCTCACCTGACTCAGTCCTTCCCCAGTGTCCTTGGTATTAAGGAACATTGGCATCTCTGAGTGCCCGCTTGCTGTGGGTGTGAGTCCCCAGAATGCTCATTGAGGCATCTGGGGACTGAAGCTTCTGTACCTTGTGGTGGTGTGGCTGGGAAAGGTAGAAATGTTGCCAACTGAGCCCCAGAAGAGGAGACAGAGTCTTGTGCAGTGTCAGAGTCACTGAGGTATTTTTCAGACGGCAGTATGACTTTGACGTGCATGAGCTGTGTAGGGGATGGCCTCGCCATGTACAGGACAGAAGCGAAATGCTTGGATGCTGCAAGGTACTCCCATGTGCCCTGACAGCCTGCTTATGGTAAGACAAGTCAGCCTCAACAGTCAAGAGGACCCATCCACAGCAACTCAGAGCCACTAGTCTGCCAGATGTGAAGGCTGGGCAATGACACCATGCGTCATTTGGGGAGACATTCACAGCTATAAAGTTTCCATGCTACTTTTGAAGAGTGAAAGAGTGGTTTGTGTAGCCTCCAGCCATTTTCAGAATATCTATTCCTGCTTTTTAAAAAAATGTTTGTATTTGCAATATTTAATTAAATTTCATTTCACGGTTTAGAGATTTTCTTGATGTGACTTGTCATCATGCAAAAATGATCAGCCCCACGTGTATCCGAGCAGAACTATGCAAACGTTTTGAGTAAATGATCATTTCTTCTGCCAGGAGCAGCTATTTCCCTGGGAGCCAATAGGACTGGATTATCCAAGCAAACTGGAAAGATGCCAACTGCTAGTAGGCACAGAGAGACTGACAGCTTCTAAGTGTGCCTAGTATCAAGCAATCAACATCATTTTGAAACAGAAGAAAGCAACAAACCCTAGAAACCTTAAAACCGGTAGGCAAGCCTAGTCATCAGCAGGGCTGGACCAACACGCATCCTACCGCCCTGTGAACTGTCTTCAGCATAGAGACAAAGTTTAATTTCCAGGCTCCAAAACAGTCCATGTTTGTTCCTTTCCTTTTGGAACATACTTTCCTACATAAACAGTTAAAAAAAAAGACAATGTTTCTGGCGGGCCCACTAGTGAGCTCATTTTCGATCTGTTGTGTATCAAGACACACACCTGGGAAGGAAAGTATAGAAAGTAAAACCATGTGGGTGATTCAAATGTAAAACCCATACAAACATAAAGAAAAATGAACGATTATCTCTAAGGTTCATCCTGTAGAAATCTCTGAAGGATTTATGGAATTCCAGCATCCTTCTAGACTATGACCCTGTCTTGATTTGCATGCGACCTTCAGGGGTAGCAGAGACAACCTCAAGAGGCAGGGTGGCAGTTCAGCTAAGTTTTGGGAGTCTGACCTGAAGTGGTTTATTTTAGGCAGCGTTAAGCCCAGCTCAATTCGGTGAAAATTATTCTGGTGATGCTTAAATCAACCCGTCTTGCACCACAAAGCATACATCAGTCTCCTCGAGGAAGAAATCAGACATGACAACATCACAGCTCTTTGTAAAGTCCATAAAGATGAGCTCTCTAAAGCGACTGAGAAAAACACATTTACAATAAGGGCCTGGGAGATCTGGGTGCCAGAAGTCTTCAGCCAAACAGCACAAAAAGTCACCGGGCGACAAACTGTACCTTTTCCAGCCTTCTAGACAAATAGCAGGTTTTGCATTCCTTCCCTTGAAAAAAAAAAAAAACATTGTGTGCTTAACATTCTCGAATCACCTAATGCAGTGGTTTTCAACCTGTAGGTGGAGAGTCCCCTTTCATAGGAGTGGCCTAAGACCATTGGAAAATACGAATATTTACATTACGATTCACAATGGTAACAAAATTACAGTTATGAAATAGCAACAGAAATAATTTTATGGTTGGAGGTCACCACAACCTAAGGGACCGTATTAATGGGTCACAGCATCACGAAGGCTGAGAACTACTGCCCTAGTACATGTTGGTGAGTGCAAAGACCTCTGTGCCCCCTATAGGTGGTCCCTAAAGCCAAGCTTTGTAGTTCCTTCATCATTGAAACTTTTTTTCTTGGTGGAGTGGAGCATTAAGTCCCAGGAAGTTCCTGAAACTTACAAGGTTTACAAGGCCTCTTCCCAAGGTTATACAAATGGTAACAGTTACCAGGGGGAAGAGAATCTCTCTCCCTTGAGCAGAGCTGCTTGAGAGCCCATCAAGAAATAAGTCCTCACCCATGTTGGTACTGGCACCTGGGTGACACAGTTGAGCCTTTAAATATCATTTTTTCTGTAAGGAAGCCCAATGAACATTGGTCCACCAATTTGGATCTATCCTCCGGATCTTATTTAGGACGAGAAGATGTTTGTTTGTGTTGCTTCTGGGAAGGTCATATTGTTACAAAACTAGAAAGCTGACCTTAGGAAGCTACAAGAGGAAGTAGGAAAGTGGGGGAATAAGAGGGAAAGCCACTGAAGAATGTGCCACGGAGTTGTTACTGTGATGAGGCAGTGCCCAGGGTTTCACCCAGTCAGGCCTGCATTTGAGAGAGTCCTACCATGGGTAGGGCAGCCTGAGTGATGATCACTGAGTCCCCTTTCTGTAATAAACTCCATCCTGAAGGTGCTGACCACGCTGTACTGTCAGCTTGCCCTACTCACAGGACCAGTGTTTTCCACCAACCAGAGCAAGTCTCAGCAGCAGCATACAGCATTCGAGCAGAAAACCCAACTGTTCCTTCAATCGGCAACCTCTCCTAACCCTCATCTTCTAATATGGACATTTTATATCCAAGTGTTCCAGCTGTTACTATCCTGGAACCCTATAGGAGCACCGTTTTGTAGCTTCTACGGGTGTTGGCCTGTATTCTGACAGATGCAGGTTCTTTTCACATACATGTTTCCAGTTGCCCCCGCCCCAAGTCCTAGATATCTTGGTTATATTTGCTACCCCTGTCTTCTCCTGGGGTGCCATGTATTTAGTAGGCAGCCTTTCCCCTGGATCTGTTGACTTGAACAGGTTCTCCTGAAAGGCTCCTCCAAGGTTTTTGTAATTATACCATTTGGCTCTTTTTTTTTTTTTTTTTTTAAGTCAATTTATTGAAACAGTTGACTTAGGCATCTGCAATGGTGACTTCAACCTCCTGGCTCAATCCTAATGGAAATAATGTTTAACAGTCTCGGAAGGGCTGTGTGCTCAATGAATCGCTTGTGGATCCTCATTTGGAAACGATCTGATCCTATGTCTTGGAGCCTTCACCAAGAGGTGTTTTTCTGGTAGCGATTCTCAGTGTCTTGGTACGCATGCACACCAGTCCTCTTACTTTCAGACTTTTCCTTTGCGCCTCTGATCAAGTCCACATACCTCCTCCTTGCGGCTGGTGAGCGTGGTTCGAATTCAATGAATCACAGCTTCAACCTTTCCATGGCTGGGGCGCGGCTTCCTGACCGACTTGTTCCTGCGCAGGAGCGGGCACTGGTGAGTCAAGTCAGAGCAGACTGAACAGGGCTCTGCAGCACGCACCACCATCACCACGTTTCAGAAAGAATCTGGGTGCTTTTTATCACTTACAAAAGGAGTAGCATTACATGTGTCCGGTCCAGAGACACTAGAGACAAATGGCGAGCTGCGGTGCCTGTTAGCATACCAAAAAAAGCACATGCTGGCTTCCAGGATCTCTCTCGGCATTGGACGTCTTGGTTACAGAGTCCGTGCCGGCTCCTCTCATCCTGCCGACCACCCTAGATTTCTCCAGCTCAAAGGTTTCCCTCCTTCCAGCATCTCATTCCTATACGACCCTCTCATGTTGGCCATGGACTCGCTTGGCTCTCTCCCTTTTGTTCTCTCTTCTCTGTCACTGTGCCCCCTCCCCTCTCCTCTCATGGCCTGGTCCAGTCTGCTGGCCATGTTTAGTCTACAGTTTTCTCTCCTTGCTCTGGACTCTCTCAGATGCCTCTAACTGCACTCTGTTATAGCTACAATAAATACATTCACTGTGGCTCTGCACACAGTTAGCTTCGGGTGTAAATTTGACATACATGGGAAGAGGGTATCTCTACTGAGGAATTGTCATCATCAGACTGGCCTGTGGGTATGTTCATGAGACAGGACAATTTCCTTTTTATTTTAATTTGGGGGCTTTTGCCTGCACATGCCTGCCTGCCACTAAAGGAGGCCAGACTGGCACTTGTGAGCTGGTAGCTGGTATGTAATGAGTCCTTATCTCAGATGGGGACAGAAATGATTTGTATATTTAATGATAAAGTATAGTTTCATTTTGATATGATATACAATCACAGCTACAAAAAAAATCATGGTGTAAGTATAAATTTATCTACACGAATTGAGGGTTAAGAGTGTGTAATTTTGTGTAACAAGGTCTGGTAGTAGCATGTGTTTTGTAAGAGCACATTAAATAGTCATGTGAATAAAGTCAGCTGTCTTTTATACTTACTGAATTATATGTATTTCCTCGTCTTTTTAATGTATGGATTTTATTTGGTTAACTTATTTTGTAAAATAATTCTGTGATGAAAGTAAAAGAGCTAGGGACTGGAGAGATGGCTCAGCAGTTAAGGGCACTGGCTGCTTTTCCAGAGGACCCAGGTTCAATTCCCAGCAGCCACATGTCAGCTCACAACCATAGCTTATAGGGGATCTAACACCCTCCTCTGGGCTCTGAAGTATCAGGCATGCAAGTGGTGCACAGAAATGCACACAGGCAAAATTGTGATACACACAAAAACTTAAATATGTATATATATGAGGTCTAAGGACAGGTGACTGACAGGAAATAGATTTGGCTCGTGTGGAATTGACACCTGTGACATAAAATGTTTGAACTTTCATTAGAAAATAAGTTGAGAATATCTGTGCTAACTGATCAGATGGTTTTGAAAAAAAATAAACTAATAATCAATAAACACATAAAAATATGCTTACCTTATTAGCCAGAAGAAATTTATTGTTGTTTTAAAGAGAGGTGGGGGTACAGTGAGGGCCCCTCGGAACAGGAATCACTGTGGTACTTTGGAAAGCAATTTGGCAGTCACTACTAAAGAATCAAACTATGCACACCCTTTGGCCTCTTCTCAGACGCTGGCCTCCAGAAATAGAAGGACCCGTCTTTGAAGGTGCCTGTACACATGTGACTGGAAAGGGACTGCAGGACCCGTGCACAGCAGTCTCCAGGGAGACCTACACAGGATGAGTCTAGCTTTGAGAAACAGAGACTGATACTATAACACATTGTGGCTTAATGGTTGCCTCTGGCGACACTCTTTTCAATACTGGGACCTCACAGGACTCCTTTCAGATAGCCTGTTCTTTCCCCCTGTCATGGAGAACCTGAAGTCTAGAATCTGTAGGACCAGACCCTTCACGTACTCCAGCAATTGATCCATAGGGTAGATGTTGGAGTGGGGCAACTCAAAGCCTTGGGTCTGGGCCTGAGAGGTTTCTGGGCTGGTCAGCCCACCATCTCTCCTACTCTCCTGCTCTTGGGCTGGCTTACCCACACCCCTGCTACTAGGGTCAGCTCTACCCTGCTGCTCAGGAGTGGTGCTGGTCCTGTTCTGAGTATTGCAGCCAGTGAAGGACAGGACCAGCTCTCCCACTCTCATGACCCCAGGGCCAGCTCTACCACCTGCCATGGATGATAAGGGATGAGGGAGGGTAGTAGGGCATCTAGCCCTTGTTTGCGCCACTGCCCATTAGACAAGAGACACGGCTGCCTCACCTGTAACCTCAGCATCCAGGGTCAGCTCTACCCTGCTGCCCAGGCGCGGTGTAGGGACTGCTCTCCTGAGTGCTGCAGCTGATGAGGGACCAGAACAGCTCTTCTGCCCTCTTGACCCCAGGGCCAGATCTCCCACCTGCCACAGGTGGTGAGTGACAAATAGGGAGGAGGGAGAAGGGAAGAGGGAGGAGGGAAGACAGAGGAGAGTATTTCTCTTGTGTCCACACTACCTCATTGGAGACAAGTGGCAGGGCCAGCTCTCCCATGTTTGTAGCCTTGGGGCCAGCTCACCTGCAACTCCTGCAATGTGTGGGATGCTATCCAGAGTCCTGCCAACTTTCCCAATTTCCATGCCCCCAGAGACTGCTCTCCCATGATACCCAGATAAGGTCACGGCCAGCTCTGCACAGCCCTCAGACATCAACATGTGCCCAGGCAGCAGCCCAGACCAGTAATGTCTGCCTGGCCTTTGGTGGGAGCAGACCCTGCTACTGCAGGGCCACAGATCCAGATGTGACCCTCAGTGTCAGCACAGGTCAGGACTTCATCATGGTGCCAGGTGGAATCACCCCAGGCTCAGTACCCTCAAGTCTCCAGCTCTGCCTGTCTTCACTGTGCCCACATCCTTCTGTTTCTCTTTCTCTCCCATTCCTCTACCACTTACTTGCTCCCTTAAGTGGTGCCTGGGGTCTCTGAGTGTCTGGGGCCATCTCAGGACTGGACTCAGGAGTGCTATGTCCCACTTGTGCACTATGGTGCTAGACAAGGGTCATCTTGGGCATGGTCTATACCCCATGACCGTGCAGCTTTGGATTGGTGGTCATTTCCAGCCATCTCCCTATCTGGGCACCATGGTACTGATCTGGTGATCATCTTGTGCTCACTCCTGCCCAGCCTGCCTAAGTGGCCCCTTGAAAGGGTTGTTTGTCTCAGGCTTACTTTTGCCCAGGGTCCATGGTCCCAAGCAGGGTTCTTCTACTATCTGGCTTGCTCCCACCTAGCCTGTTTGCCTAGCACCAGACTGGTTGTCATCTCAGGCTAGCTCCCTGTCCATGTCCCCTGGCAACAGATTGGTGGTTCTCAGGCTCTTTTTTGTTTGTTTTTCTGGGAATGTTAGGCTACCAGTCATCCAGATGTTCATAGGTCAGAACACTGAACATAGACTTAACCTCTTTCCTCTGCCACCTACTGACACACATGTGACACAGTAGCCTCACCTGAAATGCCTCTAGGGGCAGCAATGCAGTTTTGATTTACCCATCACAACCCCCTCCAGTTCCACCCAGATTTCCCTCCCCATGTTCTTCTTTCAATTTTATCTTTTTTTCCCTTTTATAACCTACTGAGTCCAGCAAATGATGACCATGTAAACAAGCATGAGCACCATCTACTGGAACACAGTCTGGAATGGTGGTAGCTGTCTTGATCTTGTATGGGTCTTGTTCTAGCAATCAAGCTGCTGTGAGTTCATTAGTGAGACCCTCCTGACATGTCCAGGAAAGCTTTTTTTCTCTAGTCTTCCCCAACCTCTGACTCTTAGAACCTTTCCACCTCCTCTCCTACAGAGTTCTCTTAGCTTTGTGTGGGGAGAGCTGTGATATCAATGGTCCATTTATAAGCAGAGAACTTCATGGGAAAACAATTAGTATATCTGGGTGAGGGTCTTGTAAATACTTGTTTGCTTATTTATATCCTTTCTGAGAGCTTCAGTATTTGATAATACAATTTTGGATGATATCTTAACTACTTTTCTGGTGCTGTGATAAAACACCTGGACTAAAGCAGAGCTGAAGAGAAAGGCTTTATGGGTATAGTCCGTCATGGCAGAGAACTCAGAGCAGCAAGAGCTGGTCACATTGCACAGTCAGGAAGCAGAGAGTGATGAATGCTGGGCTCAGCTTGCCTTGTCCTTTTTTAATCTAGTCCAGAATTCCCAGCCTAGGAAATAGTGCCACCCACAGTGGGTGGTGTCTTCCCACCACCTCAATGAACCCTTTAAAGGCATGCTCGTAGGTCCATCTCTTTAGTGAGGATCTTGTCAAGTTGACAACACTATCACCGACATAAGTGAAGGGGACTTTTTTAAAAATGTGGTAATGTGTTTCTCTGCTAAAGAATGACTAGGCCTAAAAGGTTTTCAAAAGAACTTGTGGTGCATATGTGATGGCTCAGGGGGTAAAGGAGCTTTCTGAATAAGCCTAACATTCCGAGTATGATCCCCAGAACCTCAAGTGGAGAGAAAAAACTGACTCCTGAAAGTTGTCTTCTGAACTCTGTATGTGCTCCCTCTGTATAAGCATGCCTATACTCACACACATGGATCCCATAACAATAAATAAAATAAAAATATTTTAAAGAGAACTAGGGACATCCTTCTTATGGTCTAGCCCAGTGATTCTCCCTGGCCTTCTTCATCCACACACCCTTTCCAACCTTCCAGTTACAGCCAGGGTCCCACATCCACTGCCCTGGCCTGGTCTCTCCTCCCTGCACCATAACCAGTCTTCAAGCTTCTGTCCAGACCCTTCCTTCTTATCCCCCAACCTAGAGGCTGCTCCCAAGCTACATCCAACCCTTTCATCCAGCAAGATCTACCCCCATATTCCAGGTATGGAACAGGAGACAGACGCATTCTCCATCCCAGATCAGCTCTGTTCTCAATCTCAAAAGACACAGATTGACCGAATGGATCAAGAAAAAAAAAAAAAAAAACTACTTATCTGTTGTCTACAAGAAACACAACTTGGCTTGAAAGATAGGTACTGCCTTAGAGTAGAGTATGGACAAAGGTGCTCCAATCAAATGGGACCAGGAACCAAGCAGGCATTGCTACCCTTATATCCAACAAAATAGACCTTAAACCGAAATCAGTCAGAATAGATAAAGAGGAAAACTTCATTCTAGTCAAGGGAACACTAGCCAAGAAGGCATCCTTCTCTTAAACACATAGGTACCAAACTCTCTTGCACACAATTCCAAAAAAAATAAAATGCATTAATGGATTTAACGTCTATTAGATTGAACTTCAGTCCATTAACAGAGGATGATTTCAGTACCCCACTTTCTCCAATAGACAGGTCATCTGGACAAAAAAAAAGCTGATAAACATTAGCGTTAACTGGCATCATATAGCAAATGACTTAACATTTAATACAGGCTGTTTTATCCAAACAACAAAGAATACACAATCTACTCAGCAGCATATGGAGACATTCTAAAATAGATCACTTTCTGGGACATAAATTGTTACAAATTCAAAAAGACCGATACAACCCATCGTATCTTATCTGACTACAATGTAATAAAAAAGACAGCAAACACATTTCTAGCAAATACAGAAACTCAAGGAGATTAAGAAGCTCATTACCGAATGATGAATGGGTCAAAAAAAAAAAAAAAAAAAAAAAAAAAAAACCAACTTTTTGTAGCAATAGGAAATAATTTGTAGCAATTAGGGAAATTTGAATCAAAACAATTTTGAGGTTTTATGTTACCTCAGTCAGAATGGGGACCATCATTAAAGCAACCATCACCAAAGGGTGTAGAGAGTGAGAGGGGAGGGGCAGGGAACCTTCATCCACATCTGATAGGATTTCAAAATGCTATAACAACTCTAGAAATCTGTGTGGAGAAGTCCCAGAAAGTTAGCCCTATCACATGACCTAGCTATACCTCTCGTTGGCGTACCCCCACAGGTCTGGACTCCACAGATACTTGCTCAGCCATGTTCACTGATGCTCTATTCACAGTAGCTAAGAGATGGAAACAACCCAAATGCCCTTTAATCAATGAATGGATATCAAAAGTGAGGTATATATGAGCTACAGAACATAAAGAACAATAAACTTTGCAGGCAAATGGATGGGGCAAGATTGCTGGATCATACCGAATGAGGTAACCCAGACCCAGAAAGTCAGACATCCCATGTATCTATCTCCAGAGAAAGGAACCTCCCTTGAGAAAATGCTTCCATGAGATCCAGCTGTAAGGCATTTTCTCAACTAGTGATCAAGGGGGGAGGGCCCAGCCCATTGTGGGTGGTGCCATTCCTGGGATAGTAGACCTGGATTCTATAAGAAAGCAGGCTGAGCAAGCCAGGGGAAGCAAGCCAGTAACATCCCTCCATGGCCTTTACATCAGCTCCTGCTTCCTGACCTGCTTAAGTTCTAGTCCTGACTTCCTTTAGTGATGAACAGCATGTGGAAGTGTAAGCTGAATAAACCCTTTCCTCCCCAACTTACTTCTTAGTCATGATGCTTTGTACAGGAATACAAACCCTGCTAAGACAGTTGAAGACAAGAGAGTGGGGAAGGTTCTAAGATCCAGAAGATCAGGAAGTTTGCTGAGGGACTGTGTCTCTCTCCTACTAATATCAGAAGCTACATCCATAAATTCTCACTAACATGACTGTCTAAACATGAGCTGAGCAAGGACAACAACAGGAGACATGCCAAAGTGGACAAGGAAAGCCCAAGGGGCCTCAACTCTACACAGATTGAATAAGCAATTCTGAGAGTGGGAGAAACATTCTTCTCCCAGGAAAATCACACCAGCTGGTTATCCAATACCAAACTGTCAGCCTTAAAAATACACATACATGCAGCATTATACAGACTGGGGGGGGGGTTGTTTTTAGGAATGGATGTGTATACACATATGCATGTAACAACAGTTAAGTAAAACAGAAACAGGAATTTGGAAGAAAGCAGGGATTCCATGGGAAGGTTTAGACGGGAAAGAATGGGAAAGGTGTATGCTTTTTTACATATTGAGTCCATT
Source organism: Micromys minutus (assembly GCF_963924665.1). Lineage (NCBI taxonomy): Eukaryota > Metazoa > Chordata > Mammalia > Rodentia > Muridae > Micromys > Micromys minutus. The sequence goes on from NC_137969.1 coordinate 101,539,630, forward strand.
CATGTCTAATGAATTACTTTCTCTTTTGAAAACATTGGTCCCAACATTCATAAGCTGATCATGTTTTGCGCTTGAGTCTAAAGTTTGTTCTCTACAAGTGCTTTACATGAACTTACATGTTAATGAAGTCTCACCTTTGAGAGTTAAAGCCTTAGCATGTCAGAGCCAACCTCTCCTTGTCTCAAGAGAAACTTAAACTTAGTCACTGCTTCTTGGAAAAAAAAATCAGTGCTTGTCTGCAGCCTGAGAGGACCTTCAGGACAAACACACACACACACACACACATACACACACACACATACACACACACTCCACATCATATATACTCCAAACACCCACACTATATAATACATATACTGCACCACACATACACCACACACACACATATACATACCATCACATCATACATACTTCACACACACCTAGTACATCATACACACATCACACACACCTAGTACATCATACATACGTCACACATACATACCATACACACACATGTAGCCACATCATACATACATCACACATATACCACACACACACCACACCACATCATACATACAGCACACACAGAACACATATACCATACCACATCATATGTACAGCACACACACACTGTCTCTCTCTCTCTCTCTCTCTCTCACACACACACACACACACACAGAGAGACACACACACACTGCACCTGTCAGGCACTGAGGGACTCTAAAGACAAATGAAGTTCCTTCTTCAGGTATTTCACTGAAGCCTGGGAAAAGTAACAATCAAGAACTTCAACTGTTCCATCTGAAAAGCTGAGCCATGTGAGCTTATCTTTTGGGGGTCTGTCCCATGCTCAGTGGTACAGGGTAACCTGTTGGGTGGGGCAAACCCACTACCACAAGCTAGGCTGGAGGCCTGTCCCGTGAAAATCCAATAAAAACCAAAATCTGTACTGGAGTTCCCTGTTGAAAACTCTGCTCACCTTCTTTGCAATCCACCCACTGTGGTCACCGTCACAACTCCCACCAGCCTGACAAATTTAAAACTTCAGAAACTTGTAATTTCACAATCATATTTATCACAGTAATTTATCTCAGTAAATTTACATTCCATAAAATGTCCACACAATAAACTCAGAACCAATTGATATGATACAATCTGCCCACCTAGATAAGACAAATTGTTTTATAATAATCCATCCCTTATCAGATATTCATAGAGGATTTTCAGCTTGAGAGTGAGTGGAAGGGTTGGTTTGGCAGCCGAGGGGCTGGTGTTTCTCATTGGTGGGTGCTAGGGCTGGTGTGAGGCCCGAAGGAAGTGTGGAGAATGGTTGTGGTGATACTTCCAGATGGTGCAAGATGGTGCTTCGGACTCGGGCCAAATCTTGTGACTGGCCCCTGCCTTCCTCTCACTCCTGAATACAGCCACGTCATTCCTTTAAGCTGCACAGGCGCACCCATGACATGAGATCAGGACAGATGACGAGGACCTATGAGCTGCAGCCATGCAACATGGACTGAAGAGGTAAAGTTGAGAGAGGATAAAAGGGACTGTGCTTGGGGGCAGAGAGATACTTTCATTTGCATGCTATAAGGTTCCCGAATAAACCACTTTGAGAAGAACACTGTGTTGTCACTCCTTTTCTGCTGTTCAAGGATGGTAGCAACAAGTGGTGGCCCGTACAGGGACCCATTCAGAACACATCGAGGTCAGGGTGACTAGTCGGTAAGTTTCCAGGTAAGTGGGACTATCAAGGTTCTCGACTTGAGACTATAAGCCTCCCCAGTAGAGGGGAGGAGGAAGGCTCTTGGTTTGAGACAATAAGGTTCCCGGTGTAGGGACAAGTTGCACCAAGCACAATGGGAAACACAACATCGGCTCAGACTGTTCGCCAAGCCCTTAAAGATCTGCTACTGCCAGTGTGGAAATTAGTAAAGAATTGCATAGGGGATGAGGAAAAGTGTAGTGCAGAGTTAAAGAAGGGGAATGAGGCATTGAATCAGGTTAGGGAGGAGCGATCTCAGAATTCAGAAGCTGGAGAAGATTCTAGCAAGGGAGACATGTCAGAAGACAATCTAGAGAGCATCGCCGATAGCCTAGAGAGAGTGAAAGTAAGAGTAGAGCCATCGACTCCGGGGCCACCTCATCCGCCTCCATATGCTCTGGCTGGAGCAGAGGGGCATAGTCTACACCCGGAAACCTGGAGGGAGCTACGAGCCCAATGTTTCCCTGTATTTCAGGATGCACAGGGCAATCGCTCCCATGAACCATTAGACTGGAAGGTTGTCCAGAAGCTGGCCGAAGGAGTTCGTGCATACGGGGTCAGTGCCGCTTATGTAGTGGCACAGTTAGAATCCTTACACAGCTTCTGCATGACTCCTAGCGACTGGCAAAATCTGGCTCGTGCCTGTCTGACCTCAGTACAGTATTTAGATTGGAAGGCTAATTATATTGGTGCGGCTGATGTCACTGATGCTCCCAGTGGTGAAGACTGAAGATCTGCAATGGGGGGCTCCTATCAGTGTTCCCTAAGCCTTTACCTCTCACGCACTCAGCACAAGTATTCCCTCGATTCTTTGCATGTAATACCTCCTTGCAATTGCCTTTCTTACCCTGGAATGAGGATATTATCCCCCTTGGGGATACAATATTCTCCCTTAAAGGATTGTAATATTTTCAGATGATTACCAATATTTCTCAAAATAGTGATTGCATTCAATTGTATAATCAGTCTGCAGCCTGGTTTGATTTACTCTTTAATGGTTCAACCAAAGCCAATGGCCACCTGGATTCAAGGGGTGTGGCCTGCCATGATTCCCAAAGACAATGATAGTATACCTTCTCAGCCTAGATGGGCTCACTTTTGCAAGAGTTCCCGTGATTCCCTTACTCCTTGGACAGGATGCCAGGCCAGGAAGGTGACCTGGGCTGTGAAGAAGTATTTTAAATTTTCTCCCTATATTAGTACCAGTCATAACAGATCATTTTCATGATATAATTGGACATATAAAAATCCTGCTCAGGCTGCTGCCAGCAATCCTTTTAATGTATGGTTGTTGTGTGGAGTGAAGGGTAGCTGTACATATCTTTCTGCTTTGAGTATGTTGATGAGTGGGTGTTGGGGTAATGCAAGCTTTCATTGGAACAGGTCTGTGGGATTTGAGACCTCTGTTTCTCAATGTGCTGGAGGACAGAATGTTACTTTTAAGACTACGTCTGTTTGCATGTGGCCTCCTTTTTCTTTTCACAACATGCAAAGATTTTATTTATGCAATACAGACCTTTGCTCAAATATTGTCACAGAAATCCATACAGCAATCTACTAGAAAAAGTAGAATTATATGACACCAAAATAACATTGGTTCTTGGTACAAATTACTAATCAAAAACAAGGTAGAGAGGGTTTCATAACAAACGGGTAAATAAGGTGGATGCTGCTTACATAGTGCCTGTTCGCTTCTGATCTCGGGCCAGGACTGTGGGCTAGTGGTCACAGGGTGGTCTCACTGGCTCTGCCTCTTAGCAGGGCACTGGTGACCTTGGGCAGGCTTTGGTACTTACAAAGATTGTGAGCCCAAGAGCGTTTCCATCATTTCACCCTGTGCCATGAGGATGACAGATCAGGAAAAGCAGTGAGTGTTTGTGATTGCTATAAGTTAGAACTTTGTTGTTTAACACATGGTAAAATTGAGTAGCTCCCCCAAATCATCATTTTCTAGGTCTAACACATGCTTGAAGAAGAAGAATATAGAAATAATTCACTGAGTTGTTTTAAATTGCATATCATAATGTAAACATTACTATTAAAACCCTAGAAATGTCACCACTGAAGAAGCACAATTGTCTAGAAAAATACAGGACCCAGTACAGAATAAATTCCCCTATCCCAGTATTTAAACCCATTTCCCTATTGCTAAAATCATATTTCTTAAGATTATAGATAAGTGGGAAATGGTTTTTCACAAATACAAGAATTAGCGGGATTATTTGTTCATGTGGCCTCCTTTTGTGTTTATAATTTATAATGGTAGTTATGAGGATAGGATTTTGAATTGTAGTAATGATAATTGTTTTTATAGCATGTGTTGGAATGCATCCACGCATCATTTGGCTGTGGAGACTAGAATGCCATGCTTTCTTCCCTGGCCTGTACAGGCCCCCTCAGCTATGACCTTATTCAGGACTAAAAGGGATTTTGGCATCACTGCCACCATTGTGACAGCTATTGCAGTGTTAGCTGCCGTGGCTACCACAGCAGCCATATCCCTCACTACTGTGGTACAAACTGCAGCCGCAGTTAATAACTTGTCTGTGGGCACTGCAGAGGCCCTTGATATTCAGGATAACATTAATAGTCAACTGAAAGCAGGGGTCTTGCTCCTGAATCAGAGGGTCGATTTGCTACAGGAACAGGCTGATATTATGATGGAATTAATACAGTTGAGGTGTGAGTGGAAATATTCTGGATTGTGTGTCACCTCCATACCTTTCTTGAATGCTAGCCATACTGCACAGCTGTCCCATAATATATCTCCGTATCTTACAGGAAATTGGTCTCAAAATTTTGATGGTCTAGTTCGAGAACTTCAGCACTCTATCGTCCATATCATTTTCACTGACGTTGATGTGTCCTTAGCTGGAGGATTGGCTGATTGAATCACCACCGCTGCCTCAAGGCTGAATGAATTGGCTGGACTTGCTGGATTAGCCCTTTGTTTGGTCCTCATAAGCGCCCTGGCATTCTGGTGCATGTGCTGTATATAATTTTGGCAGCGCAGAACTCAATCCTTAATGATACAGGCTTTTGCAGCAGTGGAGACTGGACAGTCTCCTCAAGTGTGGCTTGGCATGCTAGAGAAGTAGTCAGTGACAGGTACAACTCTCCCTGGGTGTGCCACCAACCTAAGACAGAAATTAAATCTATGCTGTTTGTCTCCTGATGATGGGTAAGGGGCATTGCTGCAGGGGGCAACCTAAGACAGACATTCTCTCTGCCAATAAATAAAGAAGGGGGAGATGTGGAGAGCAGGTGTGGCGATAATTCCAGATGGCGCAAGATGACGCTTGGGACTCCAGCCAAGTCTTGTGACTTTCTCCTGAAAGTCTTTCCTCCCACTCCCGAAAACAGCCACGTCATTCCTTTAAGCTCCACAGGCGCACCCATGATGCAAGATCAGGCCAGATGATGCGGACCTATGAACTGCAGCCACGCAACATGGACTGAGGAGGTGGAGTTGAGAGAGGATAAAAGGGACTGTGCTTGGGGGCAGAGAGATACTTTCACTTGCATGCTGTAAGGTTCCTGAATAAACCGTTTTGAGAAAAACGCTGTGTAGTCGCTCCTTTTCTGCTGGTCGGGGACAGTAGCGACAAGGAAGCACCATGATTTCGGCTGAAAAATTGCTGGATGAGTTAATTGGCCGGGAACAAAACATCACCCCAAATGAGAAGCACAGCAACCTGTGGTGAGACCATGAGAGTGTTTGTGAATATTATCTCTGTGGTTTTTACCCTGCGGAAATGTTCATAAATACCTGTTCTGATCTTGGTCCATGTGAAAAAATTCATGATGAAAATCTAAGAAAATAGTATGAGAAGAGTTCCCATTTAGTGAAAGTTGGCTATGAGAGAGATTTTTTGCAATACTTATGTAGTTTACTTGCGGAGGTCAAGCATAGAATTAGATGAGGTCATGCTCATTTGGCATTATCTCAAAATCAGCAGTCTTCTTGGGCTGCTGGTCCAACAGACAAAAATAAAGAAAAAATTCAGGTTCTGACAGACAAAAGTTCATGTGCTTCTACAGCAGATTGAAGAGTTAGAATCTGAAGGAAAGGTAGAAGCCCAGGGAATGATGAAATTGGTTGAACAGTTAAAGGAAGAGAGAGAATTGCTAAGATCTACAACCTTGACTCTATGGAAGTTTGTGAAGTGTGTGGAGGCTTTTTGATAGTAGGAGATGCCCAGTCCCTGGCAGATGACCATTTCCTGGTGAAGCAACACATTGGCTATGCCAAAATTAAAGCCACTGTGGAAGAATTAAAAGAAAAGTTAAGAAAAATAACAGAGGAACCTGATCGGGATGACTGTCTCAACAAAGAGAAGCAAGAAAGAGAGGAAAGGGGAAAAGAACAGAAGAGAGAAGGGAAAAATAGGAAAGAAAAGAAAGGAAAAGATGAACAAAAGAGGAAGAAAGAGAAAACAAAGAGCTCATGACAGAGAAAGGAGGAGAAGATGTTCACAGAGTAGATACTCAAGCCAAACTTCTGACCAGAGATGCAGCAGGTCTCAGGACAACAAAAGATCATGGAGTAGAGACAGAAGAAGAAGCACAAGTAGAGATCAACGAAGAAGCAGAAGCCATGACAGATCAGAAAGAAAACATAGATCTCACAGTCAGGATCGAAGATGGTCAAAAAGCCAAGATCAAAAGTCATATAAACACAGGAGCAAAAATCGAGACAGAGAACAAGATATAATGTCCAAGGAGAAAGAAAAGAAGGAATCTGATGATAAAAAGAGTAGCGTGAAGTCCAGTAGTCGAGAAAAACAAAGTGAAGACACAAACGCTGAATCAAAAGAAATGACGCTAAAAATAAGGTCAATGGGACCACTGAAGACATTAAATCTGAGGGTGACATGGTCCAATTAAAACTGATCTGATAAGACCTCAGATCAGATTAAACTACTGTTGAAGAGTTTTTGAAGAATATTAAAAATGGAATAAAGTGAAGATCAACATTAAAATGAGGTGAAAGGAAGCTATAGTGGCATAGAAAAAAGTATAAAGCTCAGTTAATTATTTGCTTTAAAAATTATTATTAAAAATTAGTTCAGGACTGTTATGACCTACCAGATTTCAGAACATGTGTTAATAGCACATATGCCACTTTGAAAACTTAGGTCCTGTACCATATTTTTTCTTTAAGACTTTTTAATTATTAAATATTACCTAAACATGTGGCTTGCTCAATGTTTACTGGCAAGTTTTCAGTCTTGGACTTTGAAAACAGGATTAAACATTAATATTCATGTGAAGCAGACTGGGATTCCATTTTTACATTTCTGCTACACCCAGCCTTTGGATTTAGAAGAGAAAATAAAGTATCTCTTATTTTCTGTTACAAAGTTGATTGTCTGTGTCATTGAAAGGCTTTTCTGTTGCTCTTTTTCTAAAGTGACTGACATCAAACTAAAAAAAAAAAAATTCACAGCTACCTGTGGCTAGTTGAAGCCACTTGGAGATTGGTCTTCTTCATCTTCTATCATCTTGCCTCTCTCCTGGCTTCTCTCCCCTTTCCAAAACTGTTCTTGCCTATCTTTTTTTTTTTCTGTCCAATCACAGGCCTTGCTTTATCTTGTGCCTGCCCTTCTTGCGTATTACAACAAACCTGGTTCTGTTTGTCTTAGAGGCCCTGAGCCTTGCATGGTGTTTATGTCTGGAATTTTTCACTAGTGTTGGATCACTGTTGACCTTTGGCAACTGCCACCACCAGACATGGAGTCTAGGATGAGACAGTGCTGCTGTCCCCTGCTTGCTCACCAACCCTCATCCTGCTGACTTGATGACATGATCAAGCTTTCCCTGACCATCACCAAAGATGGTGTTATGGTTCTTGCTTTAATCCACACTGAGAGACATTTAACAAGGTGAACCATCTTAACATCCCAATCAAATAAACAGCAATGGAGACTGTCCACCCAAATTCAAAGACACAACGTTACCTATGACATGAGATCTGAAGCATAGTTTTATTATTTGTTATTATTGTTTTTTTGTTTGTTTGTTTTATTTTTTATAGTGAAGAACATTTGTTGATATATAAGTATGGCCTAGAAATTAAACAACTTTATATTAATGCTAATTCTCTGATTTTAATACTTGTATTATGTTTTAAAAAGTTCTTACCTTTTGGAATAGCTTAGAGCCACCTCACTATCTGGAGGGGGCATCATGTTCATCATGTTTTCAGTCTCAGAGGACCAGGACTGGACATTTTTGTCTCCAGATGTCTCCTACTTAGCCTTCAGAGTCCACTAACATTTGCTTAAATGAATGGGCTGAGGGAGCAATTCCTACCAGCATGAGGGGAAGATATCTCTGGCAGCTTTGCTCTGTGGTTCTATGTTCAGTCTTAGTGCTTGGTAGGATAGGTGTTATTCTCCCTTTGTCTTGTATATTGTCTCGCTGGCGGGTCAGTGTGGCCTGACCATGTTTCGGAAAGTCTCCATGGATTTTGGGGACTGTGCACTGATGTAATGTAGCTTATGAACATTCCTTTAGATTACTCTGGGCTGAATAAGCATGACCGCATTCCTTACCAGCACCCAGGGGGGGTGTGGTTTTGAAAAACTGCTTTCATTAGTTACTCTTCACTGTCTATCACTGCAGGGACACGGGGGTGTGAGGGGGCAGCAGACTTCATGGGGAAGTTTTCTCCCGAAGCTGCCAAGAATGAAGGGGAGAGATCCAAAAATAGTCCAGGAAATTAGTCATCTGTCTCCAAGCTGTGCTTGGTTACAGTTTTGGATTTCACTTTATGAAACTTTAAAACACTGGACATGCAGAAAGTTTCCTGATCTCTCCGTTTGAGGTCAAAAAAGTCCATTTTTACAGTCCCAAAAAGGAGGCAAAGTCCCCATCGACTAGAATGTGGTAAACATATGTTCTGTGATGAAGACCTTCTTCTTGGACCTTGGAAACGACATAATTTTTCTACTTTTGTTAAGTTTGTTCTATCAAAGGTCAACAATTAGATTGTCCTTGGGTTTGCTTACTTAACACAGCCATCCGGGTCTATACAAAGCATTTCTTTAGCAGACACGTAAACATTAAGAGGCTAATATGCTGAGCACACATTTTTCTGTTAAAAAAAATTCCCAAAGGAGAATTAAATGGAACCACAGTTAGCAAACAGTTCTTGTCGTTTAATCTTTGGGAGAGGACCTTGTATAGCACAGGCTGATCCCCAGCTGACTAAGTAAACAAGGGTGACCTTGAGTTTAAATCCTTTTGCCTCTGCTTCTCAAGTGTCGGGATTACATGCATGCACCAGCACTTCTAGTGTGTTATCTGAATGCTTGTGTCTTATTTCTAGGCTAACCAACTGCGTGGAAATCTCAAATGCAAAATTTCACTTTGATTTTGCATTCGAATGTGTCTCAAGCAGTAAGGGCATTTGGGGGACGGCAGGGGAAGCTTGCTGCAGACAGCCCAGTCTTCGGCGTCCTATGAATGAGTGATGTTGCATCCCAATGGAAGGGAAATTGCAAGGAAACCCTGAGTGCAGGCAGAGGTGCAGCCAGGTTTCTCTGATTAGCCTGGGGGCTGGGGATTCCACAGCCAGTGAGCTCTGGCTTGGTGCTGAAAGAAAACATAAAGACCTATGGAGACCTGTCTTTGAAGATTGGGAGTGTGTCGTGAGCTGAAGGAGGAAGGAAGGTCCTGTGCACATGGACCGCCAACCCACACCTTTTGCCTCAGTGGATGTTTTGGGTGCTGAGTTACAACGGAATTCTCAAAGGTTTTTGTTGAGGGTAGGTCCTCCCACCTCACATCCTGGGAACATTCTGACAACCTTTGGACAGCAGGGAGACTCACACTCCATAGACGAAGGAGCCACCAAGAGCAGACCTCTGACAGCTGTTAGCAGCGCCCTGGCAGCCCCCCCCCAAAAAAAAAACAGCTTCTGTGATGCAAAGGGAAAGCATCTCTGCCCCAAAACAATCCCCATAGCAACCAGGAAAAGACAGAAACTTTCTGATGAGGTTCTTCCTTGCCTCTGCCGATACAGATACAAAAGGTCCTAATTGTGGACTTCCAACAACTTTTGCTGAGTCCTTTGATGTCCTCCCCTACCTGGCTTGACAGCTCTTCCTAAACTATATTTTCACCTCACCCACTCAGGACCCAACCGACTCCTTTATGAATTCTGGCATTCTTGGGCTGCCACAGGAAGAGGGACAGAGGAGGAAAAAGAAAAGGAGACCCCAGAGCTTGGCGGTGGAGTTGGGAAGTGATGACTTACCAAGGATAGACTCATGGAAAACTCCCTGTGTCTGAGGCTTTTGCGCTAGACTGAAAGGTTAGTTACTCAAGCCAGCCTTTAGGAGACACATCTCAACCTTAGCCTCCAAGACTCCACACTAGGCTGTACTTCAGAAAGAAATTTGTTCCCGCAGCTGTTTCCAGGCTCCTAGGCCTGCTTTCCCCACCCTGCTGACAGGCCAGCGGCCCTTTGATCTGTAATACTAGACAAAATTCAAATGTTGGCCATAGAACCCCAAGTTTGTAGCAAAACTTGAGAGTGCTCAATATTGCTGGCACAGGGATATTGCATATGGGGATTTTGGTAATTTAAAAATGGATTCTTCTGTACGAAGACTTCTGTAGACTGGGCAGCTCTCTGCTGATGAAGCAACTTGAGAGACAATCAAAGGTCAAACTCACCACGGCCTCTTTGCTGTCTTAGTCCTTCGGTGCTGGTGCCACTTAGTCAGTATTCTGCTGCTGCAAAGAGACACCATGACCATAGCAACTCTTATAAAGGAAAACATTAACTGGGACTGGCTTACAGTTTCAGAGACTTAGGTCATTGTCATCAGGAGTGAGTGAGTGAGAGAGAGAGAGAGAGAGAGAGAGAGAGAGAGAGAGAGAGAACTTACTGGGTCTAGCATGGGCTTCTTCAAACCTCAAAAACATCCCCAGTGACATACCTCTAACAAGACCACACCTCCTAATCCTTCTCAAACAGTGCCACCCCCAATGACTAAGCATTCAGTATATATGAACCAATGGGGGCCATTCTTATTAAGACTATCACAGTGCTTGCTCACTTCTCTCTTTATTGTGACAAAGGCCACATCTATGTTTTGTAACTTTTCCCGGAGAGACACTGACAAACATCAGCAATTGAAACAATGGAAACCCCACTAACTAAAATAATTCTTCCTGTGGATTAGCTAAGTCACCTCCTTTCTGACCATTCTATGCCTGTTCAATATAACATGACCTGTTTGGAAATAAGCTGAGTGGTTTAAGTTCATTTAATTAAATCATTTAATAGAAAATCATTCATTTGAACTACACACGGGAAGTATCTGTTAACCATGGTGTGAAAAAGACTTTGATGCCACCTCCCATAACCTAAGCCCCTATACAATTTAAAGCACATTTCTTATTTGTTTTGCATACAGTTGGCCATTGAAACATTTTAACAACTGAGCACACTCTCAGTTACCATGCAACAGAAGTTATTTCTTTAAAATGAATTAGAGAACTCGGAAGATGATTTATCTATTAAATATTTGCTGTGCAAATGTAAAAACCCGTGTTTAGATCTGTGGAAGCCCAAGTAATACTGAGTGGGTATGCCAGTCTGCCTATCAATCCAGGCTGGGAAAATGGAGACAGGGGCTCCCCAGAGCAAGCTGAAGAGTAAGGCCACCATAGCAGTGAGGTATGGGTCTGATCATGAGACCCTGCTCTGTGAATACAATGGGAGAGCAACCAAAGATGAGTCCTAATATCAACCTCGGGCCTCCATATGCACACACCTCCACATTTATGCAAAAAAAAAAAAAAAAAAAAAAACATGCATCCCATATACACAAAACAGTTGGAAGAAGAAGAAAAAAATTAGAGAATATTTAATATTTATTATTTTTATGCCAGGCTTGTGTCATGAACAAAGAAACAAATTCTAGAACAATCGCGAAGAAAGGGAAAGGAAACATCTCGGCAGTGATATTGATGTATGTTAAAGCATGTTGTCTTTCAAGACGTTACTATGGGAAGCCATAACTTTATTCAAGAGATGCTAAAATTAAAATAGTTTTACAATCTGTCTTTGGGAACAGGTTTCAAAGCCTAATTATATAAAGTTAATGTCATTCTGTGACCATGCTCAAAAATGCAACAAGCCAGAGTGGCCCCACCTGCTTTGCAACTGTTCTGACCAAGTCAGACTGTATATGCTCTGTTTCCTTTTCTGAACATAACATCAAAGAACTGAGCACGTATTACTTTATAATAAGTAAACAGTAGGGATTTAAAAAGTTCTGAAATATAATTGTGTATGGCAAAGATCTGCTAAGAACAAAGCCACTTAAGAGGACGGGAGTTAGAGCAATTATGAAGATGGAAATGCAAAAGCATCAAGTGTTTGTTCTGAGAGAACTTACTCTGAGGGCTGACTCAAGGCATGTGAATGTGCATGCATGTGTGCATGTGTGTGCTGTGTGTGTGTAAGTGCATGTGCATATATGTGTATGTGTCATCCATGTTTATGTATGCCTGTGTTCAGTGCATGTGGAAGCCAGAGATTGATGTTGCATGTCTTCCTTTATCACTTCATACCTAAGTTTTAAGACAGGGACAGAGCCTGGAACTCAACCATTGGTCTAGCCTGGCCAGCAACACCCCCCCCACCCCGGGGCTCTGTCTGCGTGTGCCTCTCCAGCGCCAGGATTATAGGTACACACACACACTTCTGTGCCCTGTTTGGAGACCTCCTACTTGCACGACAAGGACCCTATGTGTCTTTTAACTGTGCAGTCTTACTTCTTGGGATTTTCTTTGGAGATACTATACTGTAAATCAATTCATGCTCAAAGTTATGGATGGTGTCCTGGTGTAAAATGGAACATTTTATGTAAGTGGACAGTGTTAACTGTCCACGGGTGGGGGACCAGCACAGGTGAACTGGGAATATGCTGCTGGACCAGACACCAAGAAGAAGAAGATGTTGCTGAAGAAGACAGAAGTGGTAGGCAGCTGGTGGCTGTTTTAATAAGAGAGGCTCCCACCTGTCACAAGTGGAAGAATTAGATAATGTGCTTAATACCAGAAACCAAGCAACATAAAGGCAAGTGAAAAGGAGTCAGCAGATAGCTCAGTGGTTAGCAGCACTAGCTGCCCATACTGAGGACCCTAAGCCTGGCAGCCAGTGTTCACCTATAGTTCCAGGGAATTGACCACCCTCTTCTGGCCTCCTCTGGTACTGCATGCACATGGATGCACATGGAACTCAAGCACACCTAGAGGCAAAACACTCATACACATAAAATAAAGATAAACGAATCTTCGTACAGATATGGATTATTTTATTATTATTTTAACATATATGAATGTTTGTCCTGTACATGTGTGTATCTGTGTGTGGGCAGTATCTTGAGAGACCAGAAGAGGACACTGAATCCCCTAGGACAGGAGTTACTGACCACAGGGGTGCTGAGAATCAGACCCAGGTCCTCTGCAAGAACAGCCAGTGCTCTTAACCACTGAGCCATCCCTCCAGCCCTATTTTAGGCAACTGAAAAGACATACAAGCAGCTCTACCATCTGCTCCTTTGTAAACTAAAGAGCTCTGGTTCCCACTGTCTACCAGAGTAAATAGTAAGACATCATAGGTACCACCCTCTGTGTGGATGCAAATATCAGGATGCAGCTAAAGAGATGCTGTGCTTCATGAGGAAGTGCACACACATCCAAGGAGCACACACCCGGCTGTGTCACCTAAGCTTTGATCTCTTTCACCATTTGCATATTAGGAAGACATACTAAGACGGAATGGGATTTGTTCTAAGGAAGAGCTGAACTCTTCGGTCCTGATGCTGATGGCATCCTTGGCATCTTTGGCATCCTTGGCATAGAATGTCCACACACAATTCCATTTCCCATCAGAGGACTGAAATTCCCAGATAATTCCAAGTAAGGCCTCCAGAAGCTGGTGGGCTGACCACAGAGAACCCTGTTTTTGTGAGCACTTTCGTGGACTGCTGCACTTTTCAGTGTGTGCCTCTGAGAAAGTGTCTCAGGGCTGCAGGACAGCCCAGCCAGTGCAGTGCCACACATGACACTGAAGAGACCCAGAACCCAGGCTTTGAAGAAGCAGGTTTGGCGATGTTCGTGATCTTAGGGCTGGGGAAGTAGAGACCGGTGGGTACTTGGGTCTTTCTGGCTGGCCAGCTTAGTCTACTTGGTGAATCCCAGGCAACTGAGAGACTCTGCCTCAAAGGACAAAAGGAGGGTGGGGTGGACAGACTAGATGGTGCCTGATATACCTGTGCAAACATAAATATTTTGCACACACATACACACATGTGCATAAACACACACACACACACACAGTTCATATTGAAGGGTTGCTGTTTCTATGAGAGATAAAGAGATTTAAGAATGTAGAGAAAATCTTCCCACTTTGAATGTTGGGGCATTTTGATAATCCGTGAGATCCACCCCGGGCATGTGTTCTGCACTATCCTATTACCTGAATGGTATTCCGTAGCTGGTCTTTTTCCTTACAGACTGCCACACACTGCCTGTGTGATTTGAATATGTTTGGCCCATGGTAAGTGGTGCTATTAGGAGGTGTGGCCTTGTTGGAGTAGGTGTGGCCTTATTGTGGAGGTCCTGGGCTTAAGCTCCACCCAGTGCAGAAGAGAGACCTTCTTCCTGCCTGCCTTCAGATGACAGCCTCCTGGTGCTGCCTTCATATCAAGATGAAGAACTCTTGGTTCCTCCAGCACCATCTCTGCCTGGATGCTGCCATGCTCCTACCATGATGATAATGGACTGAATCTCTGAAACTGTGAGCCATTCCCAATTAAATATTGTCTATTAGTTGCCTTGGTCATGGTGCCTCTTCACAGCAATGGAAACCTTCACTAAGACACTGCCTGTGTCATGGTTCTCTGAGTTTACTCATCATCTTTTCCCTCTGCTGGTCTCAGATGGCTCTCACTTCGAAGGGCTCCTCCTTACACCAACCTGTGAAGTACATTAATGGGAAGTTATCTCCCTTGATCTCTAACTTCCTTCACACCCTTCCCTGCTCCTCACCCCTGCCCAGACACCAGCCTCACCACTACCCACACACCAGTCTCACCCCTGCCTGCAGACCAGCTCTCCTGAAGGCACGAAGCCCCTCACTGAAGTGAAAGCATCCACATCAACAGGGAACACCGGCAGACCTAGTGAAGCCAGAAGAGAAAAGACAAATCTAGCAAACCCTCTCACACCACCTGCCCTGCTCCGTGTTGATGCTCCTGAAGTCCTCTTTCCAGTGTGTCTGCTCCATAATAGAAGTGGTTGTGAAATTTGATGATTTAAAAGAGATTATTATGGGGTTAGAGCGGGTGGTTTAGTGGTTAAGAGCACTGGTTGCTTTTCCAGAGGTTCTGAGTTCAATTCAGAACAAGCTCATGACCATCAATCTATACTGGGCCCTGATGCTTTCTTCTGGCATGCATAAAAACAGAGCAGTCATATAGGTGAGTGAATAAATAAATAAATAAATAAATAAATAAATAAGTCATTAATTTAAAAACACAATTATTAATTCATGTATTTCAGTTGTTGTTTGAGACAATAGCCTCACTGTATAACCTACGATGGCTTCCAACTGGGATCCTCCTGTCTCAGCTTTCTAGCGCTGGTAAAGCAAGCAGATGCCATTCCAGCTAGTGCATTCATTTGTTTATAATTCTACAATAGTTTTCATTCATAATTTTGCATGCTGGGCAGGGTCTGCTGAGACAGGTGGACTCCTCACTGTGGGATACTAGTGGGACAGTTTGAAGTAGCCATGTGGTCTACCTCCAAGGTGGTCAGTTCATGTGACTGGACTCTTGGTACCAGTAACAATGGCATTCTGCCCAAAGCTACCAACCGGATGGCATAGCTTCCCTCTGGGAGGCTTCCAT
Organism: Micromys minutus; assembly: GCF_963924665.1. Classification (NCBI taxonomy): domain Eukaryota; kingdom Metazoa; phylum Chordata; class Mammalia; order Rodentia; family Muridae; genus Micromys; species Micromys minutus. The sequence goes on from NC_137969.1 coordinate 101,555,317, forward strand.
ATGCTACGGTAAGTGAGACTCTCAGGGGAATCTGGCTTTTTATAACTTCTCTCAGAGCTTGAATGGGGAACCTTTGGTACATTCTTCCATTCCAAGTGTTATTATTTTATGATTATATTAGATTATATTGTGTTTTTATTTCATGTGTAGGAACGTGTTGCCTGCATGCACATATGTGCAAACCATGAGGGCTTGGGGCCGAGGAGGCCAGGGAAGGTAGTGGACCTCCTGGAACTGAAGTTACAGATGGTTGTGAGCCACCACATGTGTGCGGAGAATCAAACCTTGGTCCTCTGGAGTGACCGGTGCTCTTTACTGCCGGTCCATTTCTCCAGCCCCTCAGGCTTTTCTCAAAGCTAGCAGTGGGGCTTGGTGAAAACTCTCCACCAAATTCTCTTGGCTACGTGGATCACAGGGTCCAGATTCGAGGGGAGGAGCTTCTTGTAAAGGGTGCTGAACCTCAGCATGGATGCTCCTCCCGCTTGCCGCAGCAGGAGAGTAGAGACCTGGAGTAGAGAGGGAGGGCAGGAAGCATCAAGATTAACAAGTTTGCAGGAGAGACTTGGGCTTCCTATGAGGAAAGCTTGCTCGGGTAAGTGAGCGAAGAACTGGAAACCCCTCCTTATATGGGCTTTACCTAAGGAACACAGCATGCAGGAAGAAAGCTGGCAATACTTAAAAGAAGAATTTCGTGCTGTGTAAACACCTGGTAAAAGTCCTTGTGCTTTGTGGTCCAGGGTCTTTGGGGCTTTCCTCTCTGCTTGTTTCCCAGTTGCATTCCCTTTCCTAATAATTGGTCTCTTTCCCTGACGCCCCAACATTCACTCTTTCTCATCCTGATCTGCTCTTTCCCCACCTCACGGCTACTTGCTGGTCTCCCTTGTTCTCTCCAGCTCTCTCGCTCTCTCACTCTCTCTCACCCTTTCGATCGCCACTCCCTCTCTCTTACATATCTCCTTTCTCCTAGCAGTGGCCATCACTACAGCCTCCCAGCCCTGTTGTGTTTCTCCCAAACACTAACAAAATGGTCCCTGGGTTTCCTTCTGAGTCCATTTTTAAATTATCTTAAAAGTGAGAATTTATACAGGGGAGCCAGAGTTCCTTGGCTACACCATCTCCTCACTGAAGGCCTGGCTAGGAAACAAGATAGTGTTTTACCTGTGTGTACCTAAAGCATCCTCTTGTGCCCATGTAGTACTATTATGAACAATATTCTGTCTGTCGTTGATAAATCCTCTTTATTAAGGGCATTCCCACCTTAGTTTTTGCACTAACATCTTCCCTTCATTAAGAAAAAAATAACAAGATTTCAAAACTCATCTGTGGTTATGTGGCAAATACCTGTGATCTCAGAATGTCAGAGACTAGCCCTCAAGGCCAAAATAGAGACTAGCCCTCAAAGCCAAAATGTAACCTCCTCTAAGTCTGGAATGACAAGATAAGCCAGAAACACCTGTGACCTTTGAGAAAAGCCACACATTTTTCCTGGACCATTGCGCTGGCCTCCTACCAGGCTCCAGTCCTCCCCAACTCCCCTCCCTACTCCCTCTTTCAACAGCTTAAAACTCTCTGCCTTTGAAGCACTAAATGAGACCTTGACAACCCTTTTGCTTGGTCTTGATCTTTCTTTCTCATCATTTCTACACAGGCATGGTCCACCTTGTGCCCCTCAAATAACTGGGTCCTGCAGGACAGGACAAGTGGCGCCCCAACGTGAGGCTCGAGGTACGGACCATTCACTGGACGGAGACCCTATTACAGATTCACGAGCCCTAAACAGAATTGCGGGTCTCGGCGCATCGTGAGGACACTCTCACTGCTCATGAGAGAAAGCTTCTCTAGGTAAGTGTTGTCATCTCCGTCTATTCAGAAATGGAACAATCATTGTCTAAGGAGGCTCAGTTTATTCATAGCCTCAAGACATCTCTCAGGGGAAAAGGAGTCAGATTTAAGAAAAAAGATCTAAGTTTTTTCAGTTTGTGTCAGAAGTTTGTCCATGGGTCGTATTCCATGGACCAGATATACACCCCACAACATGGAATAAGGTGGGGCGAGAATTAAACGGTTTGCAGGAACAGGACCCTGAGTCTGTCCCTGAACAGACTTTTAGTTACCGGAACCTTATTAACGATGCCCTTACAGACTCTCCTGGGTCCGCTAAAATTCTTTCTGCAGTAGAGGAAGGAATTCTTAAAACTTTTGCTGCTTCCCTTCCCTTAAAAGTAAAACCAAACACCACGAGCGCTCTTGAGGAGGTTGCCCCCACTACCACCGCTGCTGCCACGGGGGGAGGGGAGGCGGCCACCCGCCTGCGCTCAGAGACTCACGCAGCCCTAGTCCTGCCAGTCCGCCCCACTGGCCCTCGTTTATCACCCCCCAGGCTGGCCTCAAGCTCGTAGTCCTCCTGCATCTGCCTCCTTCAGCGGGAACGTAAACTGTTCCAGAGTTCTTTAAGTGGGAGCAGAGGGTCAGGAGATGTACTGGCTCTCTGGTTATCACTGGAGAAATGTCTAGTTCTGGTTCTGGGTCCCTTAGGAAGAATATCGGGGTCCCTTGGACACATGTAGTTCTCTTCTCTTGTGTGTGTTTGTCTCTTGGCATGCCAAGCTGTCTGTCCGTCCACGTGTGTCAATATATGTCCGTGTTTTCTTTGTTTAAGTGTTACTCGTGTTTCATGTTCAAAAGAAAACCTTATGTGTACATCTCTTGATTCAGTTTTAACTCGTGTCTAAAAGGGTAAAATTAAAAATAAAAAACAGGCATTTAAAGCCCTACACCTAAAATTAATAGTTTAGCTCAGTTGAAGACCTGCTGGAAGCTGACTTTTAGGCTGCTCCTAGATAAGGGTACCAGCAGCTATTCACTTGGAGCTGTTCCATTGCTTCTCCTAGAAAAATCTGTGTTGGTGGAGCTCAACAGGTGACAAAGTTTCCATCTCTTAAAATTACAGCTAAAAAAACAAAAAATTAATATAGTTTGAACATATAAGATGTGTGGTTACTTCATATTTGCTTTTGACTGGTTTTAAAAGGTATAAATATGCTCTGCATGTCTTAGTGGTAAATTATTTGCTTATAAGTAATTGGGTATGATTCAAAAATTGCAATATTAGTAACAAAAAATGTTTTAAACTAGTAACTTGGTTAAAGACACTCTAAACAACAACAGGTGGCATAAACCAACCCAGAGAAACAAGTTTCTAAAATACCTCTAAATTGGGTTATATTATATGTAATGAGATAAGATTTAAGACAGTATCGCTGCACTGTAGTGTGTTTGTGTGTGGGAAACAAGCAGCCAAACTTCATAGCATGAAGCTGATGTGCTCTGATGCACTATGTGGTGATTTTGGAGAGACTAGATTGTTTAGGGCTTAAGTTTTGCTTTCTAAACTTTTTCAAGAGTTCATTGATAGGCTAATTAAAATGTCTGAAAAAGTGTTTGGAGCTGCTAATGTTGGAATGTTTTTGGTAAAAATGGGGATGAAGGTTCTTCCTACTGGAAAAGAATTTGGCCTTTCAGATGCTTATATTGGGTGCAAGCTATAAAAGCTGAAAGACCTAAGTCAGCCTTACAAATAAATTTAAAAAATCTTGGCCTAAAACAGTTAGCATTACCCAGTTACAAAGTCGGAGTCCAGAGCAAAGCAGCGATCTCTTGCACTGGGAAGATGAGGAAGGTAACCAAGGATATTTTCAGCCTTATTGTTTCTAATGGGAGTCTTCTATATAGTCCAAATAATAATAAGTTAACTAAGGGTTGAGAAAACAAAATCGGGGCTAAATTAGAGCCCCCTGCAGTTACCCCTAGGGGAAAAAAAACAGATCTAAGATATTTTTAATTGGCAAGCCTGCACACCATTCAGATAAAATTATTTTAAAAGGTGATGTCCCTATATGGGTTAATCAGCTTCAAAAGAAAATATTGGCCTTGAGGGCTAGTCTCTGACATCAGAAGACTGAGGCAGGAGAATCAACATGAGTTCAAGGCCAGTGTGGGAGACAGAATAAGCATTTGATTTATTTTATTTATTAGTTAGCTTGTGTGTGCAGGTACACATGTACACACATGTTTGCACACTATAGCACACATGTAGAGTGTAGAGGATGATTTTCAGAACTCTTTCTCTTTATCCACCCCATGTGGGTCCTGGAGATCCAACATAAATCATTGGTTTTGGTGGTAAAGGCCTTTTTGTGCTGACTCATCTTAGTGGCCCAAGCCCTGTCTTTCTAATGAGTAATTAATACTAGAAATACATTAATTCATATACTTGTTTATTAAACTAGTACTTATTATTTTTTTGCCTAATATCTCTGGGTTTCTATGTATGCCATAAATCTTACAATCTTATAAATGCTACAATAAATTGTGTTGTAGAAATTTTGAAAGATCAAGTGGTCCTGGAGTAAACTTGCTTAGTTATGGTTTAATTTACTTTTAATACCCGTGCTGGGTTTCATGGTAGGAGAGAACCAGCTCCTGCAAGTTGTCCTCTGGTCTTTACATGTCTGCTGTGACACACACATACTCACACACACACACACACACACATACTCACACACACACACACACACACACACACACACACACCACGTAAATAAATGTAATCAAATCTTCTCTAATTACATAAAAGTCTCTTCTTTTGGTAATATGTATTGCAGAATTTTGCACCAGCAGCAATAAGGTGAGGTCAGTCAGTTCTTCCTCAGTTCAGCACTGTCACCAGAGCAGTGAAGGTGACAGTGAAGGAAAGAAACCCGGTGCTGAAAGCTGGCTCAGCAGATGAGAGCACCAGCTGCACTTCTAGAGTTCAACTCCCGGCACCTCACTGTGGCTCACAGCTGTCTGTTACTCCAGTTCTGGGAAACTCAGCAACTCTCCTACCCTCTGCTGACACCAGCCACACAGGTGGACCAGCGGGGGTCCTGCTGAGCATCGGCCTGCTATACATCTAGGGAATGAGCCAGTCCCACAGCAAAGACCTCCGCTGCTGTCTGGTGTCTGCCACAGCCCTCTAGTAACCATGGAAAGGCCACTCAACAGCTTTGTCTATTGGGAATTTCTACCTGTGGTGGTTTGTATTTGCTTGGCCCAGGGAGTGGTACTATTAGGAAGTGTGACCTTGTTGGAAGAAGTGTGTCACTGTGTGTATATGGGCTTGAAGACCCTTGTCCTAGCAACCTGGAAGGCAGTCTTCTCCTTCAGATAAGAGGTAGAACTCTCAACTTCTGCACCATGCCTGCCTGGATGCTGCCATGCTCCCACTTTGATAATAATGATCTGAATCTCTGAACCTGTCAGTCAGCCCCAATTAAATGTCCTTATAAGAGTTGCCTTGGTCATGGTGTCTGTTTACAGCAGTAAAACCCTGACTAAGATACCTGCCTTGGGAGTTTTTCTCACTTTTCTTTACTTCCTCATTTTTCTGTAATTCTCCTTCATGAAGCTTGTTTCTCCATTGCTTGCTCCCAAGAATGTCTGTAACTTTAGTCATTGGACAACAAACTGCCTCAGGTCAACCTTTGGTGACTGTGACTGTGTCTGGCTCTCTAAGCCCTTGGGTTGAACACCACAGCGATGAGAGAGATCCTGCCACACTGTTAACAAGACTGAATGAATCAGGAAATGGAGACTTTCTAACTTACTTAAATTTCAGTACAAAAAACAAAACAACAAATACCAAAACAAAACAAAGCCAAAACAAAACCAAAATAACAACAAAAACCAGCCAAAATAAATAAATAAATAAATAAATAAAGGAAGAATAAAACATCATTGGCCAATGATCCCAAGTTCATGGGAAGAAGTGGGCTACACTGCTGGTGTAAATGTCCATCTGCCTCCTTTCTAGGGTTAACAGTGCAGTGAGTTCAGATGTGAAGGACCACATCATGGAGAAGCCTGCTGCTTTTATCCTTATCAGAACCTGTGTTGACTATGAGAGAATCAAGTTGACACAGCTAGAGTTTTCTGAGAAGAGAGAATCACAACTGAAAAAATACCTCCCAAAAAAAGGTCCTATAGACAAACTCATGGGGGCTTTTTCTTAATTAGTGATTGACTTGGGAGGACCCAGACCTTGGTGAGCAGGTTTTCCCTCTGGTGATCCTAGGTTTTATAAGAAAGCAGGCTGAGTAAACCAAGAGGAGAAAAACAGTAAGCCACATCCTTCCATGGCCTCTGAATCAGTTCCTGTCTCCAGTTTCCTGCCTTGAGTTCCTGTCCTGATTTCCCTGCACAATGGACTACACGCTGTAAGAAGAAACAAACCCTTTGCTGCACACGCTGCTTTGGTCAGAGCTGTGTGGTCAGCAGTAAAGAATTGATATTGAATAGAAATCCTAAGACAGGGTTTCAGGTAGCTCAGGCTAGCCTTCTACTTTATCTGTAGCTAAGTGTGACCTTGAAGCTCCGATCCTTCTGTCTCCACCCATTGCATTCTGGGAATGTGAACCACCATGCCTGGTCTATTTGGTGCTGGGGATAGAACCCAGTGGTTACCATGCATGTTAGACAGTCAAACTGCCACCTCAGCTGTGTCCCCAGCAACATCCTCCCCACCCCCCACCCGCCACGAACTTTTCACTTCCTTCTGCTGCTTTATTGTCTCTCCTTGGACATACGATGTGTCCTTTGAGCTCTGAGGTCAGTGTGAGTTTATTTCCTGCAGTTTACAGAGAGGTGTCCATTCTTATTTTCTGTCTTTTGGATGCATTTTTCCTCTGCCTATGTTGGTACTTCTGTCCCCTTTCTGGGGGAGTCCTGTCTGGGTTGGTGGCTTCCTAAGGAACCAGTGAGAAAGAGCAGGTTGCAGGAGGCCCAGGGCTGTTGTCTGAAAGGATTTTTTTAACCTGTCCAGGGGAACAGGCCTGTATGGTCAGCAGCCAAGCCCTGATGTCTGAGGACAGCTGGGACATAAAGGCAGTTAATGGGGCATGAGGGTTTACACTGAGACCAAGAATCTTCCTCCAACACCTGGTTACTCTGCAGTGTCAGATGTCAACACCCAGGGTCAGGATCTTTCACTGGACCCTTGTTTGTCTTGAGACAAGGTCGGAAATAGCCAGGGAGGGCTTTGAATTCACTGTATATCCTAGGTCAACCATTTATTCCTGATCCTCATATGTTGGGAAATAAGAGCTGCTGTATTATACTGGTGCTGGAAATGGAACCCAGGGCTTCTCGCAGGCTAGAGAGAACGCTACCAACTGTGCTGCATCCTCAGACCCTTATCACATTCTCATCTAAAAAAGAATAAACCATCCCATCGCCCTTCGCCCCTCCCCCCTCACCAACTCCAGGAGTTGGGAGAGCTGGACCCGGGATTAGGAGGGCAGGAGAGCTGGCCCTGCCCCTCACCATTTGCAGTACCCAGGAGAGCAGGCCCTGTACAGTGCCTTAGCAAGACAACAGAGTTGACCTTGATCAGCTCCAAGGTTATCAGAGCAGGAGAGCTGGCCCGGCCGCTGGCCACCTGCAGTACTAGGGAGAGCGCCCCTCCCCCTCCCCACGAACATCCCACACTGGCGTGGATGAGGGTGAGCTGGCTGGGGCAGTGCTGGAGCACTGTCTTTGGTGGCACAGGTGTGGAAGAGCTGGCAAGCTGACCAACTCTGCTACCACCCAGGCCCTGATCCAGGGCTGAGTTGGCTCCAGATCTACCTCATCATTAAACTGCTGGAGCATGTGAAAGGCCCAGTCTGATGAATCTAAAGCTGCAGGATCTCTATGACATAGGAGAGCACGGGATAATTGGGAAGAGTCTTGGTGAGGATCCAGTACTGATGATGTAGCCAAAGCCAGAGGCCTTGAGCCAGACCCTGACTCAGTGCAGTAAACATTTTCAAGTAAAGATGTGTTGGACAAAAGGGTGTACTGTGGACCGCACTGTGACTCGCTACGGCTTCCATGACAAGTTATTCTCTATGCTTTTTTATTTTATTTTTATTTATTTTTATTTTGGGGGGGGGTTGCAAAGGCAAAAACCAGATACAAAGGGACAGGGAGATTAATGGGATTGGGGTATGTGAGGTGAAACTCACAAAGGATAAAGGGTTTTTCTTTTTTAATTAAAAATAAAAATAAACCTATACTGCTAGAAACAACCCTTGGAGTTGGTGAAACGCCTTATTTGGCAGCTGTCCTTTTTCATGTATCTGGGAATTGCCTATGAAAACAAAAGGAGAAAGTTGGCTTCGACTTACTCTGTGCTGTTTGTTACTTGTTCTCTTCAACATTTTTAATTGGGGAAAATAAATGAATTCATAATCCCAAAGTGTTTATTATAAAACGTTAACATACACATACTCATTTCAGGCTTAGGGATTTTTTGTTTGTTTGTTTGCTTGCTTTGGTTTGGTTTGGCTCTTTGGTGGTTCTGTTTGTTTTGAGATGGGATCTCAAACTGGCCTGAAACTCCCTACACAGACCTAGCTGGACTCAAAGGGACAGGGATCCACCTGCCTCTGCCTCCCAAGGGCTGGGATTAAAGGTGTACCCAGATACTCATTTTTAAAGTTCCAATCTATGTTAACACTTCAGCCATATTGCTGTGGACCCATAGCATTTCAATTAATAAGAAAGTATAAGCCCAGGTCCACACCCTTAATCACAACACTCAATGGGCAAAGGTAGAATTTCGGTAAGCTGAAGGCCAGCTTGGACCACATAGTAAGTTGCAGGCCAGTTGGAGCTCCAGAAGGAGATCCTGCCCAAATAATCAACCCAACTGACACAGTATATAACAAAGTTACTTAAAGCGTGAAGAAACGAGGACACTTAATACCCGAGAGCACATTTTTACTTTTTAAATCATGAATTAGAAAGTCAGATTGGAAAATGAAAAAGATCCGTTTGGGATTTCTTACAGAGACACAAAAGTGACTAAAATCGCAGGCGGGGATTCTTGTGTTGACAGAACCCAACCCAGCACAAGAAAGCTGTCTTCAAGAACGCTGGTGATGTCACCCTGCAGGAGAAACAAGCCGGAGCAAGGCTGGGCTCCCCCTTGGGATGAGGTCAGCATTGAGGAGCCGCGCTGCACGTCAGGAGGTGTTGGTGCCCTGGCGCAGGTTGCAGCTTGCTACTGAAGCAAGCTTTGTCTTCCTCCGACCCTTGTTCTCATTTTGTTACCCAACAATGTTCAGGGCTTCCCTGACGTCATCTTTGTTTAAAAAAAATTACTTATTATGTAAGTATGCTGTAGCTGTCTTCAGACACACCAGAAGAGGGCATCAGATCTCATTACAGATGGCTGTGAGCCACCACATGGTTGCTGGGATTTGAACTTAGGACCTCTGGAAGAGCAGTCATTGCTCTTAACCACTGAGCCATCTCTCCGCCCCCCTCCCAGACATCATCTTATGAGGATGTGTAAGCTGAGGTGAGAGCTGCATGGAGGACAGGGTCGCCCCTCCTTCATCCTCGACTCCCTGCGGGGCAGGCTGAAAGACAGACTCCTCAGTCTCTGTCCAGTAAATGTTACTTAGGCGGAAAAGGGGGCCGTGAAGGGAAGGGCCTTCTTGTGATGAGATAATCCTGAGCTGGGGGGGGGGGTTCATAAAAGCAACAAGCATCCCTCAAAGTCAGCAGAAGGGCCACAGGCAGATGGAGGCAGATGGAGGCAGGGATGGGACTGGTGTGGCCAGGAACTAAGGAATTCTGGTACAAATGAGAGGATATACAGAGAACAGAGCCCAGCTCATCCTTCAACTCTCCCCCACTCCTCTCTTCCTTCCTTCCTTCCTTCCTTCCTTCCTTCCTTCCTTCTTCTTCTTCTTCCTCCTCCTTTTGGGGGAAGGGTTTGTGCCCGTTTTGGTTGTTTTAGACAGGATCTGTCTTTATAAACATCATGATCGCAGACGGACCTGGAATTTCATGGTGCTCCTGCCTCCCCCAGTCTTGGTGACAGCATGGTGTCTGTCCCTGGTTCAACTCCTTGGCTATATCCTGTTGAGAATATTGTTGAGCTCCTGGCCAGCAGGGCTGTAAGGGAAACCATTTCTGCCTTACAGTACCAGACATGCAAGAATTTACTATGGCAGCAACAGGGACCTAACACACTTATACCAACATGACGTCCTCTCTCAATACCCAATTAAACTATGGACATTAAAAAAACAAAACAAACAAACAAAACAAACAAACATAAAAAACCTAAAACATAAACTGAGACAGGTGTTTAGCATTTGCTCTTCTGTTTTCATCTGAATATTTTCTCTAGGTGCCGGGAATGGGCTTAGTTGCTAGAGCCTTTGCTTAGCATTCAGGAAGCCCTAGGTCCACCCCAGTAACACACAAACCAGGTGTGGTGGTACACGTCTGTAACTCTAGCTTTTGAGAGTTGGAGGCAGGGATCAGCCTCTGCTATTAGTGACTATCAGGCCATGTTAAATGAGACCCAGTTAAGGACTAAGACTGGAAACAGGGTGGGGGGAGGATGATAAAGAGGGAGAAGGGAGGAAGGCGGAAGGAAGAGAGACAGAGATAGAGAGAGATGCATGTAAGGCATGTAAAAGCTGGCCTGTGACCTTATCATTTTTCCTGGATGTGGTCGTGTTCTCTGTGTGCAACTGATCACCCCTGGAAGAGGCACATCGCTTTCCTGTCCTGTTGGCAGGACTGCTTAGGGGTCAGTACTTATTTCAAACTGTTTAGGAAGTTACATAGACTCCTCATCTGGTCTGTCTCTTGCCCCCATCTCCACTGTTGGCATTCCTTCTAGGCTCCGCCCCACAGTTACCTAGCAACAGTCAGGCGTGCCTGACTTAATATAAAAGGGGCTGCTTGCCCCCTCCTCTCTCTCCTGGTCTTCTCTTCCCACTCTGTCCCTTCTCTCTCCATTCCCCCCCCCCCACATGTTCATGGCTGGCCTCTTTCCTTTCTCTCCCTCTCTCTGTCTCTCTGCCTTTCCCTGTTTCTACTAACCACTCACCTTTCTTCCCCATGCCCTAAGTAGACTCTGTTTTATACTATACTGTGGCTGATGCCTCAGCATGGGCCCATGGAGGCTCTCCCTTCCCCCACATCATACCCCGCCTCCACCAAACATCCTTAGTTTCTTTTCCTTTCTTTTTTCCTTTTTAAAAAATAAAACACAACACACACCCAAGCCTTGTGTTGATCTGAGTTGAACAAGTGGAAAATGAGGCAATCTTTCTGGTTCTGGGGAAAGGGTCGATGGCAGTAATCTTAGGAACCACTGAGAGTCTGAAGATCTCTTAAAGGGTAGACAGGACATGGGGCGCGAGATGACCATGCAGCAGTGATGGGGACACAAGAGGGTCACTCTGTCTTCCCTGCACTGATGTCATTGTGGTTGACAGAGAAGTTTTCACACTTTGGAGCTGAGGCAGTAGAGCAAAGCCAGTCCTGCCCCAACATAACCCAGCCTTTCCATCAGAGATGACAGTGGCTCACCCAAATGACATGGGAGAAAAGGCCTGAGGTCTGATCACACAGCACCTCCGGGGAGAGAGGGCCTTCTTTCCACAGTAACGTACCAGCTGGAAAACAGAAGAAACCAGTATTGTCAGTCGCAAAAAAAAAAAAAAAAAAAAAAAAAAAAAAAAAAAAAAAAAAAAAGGAAAAGAAATTGCTGAGCTGAGCTTGGAAGGAATACAGTATATCAGAAAAGAATATCACCTTTGTTTTCCCTAAGGCGGATACCTGTGGAACCCCTTAGATCTATTTTATGTTTGTCTATGTGTATGAGAGGCGACATACATATACCTCACATGTGCAGTGTTTATAGAGTCCAGAAGAGGGCGCTGGATCCCCTGGAGCTACAGATGCAGCTGCCCATGTGGGTGCCAAGAACCAAAGTCAGGTCCTCTGTAAGGCCAGCATGTGTTCTTAGCTGCTGAGCCTCCTCTCCAACCATGACTGCTTAGAATTTTAATAAGGCTCTATCCCTGGCTTTGACCAATAATCAAATCCTAAGCATGTTCTGTAAAGGATATATTTGTGTGTGTGTGTGTGTGTGTGTGTGTGTGTGTGTGTGTGTGTCTGAGTATGCACATTCACAAGAGGGCACATGTATGTTTATGCGCATGCATGCACATGCAAGTATGCACATGCATGTATGCATATGTAGAAGTCAGTGGACAGCCTTGGTTATCATCATTCCTCAGACGCCATTTTCCTTGGTCTTGTTTTTTATTTTCTTTTTGAGTCAAGTTCTCTAAACAACCTGGAACTCATCAGACTAAGCTGCCTGGCCAATGAGCCCGGGACATCTGCCTGAGTCTGCGCAGTGCTGGACATCTATCCGCGTCTGCGCAGTGTAGGGTCACAAACGCTCGCTATGAGATATAGTTGTTTTACATGGGTTCTGGAGACTGAATTCAGGTCCTCAGGCTGGCAAAGCAAGTGCTTCACTGAGTGGGCCACCCACCCAGCATACAAGTGTTTCTCTTCAACCTACGCTTGCAGTTAGTGTGCCTGTCCCTCAGAGTTCCCATTGGGTGTTAGACAAACCCTGTGTACATCAGTAACAAAAGAGACGCAGATTTCCTTTTCGTTGGAGTGTATATCCAAAGAGGAATAAACAAGTAAAAACAGTAGACACTGAACAAAGAATTATGGTTTTATAGGAAGCAGCAAAGGAGAGAAAAAGTAAACGGCATTCAGGCTGGCTTCAAAGCAAGTGAAGAGCCAAGGCATCGACAAAGTCTACGGATTGCGCTCCGAAAAACTCGAAGACCCGCGCGTTCTGGAGCATGGAAAGATATGAGTTCCCTACATGAGAGAGAAAACTGTCTCCAACGAAGGAAAGGTTGTTTCGTTCCCATTACTACTTCTCAAACAAAACAAAACAACAACAACAACAAAACCATGACGACCTTAGGAGAATACAGATTGCCGGGGCGGGACTTCTGTAGCGGTGCCCCGGAAAGCCTGGATAGCTTGCTTGGTCCCACCCTCACAATGCTTCTACATTCTTTGCCAAGGCTAGCATCATGCGAATAGCAAACCAGAAAATGATGGCGTGGGAGAGGTGGAAAGGATCAAACAAACAAACAAAGCCACCACAAGCTAAGATCCCCAACAATGCGAAAATCCCTGGACTTTAGAAGAACCATTGGTTGTGGTTGAATGTGGCGTGCCTCTGGAGTATGAGGCTAGGTCAGACTGCCGAGAATCGTCAAGGTGCTGTGTGAGATTTACAGAAGATAGAAAAATGTTCCTCTTCCAGCAGAAGCACGTTTACCAATATCAACACTCTTGTGCGACTGAAGTGTGGAAGGGATGGACTTCAACATTATTAAGGCTATGGAAGACAAGCCAATAGCTAAGACCCTGCTTGATGACAGAAAGTTGGAAAACTTCCCTCCAATATGGGAAAAACACAAATCTGTCCACTCAGTGTTTCTAGTCATGGCAGTGAAAACCAGAGTAATCATACCAGAGAGAGAGGGAGGTGTGTGTGTGTGTGTGTGTGTGTGTGTGTGTGTGAGAGAGAGAGAGAGAGAGAGAGAGAGAGAGAGAGAGAATATAAAGAAAGGCATTAAAAGCAGAAAAATGGTGTTAAACTTTATCTGTGTGCAGGTGACCCTATATGAGTTTGTTGCAAAAGGAGCTGCATTTCAGACTTCGAATTCTTTCATTTATTATGTATACAGTGTTCTGCCTACATGTATGCTGCACACCAAAAGAACGCACCAGATCTCATTATAAATTGTTATGAGCCACAGTGTGGTTGCTGGGAATTGAACTCAGGACCTCTGGAAGAGTAGACAGTGCTCTTAACCACGGAGCCATCTCTCCAGTCCCAGACTGAATTTTTAAACCATTACAACTAGGTTCAAGTCTCTGTTCATCAAAATAGCAACTATACAACCAATACATCCTTGCCAATGAGAAGTGTTTGTTTATTTCTGTACTGTAGCGATCCCTGTTTTGGAAATTGATGGACACTTGGAAAGCCTTTCTGCAGCTTGCTGGTTATGGAAGTGTTTTCCCTGCACAAAGCTGCCAAGGTGCTTGAAGAGGTGGTCAGCTGTTGATTGGTCAGATGAATACGGTAGGGGAGGCAGACTTTGTCCATGTGAGAAATGTCTTTTATAGCTTCAGATCTACCGCTGTATTTGGGTTCCTGCGCTGCCTCAGATTCCCAGAATTCCTTTCTCGAGCCCCAGACAGCAGCAGCTTTCTCAGTCTCCTTGCTGCCTTGGTATGAAATGTGACCTTATTAGATTTTAATGTAGAATTATTTGTTCATGTAGTCAACACATTAGACTGTCTGGAATAATTTACACCATACACACTTTCCAGTGGGCGGGCCCCCCAGCTCTCTCCCAGGATCTGGGCTCACAGCCCCATCTGTTGGGTCACCTCATCTTGCCAGCCCCATCTCTGTGACTAGAACTATCCCAACCCTGCACTAGGGTCAGGGAGTGCTGTGTCCAGTCCTGCTCCTGCCCCCACTTCCATCCCCTCACTCTGTCCCCAAATCCCTCCCTCTTTTATCCTCCCTGCTGATCTCACTCTTCCGTGTTTGGAAAAAGTGAATATACCAAGCTGAACAGAAAACTTGGAGATGAACCCTGCTAGGAATCATTCGTCTTCTTTGCATGAAGCAAATAACTAGATGTCTCTTCTCAAATGCATACACCGGAACAGTTCACCTACCCATTGTTTCCAATTATCATTGCACATACTGGCACGGAGCTGGTTAAGGACTGTTTTATTACCGGAGTGTCTTGACTTGCCAGCCGCCCAAGTAATGACGCAGAGACCTTTTACTAATTGTAAAAGCTTGGCCTCGGTTGGCTTCTTCCCAACTAGCTTGTATAACTTAAATCAACTGGTTTATACCAATCTACAGTCTGCCACGTGGCTCGCTATCTCTCCTCAGTACCAGCACCTGTTTCTTCCTCCATTTCTGGCTAGCGAAGGCCTTACCTGATTCTTTCCCAGAATTCCTGTCTCTCTGCTGGATGTCCGATCTATCCTCTCCTGCCTTGCTATTGGCCATACAACTCTTTTTTAAACCAATCTGAATGTGCCTTAGGCAAGTGAGGAAGGACAGAGACACCGCTTCACACACAGTATACAAAAACACTGTTTGGCTCTGTCAGCAGTATTCTGTTTTCATAAAGCGATAACTGGGACTACTTCAGCCTGAGATTGACTACATGTCCCCAAATCCTCATAAGAATGACTCAGTCAAGTAGAGCAAATTGCTCTTCTGTAACCAAAACACTGGATCTACCAAGTTCAGGTCAGACCTGGCGAGTGTCAGACAGGACAAGTTCCGGGTAAAACCACTTGACCACTGTTCAACCCATGCCTTTGGATTTTATCACTGCCAGAAGTCCTTGGATACCCAGGCATCACTCACAAACAAGATGAAGAGGGCAGGGTAAAGGAGGAGAGAGACCTTCAATCTGACTGTAGCCTGTTTCACAGGAAACTTCAAAAGTTTCACAGGGCAACTTTGCTGAAATCTGAATCGACAGAGCTGCAGTCAAGGACCGCTTTGAAGAGAGAGACATTTGAAGGGTTGAGGATGTCACAACCACGAAAGCATCAGGAGTGTTAACAATTTGGTAGGTGAATGTATGCTGGGTGATGAGGCGCGTCTTGGCAACGTAGTCCTCTTGTCTGAAAAGAAATCTAATCTTTCTTTTAAATGGGGTGTGCCTACTTGCTTAGCATGCCCTCCGGGAAGCTAACTGAGCCCTTGGTTGTCAGCTTTTGGAGGTCACATTAAGTCTGAGAACAGAATGACTTGGCTTTCTATTTATGAAGATTTTCCTTTAACACATGAGCGATGTTTGCCAAGTTTGTCCACGTAGGTCGATTCTCAACAATACTGTCGCTGAACAACGGGGTTGTGTTCTGAGACAGCATCATCTCCATCTCCGTACCGACTTCACAGTGTGCTTTTTCACAACACAGAGCTTGGGGCAGGCACTGGATGTCGCCTCTCAATGCAGTCAAGACACGCACAACCACGAAGTGTTTACAGCTGCTGCCTGCTGCTGGGGCCCATCGTTTACAGTTAAGTGCTGCCTTTAGGAGGAAGACAGTAAAATAAAGACTTGAAAGGGCAAGAGCTGGGGATGTGGCTCAGCTGGAGGAAGGCCTGTTTATCACGTGTGAAGCCCTGAGGTCCCATCCCCCCCTCTGTATAAAGCAGGCATGCTGTTCAGACCTGTACTCCCAGCACTCGGGAGATGAAGACAGGGGGTTCAGTGTCCTCCTTGGCTACATAGCAAGTTTGAGACTAAGCTGAGCTGCATAAACCTAAAAACCAAACAAAACAAAAAAAAACAGCAAAGGAAACAAACTATAGATTCCTGTCAACGTTCTATATGCAACTGTATGCTTGTGCTCCTAACTGGAGGCACAATTGGGGATTTTTGGATTAGCACTAACATATACATATATATACACACACACACATACATACACATTCACACACATATATACATACATATATATATATATATATACATATACTGACATGCACACATACACACACATATGCCCATATGCACACACAAATGCAGATACACATACACACATACACACACATATCAGACACTGACACACAGACATGCACACATACACTGACATACACCCATATAAACACATATACACAGACAGACAGACATATGCACATGCACACAAGAGAGGGAATCTGATACTGACTTTACCAACTTACAGGCCCACTGTCATACATGTTTCCTCAGTAGCCCCAATGCCATCCTTGCTTTGATTACACTGTGCTTTTATTTGCTTTCCTGCCAGGTTTCCTATATGCCTTCTTCTATGACCCACTGCCCCATTTCTGATTCAAATCATGCCTCTCGTTTCTGCTGTAAACCTTTATGGGGGCTTCTGGGGAGATGGCTCATTGGGTAAGAGCAGTTGCTGCATAAACATGTTGACTTGAGTTCAAATCCTTTCGACAGTAAAAAGCCAAGCGTGGTTGCACACTCATGGTTCTGGAACGTGGAAGTGAAATACCATGATCTGGGGCCTGCTGACCACCCTCATGCCAGGTTCGGAGAGATTCTGTCTCAAGAGAATAAGACGGAGAGTGACGAGACAGGACACCCGGTGCCCTCATTTGACCTGCCTGCAAATATGGGTGCACACACCCGCAAGGACATATGCGTGTGTGCACATGTGCACACTCAGTGTTATTGGATACCGTCCACTTAATCAGTTTCCTGGTGTTATTCACCATCTCAAATTTCGCTGTTTCTTTTCTTACACGTATCAAGTTGTAGCAAATTGGAAATCATGTACATTTTGACTCTCTGTGCTGTGCTAACTACACAGAAGGGAGAAAGCTCTCTCCTCTCTGTGTTCTTCATTGACAACCGTTACAGTTCTGTCTGTACTCACCGATTTCTGTAACTCATGCTCTTTTCCTGTTTGACACCAGGTTTCTGCTGTTGTCATAGAGTTGGGTGTTCGATTTGTTCCATTCTTTGCAGTTAGGATGTGGGATAAAAGTGTGTCTTCCCTGAAGGCTCTGCACAAATCACCTGTACAGCAAAGTGACACCTCTCATCTACTCTGTAGGAACCGTGCAAGGGCTGCTTCGGATCCTTTTGATGGAACTGTTAATTACTCTGTGACTTCTTGAGTTGTTTTGGCAAACCAGGACATCTTAGACTTGACACTCTTGCTTCCTTTTATTTTTTTTCTAATTTGCTGGAAGAAAGCTGAGAATTTTTCATCTCATCAGCATCTGAGTCACACCTCTGGTGCTATTTTAATACTCTCTGTTGGGTATAGTATCTTTCTTTCTTTCTTTTTTCTCAATCGGGCTTTCAGACCTGTCTATTTCTATAGCCCATTCAAGGAATTACTATGGTGTTGAATAATGTTTCCCCTGAAGATTTGTCCATGCCTTGATCACAAGAATTGCTTCTCTGCTGAGGAGAAAACACTGACCAAAGCCAACTCATGGATGAGAAGGGTTTCCTGCATTGTATAACTCGCAGATCCCAATCCATCCCCTGAGAGAAGTCAGGGTAGGTTTCTGAGCTGAAGGCAGGGATCTGGAGGCAGGAACTAGAGTAGAGGCCATGGATGGGTGGTGCTTACTTGTTTGCTCCCTATGGCTTGCTCAGCCTGCTCTCTTACCACCAACCCTGGGATGGTAGCACCCACAGTGAGCCGGGCCCTCTCTCATCAATTGTTAATCAAGAAAATGCCCCACAGACATAGAGTCAGTTCTTCAACTGAGGTTCTCTCAGATGATTCCAGCTTGTGTCAAGTTGACAAAACCCAGCACACACATGAGGATGTTAGATGATGACTGTCAGTCACATTAAACCCACAAGCATCCCAACATGAGATGAACAGACGGATTGGAATGGAAAGGGGAAACTTAAGCCAGAGGACTTGGTGGCAAGGGTGGTGACCTCAGGGCTGTGGCCAGCAGCCAAGAAGGCTAAGTACTTGGGGCAAATAGAGAGCAAGAAGAACCAGACATTGTCTGGGAGACTGGCCCTGCTGGTAACAGCAGATAGAAATCAGTCAGTCAGTGTAGAACAACCACTCTTAGAGATTCTTGTGCTTGGCTCTTCCGAAGCCTGAGCCCTAGAATGGCGGGAAGGGCTCTGGCTGATGCTCTTTGGACTTCCTGCTATCTTTGAAAAAGATTATAGGACTTGGATCAGTGCCGTGCCCAGAAGAGGTTTCACCTTGACACCTTATTCAGGTCGGGGAAGGACAACTGGACCCACCCTCTCCATGCCTCACACCAGTTCCTGTGTGTGTGTGTGTGTGTGTGTGTGTGTGTGTGTGTGTGTGTGTGTGTGAAAGAGAGAGAGAGAGAGAGAGAGAGAGAGAGAGAGAAACATCTCTGTGATATTTCTGTAGTGTTTGAGAACCTGTCCTGCTACATGGGGGCTCTGCCTTCTCTCTTCTAAGTTCCCACCTATGAATCTGTAAGAAAACTGGTCTAAACTCATTGTCTGCAAATTTCATTCATTCAATCAAAAGACAAGAACCCACAGGCTCTGGACACAAACCCCACCTCAGGTCAAAGGGTGATGAACTCAAATGTACCCCACTTTCCCCAGATCACCACAGCCACGCTGATTTTAAGCCTGAACTTCAGAACTGTAGGGAATTTCTGGAACTCGGCGCACCAAACTTGTGAGGATTCCTGGCAACGCCTCACAGTTTTTGTTTTTTTTTTTTTTTTTTTTTTTTGGATCTCAGGTATCATTAACTTCTCCCTATTGCATTCCCAGACCAGATTTTATCATTTCTGCCTTTATTTTACTTTATACTCTTTTGAGTTTGCTTATCTTTTAAAAATTTTAAAAGGTGAGAACAGACTTCACATCATTTCTTCCAAAGGCTTGTATTTCTGTATATAGACACGGTAACATTGGAGCCTAGAAACCTGACCCGGTGCCAGGTTGGCAAGGAGAAAACACAAGCGCCCCTCCCTTCCTTCATCTGCCAGATTATTGAAACAGCATCCCTGAGAAGCTGGAGCCTCCCAGGAGCCTCCTGCTGGGGGGAGAGGCTGAAGTTGCTGCCAGCCAGAGGGAGAATGTCTCTCAGAAACCTGTCACACTACCATACAGAAAAGCCTAGAGCCAAGATAACGAGGGGTCAGTGGTGTGCAGGGCCACACTAGGACAGGACCATTTGGCTGTGTAGATCTCTTGTCTTCTATTTATAACCAAACCTTGCTAGGACCTTAAGGATGGAGTTAGAGGAGTGACATCACTGGACCTCTTTGTGGGCCTCCTCTTCCCAAAGGGACTGTGCTGATTAAACCAGCTTCCTCTGCTTTTCGCTACCCTGTGTGTTGAATTGGCCTGTTGAGAGTGGTGGTCCAGCCTAGGTGGCTAGAGCTGTCAGGGCCCTGGTTCTGATCCCAGCAACAAGAGAATGTATGTTCTCTGCACAAAAGAAAACTGTCACACCTATTGACCTTCGTGATCCCTAAGCAATCTTCCCCAAACTAATGCTGACTGTGGCAGTCGCCAGGACCAAAATGGAGTCACTTGTGTCAAAATTCAGTTAATCAATACATACAGGAAGTGGAGAAATAGGAAGTCTTTTATATGCATGCCCCAAAATGAGAAGTATTAGACTTTAAAACAACCTCTTTGCGAGCGCCAATCGCCCATATTTGGACAATACATGAGCAAGAATATCTATGTAGTTGTCTGTCTGATGGTCTAAATCTGTACTTGTTATTGTTCTTACAGATCTGATAGACCAGGATTATTATTTCAAAGTCAGTTACACGGTCTTTTTGTCTTTAATTTTTCCCCCTTACTGGAGCTGCATCAATGGTTCAGTGGGTAAGTACTGTACCAACAGGAGGACCAGAGTTCACATTAAAAAAAGCAATGCCCCTGGACCTATCAGCTCAGAGTAGTCAGAAGAAAGATACCCAAGCACTCATGTTGGCGCCACAATGGTGGGCAAATGTGTGATGGAGAGACAGGGGGACTGAGTACACTGTGGAGAGATGGGGGAGTGGGGGGAAGGGTAGGGCTTCATATACTATAAAGAAAGGTGGAAAGTTGACGGCAGTGAGAAACAGACAGATAAGAGAAGCCTACAGTGCAACCGCCTGAGACCACAATGAGGTCTTGGCCCAAGCTTGCCTCCAGGGCCATGTGTGGATCTATGGTCCTGCTGTAGCTGGAATCCCAGTCAATGTCTGTAGTCTGCGTTACCACCAATGGTCACACAATGTCCATGATCTGGACTGCCCCCAGAGACCATGGAGATATCTGAGGGTCGTGCAGCTGCAAGGAGACATGCTGATCTGAGTGGCCTGAGCTGCCACCTGAGGCCATGAGGCTATCTGGGTCCGTGCAGCTGCCGGGGGCTGTGTCTGGGTCAGTGATCATATTGAGTGTGTGTTGATGTCCCAGGCCTGTGTCACCACCAAAGGGCAGTGCAGATATCCTTGGTCTGAACTGCTGCCTGAGGAGCTGCTGAGCTGACCTTTCTCTTCACCTGTCACCACACTCAGGAGAGCTGGTCCTGCCTCTTGTGGGTGGTGGGATGGTATGAGCAAAGGAGAAATGCCCTTCCCCCTCAACCTTCACCACCTGTGGCAGGTGGGTGAGCCAGCTCCCCTGCTTCCCTGCCACTAACTGCACCCAGGAGCGTAGGCCTTGCACCTCAAGTAGGCAGCACAGTAGAAGTGGCCCTGGTGGCCATCAGAGGTGGTGAGCTGTCTCCGAGGACGTGAGTGCAGGAGAGTTGGCCCTGTCACTAGTTTGCCATGAGGTGGGTGAGCACGAAGGAGATGCTCTCCTCCATCACCTCTTGCTGCCTGGCACTCAGGAGAGCCGGCCCTGCACCTTGTCTGGGCACCACAGTAAAACTGGCCCTTGTGGTGTTGGAGGTAGGTGAGCTGGCCCCGCCCCTTGCTGACTGCAGCATTGGGTGAATGAGCCCGGCAGTGCTGGAGAGCTTGCCCTAGTGCTGTGGGTACTAAAGAACTGGCAGGCTGACCAACTCAGCTACCACCCAGCAACAGATCCAGGGCTCTGAGTTGGCCCATCCCAATATCTACCCCATCTATGAACCGCTGGAGCGTGTGAAGGGGCAGCTCCTACAGATCCAAAGCTTCAGGATCTCCATGACACAGGGCAACAACGGGACATCTAAGGAGTCCCCGAGAGGATCCAGTATTGATAGTGCAGCAGAAGCCTGAGGCCTCAAACCAGACCAATTGCCATGAACATTTGCAAGTAAAGATGAGTGGGCAAAAGGTGTACTGCGCGACACACTGTAACACAGTGCAGCTTCCACGACAAGTTATTTTTTGTTTGTTTGTTTCACTTTCTGATTTTCTATCTTATTTTCATTTCTTTGGGGGGAGGGAGTTGCAAGGGCAGAGGGCAGATACAAAGGGATGCGGAGATGATTGGAATTAGGGTGCATGATTCACAAAACATCAATAAAAAGCATTTTTTAAAAAGTAAAGTAAAAAAATTTGTATTCTTCACATTATAAATCAGTGTGCATGTGTGTGCATTTTTATGTATGTACATGTGCATGCTTGTGAGGGAAAAAAAAAGGGCATGCCCTTATACATCTAAAATCCCAGCACTTTGCAGAGCGGAGATGGACCAATAGCCGAGCTTGGAGCCACTAGTCTAGCCACATGAGAAACTACAGGTTCAGCAAGTGACCGCCTCTCAAGGGAACAAAGTGTAAAGTGACAGATGAAGGTATCAAATGTCCTCCCCCACTTCTTATATGCAAGGATGGATGTGCACGCCCACTTGACCTGTCAGCTCAGCCTCTGTGTGCATGTCTTCAAGGCAATGCCTTCTCTCTTCAAATGAGCATCCTTGTTCTTTGAGAAGCCTCTCTCTGATACTTAGCTGGACCCCGGGAACAGGTCTCTCTCCCAGGTAGTCAGCCAGGTAACTCTGACTGTGGCTCAGATTCCAACTTAGAAGACCTGGGACTCAGACATTCCTGGGAACAAAAACCAGTCGAGCCTTATGTTTGCAGCTCATGACATGACATAGAAAAAGCTAGGTTGTACA
This sequence comes from Micromys minutus, assembly GCF_963924665.1. Classification (NCBI taxonomy): domain Eukaryota; kingdom Metazoa; phylum Chordata; class Mammalia; order Rodentia; family Muridae; genus Micromys; species Micromys minutus. The sequence goes on from NC_137969.1 coordinate 101,577,834, forward strand.
AGAATGTCTAATTTCTGTCTTGTCTTAGTCATGGTTGCTATTGATGTGGGGAAACACCATGAACAAAGCAACTTGGGGGAAAAAAAGGTTTATTTCAGCTTACACATCCAAGATACCTGTCCATCATCAAGGGAAATCATGTCAGAAATGCTAACAGGGCAAGAGCATGGAGACAGGAGTTGATGCAGAGACCACAGATGGGTTGGTGCTAAATGACTTGCTCAGACTGATTTCTTATAAAACCCAAGACCTCCCTCTACCCCAGGTGTGGCCCCACCCATAATGGGTTAGGCCCTCCCCATCAGTCACTAATTAAGAAAATGTCCTACAGTCTTTCTGACTACAGTTTGTATCAAGTTGGCATAAATCTAGCCAGCACAATTTCTATCATAAATCTTTCCATGATGCCAATAGCCCAGGGTGCATAGGTATGTTTGAGTTCTCAGGATGTACAGAAAATTGAAGTGGGAACATAAGGGTTCTTTGGAGGGCTGGAGAGATGGATCAGACGTTAAAGGCTAGGCTTACAACACACACACACACACACACACACACACACACACACACACACGCATATATATTTGCGTGTCTTTGGAAAGTCACTTGTGCTGGGTGGTGTTTCGCTGGATTGCACCAAGGTGAGAGGCTAAGGCAGACTCATGAAGGGATGTTTCGATGAAGCAGACACAGGTAAAAGGATGTTATACTAAAGCAAGCACATGAAAGGACACGTGATGAAAGATTCTTCACTAACGACACACATGTATTGGTCTGCCTTGAATGAATTGTTGGCTCCATTTGCCAAGACTCCATAGAGAAACATCCCATAAAATTCCTGGTGCTGTGCTGCAGTTTCTTGCTCCTTCTGAGGATTCAGGTTGATTGGCAGAGTGATGTCATCTGAGACAAGCTCACATGGAGTTTTGTGAAGACTGATGTGCTGAAGCAAGACCCATAGAGGACACCTGATACTTGCAGAGAGTATAAAAAGGACTCAACAGAGAGAGGAGAGCTAGTCTGGCTTGGCTGTATGGCCCACTATTAGGCTGGGGGAAAAAAAAACTTTTAATTAAATGTTTGCCACATAGGTTCTACTGGATTTGCAGTATCACACGCTGAAAAACAAAACAAACAAAACACCTAAGACAAAGCATCTTCCGTCAAAGGCTGGGAAGGACTCGGCAGTGAGAGCTCCGGTGGCTACGCTGCAGGAAGCCCTGATTTCAGATCCCAGCATCCTCGTGGTCGCTCAAAACCAACTCCAATTCCAGGAGACTTGACGCCCTCTTCTGGCCACATATGGAGCACAGACATATATTCAGGCAAATACCCATAAAATATTTTTTTTTTTTAAATCTGAGGTCAGTTTTGTGGTTTGAGTGTGACATGTCCCTCACAGGCTACTGTGTCCCCAGCTTGTGGGGCTACTGGGGGAGGGGGGAGATTATGGATCCTTTCGAAGACAGAGTCTTACTAGAAGAAGTATGTCACTGGGTGTGCTGGCTAGTTTTACATTAACTTGACACAAGAGGGACACATACCTGGTAAGAGAAAATCTTAATTAAGAGATTGCCTCCTAGGAATCCAGGTGTGGTGGTGCACACCTTTTATCCCAGCACTTGGGAGACAGGAACAGGTGAATCTCTGTCAGTTCCATGTCAGCCTGGTCTATAAATCGAGTCCAAGATAACCATAACCAGGGCTGGCTACACTGAGAAACACTGTCTCAAAATAATAATGGTAATAATAATAATAATGATAATAATAATAATAAATTAAATTCAAAACAAAAGAAAAACTGGTCTACTGACAAGTCTATGGTTTATTCTCTTGATTGATGGTTGGTGATCCATTTGGGAAAGCTCAGTCCACTGTTGGCAGTGCCAACTCTGGGCAAGTGATCCTGGGTACTCTAAAACTGCAAGCTGAGTAAGCCACAAGGAACAAGCCAGTAAGCAACCCCCCTCCATGGCCTCTGCATCAGGATCCTGCCTCAAGTTCCTGCCCTGATTTCCCTCAGCGATGGGCTATGACTGGGACATGTACAATGAAACAAACCCTTTCCTCCCCAGGTTGCCTTTGCTTTTCCTGCTTAGCACAGCAATAAAACTCTAACTAAGACCCTTGAGGCTTTCTACCTGGCCCCACAGCCTTTTAACTGACCGACTGCAATGTGACCAGCCCTGTCACGCTCCTTCCGCTACGCCTTTCCTGCCATGATGAAATTAATTTGTTCAAATGGTGAGCCCAAATAAGCCCTTTCTCCCCTCAGTTGATTCCTGTCAGGTTGTGTCACAGCGTTCAGAAAGGTAATGAGTAGTTTCCAGAATCATCTACATCAGTTTTACTTCTTCCCTGTTGCAGTAAGTGGACCTTCTCCCTGCCCCGCCCCCCCATTACCTCAGGTCTTCGAGGAAATGTATGGATTGCGTGGTCCTACCGAAGGGTTCCATCGGATTCAAAAACTTCCTTTTTTGTAAACAAAGACACAAAAATAAAAGCTATTGAGATATGATGTCTTCTTAAAGGTGACTTCTATGGGACAGATTTTTTTTTTTCTGTTCCAGCTTTGTATTTAGAAAAAATTAGTCATGAGTTGACTTACATTTTCTTTATTCTTTAATTACATTCTTTGTTATATTTTAAAATTATTTTCCTCAGGGCTCCTTGGCTTAAAATCTCTTTTCTGCATCAAAAGCATGTAATTCTATAAGATACACTAGAGAATACATGAGATGCTATAAAGTGATAAGTCTCAAGTTAAGTAGAGACAGACCGACCTCATTCATTTGGTGGATGTGTGTGTGTGTGTGTGTGTGTTTTACATGTGTGTATCCGTGCACATATACATGCATGTGTGTGGACACCATCAATCAACTTCAAGCACCTCCTCTAACCAGTTTGTATTGTATTCTTTGACACAGAGTCTCACTGATCCTGTGCTCAGCAATTTGCCCGGGGCCAGCTGGCCAATGAGCTTCACGGATCTACCTGTCACCACCCTCACCACACTCCCATTGGTGATGTCACAGATGTGTGCTGCTGGCTTTTACATGGGTGCTGGAGATCTAAACCCAGGTCCTCCTGCTTGCATGGCAGGCATTGTGCCTACCCTGCCATCTCCCCAGTCCCAAGTGATGGATATTATTTTTGATATTTTAATTATGAATTCTCGTAATCCGACAATATCTCCCAGGACAAGTAGCTCCATATTTCCATTCTTATGAGAAGATTTTAGATTAATCCATGCCAGAGGTAACTGCTTTAGTTTGATTCCATGAGTCCCTCTGCTTTCAAAGGCAATCTGAAATAGTTTAGCCCAGCAAAAAAAAAAAAAGTCAGGTTGCAAGATGCTAAGAAAATGACAATGTGGGAAGACTTAGGAAAACCAAGTTTGTTTCTTTGTTTCAAGAGAACAGAGAGGTCCAAGCATCTACTGCGCATCTACTGCGTGAGTGGTCCCATCACCCTCCATGGTTGCTGGGCAACCATGAGCCCCATCTTCCTGGAGTACAACTTATCCTCTCAGCTTAGGGGCACATTGACTGATTTCTTGCTCTGTGAACCCTGGCGTCTCAGCCTCACCTGTGTCTTTCCTTCTTGGGTCACTGCTGTTACTGTACATATCCTCAGTCAAGACTACTCCCAGTCCCCACCACTCCACCGTCTAGACGCCACTGCCCACCTAGTATGGGCATTAGTGGCTTTTTGCATTGCTCCGACAAAACACCCAAGAAGAAGCAACTTAAGGTGCCAGAAAGCGGGTGGGGATACTTATTTAGGTTCACAGTTTAAAAATGGTCAGAATTTGTCATCCTGGGGAAGCCATTTTAGCAGGAGCAGTAGTCGGGAAGCAGGAAGTAGATAAGAAGTGGGTGGGGCTTAAACTTCAAGGCCTGCTCCTAATGATCCACTTCCTACAGCCAGCTTCTACCTCCTTATGATTCTACAAGTTCCCGCAGAGCAGTAGCTGCTTGAGACCAAGAGTTCAAACATGTGAAGCTATGGATGTCAGTTCACAGTCAATACAGCAGTACCTCATATCCTATGATCTCTACTGGTTCTGGGACCTAAAGTGTCCCTGTGTCCTGCTTCTTGGAGCTTGAGTGTCTAGAGTTAGCCTTCCTCGCAGGAGCTAGCTCAGCATCCTGCCCTGCTCCCATGGGCGAAAGCACAGCCTCATGCTACCCCGGGTCCAGGCACTGGGTGTACCTCAGAGCAGCAACTGTGCTGCGGTCAAAGAGGTTCATCTACCTCTGTCCCAGTACTGGGGAATTGATTTGTGCTTACATGGAAATTTCACATCTGCTGCAGGTCCCTGCCAACAGTTGGTTTTTTGACTGATCAATAAAGAGCCAATGGCTGGGCAGGGGGATAGAGGCGGGACTTTGAGGACTCCTGAGAGGAAATGCAGGAGAGGAGAAAACAGAATCAACATGATGGGGAAGCAGAGAGACCAGACTTAAGAGCCCACTGACATGTAAAAATCCGGGAAAGTGGCCCAGGGGCCACTCCCCCAATTGGGTCAGTGTAGTAGAGATGAAATATAAATTTATCAAGTATCAACTCAGGAATATCAGAGGGGAGTGTGTTAGCCACGTGGAAGTTCAGGGGTAGCCCAGCTATTGAGCTAGTAAAGCATGTTAAAAACAATGCTGTGTGTGTGTGTGTGTGTGTGTGTATGTGTGTGTGTGTGTGTTTCTTTCTTGAATTCAGAGAACTCTGATGTGTGGTGAGAAGCTCAATCGCCTGCCGGGATCCCAGTTCGGATTAACAACATAAGGCTATATCCCAGGTCCCGGGTTTTCCAGTGTTTCACCAGACCCTGAGTGTAAGATGCTGACCTGGAGTGTCTTTGTGCATCTGTGCCCTGGGCCTGCTGTTAGCAGTGAAGTATGCGTGGCTGCAAAGTCATTATTTGCTACTTCAATTTCAACTTGCTATTGAGTGATTGGGAGTAATTGGGGCATAAATTCCTTCTAAATCAAGGAGAATTTTATATATATATATATGAGAGAGAGAGAGAGAGAGAGAGAGAGAGAGAGAGAGAGAGAGCAAGCTAGAGATTATCATTGGGTATCTTTCTCAGTTGCTCTTTTCCTTGTCTTCTGAGAACAGGTATCACTGAACGTGGAATTCACCAGTTCAGATGGTCTGTCTCTGCCCACTTGCTATCCCTGAGCTGTGGTACTACAGGTGCATGCCACCAGGCCTCCTTCCATGAATGCTGGGCATCCAGCCACCTCCACCTGGACCACTACCCTGCCCAGTGTTGTCTTTTTGGAGATGGATGTCAGGATATATGACACCATGGGAATTCCTGAGTGTCGGAACCAAAGGAAACCCCAATCCCCCAAACTCCAAAATGCAGCCCAAATATCCAGAAATGGGCCCAATCTGGCCTCTAGGAAGATTTCTGGAAGTTAGATTAAAAACCAGCACTCTTTGGAAACTTGGGAAGCCATTTTCCCTCTACCAAAAGGAGTCATTTCCTTTAACTCTGGCAAAAGGGACAGATCACTACCTCTGGTGCCTATTAGCACATCAGGGCTCCTGATGGCCTTCAAGCTCTCAGTGTCACAACTACCTGTTTGAAAGTCTGTGCTAGCATCCTAGTCTTTTCCAGCCTCCTCCCCTCCCCTAAACTTCCCCCAACCCACAGGCTTCCCTCCCCTCAGCTACTCATTCTCCTCATAACCCTGCTATTCTTGATATCAACATCCCCCCCTTGTCTCTCCTCTGCTTCTCCCAGTATGTTCTCTCTGTTCCTTCTCCCCTGCTGTTCTCTCCTCTCTCACAGATAGCCTTGGCGAGGTCCAGTCTGCTAGCCATGTTCAATCTTCTTCTTTCTCTCTCTGCTCTGGACTCTTTCAGATGCCTCTAGAACAAAATGCAGGTGTGTAAAGGAAATAATTACACAAGACCCCCCCACACACACACACAGTAGAAACCTTTCCCTTAACCATACCATGGAGCAGTTGATCATGTTGCCAGTTTATACACTGACATCTCTTGTGGAGATGTCAGCCTTAGAAAAGACTAAGGTTGCTCTCACAGGACCATGTTAATTCTCAGGAGACAGCTGTAAACAAACAAACAAACAAACAAGAACAAGACTGAGCATTCCCCCACTCTCTGACTTCTCTCTTGCAATGAGACTCTTTCTCTTACATTGTAATGGGATGCCATCTGCCATGAAGCCTTTACCAAGGCTATACCAGCCCTGTTTCCTCGAACCTATGGGGTATGAGCTAAGTGATTTCTGATTGTAAACTTCTTAGCTTCAGGCATTTTGTAATAGTAACCAAGAAGAGAATATTGGTATCCAAACAGATACAGTCTAAACAGGTGTGCTGTATGGAATATTATTATCTAACTGTCAAAAACTAAAAAGAAGAGGAAATAAATTTAAAACAAGAGATCACTAAGCCACTTCTAAAAGTAAATTTATGAGCTAGAAACTTTGTAAGCCAGGAAAGGTGGAAGCGGTGTAAAGTGTGGAGAGCCGTTTTGGCACCTCTGAACAGTTGATGGCTGAGTAATATTAATATTATCCCAGGACATTTTGGGGCTAGCCAAGGCAGAAATCTGTCCTCTGTGCTATGTCCTGTAAGGGCTATTATCGAGCACATCTGCATCTGTAGCCCGAGGGCAGGTTCTAAGAATAAGACTTTAAGGAAATGCATTTACATCTGTAGTATGATGTATGGCCTTTTAGAATGCAGCAAAGGGATGTACATTCGTATTTGATGCTCCAGGCAGTATTCTTAATAAAGCAGGGTGGATTTTGAAATGTAGGCACAGCAGTATCCATTCTTATCTCTGACCTTTTCACCTGACCTCCAAGATTGTTAACTTGTTTGATTCCTGTCTCTGAACAATTGTTACCATTTTTGCATGTAATTAAAACTATTTAAAAACAGAGGATAAATAAAAAAGCTTTGCTTTGGTCATGAGGCTTCGGCCTCAAGTCCAGCCGAAATCATATTGCAGCTTTAACTAACTTGTCTTTTTCTTTCAATCCTCACTCCGGCTCTGGGTGGACCTCTTGGGAGTTCGAGCTGGTCTCGGACTGTAAAGTACTGAAAGGAATCCAACAGCAAAAGCTTCTTACCCATAAATATTATATCCAGCTAAAGCATCCTTCAGAAATGAACAGTTTAGGAAATCTTCCCCAGATGACCAGCAGCTAAAAAAAAATCAACCATGACTTAAGGGAGGTTTGGGAGGAAGCTTAGAATGAGTGCTTACCTAATATAAACAAGCCCTGGGGCAGAGAGGGAGAGGGAGAGGGAGAGGGAGAGGGAGAGAAAAAATGCTCTGGCACTAGGTGAATCAGTTGTTTCTCTAATGTGGAATGTTCATAGTCGACAGAGTCAAACTAAACCTAAAGGCATAGAGAATACACACAAAATAAAAATGTAAATCATAACAGGGACACACAGACAGACTGTGTCCTAGACATCTAGGATCTTTATATCCATTAGAAGCTAAGCTGTTATTAGCTTAAAATATTGGATTATTTGATGTTTTCAGTAAGCCTCTTGGCATCCATGAAATAAAAAATCTTGGGCAGATGGACAAGCAGCACAGAGAGAGGAAACACTGATGCTAAGCATGTCTGAAAGAGGCAGAGAGGAGGAAGCACAAATGAAGTCTTGAAGACAAATGGAACAACCATTCTAGTCCAAACACAGAACAGGTAAAGGTACCTATCACCAAGATTGAGGCCTAACTTCGATCTGCAGCACCTACACTGTGGAAGAAGAGAACCAGAGTATTCAAGTTGTCCTTTGACCTCCACATGGGAGCTGCAGCATGTACACACACACACACACACACACACACACACACACACACACTAATATAATAGTAAGAATAATACTTTTTTAAAGAGTGGGTTTTTGATCCAAGAATATGCTTCCTACAAGAAACCCATAGTAGATTTTTTTTTAATGTGTGGTGTGTGTGCATGTGTGTTTGCATGTGTGTCTGTGTCCACCTGTGGAAGCCAGAGGTTGATGTTGGGAATATCACTTTTCATTAAGGCAGAACTTCTCATTTGAGACCAGAACTTGCCTATATGGCTAATCTAGTTTGCCAGTTTGATGCAGGAACCTTGGCCCCCTCCTCCAAGTACTGAAATTACAGAGAGACTACTACACCCACCCAGCCTTTATGTGGGTACTGGAGGTCTAGTTGGTACTGGAGCCTGGTCTTCATGCTGCCCAATAAACGTGTTAGCCCCTGAGCCATATTTCCAGCCCAGGAAACCTACATTAGCTTTGAGGACAAAACCTGCACACCCAATATTGGAGCAAGGCAAACATCGATGGGTCTGAAGGAACATGACAATGTAGGAGGTATGGGTCTGACAAAACATGGCAAGGTGAAATAGGAGGCTTCATAGTGGAGAGGTCATGTAGATGGAAAATTAATGAGGAAATGTTGGACTCAAGTTGTGCTTCTTTTAATTTAAAGCTCTGTTTTCTTTCTACTTATGCTCATGTGTGCATTTCCCTGGAGCTGGAGTTCCAGACAAGAATGTGAGTCCAGTCCTGTAGGGCAAACCCTCTTAAACTCTAAGACATTTCTGCAGCCCCCCAATTTTTTTTTTACATTTTTAAGATTTTGTGTATGTGTGCATGCATACGCACACTGTGGCTCCTGTGCAGAAGACAGAAGACAACTTTCAGGAGTTGGTTTCTGCCTCTGTCACATGGTTCTTAAGGCTTGAACTCCAGCCAGGGGTCTTGGCAACTGGTACTTTCACCTTCTGAGTCACCTAGCAGCTGAGTCACTTTGCAATCCCCTCGAATTGCACTTTAAGTCAAACGGCCCTAATTGGCATGTCCAGAACATTCCGTGCAGCAGCAGAGAACACACTCTTCTCAAACACTTGGAATATTCTCTGATGTTTTAAGACCATAAAACATGTTTTACTTAAATCTTTTAAGGAGGAAAAAACTCACATTCTGCACTTGTTTGCTGTTGGCACACCAGGCTAGCTGGCTTACGAGTGCCTAGTAATTTAAGTACCAAGAGAACATTCTTCTTCATCGTATCAGTCATTAAAAAAGAAAAACCAAACAAACCGGAACTGGTATTAAAATCAGTGAGCAAAACCTGAAAGACTTTCCAGTGAGATCTAGTCCAAGATGAAGCTACCCACCCTTGCCATTTCTAACAAACAGAGAACAGGAAGCCCTAGATGGAGGAATCCACCAAACAAAATGAATAAACCAGTAACTAAACAAAACATATAAAGCATTTGAACTGCAAAAGGAAAGTGAAGAGCATCTGTATTTGCATATAGTATGGCCCTGGGGGTGGCCACTCCCCTAGAGTCTACCAAGAACAAGACCCTCTTATCTAGGGATGAATTCAGCAAAAGTAAACGAACAAATCAACATAAGAAAGCCAGCATCACCTTTTATAAACTGTGTGCAACCTTTGCTTATATGTTATTAGTGTGTATGTGTGCATGTGTGAGAGATTTAAATGCTTATTTGCTTGTTCACTGGCTTATGCTTTTCCTGTTGTATGGTTGATTATTGGAAAGTCCAAAGACATCCTTTTCTGGAGAGGTGGTGCACGGTCTTGTTATGTTGCCTAGGCTAGCCTCGGGTTCCTGGATCCAAGCAATGCTCCTGCTTCTGAGAGAGCTGAGGTCCCAGACATGTGCCACCATGCCTGAGACCCAGTGACACTGTTAACAAAAATAAGAATAAACTCAGAAAATCCCTATGGAATCACAACAGACACAGACTAGCAAGGGCATTTCTGAGGAAAATGCCCTTAGTTGGAAGAATCACTCTTACTGATATAAAATTATATTAGGACGCTACGATCTTACTATTAGAACAGCGCCTATACACACAGTAGCTGGGCACAGACACACACATGCTGAGGTCGGCACACAAAGCCTATAGATAGACACACATGCCCGCAGGTTGTGAAGGCAAAGATTCTAAGAGTCAGGCCTCTGACCTCAAAGCCATATTTATACATGACCCACACAAAAGTGGCCTGCCTCCAAAACGGGTTATCTAACAGGTTACGTCACTGTTTACTTTTGGGTTCCCCAGATATCCAATGTCAATCATTTGGTGCTGACTCATCCTCTCCTGCTACGTGTAGCCTTAGCCAACCTGCTGCATGAGTGATATCCGTGTCAGCCCCGTGTGGTGGACAGAACGGTGGGGCTCTGTCGGCAGTACTGCAACTGGGAGCCCCTCTCTGTACCTGGGCATGAGCAGCAAAGATAGCCTCAGTTCCTTGATGCTGCCCCACTAGGCCACCCAGCTTCCTGTCGCAGGAAGTTCCTAGGAATTGAGTGGCTCCACCCCCTCCCCAAAACACACACACACACGCACACGCACACGCACACACACACACTATAAGCACTGTTCCAAGAGAATGTGATGCACCTAGAAAGATGACTTAAGGATGGACAAACCTGAGGCTCTCCCTTCAGATCCGCCGGAGTTGGAATTAAAAGAGGGCTGGCACAAAGCCTGTCATTGGACGAGAAAGAAGGGGAGGCGGGAACAACGTTTTTTAGAATGAGGAAGACAAGCGAAGAGAGCAGGCAAGATGGAGGAAAAGGAAGCTGATCCGTCCGTCTCTGCATAGCTATATGTTATAATGAATATTTTATAAGGGACGGATTTGTATAGACTGATTTATCTTATCTAGATGGGAAAATTATATCATTTGGCTCTGAGTTTATGGTGAGGACGATTTATGGAGTGTAAAATTTACTGAGAAAATCTGAGATTAAAAAGCCATTGTTAAATAACAAGTTTCTGGAAGTTTTGAACTTGTCTGGCTGGTTGGAGTGTAGGCAGAGTTCGTAACTGGCTCTCTGCAGGGAGAGAGAGACGCCATAGGGGAGAGGCTGCCGTTGAGATGAATTGATATAAGTTCTGTATGTCCCGCCAGTGCTGGAACTAATATGCCAAGGAGCAGCATGGCGGGCTGCCACGGTGGAGCAGCCCTAGGATCCCTCGGGTCAGAGAGAGCCAAGGGCAGAGGTGTGCAGAGCAGTTACACATCCGCGCCGGGACCAAGGCGAGCTGTGCAAAGCAGTACCAGCCTGGGTCAGAGCAAGCGGGCGGGGCGGGTGGAGAAGAAACTCTCAGAAACCTGTGTCACCTTTTTTAATATTTACCACAACAAGGCACCATAGCACACGCTGCAGAGACAGAGTTAGGCGGGTCTCAGGTACTCAGTGGCCAGCTGACCTACCCAATAGGCGAAATGCAGGTTCAGTGAGAGAGATAAAGTGGAGAGCAACTGAGGAAGGCATCCAGTGCTGACCTCCGTCCTCCGTGTGAACGCACTTGGCTTCACATACAGCGGCACACACAGAGAAGCATGGGGTGGAGGGGAGAGGAGAAAGGCGGTGTGGTGGTCCAAAAGAGACACAGGGGCAGAGTGGCTAGTTCATCCTGTTTTGATTTCAAAGCTGCCACAACCCTGCCCGAATGGGATGTTGGTGGCCCTGTGTTCAGATGCTGACATAATGATTAATGACAATTAAAGGCCAGAGAGTGCCCTGTCAAAGAGGAGGCTCCCAGCCTTAATAAGACCCCAAGCTCAGACCCCAAGGCCCCTTTCTTCAGGGTTCCAGGCCTAGAGGTGGTTGATTAGTTGGTCACAGTCGCTCTACTCACTGGGATCCAGGGGGAATTTCAAGTCCCTTCCCCATGGTGTTAGAGGACTGAAAAGTTACCAGCTCTGAGCAGAAAGCAGGAAGATAAGAGAGCCTCAGCAGACCCCACAGCCATCTCTAGGACCCACCTGGGGCTGAACTTGGTGACAGAGACAAGCATCCTTTAGTACTTTCTCCCCCGGAAGCACCTGAAATGGAAAAGGGTGTGGTAAGTGTTGGCTGTCAACTTGACAAAATCTAAAGTCATCAGGCACAAGGGTTTCTTAGCAAGTCTAAGAGAGATTATCTTGACTGCTTTTATGGAGGCAGGAAGCCTCTCCCACTGAGTTATGAGCGCTCAGTCACTGTTCTAATGCTGTGATGGAACACCATAACCAAGGCAGCATATAAAAGGCCCGGCTTGCCTACAATTTTAGATAACTAATCCCTGACTATCATGGCAGGGGAGCTTTGTGACAGGCAGGTAGGGGGAGGAGTAGCTGAGACTTACAGTCACACACCACAGTCCTTGATACCTGGGGTTCTAGACATTAAAAAAAGAATACTACAAGCAAACCAGGAAACATCTTCTGTACAAAAATGTTTTAAAACAAAGAATCAAACCATAGATTTTCAGATTGGATCAAGGACCAAATTTTAAAGAATTTTATGCAATGTAACATCTATGATGGAGTTCAAGAAATACAGCAATAGACCAGCCATCACTATGATAAGGTGTTTGGTAAGGCATTTGAGTGAATCAAACAACCGAAGATGGGGTTAGAAGTTTGGAAAAGGGTGCGGTGAGGGGTTCAGAAGGAATTGGAGTGTAGTGGCGAATATATATCATCAAAATACATTGTATATATGTGTGAAATTCTCTAAATCAAATTTAAAAAGAAAAGCTTTGGGTGCTAGAAAAAAATGGGTCAGCAATTAAGAACACTAACTACTCTTCCAGAGGATCCAAGGTTTAGCTCCCAGTATGCACATGGTGGCTCACAGCCATGTGTCACTCTGGTTCCAGGGGATCTGACAGCCCCTTCTGGCCTCCACAGGCACCAGGCATACATGTAATGTGTATGCATACATGCATGCAAAACACCTTGTCCTGGCTGGTTTTGTGTCAACTTGACACGGCTGGAGTTATCACAGAGAAAGGAGCCTCAGCTGAGGAAATGCCTCCATGAGATCCAGCTGTAAAGCATTTTCTCAACTAGTGACCAAGGGGGGAGGGCCCAGCCCATTGTGGGTGGTGCCATCCCTGGAATGGTAGACCTGGGGTCTATAAGAAAGCAGGCTGAGCAAGCCAGGGGAAGCAAGCCAGTAAGTAACATCCCTCCAAGGCCTCTGCATCACCTCCTACTTCCTGACCTGTTTGGGATCCAGTCCTGACTTCCTTTGGTGATGAACAGCAATGTGGAAGTGTAAGCTGAGTAAACCCTTTCCTCCCCAACTTGCTTCTTGGTCATGATGTTTTGTGCAGGAATAGAAACCCTGACTGAGACACACCTATACACACAAAATAAAAAAATAAAAATGAAGCCAGGCGTGGTGGTGCATGATTTTAATCTTAGCATTCAGTGTTACTAGACAGGTAAGATATCTGGGGGTATGAGTTCGAGGCCAGCCTGGTCTACAAAAAGACTTCCAACACAACTATGGCTGTTACACAGAGGAACCCTGTCTCAAAAACCCATAAATAAATAAATAAATAAATGGTAAAAAAAAAAAAAAAAAAAACCTTTTACTATAAGCTTTGTGTGGTATATATTTTGTTTCTCTAGTACTGGGGGTAAAACTGGGTCTCTTGAATATTAGTAATTCTATATTCTATATTCAGTGGTAGCAAGTGTTCTACAACTAAGCTTTGTCACTGAACTGTGTGTGTTATTTATCATTTAACTTGAGAGAATGTCTCACTATGTAGCTCTGATTACATATATATATTATATTATATATAATATATACACATATATATTATATATACCAGGCTGGGCTCAAACTCAGCTGTCCACCTGCTACAGCCTCCGAAGTGCTAGGATTAAAAGTGTGCACCAGCAATCCTAGCACATGTATGTGGTTTAGATTCTCAGAACCTGTCTCCTGAGATAGAAAGGTTTTGCTGCGTAACTCAGGCTGGCTTGAACTCAATATTTTTCTGCCTCTACTCCTTGACTCTGGATTATAGGAGCACACCATCACATCAGCTATTGTGCCACATAAACATTACAGAAAAAATGTATAGTAAATGACAGGCCCTCCCTGCTTGGGACCCAGAAGGAGCCACCAAGAGTCACTGACTATGTCTAGATAGATAGATAGATATAGATAGATAGATCGATAGATGGATAAATGCATAGATATGTTAGATAGATATTAGATAGATACATAGATAAGTATATATAAAGTTCTTATATGTATGTATGTATGTATCTATGTATGTATGAAATTCTTTTTTGCCTTTACAAATAGCAGCTTAATTCCCCATTCACACTACACATCTCTCTTCAGCATCATTAACATCTAAGATAATTCCCCTAGGTAGAGCCACCATCTATCTAGCTAAGAGACCACTGCTGGCAAAGGGGCAGCTTCCCATCTCCCACAGATCACACCGCAGAAGCAGCCTTGTGTGCATCTTTGCTCACTCGGAGGTTAATTATTTCGGGGGCAGATTCTGAGCCGCAGTTGTTAGCTCTGCAGATGTGTTCTCAGGTGGTCAAGAGGGTAGACTCCGCTTCACACCTGATGCTACTGCCCCAGCCACCAGAAGAGGGGCTATTCATTCCCCAGCGCAGTTCCTTGCTTGTTTACATAAAAACTACTTCAGAGCAGGAGACAGGGCTCAGTGGTTAAGATGGCTGAGTTCAATTCTCAGCATGCACATCAAGCAGTTCACAATTGCCTGTAACTCCAGCTCCAGGGGATCCAGCTCCCTCTTCGGGCCTCTGGGGGCATGCACATATATGGCACGAACACATACATACAAATACATACATACATACATACATACATACATACATACATATTAAAAGTAAAATTATTTTTAAACACCTGTTTTACTTTCATGTTCCCATTATTAATGAAATTACTGTTTCCATATCCTTCAAAGTTCTTTGAACTAGACCTTCTCCAAAGTTATTTGTATCGCTTACTTAATTTGATGCCAGATACCTTGTTACTCTTTTGAATCTATCTATATATTGCACTTAAAAAAAATAGGTTAACATATTTCCCACTCTAAAAATGTCAACTCTTTGGCTAGAAGAAAAGTTCTAAGCAATTTCCTCAAGTTTCAGTTTTAACAATTAAGAATTATGGTAATTTTTATTTGTGTGTGTGTGTGTGTGTGTGTGTGTGTGTGTGTACAATGGAACAGTACCTGTGAAGGCCAGAAGAGGACATCAGATCCACACACTGGAGTTACAGGTAATTGTGAGCGGTTCAATTGAAAGTAGATGCTACACCCGAACAACAAGCAGTTTTAACTGCTGAGCCACCCCTCCTGCAGCAGCTTTCAACAACCTGATCCAACAAAAGCCGGTTGGTTTTACTTGCTCAAGTACGTTTATCTTTCTCATATACCTTCAGTTTCACTATTGTCCCCTGGCTCAGAGTTCACATCTGGCTTCCCTTGGTTTGTTTTAGAAATTTCATGTATAATTTGGTCTCTTCAATCTTTAACTTGTGGGAGTATGTTTCTGTTTGGAATGAGGTAAGAGTCTAGCCAATGGTCCAGACAGGATGAACTTTTCTCTGTGTTGATAGGTACTCTGCCTCAGATCTCTCAGCTGCTCTGAAAACACTGACATGCTAAAGACCCTTCCAGGCTTCACTGAGCCTGAGATCTTGGAAGCTGGCAGTTGTCACAGCTGGAATGCACTTGTGAAAGGCTTAGGAGGCAGGAGTAAGCCATCTTCCTCTGCCCTGTGGCTTCTGAACCATACTACTGTGACAGAACTCAAAACACATGGCATTGAAAGGTGACCTTGTCATGTGAGTCAAAATCCCAGTCCACAACTCTGGGCTCCATGGTCCAGATTCCTGAACAAGAGAGCTACTGGCTAAGCTTCCCATCTACTACCAAGCATCAGTGGCAATGTGTGGAGCCATCAGAAGATTAGTTGATGGTCACCTAGCACAGTCACAGGTGTTGACAACAAGTAAGCCCAACAAAGATCACTTTCAAACACAAGATGCCCACATTAACATCTGCTTCCAGCACAAGGCCCCAGTAAATGTGTCCTTTGATTTAAATGATTACTTTTAAAAATTTAGTTTTTTAAAATTTATATGCATGTGTGTGCACCTGCATGTGTTTGTGTGCACCATGCGTGTGCAGTAGCCAGCAGAGACCAGAAGAGGGCATCAGATCCCCTGAAACTGGTGTTACAAGGTGTTGTGAGGTGGGTGCCTCATGGGTGCCGGCAACCAAACCCAGGTCCTCTTCAAGAGCAGTGAATTCTCCTAACCACTAGGCCATCTTTACGGCCCTGATTTCAACAAATTATATTTATTACGGTATCTGTTATTTTATACATTAATCTATTTAACTTATTTCTAGAATACCTAATCTGTTTCATTAATCTTTATTTCCTTTCCAATTCTGTGGGGTGTGTATGTGTGTGTGTGTGTGTGTGTGTGTGTGTGTGTGTGTGTTTTGAGGACCTGAACTCCATGACTCATGCTTAGAATAGACCCACTGAGCTACCACCCTTCTCTACAACATGGTGCTGTTTAGTTTAAATGTTTGGAAGGCTTAGTGGCCCTTCCCTATAATTATTAAATGTATAACACTGATTCTTTTTAATCCAGAATATGCTCAATTTCTTCATTCATGCTTCTATTTTTTTCTCTAATAAAAAATTGTATTCACTTAGAAGCAGTCAGAATGGCAACAAAACAGCCGCAATTTTTTTTTTTGCAACTACAGAGAGTATTCAGTTACAGAACAACAATTATTTTTGTATAAGCTGCATCAGAGACAACTGAAGATGAAAGAAACAAAATAAAACAAAAAACAAAAGCAAAAAATAAAAAAGACCACCAACAAGAACCCGCTTTAAATTTCCATGTCAATTTACAACCCCAGACTGTACCAGGCAAGGTTCGTGGCTACTGAAAACACCACCAGGACAGGACTGTCTAAAGACACATTCGGTAGTGGGTTAACTATACGAAAAAAAAGACACTGTACAGTTTAAAAACAGATCTTACAGTCTTACATTTCAGTTTTTTCTTTAGAAGGAGTGAGTTGTGTACAGGGGGGTTAAATAATTTATAGACAAGAAAAAATGTGCTAGGACCAACTCATTCATTATCTTCTTCATTTTTGTCTTCCTCTTCTTCCTCATTCTCTTCAGCTTTCTCCTCATCGTCCTCTTCCTTCTTTTTCTTGCTCTTTTCAGCCTCGACCACCATCTTTTTTTTTTTCTTTTTTTGCTGCATCAGGTTTTCCTTTAGCTCTGTAGGCAGCAATATCCTTCTCGTACTTCTTCAGCTTGGCGGCCTTCTTCTCACAGGCTGTTCATAATCCACAGCAGTGTTGCTCCACATCTCCCCTAGTTTCTTTGCGACATCACCAATGGATAAGCCAGGATGCTCACCTTTGATTTTGAGCTGTACTCAGAACAGAACAAGAAGGCTGAAGGAGGCTTCTTGGGTGCATTGAGGTCCTTGAACTTCTTTTTGGTCTCCCCTTTGTGTGTGTGTGGGGGGGTAGGTTTTTGTTTCTCTTTCATAACGAGCCTTGTCAGCCTTTCCCATATCTTCAAATTTTCATTTTCTTTAGCAGACATGGTCTCCCACCTCTCTGAGCACTTCTTGGAGAACTCTGAGAAGTTGACAGAAGCATCCGGTGCTTCTTCTTGTGCTCCTCCTTCAGGTTTGCACAGAGAACGCACATGAGGACATTTTGCCTCTTGGCTTCTTAGGATCTCCTTTGCCCATGTTTAGTTGATTTTCCTCCATGAGGCACAGAGTCTCGCCCAGAGCCCGTCCGGCTCTAGCTTGGCCCGGCACTGTCTCTGTGGAGCTCAGTGGACTGCAGTGGCTGTGAGAACGGGAGCTCTGTAACCTTATTGTTCTATTTTTGCACCACTATTCGGTGCTTAATCACCTCTTTAAAAATTGTTTTAAATCATTATTGTGTGTACGTGTGTGCATGTTGCATGTGTGGGCGCATGTGGCACAGCCCATGTGTGGAGTTCAGGTGACAACTTTGTCCAGTCAGTTCTTCCATCTTTACGTAGGTTCCTGAGGTCAAACTCGTATTTGAGCAAAATCAAGTGGCGAGGCTTATGTCACAAGCACCGTCCTCCCCCATAGCCCCGTCTCTCTGTCCTTCATTCCTTTCTCTGGTTATATTTCAAACATTCAAAATCTATCTGAACCCATAACAAAAGCTACCATTCATTAAACGCTTCTTGGGCGTGGGGTGAAGTGGAGATGACCCAAAGGTTGAAGATGTTTGCTGTTCTTACAGAGGATCTGCATTCAGTCCCCAGCACCCGTATCAGGTGGCTCCCCGGCACCCATGACTCCAAATCCAACGGGTCCAGAGCCCCACAAAGGCACCAGCATGCGTGTTACATACTCTCAGATGCAATGTGAGTGCATAAATAAAATTTAAAAGTTAGAAACATTACCTGTGCACCAGATGTAGTATTTGTGTTACTTGGCTTGTTCAAGCACAGATGAAGTTCTGATGGTCATGAAAACACCACTCTGCTGATGGATGGAGATACTGAGGCTTGAGAAGTTGGTGGTCGAGTGCACTGACAGCATCCACTACCCCTGCCCGTCACAATGGATGCTGAGGTTCCAGTATCACATATATTTTTAATACAGAAGGGGACATCACAGGTGCCACCTACAGCTTCTCTGACATCTCTATAGCCTGAGCCAAACCAGTTAGCACCTTTGCCACTTTTCCTCGGGGCCAATCTACAGAAATCTTCAAAGCCTAGGGTGGATACGGACTTAATGAATGAACTTGCAGTTGGGTGTTGGACAAGTCACACTGCCAAGCCTTCCAGTCCTGTCATTCTAACCAAAGCCTTCTAGGGATGGGATGACTGAGGTCCCAATTGTGTAGAAGAAACTGGATAGGCATAGTTTTTTTTTTTTTTTTTTTTTTTTGCAACCTACTTTTAATAAATGTTCAGCTTCTCCTCTTGCCCACTACCCACCAGAGGTAGCAGAAGAGATAAGTTATTGGGATATAGGGAAAGTGGACCTATTTAACAATAGCTCTTTAGGGAAAAGCTCAAACTTTGCCAGCAGTTCAGTCCCATAGTAAACACCAAATATGACTCAGCAGCTGCAGACCAGTCCCCTAGGCTGGCAGGCACCAGGCACGAACCAGCAGCTGCAGTCTGATATTCTCAGCAGATAGACAGCATGCATGAACCAGCAGCCATAGTTCAATCCTGCTGAAACCGCAAAGCTTGCCAGGTGTTATCACAAATGGAGCTCAACAATGCTATGTAAGGTAAACCAATACATGTGTGTTGTTAGCAAAAAAAAAAAAAAAAAAAACCCGAAATGATGAGGTGGAGCAAACCACACCAATGCTCAGTGCTGTCTCCCACTGTCTGTGGGGTCATGTTACTTTCTGGCTTGCTTCCCCTGGTTTGCTCAGCTGCTTTCTTATAGAACCCAGGTCTACCAGCCCAGGGATGGCACCACCCACAATGGGCTGGGCCCTTCTCCTCTTGATCACTAGTTGAGAAAATGCCTTACAGTTGGATCTCATGGATGCATTTCCTCAACTGAGGCTCCTTTCTTTGAGATAACTCCAGCTTGTGTCAAGTTGACACAAAACCAGCCAATACACCTGTGTGCCCCAGAAAAACCTCATTTGAAGTAACTGATTTTCCAAGCAAACCAGAAATTTCCACTTCAGAGAAGGATCTAAGCAGCCTGTTGTGGTCACATAACAGTAATCCTGGGATGCATGCCTTTAGTCATTTCCCAAAAAAAAAACACCTTTCTGACATCAGAAAACTAGTATCATTCAAACTAGTATTTGGCTCAGCTCCACACCTGAGTATCCTATGTGCTTGAGGGGATCATCATGGGAATCCTGTCATCCTTACGATGTTCCTCTCTTCCTTTCTCATCGCATTGCTTTTTGTCTTCACAGTGTTGCCAGGCAATTGTTGGGTTCATGTTTGTTTTCCAACTTTAATATAGAAGTCTTTACTAGTGCCTTGTTACATTTGTACAGAGAGAGGGAGGGAGGACTAGTCTGAGGCTCTAGGCTGGAGCAATGTCTCAGTGGTTAAGAGAGCTTGCTGCTCTTACAAGAGACATACGTCTGATTGGTTCCCGGGACACAGCAGCTTGTAACTCTAATTCCTGGGGCGGTTTCAGTGTCTTTTTCTGGCCTCTAAGGGCACTTGTATTCACAGGTACATACCTCTCCCAAACACACACACACAAACACACACACAGACATACACACATATACACACACATTCACACATACACACACAAACACACACACATATATACACACAGACATACACACATACACACACATATACACACAAACAACACAAACATTCACACACACAAACACACAACACACACACATACATACACAGACACAATTTTAAAGTTAAAATAAATTTTTTTTAAAAACTACTGTGGAAATAAATGCATAAATCAGTGTTCCCCTTTCCTGTTGGGATACAAGTAAACCTACTATCTGGACACACTAAAATAACTTTGGTTTTCCTTGCAAGTGCTCAATCATAGAAACAAATTCAGAACAAATTTAAATTTGTGAAGCAGTACACTTGGGTTCTTGGTCTCTGCTGTTCCCATTAGGACATTGTTTCCTGACACAGCACACACAAACAAATACACACCACAAAATGATCCAAAAGGAATTTTTAAAAATTATGTTTCAAATAGCTAATAGTAGGGATAGTTGATTTTTACTAACAAGAAAGTTTCTCTAGCCTGCATTGTACAAACTTTTCTGTGTCACATTAAAATATGTACAAAGTCACATGTTACTATTGCCTACCACAGCCCAAACCAAAAGCCCCTCCCCAACATCCTCTCATTTGTGCTTTAAAACAAAAAAAACAAAAACAAAAAAAAAAAAATGTCTTTTCAGCTCTTTTTCTTTAATGTATGTGGGGGCTGGGTGTCCATGTATGTGCACATGAGTGCCCAGGGACAAGTGTAGTGTCCCTGGGCATGTTCATGTGGAGGCTGGAAGTCAACACAGGCATCTTCTTCAATTGTTCACCGCCCTGTATTTTGAGACAATCTATCACTGGACATGAAGCTTGCTGACTAGCTTGACTGGCTGGCCAGTGAATTTCATGTTTCTTCTTGTGTCAGCCTTGCCTCTTGACAGCAGAGTTCAGACCTGAAAGAAGGTAAGTAACATTGGAATGTATCCTTTTGGTTTCTCCAGTCAGGAAGGCATTCCCTAGCACTGACACTGTTCCCCTGCAAGAGTGAAGGACCCCTTGCATGTTCGCTACTTTTGGTGAAGGATTCCTTATCAGGAAATTGATTTTCCATAATAGAGCTAAGTTTGACATCTGTGTTTACAGAAAGACTGAAAAAAAATTAGTTGGGCCTGGGTTTCCTAGAAATGGAAGCTTAAGTCAGAAGAGTTTCCAGGGAAGTCTGACCCCAGAACAGCATGGAGGATGGGAAAGGGAGGTGGCGGTGGAGGGGACCCGTAGAGAAGAGAAAACATTAGGACCAACCAGGAGAGTTAGTGCCTTGCTGACTACACCTTTCAAAGACACAGGACCGGGGTTCTCCATGCTACCAGACCTTGTGAGGGGACACTTAGCATACTGGCTTCTGCCTCTCCTTCATTGCCTTGCCTCTGTGGTCCCTGGGAAAACCAGATGCCCACTCCTTTTTCCTCATGCAAGTTCCTAGGTGACAGGAAGTGCCCTGTCTTCAGGATCTATAAAATCCAGCATGCTGCAGCAAGAAAGTCCAAGTGAAGCCAGCCAAAGTCAGCAGGGCTGTAGTGACTCACGAGGTTAAGGCTCCAAGATGGCCACTTTTGGAGAGCCGGTGTTAAGGCTTGGGATTGCTTGAACCTAAGGGGTTCAGGGAGGGGTAAGGTGGAACTTGACACAACCCAAGTGTCCTGGCTAGTTTTATATCAACTTGACACAAGCTAGAATCATCTGAAAGGAGGGAACCTCAACTAGGAAAGCTCCTCCTAAAGATTTGGAAGCTGGGGCGTTTTCCTGTTTAGTGGTTGATGGGGGAGGTCCCTGTGGCCCAGCTTTGGCCAGCTTACTTGCATTAGTTACTTTCCTTGTTACCAAGACGAAAAGCTAGACAATAATCAATTCAAAGAAGCAAACGTTGCTTTTTGACTTGGTTTTAGATGATAAAGTCCACCGTGTAGGGAAGGCATGATGGCGGGAGTCCAGGGCTGTGGTAATATCTGCTCTGCAGTCAGGAAACAGAGAGAGTGAACCGGAAATGGGCCTAAGCCAGAAAAACCTCAAGGCCCGCCCACTTCATCCCCCACCACTTACTCCAGCAAGGCTCCCCTTTCCTAAAGGTCCCACAACTGCCACTACCTGGAGACTGAGGGTTCAAATTCATGAGCCTATGGGACTTTACACATTCAGATGGCAGTACTGACCGATCTCTGGACCAGAACTCTGTCTCCAATCAAGATGCTTCCCACCAGAGCTTCTTGGGGCAGGAAGCAGGAGCTCTACTTTAGCAACGTGTGACTCCGGAACCGACTTCCTCTCAATACCCATCGCCTCCAGGTGGAGTGGCAAAGGGCGGGAGTCCTCGTTATGTGGGATGCCCTGGTAGGGTGTGAGCGCGTTGTTGTTTCCCGGGCAGTTCCTTACCACTACTCCTGTGCAGACAGAGCTGAAGCACAGACACAGCATGTAAGGCTCTACTGTACAGCTTCTCCAATGGGGAAACTGAGGCTTCAGGATTTTGGGTTACACGGAGTTCCAACTAAGCCTTTCAGGGTTTCTATTATCTGTTCTCTGGTACCAGAGGCAGAACTCAGGACCCTATAGATGTCAGACAAGCATTCTGCCACTGAGCCCCAACCTCAGAGCCACTCAACTGGTTCTTACTGGGCAATCAACATTTGTCATTTATAAAGCTCAGTCAGGGACCAGTGAGATGATTCCGTGGGTCAAGGTGCTTGCCCCCAACCCTGGTGATATAAGTTCAAGCCACAGCACCCAGACAGTGGAAAGGAAGTGTCAACTCCCACAAGTTCTCCTGGAAGCTCTATGTGACTGTCATAGCATGTGGATGGATGCAGGCATGTATACACACACACACACACACACACACACATATACCACACATACACACTACACACATACCACACACACACACCACACACACACACTATACACACACACACCACACACACCATACACACATACACACCATACACACACACACACACCACACATACACACTACACACATAGCACACACACACATACCACACACACACTATACACACATACACCACATACACCATACACACAAACACACCATACACGCACACATACCACACACACACACACCACACCACACACACACACCACACCCCCCACACATACCACACACACACATACACATACCACACACACACACCGCACACACACTACATACACATACCACACACACACCACACACACATATATATACACACCACACACATACTACATACACACACCACACACACACTACATACACATACCACATACACACCACACACACATATACACACACACCACACACACACTACATACACACTACATACACACACCATACACATGCACACCACACACACACTACATACACACACTGTACACACACACCACACACATACTACACCCCCCACACACACCTGTATTTGCATGTGTATGCTCATCCTGGTTGAAGATACAGTTCCCTTGGTGGAGCTTGGATGTTGTTTGTGCATCTGTTCATTTTAAACAAGATCTCTATCCCTGGCTGACCTAGAAATCCCTGTCCATCAAGAATGACTTTGAATTCTGGTTCGTCCTGCCTCTACCTGAGTACTGGCTGGGATTTTAAGTGTGAACCAGCACCGCACTCTGTTTCAGTGGCAGCATCAAATCATGCATATAGTCAAGCACTCTAACAAATGAGCTGCACCTCCAATGCCAGGCTGAGCTTTGACAGAGATGCCAGTGGGACCCTAACACATGCCAGTCTGTGTTGCAAGCCTCTCCCTAAGCAAGGGTAACCTCAGCGACTTTATTCTCAAAACATCTTGCAATTGATATTATGGTCATACTTGAGAACCGAGAAGGAAACTGAGGCAGAAAGCAATGGAGGAAAGTGGCTTGTCTCAGGTGAGTGGGGTCAGGGGTTGGGATGGAGATAGAGATTTCCATCTCTATGGTTACCAGTGAGCCCTGTTTTGGCATCCTTTGGTGAAAACCAGAGAGCCTGATTTTTCATCACTCTGACAGCACACAGTCTGATAAGATGTTCCTAAGTGTGTATGTGACTGCAGTATGTGTGATTGTCTGCATCTGATGCCCCTGAGTGTGTGTGTGTGTGTGTGTGTGTGTGTGTGAGAGAGAGAGAGAGAGAGAGAGAGAGAGAGACTATAGCATGTGTGATTGTCTGCATCTGATGCCCCTGAGTGTGTGTGTGTGTGTGTGTGTGTGTGTGTGTGTGTGAGAGAGAGAGAGAGAGAGAGAGAGAGAGAGAGAGAGAGAGAGAGAGAGAGACTGCACTGTAGCAGATGTGATTGCAGGCAGCAGCAGCTGATCCCCTGAGCCCTTCTGCAGAGTTACTCAGAGCTGATGAAACTAGAAACTTCTCAGAAGACCAGAAGTGTGGTCAAGCACCCAGCTTCCTGGCTTCTCAGAGCCTTTGTCAGACAGAGAGTCTTCTTCACCGCTCCTGAAACAAACTACCGAAGACAATTTCCCCCCAGTCTGTAGGTGTGCACTGTTACAGAGACACTGTGAAGCGTGTGAACAAGGAGGCTCGCCCTGGAGTAGCCTCTCTGCAAAGCCCACCTCGGCTTCCCTTATCACACCTTGGCAGGAACTAGAGCCCGAGGATCATTTTTGCTGCACTGCCTACCTCCACTCCCCCTGGGCTGGAGGAGGAAACAGACCTTCAGTGCCTTGAACAATCCCCTGGGTGAGACTGGAGTACAGAATGCTGTCACAGCCGGGCCTCAGGTTGGCAGCCGAGTCTTCTTTCAGTAAAGCACTCTTGGGCAGAGCGTCACAGAAGTGTCTAGATGAGCGTTCCACCTTCTTGGTCTGGGTTGTATGGAGGGCTGGTGTGTCTGTCATCTCTTGCTCTTACTAAAATGGTTTTCGCTAGGACACATTTCACAATGGTAGATTTCACATCTTTGAAACTTGGCTCGCTCTGTCAACGGCTGCCACAAGGCTTGCTCCATCCACAATGTTTTGCAATGGTGCCATGAGCTGCTTCCAAAGCCCTGGCCATTTTTAATGGAGCTCCCCTCCCCCAATTCCTGCCACCTCTGGCCTATCTCCCTCCGTCCCGCACCATCACCCACATCTATAGAATCTGAGTACACAGAGGAACGCTCAGTGCCTGACAGGTACACCTTGTGCGGCTGATTTGAAGACATGCTTCCGTTTCTGCAATAACATGCTTACAACACATCCCTGAGTCATTTGGAAAGCGTTTGAAATGCCTTCGAACCCTCAGTGGCTCTCCTCTGGGGAGAACTTGTCAGCAGTGTAGAGACCTTTTTTTTCTTGGCTTGGACAGAGCTGTTTCACCTTCTGGCTCTTGAGCATGAAAGCCGTCCCTTCTCTGGGGAGTGGTATTTGACTCACTTTTATTACTCAATTTCTTCCCCTCCCCCCAAAACAAAACCAACAAATCCGTTTTTGGAGAATTCAGTGAGGCATATTGTATGGAAGGAGGAGCCACTCAGCAGGAGCCTGGCAGGAGTGGGGGAAGAGGCTGGGGGACAGCAGCAATCAGGCATGAAAGGCAGCAATGATTGGTGGGATAAAGGAGTCCAAAAGCCAAAGCTGAGGTGCCAGCCTAGACCACCGGCCCATACTGTGAAACCTTAACAGAAAACAAAGCATGCACGTGACAACCTACAGGTCTCTAGGAACTGTTTGATTCCCCACCCCCCACACATTGTAATTAAAAGGCACAGGACGAGTCAGAGTGGTTGGGAGGGTCCATCTTTAACCCCAGCACTCAGAGGCAGAAGCAGGCAGAGCTCTCTGAGTTCATGGCCAGCTTGGTCTACAGAGCTAATACCAGGACAGCCGAGGCTACATAGACAACCCTGTCTTGAAAAAAAAAAAACAATTCAGATACAAAAAGATATGAGATGAGGTTAAAGAGGTGGTTTACCAATTAAGGGTACTGATTTCTCTTCCAGAGGACCTAGGGTTTAATTATCAGACCCACACGGCAGCTCACAACCAGCTGTAACTCCAGTCCCAGGGGATTGGATGTCCTCTTATGGCTTCTGTAGGCACCAGGCACACATGCAATGCATCAACATACACACAGGCAATAAGACACTCGTGTGCATAAAATAAAAATAAAGAAATCTTTTAGAAACCAAATACAAATAAAAGGTATTAGATGGTCAATAAACACAGTGGGATGGTACGTAGTGAGCTTTCCCATTGGCCAGAGCCACCAAATAAGGGGTGTGGTCATCAAAGGGTGCATAGCAAACAGAACTTCTTCACAGAGAAATTCAGAAATCTGGTTTGCAAAGTAGAGATAGAACTGTAGACTTGGCCGTTAGCCTGTCACTCATCCCTGTGACTGTCCTTCCAGCCATATCCACAAGACTTCATTTTTCCATCTCAAGAGTCCAGCCAGATAAGTCCTAGACCCATTCATTCACTCATTCAGCCATCAGCCAGCCATTTAGTCATTCATTCATTCAGCCATCAGCCAGTCATAAACAGTCTCCCATGGCTGAGGCTGACGTTATAGCTGAAAACAACTATGAATTTCTGATCTGGCTGTCTGTACCTCCTGAGTGCTCGAAGGACAGATGTGCACCACCATGTCTGTTTCATGTGCTTCTGGGAATTGGTCCCAGGTGCTCACGAGCCATAGGAAAGTGCCTTACCAACTGAGCTACGATTAACCCCATGTTTTATTTATTTTTAAATACATTATATTTATTTCTTTATTATTTATGATGGGTTATGTGTGTGCACCCACTCAAAGCCACACCATAATGCATATACGGAGGTCACAGGGACAACTTTAAGGTCCCAGTTGTCCACTTCCACCATTTGAATCCTAGAGCTCAAACTCAGGTGTCAGGCTTGGTGGTGAGTTCCTTTCTCCAATAGGCCGTCTCATTTTTAATGAAAATTAATTCCTTGGCAACATCAAAAAGAGGATCTCTCTCTCTCTCTCTCTCTCTCTCTCTCTCTCACACACACACACACACACACACACACACACTTGCACACATATACACACCGTATTTTTAATGTCAACTTTTGATAACTTGGAGCCATGACCCCCTGATCTGATACTGTAACAGTCTCATACTATAACATCTTCTCTCTTCCTGTCAGAGTCCACAGGTGGCTTGCCTCCTGAACCTTCATAAAGTGCTAGGTTCGATATCAAGGTCCAAGGTAAGAGCTTCTGGACACCGGGCTAAAGCCGTGTAACCAAAGTTAGACCCGAGTTCGATGCCCAACACTGTGAAAAGAACCCCCCGTGCCCCAGGATGCCCACATCAGATCACTCTAAACCTTCCAGCTGGGCGTGCCCTGAAGCTGATCTCAGAAAGCCACATCCTTGCCCTGCTCTCAGCCCTTACATTGGCTGCTCAGAGAGTGCGTCGGCAGTGTATGAACAGAGTGATTCCTGAGGCTGGTCCATATTACCTCTCTTTTGCTCCTGCATCCAAACCCAGTTTCAGCTCTGAAAACAAGCCAGCAGCCACCTAGAGTAAGAACGTTTCTGACTTTGGCTGGGGAAGTAGCCCACCGATAAAGCACTTGTTTAGCATGTAGCCGCCCAGGGTTCAAGCCCCAGCACTTCTTCAAAAGCTCCGGTTTGGACAGCATCCTTTAATTAGAGCCCTCCATCCTCTCCCTGTTCAGGAGACCCTAGTTACAGCCTGTTCTGTAATCAGCACACTGGTGACTTGGGGAAAGTTCTCCCAGCACAGGGTAATGCTTTAATTTTCTTCTAGTTCAATTAATTGCAAGCACTTGCCCACTAGGTGGACCCCCAGGGTGGTAACACCCGGACTCATCACCACCGAGGTCCTGGAGACCGAACCTCCATCACTTTGTTGAGCTGCCTTTTTTAAGCGCCAGGAGGCGCTAACGAGTTGTTTTCAAAGTTGATATGAGCGACATCTTTCACACTTCCTCTGATTTCCAAGTTAGATGACAATGACGGAAGCACAAATGTGGTGGAGGCGCAATGTAAACTGGCCCCGGGAATGAAGACAGGTATCAGATTTCAAAATTCAGTCTAAAGAGCAGCTTCGTGGGTCCCAGCCGTCCGTTCCTCTGCTGTCAGCCTTGGGTGAGTCAGGCAAGTTCAATTGGTTTCTTGTGAAAACGTTACTCCTCGATTCTACCTACTTAGGGATCCTGTGACATCAGTAAATTCGAGGAACGTGGAACCAATTAGCCAAATCAAGATTCGTTTACATCAAGGTAGTCCGTTCTTCGGGAACAAAACAAAACTAACAGCGTAAAGGGGCGGTGCGTTTTCCAGCACCCGCGAAAGGATATTTACCATATATTGCCTGTCTGTGCTGTGGAGGTTTTATTGGTTAAGAGGTATTTTACCAGCTAGACCCCATCGTTATTGCCCTGTGAAGGCGTCCGAAGTCCAACAGTGAATGGTATTTAAACCAGCGCTGAGTGTGCCTCGGAGATTATCTGTATGCTGTGTGCCTGGGTTAGATGGAAAGGGATCCACTCAGTGAGATGTTCCGGGTGGGGGACCCGCGCACTCGCTCTTTGGGATTTGCTTTCTTTAAAAAATAAGAAGGGGGCGGGAGTAGAGTGAGGGAGTCAGTCATTCGAGCCCAGATCGCACAGTCCGAGCTCAAGGACCTCGCCACCTGCCACATTCCGTATTTGGGCAAGCGCGTGCGTCACTGTCAGGAATATGGCTCCCTTTGCCAAGGCTCGCATTAATCTTACGTGTCTGTAAACGCGGGGAGTGTTTGCCACGTTCCTTTACAATAGCCAACCTGGTGACTGACTTAAAAACATGCCGCCAGATGCCTTGTCTCCCGTTTCCTTATGTCTTTTGTACATCCTAGGAATTGGGGGGAGGGGGAAGCTGGCTGGCTTGTTCACTGGGAGCAGAAAGGACAGCAGAGCTACCAGCTCATCATGCCTCGGGGAGTGCCCTCCGTGGCTCTCTCAAGCCTAAGCACCGAAGATGGGTGGGCGTTCCAGCCGGGCGCACCAGAGCTGCGGACCCTCAGGTCCTCAGAGACAGTCGCCACTTCTCCACGTGGTCGGGGACGCAGACCGATCAGGTCTAGCCTGGTTTCCCAACCATGTTACACAACAACTTCGTAGGGGTCGTCTTCGCCCTAATTGTGTCGGGAGCGCTGTTTGTGTTGCCATTTGCGGCGCTGCCGGGAGAGGAGCGGGACATTTCAGTCGCAGCGCAGCTCGGCTGCCGCGCCCCTTTCCCGGTCTCAGAGGGACCTTGGGCACAAGGAGGCCAAGGTCCCTGCCACGCCCGGGTCCCCATAGCCCTCACCCCGGGTTCTATTGGCAACAGGTAGCCCGGCCCGCTGTGGCTCTCAGGGAAACAAACGAAAACAGTGCTGCACCGCCGAGCGAGCGCAGTGACCCAGAGGGCGCGGCTGGCAATGGGCAAAGGGGTCCTGGGCTCCTCCCAGTCGTGCCCGGGTTGCTCCGCCGTGCGTCCCGTTGCGCAACAGAGCGCTCGGCGTGGGTCCCCACGGACAGCGGATAGCAGCTGCGGCCGCGGCCAGAGAAGGACGCGGACTGGCGGTGGCGCCGCGGCGGAGAGGACGGGGCGGGGCGGGGCGGGGCGGCAAGGAGCCCGCCCCTGTCGACGCGGCCAGTGGCGGCGAGCTGGGGGCGGGCGCGGGCGCGGCGATTGGGGCGGCGGCCGCCCGTCACGGTGGGGCTGGCGGGCGGCGACGTAGCGCGGCGCTCGGAACTGACCTACTAACACACATCTCTCGGCGCGGCCACGGCGCCCGCGGACCCGGCGCGCCCGCCCGTCTCCCGCGCCGCGCCCTCGCCACCGCCCGCTGAGGGCCCGGCGGAGCTCGAATCGCGCCCCGGAGCCTCCAGCCCGGTTCCAGCCTCCCTTTCTTTTCCCCTCACGGACCAGGGAGCAGAACCACGGTAAGCGCTCCGCCCACCGGGGGCCCAGCTCCTCTCCGTGCCCGCTCTTGGAGCGCGCGGCCGGCTGGCGTGGGGCGCGGGACGCGTGCGGGCGCGGCGCGGGGCTGGCGGGAGGCGGCAAGTGTGCGCGGGGCATGCATTACATAAACTTTTGCTGCCTTGGCAGGAGGGGGACTCGCCACCTTAAGGTAGCTGCTTTGGTTGCAGCGCCCTGGCGCCCGCACGTAGCCCCGGCTGCCGCGCGCTCCCTCCTCCTCCCCTCTATTGCATAATGTCTCCGGATTTCAGGAAAATTGATGTTTCGGTGGCGAAGAGCGCGCCGGGGAGGCGGAGTGGAGGCCGATCCTTTTAGCAGCCAGACGACGTGCCCGCTCTCCGGGGTCTCTCCACGCTAGTCCCCAATCCGGGACGGCCAGGGGGAGGGTTGAATCTTGGGGAGCTGTCTTGATTTGCTTAGGAGGGTTGGGAGTGCGAACGGTGACGGCAATCGGAGAAGCCTGCGCGGCGTTTGTTTGTGTCAGGCGCTGTGTCGGCACCGACGTTTTCCACCCCGTTTGTCGTCACCGTGTTTTACGAGCCTTCGGGAAGGTGGAGGGATGTGTCCTTTCTTACATTGCATAATGGGCCAGCGGTGAAACGTGGGCACGGAGGACGAGCTGATGTGAGAATGTGCGCGTATGTGTGCAATGATTTAGTCATTTTAGCGCAGCGTGGCTATTAGATCCTTATTGACACCTTTAAATCGTCCCAAATACGCATATTTTAAAAATGATTCTACGGAATTCATTATTTTTTTTAAAAAAAGGAGAAATCCTAGTGTTGGACACTAATGCGCGCGGGGGAATGGGGGGAGGCTCCTTAAATGTTCCGAGGTGTTATTTTTAAAACCCGGAGGAGCCATTGTGACGTGTGCCTTCCCACTTTTCCCAACTGGAATGCGATGCGTTTCATCGGCTTTTTTTCCCTCTCACCTTATCGTCATTGGCTTTTTCTTTTTCTTTCTTTCTTTCTTTTTTTCAAGACACCACAAGACAAATCATTAATAGATTCCTGGAAATGTGAGGTTATGTAACTGCCGAATTTGCTGGCTGTTGAGCATAGAAAGGGAGCTAATTACGTGATTTTATAATCTTCCCACAAAGAAAGTAGGGCAATCTCAAGCGTTTAAGAATGTCACAATCAACAGGGCTTTTGTTGGTTCTTTTAAAGGATATTCAAGCCGGAAAGTGATGACCGACTAAGCTTTGACATAGCGCCCACTTGCCAAATGTGTGTCTTTTACCCTAAATGAAATGTATGTCTTTCTAAATTTAGCCCTGTCACATTTTAACAATCCTGGCCTCAGTGCTATTTCTGGTTTCTCCAGGGCTGTGTGCAAATACGAGCTCAAGGCCATTTGCTGTAGTTTTAACTCCACGCCTTCCAAGACCTCTGATAAGGCTGTATTTTTAGGAAGGCATTTCGCTGCTCCCAGTGACTGCTGGTGTACGCCAGGGCTCCCATTTATCATTTTAAAGGACACTTTGGAGGAACTGCTGTGTTCAGAGGCCAACAGAGAATGGCCAATTGTCACCTTCCGTTTCTGGTTTTTGTAAATAACAACATCTAATGAGGTCAGAAGTATTTATTTCACATCATAATTTCCCCCAGATCAGATATGAGTTATGGGAAGTATATATAGGTTAGTAGATTGTATTTTTGTCTATATAACCTAGTTTTATTCTTGGAGGTAAATGAATATCCGGATATTACATTTCTTCCCGGACTCTTAGTGTAATGATGTGCGAATATATGTATTTAATAGTGTCTGTGAGATATAGTTTTCTTAGCATACTGTTTACATAATTGAACTACGATATTATTTTAGGGGGCGGAGACAGTCTAGATATTGACCCCTGGAACATATTATCATTCCTATTTCAGCCGTTTCCAAGACGCTGCAGTTGCGGTAGGCCCCCCAGCAGCAGACCCTGACCCACTTTGCATGCTGGGCTGGAAGACCCAAGCCTGCAGAGACCGGGTGGGGGCGGCGGGAGGAGCTTTGCAGTGCCACCTTCCATCCTGCGTCCTTGCACCCCTGGTTCAGGTCTCTGAGATAGGGCACGCGCCTTGGCAGGCAGGGACCTCGACCCAAGATGCTCCCCTTGGGTAGCGACTGGACGAGCCTCGCGGTGGCCCGCGCGCCTCCCCGGCCCCTCCCGCATTCCTTTGTTCTGGCGCGGGGGTCCTCGCGGCGCCGAGGCCCCGCTGCGCCGCCCACCCGGCGGGAGGCGGGCCTGGGGAGCGGCGCGGCGTGGGGGCGCGGCCGCGAAGCGGGGCGGAGGCTTGTAGGGCCGAGTTCGCTGAGATGTGCTCTCCCAGAGCCCGGTGGCCTGAGGCGGAGAGCGGGCTTGCCTCCTGGGCACAGGCTCCGGCGGTGATGGTCCTCGGGACGGCGCAGCCTCAGGAGGACATAGCCAGGAGCTGACTCCGGAGCAACGCTAGCTGCGACCCCCACAGATACCTTTGTTTCTGGAGTCTCCGTTAAATTTCAGAGGCAAGCTCTTCTCCATTCACTGAGTGAGAAAGCAAGATCTACCACTGAATAGCTACAGAAAAGTGGGAGGGCAGTCTTGACTGTGATGGAGAAAGGAGGGTCCCTGCTTGAACGTGGCCAGTTGAGCCCAAGTTCTTATTATTTCTTCTTATATCTGAAGTTTATTTGGTCAAAGGCCCAATATTTTTAATATGGTCGGGAGTCCCCAATTCAAAATCACCCACACAGATGCAGCTGGATCTCCTGTAAAAGTACCTCTATGTACTCCAGTTTCTGGTTTCTCTGGATAGCCTTCTGACTTCACGCCAAAGCCTCCTGGTGTTTAGAGGGTGATCAGCCAAGGCTGCTCTCTGGGGATGGTAAGCCTGGAATTCAGCATCAAAGGATGCTATTGGATATCCCAGGCGCCCCTTTTCAGCTCACAGCTTTGGGAGGTACAAAGAAGGCAGGTGTAGGTACTACCCAGGCGGCTCTGCCCAGTATAGGATAGACCTTCCCTGGTTTCCAGGGAAACTTGAGGGGAAGCCCGTGGATCCAGACAGTTAGAAGGAGCTCAGTAAATGTTTCCCTGAATGCTTATGTTTGGGCTGGCTTTCCTTCACTGAAGCGAATCTCACTAGAACAATGAAGACAGGTTGGTATCGGGCCTGTAAAGATCCACCTTCCCTTTTGTCCCTGATTGTACATGTTATTTAGTGTCTGTACCAAGATAATTCTCGACAGTATCCAAGTGCTTCAAGGTCCCAAGTAACTGGGGTAATGTTTTAGGAAGTGTTTGGAGAAACAGAGGTGGTGAGTTCCCACAGCAAGAGTAGCTTGGCCTTTTCCAGATCTCTGGAACTTTCTGTGATTGAGGTCTCTATCCTGGCTGATCCCTGCTTCTAAACCATCCGCAAGGGGCACTCTTACCCATGCTTGTGCGACTACACCATCTTAGAGGGTACGTGGTGTGCTGTGTGGATGCCAACTAAAGCCAGGTCCCGTTAGACTCATCACTCTTGACCTTAGTGAAGAAACCTGGAGTCACCACTGCTGCCTTGGTTCAGAAATAAGAAGCAAAGGCAGGACCCACTTGGCACCCCCATTTTATACAACAGGTGCTCAGAGATGCTGGGGAAGGAGGCCAGGCCAGGGCTTCTGTGCTCCCTGTGTTCACTCTCCGCTGTTCTGCCTGTCCCTGAGAGTGAGTACACAAGCTCACACTGTACTTTGTGAAACAGTTTCCTTTTCACTGTTTCGTGGGCTTATCTTGGCAATTTTAACATCACCATGATGCAACAGCCTGCAAATTAAAGCCCTTTGTGAAAGGCTGAGCACAGAGTTGAGCAAGGCCCCTGACTCACACCAGCCAGTGGATTTTCTAGCTGACCTAGCCGTGGTCATCAGTGGGTTCCCGGGTTCCGAGATGTAGGTCTGATTGAAGCGTGGGCTGGGAAGGCGCGTCGGCGGTCAGAGCGCTCAGCGTTTATTTTTACCCGGCTTCGAAATCGTGAGCGCTTCATTATTTCCATTGTGACCCAGATGGCAGTGATTCTGTTAAGAGTTGTTTATTTTTAATTTGTATGGAGGAATGACAGCACGCTTGGGACTCAAGTCAAACATAACAAACAATGTAATTGAGGTTTCCCCTATGATGCTTACTTCTTGTTTTTGTCAGGTATGCCCGAGTTTCACAGGGTTAGCACATTGTTTGATATCCTGTTATTTTTCTCCATTTTATTTGAGTTGATTTTTATCCAGATTGGACTCACAAGTGAATGTTGAAAGACACTAACCTTTGCCCACAGACAATTACATAAGAGGGTTTTTCAGTTTCAAAATGAGTTTTTATTGCCACCACCCCCACTTACCTCTCACATTTCTTTGCAACTAATTTTCCTGTAGTTAGAAACGAGGTGTGTGTGGGGGTTGGGGGAAGATTTTGTTTCTCGTATGGCTTTAATTAGAGTTTGGGCTTTTTTTTTTTTTTTAAGTTTAGCAGGGATTTGCCGGATGCCATTCGTTAATAATCTGGGCTTTGTGAACCTGGTTTCACTGGAGTTTGGGTGTTTATAAGCCTTTCAATTATCAGGATACGGTGCCTTTTATTAACTTTCTAGGGATCTTAAATGTAATTAAGTAGCCTTCAAATAAACACTCCACTCTATTCATAAGCACACAGTGCAGTGAACGGTACTTACAGTCTCGGGCCGATTAAGAAAGAGAACGAGAATGTTCAAAACCAGGCTTAGAAAGATTGTGAGCATTTCCGCCATACCCGGTCACCAGCACACACCCTTTTCTGTAATGTTGTGATGTTCTGCGTTGTGTTAGTCCCATTATGCTATAACTAGTCAAGGTTGTGATGTCTGTGTCCTTAAGCTGCAGAGGAGGCTGGAGCTGCAGCTCAGCTGGCAGCCCTGGGTCCTGTCTGCAGCACCCCATAAGCCAATGTCAGAATGGAGAACTACATACAGTCCCAGCGCATAAGAAGAGGTTGGAGGCAGGAGGATTAGAAGCTCAAGGTCATGACAAAGTAAAAATGAAAGACTCCAAGGAACTTACTAATCAATTATGTTTTCAAGAAAATATCACAAACAAGAGCTGGAGTGTTGACTGGGCTGGAGCCCTTGCTAACTGCTCCAGAGGATAGAATCAGGCAGCTGACCACTGACTGTAACTCCAGCTTCAGGGGCTCCAGTGCCCTCCGCTGACACCCCCCCCCCCACAGGCACTGGCGCAATATGACAGATGTTCGCACAGTAGCACATAAATAAAAACTGTAGTCCTTTCTACAAACTGCTATTTCATAGGTAGTAATGATTCCCATTTTGAAACTACTCATCTAAGGTTTTTAAAAATACATTTCTGTATACACACACACATGGACATTCTCTCTCTCTCTCCTCCCACCCCCTCACTGTTGTCTCTCTGTGGCCTTCATTTCCTTAAGCTGTGAGGTGGTTTTAATAGGTGTCCCTGGGTGTCCTGCATGTGTCCCTCTTCAGACTTGCTGCACTGTGTTGCAAACCCTTGCACTGTAGAGACTGTCATACTTCAGTCAACAAAGGACACGTGTGGGCTAATCAAATGCAGGGTTGTCATCCAATTTATTATTAAAGTTAAATCTAATTTTCAAGTAATCCCTTGTTGAACTTGAGAATCTTCTCCATTCCCGTAAGCTGAATCAGGCTTTGACACATTTATTTACAGATGCATCCAAACGGAAAAACTGGGTCAGTCTGTTGCTGGGATAGGGCTGGTCTGGCAGCAAGAGATGGCTCATGTGTGTGTGTGTGTACCCCACGTGTGTGCCAAGCACGTGTTTCTCCTGGCCCTGGGGGTACTTTAGACTGTTGAGTGACTGCAGGCCCTGAGCTGAGCACTCAGGAACTAGAGTGTTTTGTTCTAAAATGTCAGTGGAGTAAGGTGCTCGTCGTGTAAACCTGATGACCTGAATTCAGCTCCCAGATCCTGCTGTGGCAGGAGGGAGCCAGCTTTTGAATGTTGCTGGCCTCTGATTCCCCACATGGACCCACATGATAATAATAAGATTTATAAAGATAAAAAGCTGGGCTTATGTCTATGGAGGTGATGAATTGATCAGTTAACTTCCCGGATTTTTCACAGATAGAGGTTGGGGAGATGGCTCCCTGGTAAGAGCACTCACTCACTGGTCCTGCAGAGGTCCGGAGTTCAGTTCCCAGCACACATTCCCAGCACACACATCAGGCAGTTCACCACCAGCCTTGTCGTGGATTTCTTGATATCTAAGTGAGGATGATGTTCTGTGCTCTGTGCAGAGAGGGCTTATACACTTCTGTTTCTGTAGAACCTGAATCGCCACAAGTCACTTCTGAGAGGTCAGAGGTCAGAGATGCACATGCATTTCTGTAGTAACCGTGGGGAAACCCCTGCAGGATGAACGAACTCTTGTCTAGAATGTATGATGTTGTCTATTGGATTCTTTTTGCAGACCTCTCTTGGGTCGGGTCTTATTTTAATTGCAGAGTATTTAGGTCATCTGACTTGAATATACTCAAGGATCTGGGCTTATGAAATGTAGCTCTTGCCTGTAGCAGGTTATAAAAAGCACGTGGTAATAGTAATGGTGTCTTCACACTAGGCGTGGGAAAGTATGTCAGCTGGCATGACGCGATGCCCGCTCTTAAATTTCTCTTTCTTATTTGTGTCTTTAAGCAGTCACACCAGCTAATGGGCGTGATGGAGATAATGACACTAAGAGAGGTCGCATCATAGAATCGGCATTTCATGTTACTTGTTCACCAAAAAAAGAAACACAGTGACTAAGGTACCCCAGAGCTCTGTGTTGATCTCAAACAGTGACAGTACCGGTGACGTCATGGCTAGATTAGTCATAAGGAGAGAAACTGGGATCTGAGGCAGTCATCGTGAATGCTGATGGTTTGAGAAGGTTGCCCCAACTGTGCTGAGGGAGGTGGCTCACTGGGTGAGGTGCCTGTTGTGGAGTTATGAGGACTTGTGTTCAAGTTTCCAGAGCCCATGGGGAAGGAGAGCATTCGAGTGATCTCAGTGTTAGAGAGGCAGAGAGCAGAGACAGGGC
This sequence comes from Micromys minutus, assembly GCF_963924665.1. Taxonomy (NCBI): domain Eukaryota; kingdom Metazoa; phylum Chordata; class Mammalia; order Rodentia; family Muridae; genus Micromys; species Micromys minutus. The sequence continues at coordinate 101,614,975 of NC_137969.1, forward strand.
AGATCCTGGGAGCTGTAACAAAGGCGATGTCCCCACGCTAGCCTGCAGCCTTGAGAAACACATGCACTTTATGTATATTATAATAAAATAAAAAGATATTGTCAGCTGTGTTTGCTCTTCATTCATTGTTGAGGGACACAGACTCCAGAGCCATCTTTGCTTTTAACTGCTGTGGTTGATCTCTGGCTTTCTGGTCAGTCTCTCTGTCTTTTGGCTGCTTCGGCATGTGTGTCTACTTTACTCAAACTAGTCACTGGAGAGAGAACCTCAAGTGAAAAAAAGCCTCCATAAGATTCAGCTCAGACCAGTCTGTAGAGCATTTTTTTAAATCATTGATTGGTGGGGGAGGGCCCAGCCCATTGTGGGTGGGGCTAGCCCAGGCAGGTGGTCCTGTAAGAAAGCCAGCTGAGCAAGTCAAAAGGAGCAAGCTAGTAAGTAGCACTCCTTCATGGTCTTTGCATCAGCTCCTACCTTCAGGTTTCTGCCCTGCTTGAAAGAGTTCCTGCTCTGATTTCCATTGATGGTGAACAGTGATGTGGAAGTGTAAGTCAAATAAACCCCTTCTTCCCCAGGCTGCTTTGGTCATGGTGTTTCATCACAGCAGTAGAAACTCCAACTTGGACACTCCACAATGTTGAAATAGATATACTTTTGGTTTTGTTTTTAAAGGTAATATAATGGGGTTGGAAAGTTGGCTCAGCAGTTAAGAGTACTTACTGTTCTTACAGAGGACCTGGGCTCAGTTCCAAGGGATTCAGTGCCTTCTGACCTCCAAGTGTACCAGGCAGGCAAAACAGTTATGTGTGTTCTGGGTTTTTTTTTTTTTTTAAGATAGTAATAGGGTCTGGAGAAGTAACTCATCACTTAAGAATGCATATTGCTCTTTCAGGGGACCAGAGTTCAGTTACCAGTGCTCATAGTAGGCAGCTTACAAAGTGTTGTAACTATAGCTCTAGGGGGACCTGAAGTCTGTGGGCTTTGCAAGATACTGGCCCTCACATGTACATACTCACACAGACACATACAAATAAACAGATATTTTTTTAAAGATTGATGATGATGATGATGATGATGATGATGATGGTTGAAACAGGTATAGTGACACCCAGGAGATTGTAACAAGATGATTACAAATTCAAGACTTTTTCACTACTGTGAAATAGCTTAGACCCATTGAAAGCAGCCCTGAACAGTCCTTCCTGGTTCAGCCAACATGTAGAGTGAGCTCTAGGTCCAGGGTACCTTCCTGTCCCTAGAAGCGCTTCATAACTAGATGCGCGAGGCTCAGAATTTAACGAGATGGAGGCTGTGCGTGTCTGGGACTGAAAGGCGGGATGTAGAGAGGATCTGTAAGGGGTCAGAGCAGGGTCCAGGCTGGGTTGAGGTCTGGGGCTGGTTATCTCAGGGCGTCAGATCGCTGTTCACACCATTTGTGTCTATGAACCTCTGAAGATGCTGAAGGGGAGACATGAGGCAGGCTATGTCCCTGTGCCTGTGACTTAGCAAATGTCCAAATAAATGACATCTGGTACGAGTGGCGTCAGCAGGGCCCACACTTTCAGGTCCCACCATGATCAAAGTCCTGACTGTGTGCTGTGCCGTTTGGCCCTCAGCCTGCCTGCAGAGCCTCTTACAATCTTCAGTCTAGTTCAGTACTCAGTCCAGTGAGGTGTTCCTTATATGGTGACCTAGTAATCCTTAGGTATGTGTGATTGCATGTGCCTACAGGTACATCAGTACCTATGTATGTATGTATGTATGTATGTATGTGTGGAGGCCAGGGTGCACCCTCCAGGGCTTTTCCTCTAAATTCTATCCATTTTGGTTTTTGAGACATTGTCAGTCACAGAACTGGAGTTGACATTGTAGGCTAGGTTGACTGGCCAGGGAGTGAGCCCCAGGGATCCTTCTGTCTCCACCTCCCCAGAGCTCTGCCACCTTTCCCAACCTTTCTCATTGGTCTGGGAGACTAAACTCCAGTCCTTGGGCTTGTAAGTCAAGGGCTTTACCATCTAGTCATCTCCCCATCTGTGGACTGATTCTAGTTAAATAAAATCAGCTGTCTGTTCAGCTTGGCTATGGTGGTCTGCCGTGACTAACACACACACACACACACACACACACACACACACACACACAGAGGGATGTGTTTCCAGATTGGAAGACAGGGCCTGGATAGAGGTGCTAACAGACTATATTTTTTTTATTTATTTCACTTGGTTGCTTGGTTGGTTGGTTTTTCAAGACAGGGCACCCTTTGTGTAGCCTCGGCTGTCCCGGAAAGGGATCATATTTTTGACTAAAGGTTGACAAGCTGTCTTTTGGACTGCAGTGTCTCCCTCCTTGAAGTGGTGCTAACGAGGGAACAGGGGTGTTGTCAGAAAGCATGCTGTCTGTCAATAGCCCCTGGGCTTCATTTGATTTTGGGAGCTGCTCCCTGTGGTGGTGGCCCAATCCGATGGACAGAACCTTGTGTGACCTTGAGATTCTTGTGACTATGGAAAAGACAAGCAGCAAGCAGGCTTCTGTGAGTGAGAAAGGAGGTGGTTGAGATATTTGGCACACATGCACGGAGACCTGCTCTCCACACCATTTCAAAAGAAGCTGGGCATCATGGTTCACAGTTGGTAGTTGAGGAAAAAGCTGGAGACAGAAGGGTCCCAGTGGCTCACGGTCAGCCTAGCCTATATGAGGCAAGTTACAGGCCGTGAAAGACTCAATGTCAAAAGGCAAGGTGACCAAGCCTGAGGAACGACCCCTCAGAGAGTACTGATGTGTGTAGGTTGTGTGTACTTTTGCTTTATGGAGTCGGCATCGGACCCAAAAGCACCAGGAAAGGATTTATTAAATCTTGCAGCAGAGCCTGGAGTAGAACCCTTACCTAGCACTGCGTTCCAACCTCAGCATGCTTGCACAAAGTGAGACCCGATTCATATTATAAATATTATACTTGTGGGAGTGAAACACAGTTGATGATTCTATTTTTTGATTCTTCTATTTTATTTGAAGCTAATTAGTGAGAGTGAAAGAAGGTCTCTCCATAATCCTATAGTTTTGAGGTAATCTTAACTTTCAAGAGAACTGTGTTTGGAGGGGGTTGTTTTGTTTTGTTTTTTTAAAAGTAACTGTTTTAGTGCAAAGGGAATATATAATTGAAGTCTATTAAGCTGTATTTTTAGGATCCCCATAAAGTACTGTGGCTGTCAGTCCTGAAAGTCTGACCGGTAAGCCGGAAGGGACTTGCACTTTGAGTTTTATAAGTCCTGGTACTTCCAGTAAGTGTAACAGCATGATAGTGAGGCCAGAAGAGTTCCCCGGGCAGACTAGGGACCAGAAGGCCCTCCGGGGTGGGACAGCCGGTTAACAGAGTTTACTTAGCCAAGTTCTTACAAAGAGATGCATGTGTTTCTTTGGCAGAGCCCAAGTTACCTATTACTGTCCTAAAGCAGGGAGCGGTTGCACCCTACCGGTCTGGTCACCATTGTGGGGCTGTCTGCCATTTCCTCCCTGTGATGAATCATCCTGTGTGATCCCATGCTTGCCCTTTATCTCTGTGAAACACAGTTTTCCTCTATCTGACCCAGAGCAGAGGGGACGGTAGGAGGAAGCAATGGATGATGGATGGATGGATGGATGGATGGATGGATGGATGCATGCATGCATGCATGCATGCATAGGACTAGACAGAAGGATTGCATGGATCCAAGCCTGGGTAGGTAGAGGGAGGGAGGATGGGGATGAAGGGATGAGTGACAAATTTAGTGACTGGGTGAGTGAGGGACTGAGGAACTGAGCTCCTCTCTCTCCTGGACCACACAGTCCCAGGCAAAGAAGTTTTTTGCCACTGAACTGGAAGAGTTTGTGTATTTGTATCTTTTTTCCAGTTTGCTCACTCTTTAAAGAAAAGAGCTGAGCTGCATTGTGCCAGTACTCCATGACTGCTCAGCCCAGCAGCTGCCCAAGGGACTCATTGTGATCTCCTTTATTTGCAGATAACCCATGAAAGGCTCCTGACATATTTACCCTGCGTGGAACAGCAGAAGGAATATTGATGGTTGAGAAGCTGAAGTCCTTAAAAACCTGAAGGGAGATTGGGGAAGTGATCTGTCTTCTCCATCAGGTCTTTAGAACAAAGAGGTCCTTTCTGATGCAGCTGAGAAAAATGCAGACCATCAAAAAGGAGCCTGCACCCCTGGATCCTACCAGCAGCTCAGATAAGATGCTGCTGCTAAACTCTGCCTTAGCTGAGGTGGCGGAGGACCTAGCCTCAGGTGAAGATTTGCTCCTGAATGAAGGGACCGTGGGGAAAAGCAAGTCCTCTGCATGTCGGAGAAAACGGGAATTCATTCCGGACGAGAAGAAAGATGCCATGTATTGGGAGAAGCGGCGGAAAAACAACGAAGCTGCCAAAAGATCGCGGGAGAAGCGCCGCCTCAATGACCTGGTCTTGGAGAACAAGCTGATCGCTCTGGGAGAAGAAAATGCCACTTTAAAAGCTGAGCTGCTCTCCCTGAAATTAAAGTTTGGTTTAATTAGCTCCACGGCGTATGCCCAAGAAATCCAGAAACTCAGTAATTCCACAGCTGTGTACTTTCAGGACTACCAGACATCCAAGGCTGCCGTGAGCTCTTTTGTGGACGAGCACGAGCCTACCATGGTAGCCGGAAGTTGCATCTCGGTCATCAAGCACTCCCCCCAGAGCTCGCTCTCGGATGTGTCTGAGGTGTCCTCCGTGGAACACACACAGGAAAGCCCTGCACAGGGAGGCTGCCGGAGCCCTGAGAACAAGTTCCCTGTGATCAAGCAGGAGCCCGTGGAGTTGGAGAGCTTTGCCAGGGAGTCCAGGGAGGAGCGTGGTGCCTATTCCACCTCCATCTACCAGAGCTACATGGGAAGCTCTTTCTCCACCTACTCCCACTCCCCGCCCCTCCTGCAGGTCCACGGTTCCACTAGCAACTCCCCGAGAACCTCAGAGGCCGATGAGGGTGTGGTGGGTAAGTCTTCTGATGGAGAAGACGAGCAGCAGGTCCCGAAGGGTCCCATTCACTCTCCAGTGGAGCTGCAGCGGATGCCTACCACGGTGGTGAAGGTTCCAGAAGTGAACCCTTCTGCCTTACCACACAAGCTCCGGATTAAAGCCAAGGCCATGCAGGTCAAAGTGGAGGCTTTGGACAGCGAGTTTGAAGGCATGCAGAAACTCTCTTCACCGGCAGACGTGATAGCCAAAAGACATTTTGACCTGGAGAAGCATGGCACCTCGGGTTTGGCCCATCCCTCCCTCCCTCCTTTCTCGGTGCAGGTGACGAACATTCAAGATTGGTCCCTCAAATCGGAACACTGGCATCACAAAGACCTGAGCAGCAAAACTCAGAGTAGCTTCAAAACGGGTGTGGTGGAAGTCAAGGACAGTGGCTATAAGGTTTCTGAGGCTGAGAATTTGTATTTGAAGCAGGGAATGGCAAACTTATCCGCAGAGGTGGTCTCGCTCAAGAGATTCATAGCCACACAGCCGATCTCGGCTTCGGACTCGAGGTAAACGGCTGCTGACGGAGCTATGCGTGGAGGAGGATGCTGTTGGTACCATACTGGATTTCCACTGGACCTCTAAAGTCATTTCACTGTAGTGTGCACAACGGGTGTCTGTCTGGTGTCCTTGTGTACACACGCTGAAGACTTGATGCTCTCACTCTGCCTGACGTGTAGTCAGATAGCCCCCCTCCCACACACAGAGGCTGTACATATCGAACGTTATTTTTGCTCTATTATAAAGTGTGTATGTTGCCAGTTTCAATAAAGAATTGGTGGCAAGCACAGCACCGCGGCTCTGTCCCACTTGATTGGATGGAAAAGGCAAAGGCCACCTGGGTTTCTTAAGGTAGAGGCTGGGGGGATGCATGTCTCAGTTGGGGCTAAGGCACCTCCCACACTTAAGAGGACCCGGTTTCCCCACCTGTATCTCCAGAGAAGGGACACTAGTCAGGGGCACAACATACAGGAAGATCCCTCGGGCTTGAGCCTATTCTTCAAGTCTTCAAGTTCAGTGAAAGGCTCTGAATCAATAAATAAAGCTATGAAGCGATTGAAGAAGACTCTGGACATCGACCTTTGGCCGAACACATGCACGCACGCACACAGGCAGGCAAACAAAAGGTACAGGCAGGTATTCTACATTTTACCTACTGTGGAGTAACTACTTCCCTAGAATGGGAGAAAACTTATGTTTTCCCCCAATAATCATGTTTAGAAACCTTCTAAGGAAAGGCAGAACAAGGACCTGGGACACAGCTTGCCTGGATGCCCAGGAGATGGAGGAGAGAGTAGAGACAGGTGAGCGCCCCTGGACGGAGGACTTAATTATTCCCCATTAGGGTTTTACTTTAGGACCGTGTTTTCTCTAATGTTCTTTGGTGGAGACTCTGAGCGGTTTGGTGTCCGGCCTCTCTTAGTCACCTCCCTTTTAAGTGTGACACATGTAGCCGTGCCTGAGTCACTGACCCACTTTACTAGATGAAAGACCAGTTTTTAAAACGGCTAAAAAAACAGGAGGGAGGAAGTGTTATTTTGGTTTTTTGGTCTTTTTTTTCCCCTTAACATTACTCTAAAGCTCAACAGTTCTAGAATGTAACCATATTGGGGGGGGAGGGAATATAAGCTAAATACCGGTTAAATATCGTTAAGGGAATTTCTGAGGCCCCATCAGTTACCACATGTAATATCTATCATTCCAGCATATTTCATGACTTGGTAAAGACTCACTTGTAGGTTCAAGGTATAGTTCAGTGGCAGAGCATTTGCCAACATGTGTGGGGCCCTTGGTTCCATCCTCACCACCTCTGGGGGTGAGAAAAGATCTGTGAATGAAAAATACTAATGTCTATTTTTGAGCACTAGAAATTATTTTTTTAAAGATTTATTCATTTAATGTATATAAGTACACTCTAGCTGTCTTCAGACACACCAGAAGAAGGCATCAGATCTCATTACAGATGGTTGTGAGTCATCATGGGGTTACTGGGAATTGAACTCGGGACCTCTGGAAGAGCAGTCGGTGCTCTTAACCACTGAGCCACCTCTCCAGCTCAGCATTAGAAATTATAATGCCCAGGTCTACAAAGCACAACCCCAGACAGCTAGAGAGAAGACCATACCTGGCTATTTGTCCAGAATTCTCTTCTGCCCCAAGAAGCAAGTGTTGTGAGTCCCATGTGCTCCTGCTGAGAGGGTGGGTGGTAGACAGTGTTCCCAGTAGGTGACCTGTTGCCCAAGCCCTGTCTCCATGCTGATCTTTCTGTGCTGGATATGGACGAGCGTTGCACTGACTCAGCCTTGCTCCTTCCTACCTGTGCCACGAGATCATCCTCAGCACTGGGAAGGAAAACAGGTGGGCAGTGTGCTCGCCTTGAGGCTTTCTGAGTCTCCACATCCAGCCCAACCCACTGCTTCTAGCCTGTGCTCTCAGCATCTTCATATTTGACACTGTGGTGCTTTGCATTTAGGGTGCTCCTTAAATACAAGTGCACATAACCACACATCCACTGGCCTGCTTTGTCCTTTGAGCTGTGGCTTTCACTTCCACTCAGGTTCTCCCAACTAGAGAAATGTATGTCCTAGTAAGGTCCCCTACCTTTCTCAAGTTTTACTATAGGTTGAGTTGAGGGCTGGGACAGTCGCCAGCCGCCCACAGACACTGGGAAGCAGAGAATCAGGCTCACAGTCAGAACAGAGTCAAAATACTTCAACAGCCCAGAAGGGACAGAATGAATCACGAGACGAGCTGTTCCACAGTAGAAATAGCATGTAGGGTTTTCCTACATGGGAAGAGCTATCCAGGGCTGGACTCCTAACATGCCAGTAGAGTACTAAATTCAAATGTGCAAGGCCTTGGATCCAACCCTCAGCACCATACAATGAAAGTCACCATAAGGAGGAAAAAAAGGCAGTTACAGTGGGGGTGGGGGGAATTCCTTCAAGCTCCTGTGAGTCAGAACTCCAGGAAACAGGAGGTTGTGTCTGTGCTGACAGATCCAGACACTTGTCCCCTGACTCTGCAAAAGCAGCCAAAGGTACAGCAAAAAGCAGTCTCTGGCCGTATTCCCTTGGACACACCCAATCTCATCTGAGCCCAGAAGCTAGGCAGCATTAGGCCTGGATGGAGACTGTCCTCTAGGCCTTAAGAGATGGCTCAGCAGCTCAGTGCTCTTCCTTAACTGGTCTTCCAGAGGACTCTTTGGTTCTCGTCATCCATGTTGAGCTGTTGACAACCACCTGTCCCTCCAACTCCAAGAGACACAACACTCTTTTAGCTCAGACACCTACACACACGTGACAGACACACACACAAACATAAATATTAAAACATGATAGGTCCTGACAAGGTGTGGGCAGGGAGCAACACAGTCATGAAGAGGATAACCAAACATTAAGAAAAGTGTTAGTCATTTATCCAGAGAGTTAAAGAGTTAACATGGGGGGTGGGGTGCCAAAGGGCATCAAGAGCAGGCCAAGTACACACAAAAGGGAAGCCGTTTTGTTCTAAAGAATTGTTTACTTCCTCCAGAACTACGAAGAAGAGTCTTGAGCTCATACCAGCATGGCATCTTCCCAAACTCAGTTGCCAAATGTGTTGGGTTGGGCCTCTGGAGTGTGTGTGGCCTCTGCACCCAGCTTGCCCCCCAGATTTATTGACAGATAAAAGCAGTCATTAGGGGTGTCACCCCTGATTGTTTTCTCTCTCTGTCTCTTGTTGTCCCCTGGGCTTGGCATTTTAAGACCCTCCAACATCTCAATGTTATGTCTTAAAAATCAAATAAGCCCTCATCAACATGTAAAGATCCAAAGAAATGGTACAGCAAGCAAGCATTAATGCTACCGGCTGCTAACAGGAATCCCTGCAGTCCCCACTTGCTGCCCAGAATCCCCCAAAATGATAGAAAATGGGGTTGGGGAGAGAGCTTAGTTGGTAAAGAGCTGGAATGCAAGCATGACGACCTGAATCCCCAGAATCCACATAAAAATTCAGATGTAAGTCCTGGGATAGGGGCACATGCCTTTAATCCTGGCACTTGGGATGCAGAGAGACAGATGAATCTCTGAGTTTGAGGCCAGCCTGGTGTATATAGTGAGTGCCAGGAAAGCCAGGACTACATAGAAAGATTGTCTCAGAGAGACAGAGACAGAGAGGAGGAGAAGAAACCAGATTCGGTGGTACAAGATGGTAGTCTCATGGCTATCAGGGAGAGGGCACAGGGTCTCTGGGGCTCACTGGCTGGCCAACCTGGTCTAATAGGTAATTGTCAGCTTCAGAAGAAATCTTGTCTCAAAAAATAAGATGGATGACACCAGAAGTACACCTGACGTTGGCCTCTGGCCATGAACGCACACGCACATAGTCATGACTATCAAGAGATAAAGAATATACAGCTCAGAGCACCAAGAAACCTGAGGAATATCTGAAAGGTAGCTTTCAGGGTGCTACGGAATGAAAGGAACATACCCACAGGCGCTCTCCAAGGGCTCAACCCCAATACGCAGGCATGGAGAGGAATGGCTGACAGTTCCTCCTTAGAATGCAGACAGGTCCTCCACATGGTCTTCACTGTGTATCCTGTCTTCATTGGTGCCTCTCCGTGTGGGATTTGATTGGTTAGAGTTCCTCCTATCGAATGCCCTGATCATATGGAGATGTTGCCTTTTACAATCCTAATCAAGATCTCTGTGGATACCCGAAGCTATAGAAGGTGGCAAACTCTACACAGACTGGGTCTTCCCTATACGTGCCTCTGGCAAAGTTTAATTTATAAGTTATATAGTGCACAATCAACAACTGATAGGGAATAGAGAGATAGTAGTGTAATAACAGTTGTTATGATTTATTTTTAATTATGTGTATGTGAGTGAGTGTGTGTGTGTGTGTGTGTGTGTGTATGCGCACGCACATGTATAATGGGTGCAGGTACCTTTGTGGAAGGTTTCGGTTCCCTTGTAGCTGGAGTTACAGGCAGTTCTGGGTCTGGAAACCAAACCAGTGTGCAAGATCATTTTGTGTTCCTGCCCATTAAGCCATTTCTCCAGCCCCCAAAACTTGCTTTCTCCGTAAATTGTTTGGGGGTACAAGTAGGAATTAAAGCTCATTTGCAGCTGTTGAGCCAGTTTCAGGCCACATGAGACCCCTAAACACCAACAAAAGATGAATGTCTAAGATTTTTCTATAGACGGCCAACACCACAAGCAAACTTGAGTCTGCAGAGAGAGTGACCACTACACCAGTGTCTTGCAGAAGCTTCCCCAAGTCAGCAGTGTCCAGGATCCAAACCCTGTACCTGGACGAGGAGAGGGGGCAGGAACCAACATGGTGCACTTCAGAGGGGTAAAAGGAGTCTACAAAGGAAGGGAGACACAGGGGCTTTTCCTTAAGAAGTGGAAAGAGCCTTTATAGGTGAGTACGGTGGGACACACCTGTGGGTTTGTTTGAAGGGCCAAAGTGGAAATGCAAGAGGTGAAGTTCGGTCGAAGCCCCAATGACAGGTGACTGTCAACCAGCAGGTGCTTCCTGAACTCCCGATTGCAAATCCACTTTGCCAGGATGCACCACAATGGGGCAGATATACAAGGCTCTAGGCAAGCCCTAAACCCCACCTCCACAGGAGAGAGTGACGTAGACTCTAGCCAAATCAGCCACTCCCTAAGTCCCTCCCCTGCACATACACACACACACACACACACACACACATACACACACACACACACAAACACACACTCACACTCACACTCACATGTTGCATTAGAAAAACAATTATGGTCAATCTTAGAGGCAAATGTATGGGAATCTGGTGGTTGGATCCCGGGCTGTTTAAAAAGAACAGAACAAAGGAAAGAGGCTCGAAAATAAAGACACATGTTGAAACCTTTTCCTCGGTCCTGGCTCCTTTGTGGTCTTGACTCCTTCGCCCTCTGTGAACGCTTTATCCCAGAGCTTTATCGCAGGCTCTGCACTTTTCTAACAGGCAGGCAGGGGTTTATGGCCCTGGCCAGCAGGGCTATAATCTAAGCACCAAGCTGGGTCTTGGCCCAGAGTTCACAGGCCTGGCGGCACCCCGCTGAGATTCGTTCCCACGCCTCCCAGCCTGAACTCCTGTGGTCCAGGCAGAGCACACCAGAGGCAGCCTTCCCTGGAACCTGCAGCATGGAGCTACCTTCCCCCGAGGAGCAGAGCAGGACCCTTCCTCCAGACTAATAAGTACAACTTACACCTATAATCCCAACACTTGGGAGGCAGAGGCAGGAGGATTGCAAATTCAAGGCCATTGAGGCTAGGAACCTGTCTGAAGAAAGAGCAGAAGGAAGCTGGGCTGAAATGACAAATTTTCTATTGTATAATAGTTGTATAATGGATTTGTCGATTAGCTTCAAAGAGGGAACTGTTTCAAAATAAAAACAGCTCACTTGTGTGTGAATTCTGGTAGACGCATACACACAGGGCCTTCTGAACAATTGAGCCCTCATCCATTGAGACCTTTCTGCCACACAGGCATTTTTCTGGTTAAAAAAAAAAAAGCAAAACAAAAACAAATGTTTAATATCTTGTTAGAGTTTAGGAATGTGGATTAATGTGATAGAGGATAGAGTGCTTACCTAGTATGCACGGCACCTTGGGTTCCATCTCCAGCACCGCAGAAACCCCACCCCCATGGGTGTTCACACCTGAAATCTTATCACAGGGGAGACCAAGACAGGAGAATCAGAACTTCAAGGTCATTCTTGGCTACATTGTGGGTCTGGGATAGCCACTCCTGTTACAATACATACACACAGACACACACACTCATACTCATACGACATACTTTTAGGTTAAAAAAAAAACTGGTAGCTTTTAAAGTCAATTTTAAAAACTGGAAAACCTTAACGGATGGACATTGCTGGTAGTCCCAGATGGCTGGAAGGGACAGGAGTCATTGAAGTTATTTAGTCACCAAGGATCTGGGCTGTATCCCATCTCCTCTTGGGCCAGAAAATTTTGTATGAGCAACATTTTGCCACTGATGAGAGGTTGTGGGGCCCCAGAATACCAGTAAGCGTAGAGGGCTGGGTAATTCTGGATTATGAACTATACAGTCTTAGAAAAGGAAACTGGGGTGTCATGAGGAAAACATTACGGAACACAGCTGGCCTTACCCTCTGTCTGTGCCCAACTGAGGGAACTAATGTGGATTCTAGGGAACTCAATTCAGGAAGTGATGGAGATAAATAAGGCTAAGCAGGTAACTACTAGGTTGGATGCTTCCTGGGTATATTTTTTTGTACCTTCGCTGGACTATATATCTATCAGGTCAACATTCCTCAGAGTGAAGCAGCTCCCTTACTGCAGGAGCCCAAGGCTATGCTATGAGAGTTGGCATCACTAGGCAAGTATAGGAGACCTGGATTTTGATAAGCTACATATTCTAGTTAGCATGTTAACTTGTCAGCACAGCCTATAATCATCTAAAAAAAAGAGGCTCAATAGAATAATTGTCTTTAATAGGTTGGGCTGAGGCATGTCTGTGAGAAATTGCTTTAAGGACCCAACCCACCATGGGTAGAACCATTCCCTAGGCAAATGGTCCTGAGACATCTGAAGAAGCTTGTTAGCCAGGAGTCTGAACAAGCCAGAGAGAGTAAGCAAGAAACATTCCTCCATGATTTCTGCTTTAAGTTCCTATTTGACTTCCTGCCCTGATTTCCCTTGATGATAGATTACTACTTGGAAGTATAAGCCAAACAAACCCTTTCCTCCTCTACATTATTTTGGTCAGAGAGCTTATCACTCCAACAGAATGGCATACCATGTCACCAAGACCCAAGAAGAACTCTTACATGGAGGTCTTGCTAGCTACCAGCATGGTGGCAGAAACCTCTGCTCTTCAGAAACTTTAAAGTCACTGGTAGAAGAAGAACCAAAATACTAACAGTAACAACAGCAAGGAGAGGACACTAGCAAGAAGGGTGTGGAAAGAGCATGCCTGTTACTGAAGCCATTTGGGTCAAAGCCCAGGGCTTGGCAGCCATAGCAAGACAGTGTCAGCCAGGACAGTTAAGGACACTATGACAGACCGAACCCACTGTGAGTAGAACCATCCCCTAGGCAAAGAGACAAGTGACAAAGGGACAATTGAAAAACAGAGAAGGAGATATATTTCATGTGACCACATTGAAAAAATAAACAAATAAAGGAGTCCAGTGGGAACCCCTGTTTGCTCATGTCTATCTTTAGGCTCCTGACATGAGGACTAGGTTGAAATGGAAGGTAAGAAGTGTGCATAGCTAAGCAGTCCTAGTCAAGGTGTGTTCCCATCTAACATAATTGTGTTGGTTCTAGTCTCTTCTCTAAGGTGGTTGCCAAAACTATATTAAATCTCCTCCTGGGAAGTAAATTTCTCTGAGTGACAGCCTTTGCCTTCCCCCAGTGTGCAGCTCCTATGAAAACTTTTAATTATTTGAGGTCTTTTGCGCCAATAGTCTGATAGTCAAAGGAAGGGCACCAGTGGGTCTGAGTATCTCCTCTCCTACCAGGGGGTTGACTCACATCTGCGGTTATGAACAGGGAATGGGGCAAGGGAGGAGCCCGGGCTAGAGAATAGGACAATCAGATTGAAAGGAAGGTGGAGCAGGGAACGTGGGCAAAGCCACAGAGTAATCTTTCGGTCAACGGTGGACCTCAAATTCAATGGTAATTTCCTAAGGTTATTGCCTTGTGACATTACAACCATCACAGTTTGTGTAGACACACACCCCCTCAGATATTCTCACAATACCCTAATTGCCTAGCAACACATTTCTCAGTATTTACATCAACAAATGCTTTGTTAACCTACTACTACCTTTCTTGACAGAAAAATATACAGTTGAGGCATTGTATAACACTGAAACAAACTTACCTAGAGGCTAAGTAAGAAGTACAATTCAAAACCTGGGCAGGGGAGATGGCTCAGTTGCGTAGTGTTTTCTGTATAAGCATGGGGGCCTAAATTCAGGCCCTCAGAACATAAAGATACAGGCATGGCTGCATGTGTCTGCAAGTCATACTGCAAGAACAGAGTCAGGTGGATCTTTGGAGCATCCTGGCCAGTCAGGCTAGCTAATAGGGGAAACCCTTCTTTACAGATGACTAAGGAAACCCCAGGCATCAACCTTTGCTCTCCACTTATACTAACCCTGCCCCCACATACACATGAAAAATCACATGGCCCAACTCCCATTGTACATTGGCTTCCAGCCTTAAGAAATGGCCCTTACCAGATGCAGTGATGCACTTCTGTTAAGGCCTAGGCATCCGCAGAGGTCAAAGGAAAGAAAAGCGTGTCTGCAAGAGTTTGAGAAGGTCTGAGAAATTCCTGGGTGGGTACCGAGCTCAACTGTCCAGTGCTTAGGTTTCTGGTTCTTCTCAATCTCTTCAGCATGAAGTTCTGCCTAGCCAGCTGTGAGTCTCTTGTGAGCCTCCCCATTCCATGAAGAAAGCTGACCATCAGTGCTTCCAGTGCAACTGGACCAGTGGGGTTGAGGAACATTCCAGAACCCCCCTTATCCTGTTATAAGACTGAATATGGTTAAAAGAACACTATGCAGCCAATGATCCCCATTCATCCCAGAGTTCGGCTTTAATACTTCTTTTCCCTTGGTCGGCCCAGGGAAAGAATGGGAAGAGAATTGGAAGATGAGGGCATAGCTGGAGGGAGAAAGATGGTATTGTGTAGAGAGGAAAAGAGAGAATGCAGAGCAGATGCTGAAGTGACTTGGTCAGGAAGAAAGCAGGTCATGGTTTTGGATGAGAAGGAAAATGGTGGAGCCATGGACCGACTGAGGTGAGTGCTGTGGGGGATCAAGATGGGCTCCAAGAGCTTCTAAAGAACAAGTGGACAGTGAACATGGAGGAGAGTTTTGCCTCTCGTGTCCACAACTTGTCAAACTCCTAAGTTGCCACACAAACGGCATTCTCCATTGAGCGGCTGAGGATGCTAACCTCTGTGGATCCTGGTCAGGCCAAAGAGCTGAGCAGAAAAGAGCCCTGGGTTTCTTTAGAACCCACCTCACATGGTTTCTGCTTTACCCTTTCTCAGTCATGAGCAACATGCTTACACCCCCCCCCCCAGGGTTAAGACCTCCCCCATCTGGGAGCAAAGATAATCTGAAAAGAGACTTGTGGTCCTTCCTTTGGCTGGCAGATGACTAAGATGGTGGATGCCGGGCAATTGGAATTTTCTAGGAATCACATGCTGAAAGAAGGGAAAAGCCAAAATCTGGTATCAGTCATCTTGTCTCCTAGAAAGAGATTTCGCACAGTACTGGCAACTTGTCAGACCACCTTGAAGAACATGGCAGAGACACTTATGATTGGCAGGGGCACACCTTGACCAGGACTGTTTAATTATATACACCTCTAGCTAAAGGTAAACCTCAAGGCAGGACTCTGAAGATGGACTCCAGGAGTCTGGATCTCCGTTCCTCTCTGGATGTAGCCTCACAGAATCAATATCCTTTTTCTTTTCTTTTTTCTTCTTGTTTAATGTCTTTTGTTTATTTTATGGGCTTAGTGAGGGTCGATAGCCAAGCCTCACCATTGCCAAGGGCCCCCTTCTAAAGGTTGGACACTGAGCCACCTCATGGTCTGACAGTAGAATTGGCCCTCCAGGTGAGAGCAGTCTATAGCTGGAGCGATAACCTGCCACTGGTCAGAATTACTTTGAAGATAAGTTGCATCTGTCCTTAACATGCAGACTTCTTGTCATTTTTCCCTGTGGTGGTTACTGTTGCCTGTCACTTTATAGGATCTAGACTCACCTAGGCTATGAACCCCTGGGCACATTGGTGAGGAACTTCATAGACTGAGTTAACTGAGGTGGGAAGACCCACACTGACTATGGGTAGCATCACCTGAGGACTAGAGTCCTGGACTGAATGAAACAGAGTGATAGGTTATTTCTCCACCCATGAAATGAGCCAATTCAGGCTGGATGAAAGGTTACGAAGGCAGGTTTATTGGGAAGCCAATCTCAGGTGAGTTCACTGGTGCCAAGGAGGGTCCAGGGGAGTCATTGTGGGGAGGAAGACAGAGGGAAGGGGACAGAGAAAGAAAGAAAGCAAGTGCGGTGAGAAAAGAGAGAGGGATTGGGGAGACCAAATTGTCTGGATTACATAGGGAAGTGCTCTGTGGGGAAGGGGGAGCCCAGCCCCTGGGCTGAAAATTTCAGAGTAGAGGGCAGAGTATGCCAGGTGGGGCCTGAGGAATGCTGAGAGAAGCTGGGTCAGCACCCCAACAAAGAGAAAGAGGACGGAGAACAGCTTCCTGCTCCCCCTCTGTGTATCCTGACTATAGATACAATGCAGGCCACCTCATGCCATATTGTTGGGAGAATTACTTTCCTAGGGGGATATAAACTATGTTAGTTCCGTTCTTCAAGTCCCAAGGACAAAGTGAAGTTCACCCTGGAACCAGTGAGTTTACTGAGCTCACTTACAGAGCATGGGTAAGGGACACTGTCTTAGTCAGGGTTTCTATCCTGCACAAACATCATGACCAAGAAGCAAGTTGGGGAGGAAAGGGTTTATTCAGCTCACACTTCCACATTGCTGTTCATCACCAAAGAAAGTCAGGACTGGAACTCAAGCAGGTAAGGAAGCAGGAGCTGATGCAGAGGCCATGGAGGGATGTCACTTACTGGCTTGCTTCCCCTGGCTCGCTCAGCTTGCTTCCTTATAGAACCCAGGTCTACCAACCCAGGGATGACACCACCCAGAATGGGCTGGGCCCTTCCCCCTTGATCACTAGTTGAGAAAATGCTTTATAGCTGGATCTCATGGAGGCATTTCCTCAAGGGAGGCTCCTTTCTCTGTGCTAACTCCAGCTTGTGTCAAGTTGACACTAAACCAGCCAGTACCGTTGCCTTGGTCACCTACTTTGTCTTAGGGTGGAAAAGTAACGAATGCATTCCTTAAGCAACCCGGCATCCAATGGCTACAGCATCTTCACTGTGTTAAGAGCTCTACCAAGTCTAGAAATTATTGGTGACATATGAAAGTGCTATGCAAATCCTGTGCAGCTTACATAAAGATGTGAGCATCTATGGGTTTTAATTTCCTTGCGGGTCTTTGAACCGTCTCCATGGATACCCAGGAACAACTGTAGAGCTCTTTAAAGTGCATCTGCCCATGAAAGAATGAGGCATTCTCCAAATGCCTCAGCATGAAGGCACAGGCCAGGCCTGGTTTATGAAGAATGGGGGATGTGTGGAGGGATACATATTACAAGTCATATTTGGTTTCTTCGATTTGTAGCTGCTTTTGTGTTATGTGCTGCAAGTGGTGTCGAAGACCACCTCTCCCTCGCTGCAGAACAAAATTGAGACCATTATTTGTGGAATTCAGGTGAAAGCAGGGATTCCTTTGAGATTATAAAAGAGTACGCTTCTAGAGACATGAAGATAATTATCTGTGATCTCCACTTCACTTGCTGGGGAACACGTAAGGTGGGATTAAACCTCGTAAGACACACATGGAACTCATTCTCTCTAGGAGGACGAAGCATCTTAACACTTACTCTTGGCGCCGTGCAGTGGTGCAGAACTGAGAAGAGTGCCGTTCTCCCTGTCCATTGAGTCTGGAAGTAAATCCACCCCGGGCCAGACTGTTTCCACAAGGAGGCAAAGTAGGATATAATAGCTGGGAAAAGTCACAGTCCTGCTGGGAAAGTACCTAGGTGAGAGTGTGCTTGCCTAGCCATGCAGCTGGCTTCCTTGAGGTACAAAAGGAGAAATAAGGAAAGAACAAAGAAAAGCATCAGTAGTGGTTTGTATACACTTGACCCAGGGAGTGGCACTATTAGAAGGTGTGACCCTGTTGGAGTAGGTGTGTCACTGTGGGTGTGGGGCTTTAAGACCCTCATCCTAGCTGCCTGGAAGCCAGTATTCTGCTAGCAGCCTTCAGATGAAGATGTAGAACTCTCAGTTCCTTCTGCATCATGCCTGCCTGGATGCTGCCATGTTCTCACCTTGATGATAATGGACTGAACCTCTGAACCTGTAAGCCAGCCCCAGTTAAATGTTGCTCTTATTAAGACTTGCCTTGGTTATGGTGCCTGTTCACAGCAGTAAAACCCTAACTAAAACAGCTAAGCAAAGAACATGCCAGGGATGGCTGGAGTTACTGTACTTATCAATTGTGTCAAGTTCCCTCATACCAGGGAGTCCTATGATTCCTCTCCAAGGCCTTCCTTTGAAAAGGATGATCTCCTTTTTAAAAATATATTTTTACTTGTGCGTGCGTGTGTGTGTGTGTGTGTGTGTGTGTGTGTGTGTGTGTATACTTGCTTTGATCTATTTCCATTTTATTATTTTTTTAAAATGTCCTCTTAGACCTTCAGCCTTTTTTTTTTAAGATTTAATTTTTGTATATTAGTACATATGCCACTCTCTTCAGACATACTAAAAGAGGACATCAGATGCCATTACATGCTGTGAATTGAACTCAGGACCTCTGGAAAATCAGTCAGTGATCTTAACCACTGAGCAATCTCTTTGGCCCCATAAGAAACCTTCCTCCCTTTGATGAAGCTACTTAGATCCAATCGCAAGGCTCCACCTGATGACTTTATCTGACACTCATCGCCTCTCAACGACCCATCCTGTCAACACCACAGAGGGATCGTTTCTGCCCTTTTAGCTTCTCAAGTAGGGGAATAAATACATTTCAACACCTGAACCCTGTGGGGACTTTGTAAACCCACATCAGAACCCTTCCCATCAGACAGAGCTCCGCCCTAAACATGCAGTAACACCTTCATAATGAAGCCGGACAAAGAGCAACAGCAGACCGAAGTGTTGCCCCTTCATGGGAACTTGAGGTGCATACAAATGCAGTTCTGTAGAACACAGAGACAGAAGCCCCAAGCATATCTGTGCAAAATAGCAAAGGAGCAGAATACAACTGTGAAAGCCACACGTACAGTGGCCTCATTGGCTCACACTTTCTGCTGATCCTAAATATGGGAACCAAGGTGGGAAGCATCCCTCCTCTACCGCTGATGGCTCAGCCCTTCCCCATGAAGAATTACAGTGTCATGAATGGCTCCTCCCTGTGGTTTCAGCACTTGGGAAGTGGGGGCCCGAAGAGCACAAGCTCAGCATCATCTTTGGATATATAGCCAATTTAAGGCTGGCCTGGACCACATGAGACCCCATCAAAAAATAAACAAGACCAGCAAGATGTCTCAGCTATAAAGGTTCCTGACTGAGTTTGATCCTCTGGACAAACAGAAACATGGAAAGAGAGAACCAGCTTCACAGAGTTGTCCTCTGATCTGCACACTTGTGCTCAGTGTCTACATATATGCCATCCACACACGCAACAACAACAATAATCTAAAAATCAAATACAAATGAAAAGGTACTAGTACACTCTCATACTTATCAGTAATAATGGGCAGCCTACTGTGGGGGGACCAAAGAGTTTATTCGGCTTACTTACAGAGCACGGGTCAGGGGGTCAGTGACAGGGGCACGGATGAACCTAAGGCAGTCACGCTGTTAAGTCTTCACCCAGGATGGGTTGCAGTTTTCCCATGATGATGGTGGCAGTTTGGCTCAGAGAAGCGGCACAGTAGAGCAGCCACCTTGTATGAAATTTACACCCTGGGGCTCCTCTCCTGTCCATCTGTCCCAGCGTGATTTGCATCCCCTCCAGACACTCCCAGTGATCTGATGAAAATCAGCCACCTTTTTGAGTATGAGTGGAGGGTATAGCAGTACCTTTTATAAGGCAAGAATGACCGCAATCCCCTGTTGGGGGTTGGTCTGGTGCTATGCATACAAATGCTAAATTCTGAACCCCAAGATCTGGTTGCCCTCCAGATGAGTGTGGTCTCACATACACTAGCTTTTGTTGTGTAAACTTTGCTCTCTGATTTAAAGTTGATTGACTAATAAAAAATAAAATAAATAAACAAAACAGATGGATAACCAATTACTGGGCAGAAGAGAAGAAGGCAGAGTTGAGGGTCCTGGGTTTGGGGTCAGAGATAGAAGCAGTTGGGAGGGGAAAAGGGTTAGAGGAGAAGAAACCAGAGAAGAATAGGATGGAGAGAAAGAACGTGGCCTGATAGAGCAGATCCAGCCTCAGACAGGACAAATACTGGCAAATAACTAGGGGTATGTGGCTGGGAGGTAGCCAGACTAGCTTAGAAAATTAGTTTAAAGCTATCTGCCCAGTTATTGTGCTGTTAAACTTGTTCAAACAAACCATTGGGTTCCTGTTTCAATTGCTTGGGAACTAGCTGAGTTAGAAAAATATATAAAATATTAAATATTCAACCACAGTCTCGTGAAATCAGCATTTGACATGGTTCTGGTCTCAGTATTAATCTGCCTCTTATTGATGTCAGGCACATCAAACTTGTGAAAGACATACATCTATCCCATGTCAAAAGTGTTTCTAGGAATCCTGGGAGCTGCAAGGTGCCTGGCTTCTGGTCTGGCAGGTCTTGGTGCTCATCCTGAGATCACTCTGCCTCTATTTCCCCACTATGCTGAGTTTGAACTGCCACATCCCACCCCAACCTGCACCTCCCAAATACTGAGATTCCAGGCATGTTGTCACGTGCCTTACATGGTGTTGGGGACTAAATTCAGGATATTATGCATGCTAGGCCAGCATTCTACTGCCCGAGCTCCAACCCCCTATCTTTACACTTTGTAATGGAGTGTTTTAACATCTCAGTTTTAAGTGCTTAGATGTTTCAGGATTTCAAAGACAAGTGCCATGTGCATCTCTGATTCTTCCACCTCCTGTCTCCCAACAGAGCATCGCTGGAGTTTTAGAGCTTTGAGTTCTTTGACTTCTTTAACTACACTTTGTAAGTTAGGCAGTTTGGACTTCAAAAGGTACCCGAGTCTTGCCTGTTATCAATAGGTGCGGGCCTTCCTGGATTTTCTTCCATCAGTACTGAAGTTGGCTGTCTTATGTTGTTCTATTGCTGTAAAGAGAGCAAGGCATGACCAAAGCAACTTATGAAAGAAAGAATTTGACTGGGGGCTTGCTTACAGTTTCAGAGGGTGAGTCCATGATCGTCATGGTGGGAGGCAGACACTTGTGGAACTGAAGCAGTAGTTTGGGAGTTTTATATATGGATCTACAAGAAGCAGGCAGAGACACTGGGCCAGGCGTGGGGTTTTGAAACCTCAGGGCCCATCCACAGTGGCTCACCCTCTCCAACAAGACTGCACCTCCTAATCCTTCCCAAACTCTTCCACTAACTTGGAATCAAATATATGACCCTATGGTAGCCATTTTCACTCAGATCACCTCATCAGCTATGCACTGGGAAACTGTGTTAGACTTGGATGTGGCCATCAAGAATTGTTTATTTGAAGTACTATACAGCCCCTCTTAGAATCAAAGGCTGAAGAATTGAAGACCCCCTTGAGGAGTTAAAAATCCCTCCCAGGTTGGTCAAGTCACCTTGGGGAAAGAGATCACCTACTATATTCGTTCTGGGGAACATCTCTGAATGAAACACAGGACTGCAGCTGACCTCTGAGCACAGAGCCTGTCAGGACTACTGACCCTCACTGTTCTGGCTTTGCAGTTTTTTGCCTGGCCTTCCAGCAGCCATCACCATATTTGTGAGAGTCTAGATCCACCATCCAAATCAGTCAATTGTTAATCCACTTTAAATTTCCAGGTGGGTATGAATCGCCACTCGCCCAAATGGTTTGTATTCACAGATGAAAGACATGAATGAAAGACACACACACACACACACACACACACACACACACACACACAGCCTTCTATTTTAATATGCCTTAAATAGTGCAATGGCTGGGCCACTCCCTAACTCCCTGAGACTAACACACATCCCCCTCCGATATTCCTGGGTTAACACTTTCTAAATCTATATATTTATCTTTGCCGCCCTGGACCCTGATGGGCAACCCTCTGGGGGCCACTTTCCCCTTGTATCTACATCTCTCTCTTTTGCACCTTTCTGGCATGATCTGTCTCCTACTCCCCCTCTTTCTTCTTCCTTGGTCCCTTCCCAGGAATCTTAAAAGTCCTGCCTCTGCCTCTCTGCCCAGTCATTGGCTGCTGGTAACTTTACTGACCAATCAAAAACCAACTGGGGACAGGCTTTTTTTTTTTTAGTCCTATGTGCACGAGTAAACCTGCAAACAGGCTTTTGGGTAACATAATTAGCAAGAGAACAGAAGCCGCTATAACCATCTGACTTTGTTATCTCCATCTTCCTATGGATGTAATAAAAGTTATTAGTTAAAGCAGTGTAGTTTTGTTTGTTTTATTGGGAAAGGGTTTTGTAAAGCCCCGTAGGGCCTCCATTTCACCAGGCAACCAAGGATGCCCTGGGATTTTTTTTTAAGTCTTACTTTAAACAATGTTTGTTTTAGTTACATGCATGTGCCTGTGTTGTACATGTTTATGCAGATGCCCTCAGAGGCAAGAAGAGGTCATTGGATCCCCGAGTTGCAGTTACAAGTAGTTCTAAGCCATCTGATGTCTGTGCTAGGGGCCCAACTTGGATATTCAGCAAGAAGTCAACCTCTGAAACAGCTTTCCAGCCATTGACCCTAAACTTCTTTTTTTTTTTATTAGATACTCTGTATTTACATTTGAGATGTTATCCCTTTACCCCACCTGCTCCCTTCCCCCTCCCCCTCCAGTTACTTTCACAAAGGTGCACACCATTCTGATCCTCCTCTCCACCCGATTGCCTTGCCATTCCCCTGCATTGGGACAACATGCCCTCTCTGGAACAATAGCCTCTTCTCACATTGATGCCAGACACTGCAATCTTCAGCTGCATACACAACTGGATTAATAGGTCTCTCAGAGTGCGCACAGAGGTTGGTGTTTTACTCCATGGGAGTTTTGGAGGGCTTGGTTGGTTGATAACGTTGTTATCTTTCCATGAGGTTGCAACCCCTTTCAGTTCCTTAGGTCCTTTCTTTAGACCTTAAACTTCTGATCCTCTAGTTGCTGCTTTCCGAGTGCTAGGATTGCGGGGACATGCTACATTTACCCTTATTCTGGGCTGTAATTCAGATCTTTGTGAATACCAGGGAAGCCCTCCGCTAATTGAACCACAACCCCGGTCCTAGGTCATTCGCTTACAACCTTCCTAATGCCTTACACGAATCTTTACAAATTCATCCTTATTAAGACGTGAAGGAAACTATGTTAACTTGTTGCTACACATTCTTCTAAAATGAGAGCAGCCCCTGCACGCTGGATCTTCAATGGTAACAGAATCGTTAGGAGCATCTGCTTGACTGTTAATTTCTAATAGACCTCACAGGCAGCAATCTGTTCCCCACGCACAAGCCTCAGCTTCGCGACCCCGAGAAGAGATGGCGCTGAGCCAACCGCTGCCGGTCTGCTTACATTATCTTAAATTCATTTTATTTATTTATTTGCTGTAAATAGTCTGCCGTTGAAGCATGTGACTTACTTAAACAAATCTCACTAAAACTTCATTTCTACTAAATTAAGGCTAAGATCTGAGTCGGGGAGAGATGGACACAATCCGACTCAGAGCATGTCTGTTTTGTGACGTTTTGCGGTATTCTTTCCAGTTGAGAGGTTCCTGAAATGGATCAGTCAGAGGCCCAGCAGGCTGAATTGAAATCATCTTACAACCCTTAGACTTACAATCACAGAGTAGTTCTTGGGACATTAAAAGGCAAGGTAAGCCATTCACAAGCAACAGTGCTTGTGGCTACTGGACCTAACAGCTCTCTTCTCCTCAGCCTCTTCTCCTGCCCCTTTCTTCGTTCCCTCCTCTTTTCCTCCCACCTCTCCTACCCTCCATGGTTAAAGATGCCCACACAGGCTGGATGGACAGCTCCAGAGACCACTTGTTATGAGATGGTGGTCTACTTAATCCATCTGTGCCTTAGTTTCTTTATTTGATGCATGTCATTGCTCTCAATAATCCCAAGGGTAAAAAGCAAAAAGTTATGGGAAATGTAAGAACAGCAATAACACTGGATAAGAGCCCATCCCAGTGACATCATTTTAGGAGCTGGAATGTTAGGGCTGGAGAGATGGCTTAGTGGTTAAGAACAATATCTGCTCTTGCAGAGAACCTGGAGTTTGGTTCCCAGCACCTGCAAGGCTCTTGTAAACTAGCTCTAGTTTGAGGAAATCCAGTGTACTCTTCTGGCTTCTGAGGACTCTGTACACACACATGGTACACACAAATACATGCAGGCATATACTCATACACACAAAATAAAAGTGAGTAAATAGAAGTTGAAATGCCCAACAGGCAGCAGTGACATTTGCTTTTAAACATCCTACTATAGGAAGACACACTAGAGCTAAGCCATGCCTCCATGGGTCAAGTTGGCAAGTGTGAGAGTCTGAGTTTGAGTTCCCAGAACACAAGCAACATCCATACTGGTAGCACAGTGTCTGTAATTCCAGCGTTCCTATGAGACTGGAAGTAAAAACGGGAGAATCCCAGGAGCTCTCTGGCCAGCCAGCCTGGTACACAGCGGTTAAGAATATCATGCCTCAAACAAGGGTGGAAGGGGAGGACTGGAATTCCAGGCTCTCCTCTGACCCTCATGCACTCACTGGGGCACATCTGTGCACACACATACACATATATACACACACATTCACATAAACACACACACACATACACACATACACATACATACACATACATACACATACATACACATACACACAGATACACATACACATAAACACATACATACCATTTTAAACAGAATAGAGACATGCATGAGATAAGCAGGATTCGACTGTCTGGCTTTGCTTTCTGTCTAAGGCAAAGCCACAGCCTGGACAGCTTAAACAACAGACTTCTATTTTCTTACAGTTTGGAGGTGGGAGATTCAAGTTCAAGTTGCATTGTGAGCAGGGCATCTTCTCCTTGTGCCCTCACATGACCTCACATGTGCTCCTCTCTCTCTCTCTCTCTCCCCCTCTCTCTCTTTCTCTCGCTCGCTCTCTCTCTCCTTCTCTCCCTTCCCCTTTCCTCTTTCTCTTTCTTACCCTCTCCCAATCTCCTATTCTTGTAACGATACCAGTAATGTTGGATCAGAGCCCACCTTGTGACCTCATTTTAACTGAATCCCTTCTTTAAAGACTCCAAATATAGTCACGATGTGAACTTCTAGAAAAGAGGAATTTGAGTTAGGAATTGTCAGTAAACAATTCAGCCTTCCAGTGTTCCACCTGACTGTGCAGAGCACATCTTTGGCTGAAGTTGTACAAACCTAGCACACCTCCTACATGGTCCTTTCAGGTGCTAGGGCCCCCTGTATTTTCTAACAGTAGGTGATTTCAGATGGTTGACACCCACCATGAGTGGCATTAGACTCAAACTTGAATAGGCAAAGAGGTCTTCATGATATTTTTAAGGCTATAGAATGTGGAAGAAACGTGATACCGAAGCATGGAGTAACAGAAGAAGCCTTGTCTTCTGCATCCCATCTTCCTACAATGACCAACTGTCAATGGTCTGTGTGCAGTTTTCTATAGTAAAGCTTATATATGTTAGATGTCTTCTGAAACACATGTTCCACGTGGAGCTCTCACACCCGACCTACCATTTTACTTTCTGCTAATCTCAGTTAAAGGCATACACCATCACCACATTTCACAAGCAAGTTGTAATGGGTAGCATGCCTCCCATTTACTGGTAGCAGCAGGAAGTCCCAGTGTCTGTCTGTCTGTCTCTCTATGTGTCTTCTTCCTTTTCAGATTTCATCACTTGGTCAGTGTCTTGGCTAGTTTTCTGTGTCAACCTGACTGGGCTAAAAGGATGGACCAGATAGCTAGGAAAACATTATTTCTGAGTATGACCAAGAACTCTGAATTTGCAGATCTGGCTGACCCTTGAGGGTTAATTGCATTGAGGTTAGAAGATTTGTTACTCTCTCTGGGTGGCACCGTCTGTGTGCCAAATGGTTTTGTCGTAGTTGCTTTTCCTGTCACTGTGATAAAGATCATCTGACAGAAGCAACTTAAGGGAGAAAGAGTTTGTTGTGGCAGGAAATCAAGACGGGACAAGCTTGACCTATGTGGTCATGTTGCACCCAGAGTCTCAGAGCACAGCGTGATGAACACGTGCTGCTGCTCAGGTTCCCAACTCCATCCATAGAGTCCAATATCTCAACCAAAGCATGATACCGCCATAGTGGGCGGGCCTTCCTATCTTAATATGTCCTCTCATACTTCAGTCAAGACAGCTCTGCACGCATAGCAGAGGCGGGTCTCCCAGGTGACTCTACATTCTGTCAACAATTAACCCTAACCATCATTGGCTGACCTCAGTTCCTTCCTTCCCCCGCTGTTCAGCCACAGAAGGCTGCGTCTGACTCTGCTACATCCTAAGGACAATGGGCTACTGAGAAGAGATGAATAGCCTACTGAGGAGAGATGGAGTACCCCAAAAAGGAGCACAGAACTGCATTCCCTTTTTGGTTTTCACATATAGTAGAGAATGTGTGATATTTGTCTTTCTGAGTCTGACTCGGTTCGCTTAACACGATGTTCTCCAGTTCCAGTTATTTTCCTGCAGATGACATAACGATTTTTCTTTACAGCAAAATAAAACCCCATTGTGTTTATATGCCACAATCTCTTTATCCATTCATGTGCTGTTGCACCCGAGGCTGGTCCTACTTCCTGGCTATTGTGAAAAACAGCTATAATCAGGAACGTACAAATGTCTTAGTCAGTGTTCTATTTTGGTGAAGAGACACCATGGCTATGGCAACTCTTAGAGAGGAAAGCATTTAATTGGGGCTGGCTTACAGTTTCAGAGGTTTAGTCCATTATCATCTCGGTGGAAGCCACGGCAGCATGCAGACACGGTACTGGAGAATGAGCTGAGGGTTCTACTACATCAGGATGCACAGGGAGCAGAAAGAGAGGGAGAAAGAGAGAGAACATTGGTACTGGATTGAGCTTTTGAAATCCCAAAGCCTGTCGTCTCCCAGTGACACATTTCCTCCAACAAGGCCACACCCACTCTAACAAAGCCACACCTACCCCGACAAGGCCACGCCCACTCCAACAAGGCCACACCTCCTACTGCCACTACCTAAGCCTTCAAATATATGAACCTATGGGATGCATTCTTATTCAAACCACCCTTAGTCTCTGTGGTTTGCTGACTTCTGAGTCCTTCAAGTATATCTTCAGAAGCGTTATGTAGCTAGATGGTCTAAAGGTTCTATTTTTAATTTCCTAAGGAAGCTCTACTTTGTTATCGATAGTGGCTACACCACTTTATATTCCCACCGCAGAGGATAAGGGTTCCGGTTTCCTCACAACCTCACCAGCTACTGTTGTCATTTGGTTTTTGTTCTTTCAAGACACGGTCTCACTATGTAGCTCTGACTGTCCTGGAACTCACTATGCAGACCAGGCTGGCCTCGAACTCACAGAAGATTGGACTGCCTTTGTCTTGAGTGCTGGGATTAAAGACATGTGCCACTATGCCCACCCTTTTGTTGTTGTTTTAATGACTTAAAATTTTTAAAAATTATGTGTATAAGTGTATGTCTGTGTGTGGTATGTGCAATGGGAACACAATGTTTATAGAGGCTAGAAGAGGGGTTGGACACCACTGAACTGGAGTTACAGTTTTGGGTGCTTCTGGGAAGCAACTGGAGTCTTCTGTAAGATCAGTATGAGCTCTTAACCTGTGAGTCATCTCAAGTCCCATTTCTCCTACCCCACACCAAGGAGGTCTCTTGTAGCCCAGGCTGACCCTCAACTTACTATGTAGCTGAGGATGACTCTGGACTCTTGACCTTTCTGCCTCTGCTTCTCCAGTTCAGGGAGTCCATGTGTACCTCCACATCTGTTTTACAACCTGTTCCGCATCAAACCCAGAGCTTCACGGGATGCTAGGCATGTACCCCTGATGGAGAGCCACAGCCTCAGATTCTGTTTCTTTTAGAAGAACTTAAGTATCGCACTCACATCCTGCTGTAACTTTTCCTCCCAGCAGCAGGGGGACTGGTTTACCAGAGGACCACAACAGAACACAAATAATGACTGAAACATAGTGTCCTCTTGGCTCCATCCTTCGGGGCTGACCTGGTAGCTCCCTGTAAAAGAGAGGCAACCTGCCTGATCTGTGGGGGTGTTTTTGTAACTTCGGCGTTGACAGCCAGCCATTAGTTGTCAGTGATGACCGGCAGAGTTCGTCAGCGGATAACAGGTGTCCGTGTGGCCAAAGTACAGAGCTTGCTTAGCACATCCTCATCCTCGTAGGTTCCTGATTCCTGTGGCTCTGAGCCACCGCCGTGTCAAGCTGGATACTAGTGTGTACATATTTCCTTTATATCTAGTTTTTGAATCTCTGAGTTCCCCCATTGGTCCGATTCCTGAGTCCCGCCCCATGGATGTGTCGGTGGACACAGATGGAGTGCCCTGCCCACCTGACCTTGGCAGAGTGGGGCTGCTACAGGGCTTCTCACAAACTCCCTGTGCAGGGGCCACTCTGCTCAGGCCTCTCCATACAGGAAGAGCACGGGGCTGCTCCCTTGGTGATCTAGAAGCCCAGCAATCAAGATAAAGAAAATGCTATTATTGTAACCTGGTTTGTGCTTTGTTACCGCCTACCGAGGATAAATGCAGTTCTGGATTGGTGCTTTTTGCTCAATAATTTGGAAATTAATCCAGAACAGCTTTATGTCTTTTTTAGCCCAAAGAGCTCTGGTTATTTGAAACAGCTTCTCAGCCAGCGTTACTAAGTCTTTTCCCAAATAGACACTTTTGATTCTTGGAACCCAGGGAGGGTTAGGCTGGCCATTTCTGTTCACTGAACAATCTCAAACACATGGCACAAATGTTCACAATATCTGTCCCTGGGCTCATGTTCACATCCAGAAGTGCTGCTCGGTAAAATTGAGGTGAGGTGGCTTGCTGTATGCAAGCAGTCAAAGGCAAGAGCATCTTTTAAACAGAACTTCGATGGTCGTGCACGGTATCATAGAGACACCTGATGGGGGCATCTGCATCATTTTTAAAAATAACTCATCTGTTTGGATGTGGATTTGTATGTCCCCGGGGCTTCATGTGGTGAAATCTAGTCCCCACTGCAAGAAGTTATAAGGATGGAAACAATCTTATCATGTGTTTAGAGGAGGAAGCTTTCAAGGTAACATAGAGTCAGATAAGGCAGTCAGGTGGAGCCTTTTGATTGAATCCAGTGGCCTTATAAGAGGAAGGGAGGAAGACCAGAACAAGGGTGTTGCAAGGCATGCACGCGCGCGCGCGCGCGCGCGCACACACACACACACACACACACACACACACACACACAAAGTGCCCATTCCCTAACTTTACTCATTTGACAGAAGGAATCACTTTGGTTCTCAGCCAAGTAGAAGCTCATGTTGAGCAAAATTTTAATACTGCATGTCTCCATTTTAATTTATTAAACTTAATCTTAATTAACTAATTTATTTTTAAGGCAGGGACTCGTGTAGTTCCAGGCGATTCTAGCAGAAGGCAACCTTAAATACCTGTTCTTTCTGAGTCCGCCTCCTGAGTGCTGGTCTGTCGTGCCTGGTTTATCACACTGCATAAGAGGTCAAAAGTGGGGAGTGTTGTGTGTGGGCTAGGCAAGCACTCGGCCAACTGAGGCCCATCCTCGCTGTCTCTTCTGTATGTCAGCTGTAAACTACATTCCTTACGAATATCCAAAAGTCAGTTGTCCAGGGTGACAGGCATCCTGCATCAGCTCCCAAGTAGCAGCCACTCAAGCATGCAACATGGGACAAAGGTACAGGAAAGACAGGGGTTCCTGATGCTCGATGCTGCAGCTGGGTGGGAGCTAAAGACTAGATGCTCTTCTTTAGCCTAATTTAATCAGTTCTCTAATTTACAGACAGATCATCAAGTGGCTTCAGGGGCTTGGCATATGCAGAATGCTTCTGCAGCCAAATGGCAATAATGTTGCTGACTGGAAAAAAAGGTCTGACCTGTTTCCTGAATTATTGATGAATTCTGCTGCTTAAAATACACTTTGGGCTGTAGACAAAACCCTGTGCAGGATCTAGAGATCCCCTCAAAGGGATCTGCAGCCATTGCTGTGGCGGAGAGTAAACATGTCAGACTGGTCTTAATTCAAGATAGGAATGTCTGCACACGGCAGTGTAGGCTGGTGGACATTAATAATTAATTAATGAGTTGAAGGCATCCTGGTCTGCATGAAAGAAACTTCATTTTGATTGGCAACCTTGTTCTTGCCAGAAGCCAAAGCCCAATGCTGCTTAGCAGCTCTGATTCCTGGCTCTGTTCCTAAATAATTCTAGGGCTATCTTTCCAGAGGGTGTTGGATAGAAGCTAAGACCATAAACCTCGTGGTCAAGAGAGGAGACTCTCCGCCTGGGTAGAGTTCTGACATTCCAATATGGTGTGGTCACTCACTCTGTAAAGGGACCACTTCAGGAAGGTGGTCTTGCCTTAGGTCATGCTTAAAGTGATAGGCAGAGTAATTTGTCTTTTAAGGAGATAAAGAACTTTCCCTTCTCAGATTCCCCGCCTCAGGCACAGTCGCTCCCTGGGCTAAAGTGGTACAGTTTTGTCCAGTTGCCTGCTTTTCTAAGAGTTGGAAGACTGCAACTTCTCCTTTCTAGTCTTTTCTAAGCTTTCCTTGTCACTTTGGGCTTAGTTTTTCTCTAAAGTGCCCTTCGCTGCCATGTCCACCTGTCTGCTGTGTGTCTGATGGTCATGCCTTGTAAAGTGGCATAGCTCTTTTCTCATCCATTGAGCCCAGCAGCTGACAATCTATCTCTCTTGTCCTTGCATCTTTTTAAGCACCAGTAAAATTATCCTCTTTAAAAAAAAAAAAGACTCATTTGTAAGGAAGAAAGGCTATAAAATGTTCTCAGCTTTAAACTTAAATCTCTGAGCAGATACTCTCCAATTCCCTAAAATCCCAGGGCCGGTGATGCCCACCTGTAATCTCAGCTTTTGGATGCTGAGGAAGAAGGCTCTTGAATTCTAGGTCAGCCTGGAACACATAGCAAGACCTGGTCTCTCAAAACAACAACGACAAACAAAATGATTACAGAAGAACAAAACACATATTCCATCAGTTGAAGAAGATTGTAAACATATTACACACATTGTCCTAGTTAACCCTCAGGGTCAGCTTTACTCAATCTACAATCATCTAACAGGAGGGCTTCAGCTGAGGAAGTGTTCAGACCAGATTGGCTCATGGGCATATCCATGGGAGATGTTCCTTCCATGTGTCAGGGTTACTTTGTGTAGCCTTGGCTAGTCTTGAACTCTCAAAGGTCTACCTTGTTTTGGCTCCTTCCTTGGTTTAAAGGCAAGCATCACTACAGCCTGACCATAGGAGACTATCTCGGTTGTTGGTTGATGTAGGATGTCCCAGCCCACTGTGAGCAACACCATTTGCTGGGCTGTATAAGCTAAGTGTGAGCCTGTGAACAATTTAGAGAGCTAACTAGCAGTGTTCCGCCATGGTTCCTACTTCGAGTTCCTGCATTGACTTCCCTCAAAGATGGACTTTGATTTCAGAGTATTAGATGAAATAAACCTTTCTTTTCCTAATGTTGCCTTTGGTCAGAGTGTTTTATCATAAAAACAAATGGAGACTGGAACATGTAGGTGTGCACGTGCATGTGTGTAGCGATGTATTTACAAGTAAAATTTATAGGTAGAGAAAAAGTACAAAAAGAAGCCCTTATATATTTTCTTATCCCATTGTATATCGCATTAAAAGTTCTTTTTTTTTGTGCTAAAGTTATTAGATCATTAAAATAATAATAATAATAATAATAATAATAGCAACTACTCTTAGCACGGCGGCACCTGCCTTTGATCCTGCAGCTCTTGGGAGGTAGAGATAGCACGATCAGAAATTCAAGACCAAGTGTGAACACCAGCTTGTGGAGGCCTGAGGACCTCAGGTGTTGTACACTGAAGCATTGTGGCATTTCACCTGGATGTTCATTTGTGCCCTTTGAAGAGGTCTTTGTAATAAACCTGTCCTGGAAGTAAGAGGCTCTGTGGGGTACTCTGAGAACAGAATGACCCTGAGGAAAGGGTGGGAGCTAGTTCAGAGCTGATTGGTCAGAAATATGGGAGGCCTAGGATCTCCAGTTGGAGGCCAACCTGGGCAGTGTTGGGTGACTTCATGTAAAAAGCCAATTGGCCAAATGAGCAAACTGAGGGAAAACCAAAACCTTCCCAGTGCAATGAAGTCTTGTAATTTTGTGTTGTCTCTGCGTTTGTTTTGAACATGAATTTAGCTCTGTTAGGAATTTAACTCTGTTACTGCTGAGGTGGGGCCTAGTCACCCTGATGCAGTTGGTTTTCAGTTCTGTGCCTCCCTGGTTCTTAATTTGGTCCATTCAGATGTCTGTCTTTCCTTCAAATGAGAAAAAGCCCAAGGCGCTGTCCCTCGCTGTTTCTCACACCCTATGTTGTTGCCAGGTATGCACAGATGACCCTCTGACCATAGCAGGACTCCAGGGGCTTGCTCTAAATCCACCAATTAGAAGCCACCATACTGGCTGGCTCTCATCCTTAATCAATCTCACCCCCCCACCCCATCTCCAGGAACCCCCCCCCCCCCCCGGATTCTCACACTGGGAGAAGGAAAAGCCTACATTTCTCACAGACAGTGCTGGGTCAGTGATGGAAGGGACCACACATTAACCGGAGCTGCCTGGCTATGCATGATTTTGGCTCTCTACTTAAGCTGTAACTGACTTTGTGGGACTTGAGGCGTCACTGGATCTCTTTGTCCCTCTTTCCAGAGTGGACATATTGGACCAATCTCCCCTTTCTGCTTTGCACGATTAATTGGGTGAATTTGATTGGCTTACTGAGGAGTGTAGAACCTGGGCTTGTGAGGACCCTGAGGGGCAGGAGTTTCAGTTCAACCCTTAAAGTCCTTAGCAGCGGCACATTTCTAAATAGGCTTTCTCTGGGCCAAAAGCTGATAAAAGCCAGGTTGCTGGAAATCTTCAAGCAAGGCACGCTAACAAATATCTTCACAGAACTGACTCCAGGGGTTTCTGGAGAAGCCCTGGACTCAGAACTGCACCTGGGTTTGAGCTTCATCGGAGCTTTCCTTAGGGCAGGCTCTCGTTGGGACACTGGTTTTCAGGAGTTCCCCATAGGTGGGCCACAGAGCCCATTCCCCTATTTGCTGTTCTCTCTTTGCTTGCTAGGCTGATCAGACAAGCAGAAGGCCCATGCTGAGCTGCCTCCTATTCAATGGAACCCAAGGGAATGCAGCAACTTTGCTCTCCGTTGCTGCTCACTCAACACAATGACCTTGTGATGGGAGTCATTAGTATTAGAGTCTGGGGTCCTGGCAGCCATGATAAACTGGGTTCAGTCACCTGTCTTCAATAGGACAGATTAAGTTCACTGTGCCCACATTGGTAAGAGGAACAAAGGGGTCCTGTGATGTCCTTGTGTCCCAGTCCATCTTCAAGGTTTTGATACGAGGTTGAAGTTTAAAATAGGGGGCTAGATAGTTCTGGTCAAGGCCAAATCCCACAAATCACTGACCCATCTTTATCTCTAGTCTCTTTTGCAAGGAGGTCTGACAAGTTGTCAGAATTGTATGAGACTTCTGTCTAAAGATAGGTTCCTCTTCTGTCTGGTCCCAAACTTCCCCATTCCCACGTGGGATTCAGGAAGGAGGGACGGTGTTCCCCCAGTTAAAAATCCATATGGACTTCAACAATCTGATATCCAGGGGAGGGGAACAAAGGTCTGCCTTTAGAGTATCTTCCTTCTTGCCAGGATGGTCAGTCACACGCTACTATGGACCACGTGCAGGGAGGCAAAACCCGCTGGTCCCCTTAATTTAAGCAATTTCACAGCTTTAAAGATGCCTCTCCCTCTCTGAGTTGGCAAAAGACTGATGCTACACGCAGCCCAGGCACAGAGAGCCTGGGCGGGGCCAGCGAGCGAGGGGCGGGGCCAGAGCGACAGACGCCTGTCGTGTGCGTGCGCGTCTCTTAGCGGGGGCGGAGCCTGGCCGCGGGCGCCCGCTGTAAACATACAACATGGCGGCGGCGGCGGCGGCTCCGGGCGCTCTGGGCGCCTTGAGAGCGGGTCGCGCCCGCCTGGTGGCCGGGTGTTGCGTGCGGCTCGGCCCTGTGGCATGGGCTAGGGGTACCGCCCCGAGGAGGGGCTACAGCTCTGAGGTGAAAACTGAGGATGAGCTGCGCGTGCGGCACCTGGAGGAGGAGAACCGAGGTGAGCTGCGGGTGGCGCGGGGGAGGCCTCGTAGGTTGGCCCGGCTGACACTGCCGCCCGAGGGTACGGTGGCCCTCCGGGTTCAGCCTGCACAGGGATGATGCTCGCGCCTGGGGGGTCTCTCCAGCCAAGGTCAAGGCGGAGTGTGTAGTACAGGGCCAGGGTTGCTTCTTGCTGTGTAATAGCTCCCTCCTACCTCAGACGTCAGTGCGAAAGTTGTACGAGCTGCAGGGGCGGGGGGGTGGGGGGGATGCCTTTTTATCATCCGAGAGAATCTTAAATTCGAAGCATCACTACCCCCTTTGCACATTTTATCCCGGAGAGTTAGTTTTGCACTGTTGCACTTAAAGCATTTTGGACGCTTTTTAAATATTTGCCTTGCTGAGCTTCGTGGGAGTAAATAATGAGGCTATTCATCTTGCCCTTGGGCTTATTATTGTGGGAGGAGACAGATATATTAGTGCACGACAGAGGGTAGAAGGCAGTGAAAAGGTACGATGCAGAGGAATATTGAGTTTCTTAACTGTAATGATGGAGAGAATGAGGTACTGCCCAGGAAGGAAGAAAGGACCACTCTGCATTTTGACATCCATTTATAGGGTGCTGTAATCTGTTAAGAAAAAGTGGAAAATAAATCAGAATGGCTGGCTTTTTCCAAGCTCTCCTGTGTAATGAAGGTCAGGTGACCTCAAGGCCTGTTGAGAACCCCGAAATGCCTGCAGGGTTTATCTCTCACTGTATAACCTAAGCTGCCTTGGAAGTTAAGATTTCCCAGACTTAAAAGTGCAGAATTGAGCCAAGTGCCTACTCCAGACTGATGGTTCCGATGCAGAGTTCCCTGCGCTCTGCCCATCGAATATATCAAGCAGAATAATAGGTGCTTGATGATGTGGTTGTGGAGATGAGGTTACTGTGCATTGACCGTTGAGCAGCCTGTGTGGTATACTCAGAAGTATGGGGGGGGGTTGTTTTCATTCAAGCCTTCTGAGACAGTGGGATGGTCAAGATGATGGAGATATTTATTTGGGAAGTCGCAGAAGGCAAGTATGGTGTGGCAGTTGCAGGAAGCTCAGCTGAGTCCTTAGACAGGCCTGGAATCATCATTAAAGCCTTGAATGCCAGTCTTCTGGGTGAGCTTATTTTTGCCGGCATTTCAGTTATCTGCTTCAGGGGTGTGCTACTCATGAAGGGGTTGGGAGCACAGCTAGCTGTGTGTGCTCAGTGTGTGTGTGTGCACACCGGTGCGTGCGTACAAATTCGCACAGAACCCCCCAGGAAGCCTTCACGTTGGGATGTGATTGTACTGTAGGGGAGGATACAGCCCTTGGAAGATTATTTGATATTTTGATAAGCTGAAATGTTTATCTTAAATTCGAATATCAGTAATCAGGACATCCCGGCCTAAAGACCGGCCAAGCATCCTTTGAGGATTGGCAGAGATGACCGTGCAGACTTCGGTTTATTTTTATCATCGAACCCAACTGTAAGTGGTGCAGGGGGGGGGGGAATGCGAGGACCAGGGTACTGCAGATGGAGTCTCTGAGAGATTGTTGATACAGGGACACCCAGATAGATTGTTAGTGATTTAGTCACGAGCAGTTTGCCACGGACAGACAGACAGCAAATGGCATGGCAGGGACTCAGGAGAGTTCAGACCCTGGCACCAGAGACACACAGCACGGGGAGTGCTGAACAGTGGCATCAGGCCTTACAAAGCAGGAGCTTTGCTCTCTTACAGATCTTTGAGGAAGGGTGGGTGTAGTTTCTCAGCAGAATCGTGTGTGTGTGTGTGTGTGTGTGTGTGTCTGTGTGTGTGTATTTGTGTGTTTGTGTGTGCGTGTGTGCGTGGGTCCATCCATCAGTGTCTCCATTCAGATAATCTCACTTCTGGTGAGAAATCCCAGTCTTCTCTGTAGGGTGCTTGGTGGTATCTGTGAGAGGGAAGGGGCTGTTGCGCGTGTTGTGGGCTGCGTGGATTCTAACATCACATTCCCAATAGTCTCCTGGTGTTTTTGTCAGAGCGTTGAGTCCAAAATGTGATGCTTTCAGCCTTTCAGGACCATGAGAACCCTCTGGGGGACAAAGAAGCACCAGGCTTCATTGGTGAGGTTTAGACTGGCATCTAGGGTAGGCACACAGAACACTAGAGGCTTGCAGCGTTGTCATCTGTGTTTGTGATTTGCCCCGAGGATTCCCTCAGCTACATTTCCCTAGCACTTGTTTCTTCTTGTTCACACTAATCCATTTCTAGAGTAGCTGGCAGTCCCTGGCTCAGCTTGTAGACTTTCTTCCAGGCCTCCTGTCTGCAGCCGCCCCCTTTCCACTTTCCTTTTTCTATTAGTGAGCTGGGGAGTCCTCTGCTTGTAGGTCTTCTCCACTCCTGGGACACAGCTCTACGCTCTGCAGCTTCACCTAAGGTTGCTCTTCTGCAGTCCTTTTTGCTTAGGTTTCTGCACACGCTTCCCAGAATGGCTTCCCCATGCCCTGAGGAACTTGGGCGGCAGTGTGACCCATTTTAAAGATGACTTTGTGAAACTGTTGGGGCAGCTTCCAGCAGACAGAACAAACGAGCAAGTGAACAGAGCAGTCGCTCTTCAATCATGGTCTTCATCCTCCACAGCTAGATGCAGAGATCTGTCGGGAGAGTTCACTGAAACCTTCCCATGGCACTTATACTAGCTTCATCCAAACTAGGCTGGTAAACATGGCAGACATCTGCTAGCACATCTCCCTTTATGTCCTAATAGATATATTTCCATGCATTTTATGATTATGTGAGTTATCTAATAATTAAGTTATAGTGTCTGTAGTCACAGTGGATTCAAGACACCTGATGTGGATGCTGGGAACCAAACTCAGGTCCTAAGAACAGCAAGTGCTCTTGACCACTGAACCATCTCTCCAGCTTCAATTTGGAACATTGAAAAAAAAATCCAACTCAAAATAAAATCCTCTAGTCTTGGACGGGACACCTCATCTGCCCCCCGGCCCCTCCCCCCTAAACATTTTGTCTTTGTAAGTTTGTGTATACTGACTGGCATTTCTGCCTCTTCTCTTGTCACGAAGGGAATTGTTTTGCTCATTTTATTTTCCAGCTACTCCTTGCCGATGTGTAGGAATCCACTGGACTTTTGTGCATAAGCATCGTGTTGTGTGCTTCAATAGCCTCTTTTATTTTTTCTAATTCTTTTTACATTTCCCATATGTGGCATGTCATTTGCACATAGTGTGGTTTCGATTTCTGAATGTCTTCATCCCTCTTTTTCTTGCCAAGTTACAGGACTGGAGGCTCGTCCGGCTGCTCTTGCTCTGTGGAGGAAAGCTTCGTCAGACTGTTCACTCAGTCCGATGCTAGTGGTGCCTAGGTTTGTTTTGCCCTTGATCAGATGAGCGAGGAGTTTGTAGAGTGAATTTTGCCAAATACTTTTTCTGGGATGATCTTGGCTTTCCTTGCCTTGTTAGTGTGCTGAATTATTTTAGATGCTTTTCAGTGACTGACCCACACCTCTGTCTCTGGAAGTGAATCTCGACTGGTTGTGATAAGTAGTTCTTTTTATGTATTGTTGGATTGGATATTCTTGTCTTTTATTTGCATCTATATTTATGAGAAATATTGGTCTTTAGTTTTCCATTTCTATAATCTTTGTCTAGTTTAGTGCTTACCTTGTAGACTGGGGTAGGACAGGTCCTTCTGTTTCTATTTTTCATAGAGATTTGAAAATTGCTCAAGTTTCCTTGATAGAGGCTTTTCAAATTACTCATCTTAAAAAACAAACAAACAAACAAACAAACAAAAAAGACACCGTTTTGGGGGCTGGGAGATGCTCAGGGGGTAAAAAACTTTTAAAATTTTTTATTTGTTTTATTATTTTATTGGGTTCTTATACATCTCCCTTCCTTCCAACCTTTATTCCCTAGGTAGAAGGGAAAGTTTAGAGGGGAAAGGGGACATAGATCTCTCTCGGCCAACAAAATAGACCACTTCTTGCTGATTAAAGCCGTTGGGTCCCTTGGGTCAGGACATCCAGCAGTCCGGTGATAGCGAATGCAGGGGCAGCACTACCCACCTTCTTTGGTGCACTGGTGCCCCTCTAGGGATTCTGGTATTTATTCCATCTCTAGAGTCCTCAGAGTTAGACTCTCTGCAGCTGGCAAAAATCATGGCTCTCTTAGAGCACGAGACAGTCATAGTCAGCAGCTGTGGACGATCCGAAGCGGCCCATACTACACCCCCGGGATTAAAACAAAAACACATAACTGGGTTTTAAAAGAAACCAACACACATACACCTTTTTGTTTTGTTGAACTTTCTGTTCTGATTTTTGGTTCCCAGTGTGGTTGATTCGGCTACTTTCCACCCCTCCCTTCCTTTCCATTTAATTTGCTGTCCTTGTTCTTTGAACACAGTTTTGCTGGGTTGCAGGAATGAACTACTGCATGTATTAAGGTATTTTCTGTCCTACCGATGTTTCCATGGGCTTTAGATAAGTTCCGCTGTGACTGGGTGGAGCTTATGCAGCCAGAGAGCTGCTGCTGGGCCCCACTGCTGGATGAAGTGAGATTCCATCTGCAGTGCTGTGGGGCATGGGTTTGTCTGCTGGTTCTTCCGTGGGTGCAAACACACTGAAGATTGTGATGTCTTAGAGGAGTGGGACCCCTGCACTATGGAAGGCTTTCTGTTGGGAGGCTGTGCCTTGCTGTGAAATCAGCTCTCTCTGAG
This sequence comes from Micromys minutus, assembly GCF_963924665.1. Classification (NCBI taxonomy): domain Eukaryota; kingdom Metazoa; phylum Chordata; class Mammalia; order Rodentia; family Muridae; genus Micromys; species Micromys minutus. Next base: position 101,653,985 of record NC_137969.1, read on the forward strand.
ATCAGTGTACCTGCTCCAGCTTTGTGCTGGCATGATTCATCTTAAAACAAACAAGAAATGTGTCTTTAGAGCTATGCACCAAGGCTTGTTTATTATCCACTCAGATCATCTTATCTATCAATCAGATCATCTCTGTCATCTATCTACCTATCTGTCCACCTATCTATCAATCTATCCATTTGTCTGTTTGGTGCTGGGCCAATGTTCATGAACTTGGAGAGGCTGAGTTCACACAGGGCAAGTGTTGACCTGCTGAGCCATTTCTCCAACCTCGATGATCTCTCTCTCACTGCTTTCCTCACCCTCAACCCTGGTCTTCTGTGTTTAGGTGTAAGTGTGTGTCATTTTGGCCTCAAATAAAACACAAACAAATCAAATCAAACAATACACAAAAGAACTACTTACCACAACCATGGGGGAGTTACTCTGGGGATGTAGGCGAGGGTCATTATTGAAACACATTAAAGTAATTCATCAAACCAGCAGACAGAGCAAGAAAAACCACAGTTATCCCCACACACTCAGAAAAAGCATTTGACAGAATTCATCATGGGAAAAACTCACTGTAGAAACTGAAGGAAGCATCCACCATCGATAAAGGCAAAACCTGGACAGGGGCAGCATCAGAGTAAATGAGTGGGAGTGTGTATAGCCACATTTGAGGAGCCCCGGAGTGGCAGCACATGACGTCATGTAATCATGTATCATGTTTGTACAGTGTTGCCTTGTTCAGGGCTCCTTCAGCTCCACCCCCTGGGTTCCATATTTAGGTTTAAGTGTGTGTCCTTTGCTTTTCCCATGAGGTGGCACCCAGCTATCCTAGTGCATTGGTTACCTCTGCCCCACTGACTCAATGCTGCTACAGTCTGGAGGAAATCCTCAGGACTTGTGTTTTGCTGGCCCTTTGAAGGTTGCACTTTGGTACTTACTGCTTTGATGACCAAAGTGGTTTTTGTCTGTGCGAGGGCATCTAACCTAGTGCCTCCCACGCCCAGGCACTAACTGCTGTTTCACTGTGTGGCCTGGCTCCTTCCTCCTCAGACCTTGTTCAGTTTTTGGTCTTTTCTTGGTTCTTGCTGCGTTGCTGTTTTTCAGGTGGATTTAGCAGTGCTGTGTTTAGAATCAGGGTGTGTTGAGTGGATGTGAAGGAACGGTGGATGAGCTTTTGGCTTACAGTGTAAGGATGTGTGTAATTCGTTCAGGCCTACCTTTCTGGTTTGCAGAATTGTAAGAAGTGTCTGTTGGTGTGAATTGCCCAAATCTTGCAAAGAGCTAGTCATTTGGTTATTCCTCCAGCCTCTCCTTTTTAGCTGTTTCCGAATGTGATGTTTTCCCTAAAATAGCTTTTAGGAGTGTCTCCTTTCTACTCCCTTCCTACTGGGCTATTTTTTATGGAATGTTTATTTTGACTTTTTGGCTGGGTGGTGATGGCACACATCTTTAATCCCAGCACTTTGGAGGTAGAGGCAGGTGGATCTCTGAGAGTTGAAGGCCAGCCTGGTCCACAGAGGGAGTTCCAGGACAGGATACACAGAGACCCTGTCTCTAAAACCAAGCCAAACCAAACCAGACAAAAAAAAAAAAAAAAAAAAAAAAAAAAAACCAAAGAATGTTTCTTTTTGTAGTGTCACTCTTTGTGTTCGTTTCTTGGCTTTAATTGTGTCTCTTCTAAGGAATTGTTAAGTTCTAAGTTGCCTGTCAGAAAAGTTGCTACAGGGCTGGAGAGAGGTTAGGAACCTTTATTGCTCTTGTGAGGACCCAGGTTCTGTTCCCAGCCCCTACATGGCACTTCACAACCTCCAGTTCCAGGGGGTCTGATACCCTTTTTGAGACATCCAAGACAACAAGCACACATGTGCAGATACATGTGCAGGCAAAACACCCTTACACTTAAAGTAAATCTAAAATTCCACTTGCCAGGCACATGTTGGCCTGTTGTTCGGAAGCATAGAGCCGGTGTGCCGTACATGGATTGCGACCACCTCGGAGCATTTCCCAGGCTGTTGTTGATAGTATTGTGGTTGCCTATCAGTATTTTTCAGTGGTTGGCTTACTAATCTAATTTTTACTAATCGTGATTAAGTTATTGAAGTTGGAAGTTTTTTAAGAGAAATCATACATCTTGAGGGTGAGAAGAAAAAGCCGTATAGAAGGATGCCACATTTTCTGGCGCTTTCGACAAAACTAAGACTTTAACGCCGCTCTGAGTTCCTGTCGTGACTCACAAGCTTCTGGTCGTGTTCCTCCATTAGTATTGTTCTCACTTTCAGACAAAATGGAACACCAAGCCCCTTTGTCTCATATCAGAAGAGCTACATAGCTGTCTATAAAAACATTAATGGAGGGAACTGGGGTTCGGCTCAGCTGGTGGGGTGCTTGGCTAGCACAAGGGAAGCCCTGGGTTCAGTCCACATGGATGCACTAAGCAGGGAGTGGTGATGTGCCTCTAGTAACCCCAGTTTACCCTCCGTTACACAGTGAGTTCAGGGCCAGTCTGGACTACATGAGATCCAAGTTGTTTAGTGATCGAGAGCTATGTCGTTAGCTAATTCTGTCACCATGAGCTTTGAGGTCTGTGATAAACCTGGATGTCCTCACTGATGGCACAGCTTACTGATGGCCCAGTTTACAGATGGTGTAGCTTCTTGCTCTTTTCTCCCATGCGTCTCACCCGCAGGTGGCCATGGCTGATCTCTTAGGCCAGCCTCAGTCCCACTGACAGTGAAGATTAACCACCATGAATGGCCTACACTGAGCCCCTGGGTTGTTGCATTTCATACTTGTGCAAATGAGGCCTCCCAGCTGGCCAGTCATAGTTAGAGGTTCCCATCTCAGCACTGGTTCTCTCGAGTTGAGAGTTGTGCTGTGGGGTTCTGCGGAGATACACCACAGTTCTTTGTGTTCTCTTAAAGATGGTTTATTTTCTTGTAAAAGTACGGTCTTTTCTATGCCAGCCCTTGCTTTGAATAATGACACGAAAACCTTTTATTAATTATTAATAAGCTTCAGGCACTAAGGCTGGGCGGATTCTGAGCTAGTATCTGGCTATGGTGGCCTGCCCTACCGCCCTGCAGCTTCCCAGCTGGTCTGGTATGTGCCATCTTAGTCCTGTTCTGGCACTTCTTTCTCCATTTCCATCAACTCTCTGGATCCCAGCTGAGACCCTTTCTCTCTCCCTCCTCCCTCCCATCCTGTTTTTCCCACTCCTGCCCCGCTATAGGCTGTTCAGCTCTTTATTTGACCAATCAACTGATGAAGAGTGTTTTAACTTAATACCGGAGACAACAGGACAGTCAGCATCTGAAATCAGCATCTGAATATACAGGCTAACACATCCCCAGGTCTTCTGCTGTCTCTTTAGTGTTTACACCTGTAGACTGGGTGGTGGTTTCTAGAGCTGGACCACAAAGGAGTTCCTGTTCCATTTGATGTTGTTACCAGTGGAGTTATTTTCTAAAGTTATTTTTAGGTGATTCATTGTTAATGTATCAAATGTAAGTGTTGCTAAATTCTTTAGTTAGCTCTGTAGGTTTTTTTGTGGCTCTGGGATTTCCTTCACAGGGGACCATATCCCGTCAGTGGGCATAATCTTACTTCTGTCTTTCCCATCTTGAAGTCACCATGCTCTTTGTCTCTCTCCTGCCAAGATGCCCTCCTGCGGCTCTCAGTACCACACAGAGTGGCAGTGAGGCCTTGTTTTGTTGTTCATCTTTGCCCGAAGACTCTGTCTTCATTGAGTATGACATCAGCTCTGGTTTTCCGCGGTGTTCTTTGTCACGTTGAGCTAAAGTCTTACTGGTTGTGTGTGTTGCTTTCTGATCAAAGGGCCCTGTGTTTGTCAGGTTCTTCTCCTCCACAGTAGAGATGGTTGTAAACACTTGCCAGTGTCTGTCAGCGCTGTCCATTGCCTTGGTTTGTATGTGTTCCCTTTGGTTTGTGTGTAAGGTACATATAGACCTAATTGGTCTTTGTGCTTTTAGACTTTGACATTTTTTAAATGATTCTGTCTGTCTTAGGGTTTCTATTGTTTTGAAGAGACCCCATGACCAAGGCAATTCTTATAAAGGCAAACATTTAACTGGGGCTGGCTTATAGATTCAGAGGTTCAGTCCATTATCATCATGGCAGGAAGCATGGCAGCCTGCAGGCAGACAAGGTGCTGGAGGAGCAAAGAGTTTTATATCTTGCTCTGAAGTCATCCAGAAGACTGAGTGCTGAACTGGGCAGAGCTTGAGCATGGGCCCTTAAAGCACACCCCAACAGTGACACACACCCACTCCAACAAGGCCACACCCACCCATAGTGCCACTTCCCGTGGGTCAAGGCTATTCAGACCACCACACTGTCTGTCAGAGAGTATTTGGAGAACAATGTGAAGGTACATTTTAAGGTCTCTGTCCTACCAGAACTTGTCTCTTACATTGCTAGTTGCTGAAGCCAGAAACCTGGTAGCTATTGCTTCAGTGGTAATACCCACCTTCCAGTGTAACCAGCCCTTAATCCAGTCATAAGTGTGCATTCCTACATAAGTCTTGAATCTTTTCACTTCCCTTGGTTTGTACTAGTGCCAGCCTCCAGATGCGACAGCTCTGCCCCAGGATTGTGTGAGCATGTGCATTGTGTAGTGCCAGCTTCCATCAGCTGCTACTCCTTGTTCTTACACTAAGGATAGAACCTGGGTCTTGGCCTGCAGGCCTTTCTGACCTGTGCCCACTTCTTTACTTGGTTGATCCCTTGGTTCTTCTGCTCCCCTCCCATTATGCTCTCTGTGTGGCTGCTTTGTGCTTCCTCCTGTGTGTCCTCTGCCCTGAATTCAGTCTCTGTGCTATTTACTTTTCCTGTGTGTCAAACTGCCTGTATTGTACAGAGATAATGTAAACAAGGAAGGAGTTATTTTTGGGCTAGGGGTTTTCAGAAGGTTCAGTCCTTGGTGGTTTGAGCCCATCATGTATTTCGGCAGAACACCACTCTGGTAACTGGTAGGAATATATGGTGGAAGAGTGGAGGAAGCTGAGCAGAGGGAAGGAAAACAGGGAGGGACCAGGGAAGATATAACCTTCATACTCAGTGACCCTCCTCTAGCCAGGCCCACCTCCCATCTTTGCTACTTTCCCATATTGTCATCATACTACGGCTCCATCACGGGGTGAGTTCATTCCTTCATTAATTCATCGGCAGGCAGGGATGGTCACAGCCTCCCCAAGAGGTGTGCTTCAGTAGTTCTGGGTATGTCTCAACTCATTCACGGCTCTTTCCCAGTGGTTTCCACTTTTCCTACCTGCTCATCCAGCTTCTGGCTCTTCTCTGCAGTGCCTGGGGGAGTCTGTCCTTGACCATCTTCCTTTGCCCCAGGCCATGCCAGTCCGACACCTCATGTGAACTCAGCCTATCTGGCCTGAGCTACTAACTGTTTTTCACATGGAAGCTGAAGCTGGGAACTAGTTCAGTCACTTAAGTATGGCATCAGAGAGCTACCTACTCACTAATGGTACATCCTTAACCTCTGCCACATAACTGGGGTAGAATGCTGGCTCCCAGTCAGGTTGCTGGGGGATCACTGAGTCAGTATACCCAAGGCTTTGGGTCCTGATGGACTGAAGCCCTCAGTCAGTAGTAGGCCTTTAGACTGTCTCAGCCTCAGGCCCCTGCAAGCTTTCCTGCACCCCAAGGGGGGGCATTTGTACATGTGCATTTTGCCTTGATGTAAGTCAGGAACAGATGAGGCCCGCACCCAGTGCTGCAGAGGGCATTTCTGATTCCCAGTGAAAGCTTGTGCTTAGGGAGAAGCTTGGGTGCAGGGCGTATAGAACCTCAGAGCTGTAGTTAAGGCCGCTGAGTTCAGGTGGTTTGTAAATAAAGAATTTTATGCATGGGCACAGACCTGCTGCAGCCTGGGTTTAGATGAGAGTTGGACAGGACAGGGAGTGAGCAGGGAGAACTCGGTCTTAGGGGAAAGATAATGAACTTCATTTTATTTGGGCTGAGTCCGACTTGCCTGTACATCTGAGTAGAAGTAGAAGTGTTCCTTGGTCGGTCAGGAGAAAGCCTGGCATAGAAGTAAGCACTGAGACCGGTTCATCAGCAAGGAGCAGTGAGCTGCCTGCAGCTGCAACAGCAACAGAAAGCAGGCCGAGGCCTGTGAGCACTGAGGTGAGCCAGGCGCTGGAGCAGCAGGTGGGAAAGTGGCCGTCGCTGGAAGGAAGGACAATGGTGAATGAAGTGGCAATTGTCTGGCTGTACTGTGCCCTCCTAGTCTCAGAGATTAAAACCTGGAAAATGCAGATTCCTTTGAATTGAAGAGCCTGTGATGCTGACATTCTCCCCTTAAAGTGAAGTGAGACTATTAAACATCAGTTTAATTTCATAAGGGTTTTTTTTTGCATTTATTTATTATATATGAGGGCACCATTGCTGTTTTCAGACACACCAGAAGAGGGTACCAGATCCCATTGAAGATGGTTGTGAGCCACTATGTGGTTGCTGGGAATTGAACTCAGGACCTCTTGAAGAACAGTCTTAACTCTGAGCCATCTCTCCAGCAATTTGATAAGTTTTTAGCCATCATATTAAAGAAATAAAAGTACTTGCTTTGAAAAGGAAGCTATAACTGTAAAAATAAAGGCCCACCTTTGCAAGAAGCCTCGGCTAGGAGGACAGATTAGTCAGGCGCCAGGTTTGTCATCTACATGGTGAAGTCTTCCTTCTGAGCACCTCACTAACCCAAACGTGTATACTTCTTTTCCCTCCTTAATCAGGCATTGTGGTGCTTGGAATTAACAGAGCTTATGGGAAAAATTCACTCAGTAAAAATCTTCTCAAAATGGTGAGTGTAAGATTAAGCTGTTTGTTTCTAATATTAAGACATATTGTTGATATGACTTTTGAAAATGAATTTTTTTCTCTTTTCTTTGCCCTCCCTCCTTTGGTTTAGTTTTCAAAAGCGGTGGACGCGTTAAAATCAGATAAGAAAGTTCGGACTGTTATCATCAGAAGTGAAGTCCCTGGGATATTCTGTGCTGGTAGGTAAAGTAATCTTTTGTTGTTGTTTTAAGATTTATTCTCTTCATGTATACGTGTGGACCTGTATGCCATATGAGTGGAAACCTGCAGAGGTGAGGGGAGGTGACTATATCCCTTGGGGATGGAGCTACAGGCATCTGATGGAAGCTGAACTCAGGTCTTTTGGAAGAGCATCAGGAGAGCCTTCTTCCCTACCTCTGTATGGGATCTTCCTGTCACACTGTGAGCTGGTGGCCTGCTCCCTCTGCCGTGCCCCATTCTCCCTTCAGACCTTCCATGGTTTGAACTATTGCCAACAATTCCTCTTCGCCTCTTTTTTCACAGTTTCCTAAGAAATGACTGTTCTTAGTCTGTTAGCATTGGGAAGAAACTTGCAACCTGTAGATTGTTTCAGAAGTTGAAAAAAATGCTTGGGGCCGTTAAGATAATTATTTGTAGTAAATGAACAGTCCTTGGGAAACGTCAGAGGGGAGAAACCAGGTCTCAGGCCACAGTGTTCTCTGTGCCTTTGGTTGCTTAGAAACTTGAAGAGTAGCGTCTGCCTCATCGTGCACTCTTGTGCAGGCCTGAGCTCTGAAGGTTGCCTCCCACACCTGTGAGTTTGCTGTGGGTGTGCCCGTGGGGCACAGTGTTTTCACACTAGTGGCATGTTTCCACAGCATTAGAGATTGTTCTCTTGCAATTTACATGCTAGTACTTCTGAGCCATGGTGGGGAAGAATCTGTTTCCCCTGGTAAACAACCTATGCGATCGATCGCTACCAATAAACAAGCAGTAAAACTGGTTCAGCACACTATCCATGGGGTGATTCCCCTAATCACTCAAGGGAACCACCTCTAGTGTTTTCATGATGGTGCAAGTGTTTCTTTACTAAGAAGGAACTGCTGTGCCTGGGCCAGCCCTGAGACCACGGGATGTTACAGTTCTTTTGGAGGCATAGTGACTGGCCCTGCCCCTCAGGGAGCTCATCTTTACAAGCCTGCCTTCACCCCAGACCACGGTTGGATTCTATGGGATTTAGGCACATTCAGTGCAGATGAGTTATATTCTGGCATTGATTGGTAAGGTTTTACTGCTTCCTTAAAACGTAGCATATCTAAAAAGGTAACATTTTACAGGGAGTGTAATTCAAGAAGGTGGAAGCTGCCCTCACATGGGGGCATGCTATCCCCAGTGAAGGCTTCTGTGTTCTGTCTGCCCAGGCTGATGGGATGGTTTAACAAAGTGCAGCCCTGTGTTTGGCCCTTGGTAACCCAATGGCTGGTTCTAGGATCTTTCCCTGTGATTACTCCCTTTCCCAGAATTCCAGTTACTGTGGATGCTGACCATTGTCTTACACAGCTGCACAGTGTGTGCATTCAACTCCCTCATCTTCCCAGGCTCTTTGGATGGTCTCTGGGTCACTCAAATTGCCTGAGAACAGTGTTAACAAGCGTGGAAATAGTGGCCACAAGGCATTTAGGCAGTGTGTATGTGAATTCAGAGAGTACGCCCCACAGGTATTTCTGTTTTCTTGCTCTCTCGAATCTGAGGTTATGGGGCAAATGCAGGAGGCTTGCAGTGCTCAGGACACTGTAGCTCTCTGATTTCTAGCAACTCACACCTCAAATGTTAGGGGTCTTTGTGACTTTCAGGACCAGCTACAGACAGTCTGGGGTGGAAGGCTATCAGGGCTCTGAGGCCTGTGGGGGTGAAGGGAACCTGCAGTGCTGATGTTGGGAGGTGGGGATGGTGGGGGTGGGGGCTGGGGGGAAATGCTCTATCAGAGATGATGTCATTCCTGGGGCATAGCACATCAGGTGAGCGTGCCATCCATTGGTTCTGTCTGCCAGTCCTGGCTGGCCTCCTGACTAGCCATCCTTGGCTTTCCCTCTGCCTGCATCTCTGTGTGTGATGCTTTTGGGTTGAGACTTTAGTGTTTTGGTACAGTCTGCTGTTTCTGTTACAGGCTGTGCAAATATAGTGCCATGTGCTAGTCGGTACCTGAAGTCGGCCTGGTTATCCCAAATTAATCCGGTATCTGCTCTATGTACGTTACCACTTTTGATAGTCTGGGAATTTGTTCACATGGTTTTTGTTTTGGTTTTCCTTCTGTATTCTGTTAAATACTCAATGTTTGTACTAGAGACAGTTTGGGGGCAGTTTGTTTATTGTCCCAGTCCACAGCTTTTCTCCAAAGGGCATCCTTTTCATGACCGTGTTTGGGTAGATCAGAAGCTCTGCTAGTGTTTGTGTGAAATACAATTCTATGTCATCAACAAAGCTCAATTAAGAGGATTCGTAAGCCGATCGTGGCCTGTGATGTAAAGTCTTCATTTCTGCCAGGCTGTGTTAGTTATTCAACGCACACCTCACATGGGGAAGCCTTAGCGTGCGTTCTGGAGCACTAGAGGCAGCAAGCCTTTCGGCTCCGCACCCATTGTTAGCCTTTGAGAGCTCGCCGTGCCCCGGAGGTACTTGTTCTTACCTCCCTGTTCCCCAAAGGTTTCCTTTGCCCATCTGTGTTCTGCCGATGCTGGTTCATTTCTGAAACCTCGGAGCCTCTGGAGTGGACTTGCCTCAGGTCTCTGGAGCACAGGAAGCTGTCTTCGAAAATCCTGTTTTGTGGTCTCAGGACACAAACTGAAGCTGGAGTCAGCATGTATTTGCCCCAGCTAGACGGTGCATTCATTTATAGTGTGTCTTTAGGGGCTGTTGACTTGTGTAAGTCTGAACATCTCAGACTATGCTCCTGTTTACCGACAGTGTTTCTAGCGGTAGACATTTGTTTATCTTTCCTTCCTTTTCTCCTAAAATACTGTGAACACAGGCAGTTGTTACCCACATCATGGAAAGGATTCCTACATAGTAGTGGAGCTTGGACCGGGCGGCTTGACCTTCCATTTACATCTCTTCTGTAGAATTGAAACTATATTTTACTTACATTTTAAATCAAAAAGTAAATAATAGATTCTGGATCAAAATATTTGAAGAAGTGTACAAAGAGAAGTTTGCCTCACCCTTCATTCCTTCCCTCTAGTAAAGACATTTTATCATTTTTAATTCTTCTATTGTATTACTGCACTAAAGCACACAAATGTGCAAGAGGATCAGCATGCCAATTAGAATGTTAAGTAGGTACCTAGGGCAAAGACTGCGCCACTTGGGATGCTAGCAGCAGGGAGAGGGTGTGCGCAGATGCCCCTCCTGTGTAGGAGATGCCACACTCCAGCTGTGTAGACTGTTAACAAGTGAGACTTTGGATTGGGCTTCTACTTTATCCCAAAACTTCCTGAAATGGTAATTTTCTTTTATTGTTGCTATTGTGTCTCTGAGGTAAGTAACTGAACGGAGTGCGTAAGTGTACCTGGAAATGGTAGCCGTGGTGGTAACTGAGCTCCGGAGTTATTCTAAAACCAGTGAAGGAAACACTAAGACTGAGACGAAGACTCATGGAAGTCGGATCCTCAAGTTCTGAGATGGAGGGCTGGCACTTGTCCAGGAGTTCTCTTGATACCCAGGCTGTTCTGAGATCTCAAAGGAGCAATCTCCTTCCCCACCCCCTTCTCTGCAGTCTGTGGTTTACTGTCTCAGAGGCTCTGCCGACCAGGATGTATATATAGTATGTGGTTCCTTGTAGGTTGGAACCAAGCTTCTGGACCTTAGGAATATTGCAGGGGACATTGTGTGTGTGTGTGTGTGTGTGTGTGTGTGTGAGTGTGATCAGCCCTACATGATTTTGTCCCCTTCGCATTATAGGAATTGTGTATTTGATTTCAAAATTCATCTCTTTACACATGGATCATACTCTAAAGTCTGTCATTTACAGGTGTTTGGGATCTGTTTAGTCTTAGTAATATCACCTTTAATGAAATTATGGAAAAACCCTTTAGGTCAGCTGTACAGCATGTAGAAGCGGCCAGCAGTTAGCACCTCTGTTCTAACACCAAGTAGTAAATATGTGGTGGTGGTTTTACCGTAACGTTCTAAAATGAAAACGCACTGAGCTTCACTTTTGCCCCGTTGCAGTTTCTGAGCAAATGACATCCAGTTCTTAGTAGCCGTTTCTCTGTGCAGGAGTCTAAATTGAGTGTTTCACTGAATTATACCAGTGTGGGTTTTTTCCCCCCCAAAAAGTAAAGGTCGTTTCGCTTCTGCTTTTGGATTCTAGTAAATTGTGTTATGACTAAGGCCTCCTCACTAAAACCGTCAGCACACGTTGTTAAATGGTGTGTGTTCAGATGTCATGACGGGAATAGAGTGTGGGAGCCTCTGACTAATGAAGAAATCTATTTAAAAGATTGCTTCAGAGTCTTGGGGTTTTGCTCTGATGCGTTATACAAGTCAGTTCTGTAGGAGCAGAGGGCAATTTTGTTGTTTTGTGTTGCATGCAATGTTTTACATAAAACATGGCTAAATATTTCATTGAGGATGTGAATTACTTGTAATGACATTTGCCACTTTTAAGTGTATAATTGATGTTTTAACAGATGTTTAAGCTGTGGTATACAGAATGTCCGTTGCATAAATCTCTCTTCCCATGAACCCTTAAACGGCTACGTTGTCTCCTCAGACAAAGGTGTGTGGAACATTGCAGTGTAGATCAGAGGCCTTTTGTGCGTAGCTTGTTTGATCTACCATAATGCTTTGCTGCTTGGCCGTGAGTTTCCATGATTTTCATTTTCCTGTTGAGCTGTTGGTTTTCTGCTCAGCACCTGATAGTTGACTGAGGTTTTTACTGCTTAGTTTTGTGCAGACCACATTTGCATCAGCACCATTCAGTCACTGTAAGGAAACAACTGAGGTTCAGAGGTTTGGAGACTCCAGTTGGTCGGGCCTGTGGTGGCTCAGTGCATCATGGCTGGGATGGCATGGAACATCTTGGAGGTCCACACTGAAACTGCAGTGCTTTCTGGGACATTTGCAGACAAGTCTGTGTTAGTGTATGGCTGTATTCTCCTGGGTACTTAGGAGTGGAATTACTAGGTCAACTCGGCCAACCACACACAAGTTCTAAGTTAGATGCAAGGTCACAGACAAGACAAGATCCTCAAAGTAAGAAGAAGCAGTGTGTGTGTGTGTGTGTGTGTGTGTGTGAGAGAGAGAGAGAGAGAGAGAGAGAGAGAGAGAGAGAGAGAGAGAGAGAGAGAGCGGGCTTGAGGGAGGGAGGGAGGGAGGGAGGGAGGAGAGTACCCTAGGTGCCGCAGATGGCATTATGGCTTTACTCTGCATTTCTCTAAGGAGTCTAAGCGTCTTGTCCTGTGTCTGTTTGTCACAGTGCCTATTCAGATATATCTCTCCATTTACGCCATGTCTTGTCCCATCCCCCCACTCCTCATCAACGCTTCTTCCCTGTTCTGCATACCTCCTCTTCTCATTCACCCTTTCAGGTCTGGTTTCTCTGTGTAGCTCAGGTTAGCTTTGAACTCATGATTTCCCCACCTCAGCTTCTCAGAGTGTGTGCCAACACTCTCAGCTTCCATACTTTTATAGAGTGCCCCCTTCCAGAGTTGAGGTTCCGTATCTCTGAAGCAGCCATCTGCTCTTACCTGGCATGCTTTGCAAGCGTTTCCCACTCAGCAGCTTACCTTTTCTTTCTTTCTTTCTTTCTTTCTTTCTTTCTTTCTTTCTTTCTTTCTTTCATTCTTTTTTCTTCTTTTTCTTTTTTTTTTGTTAGAGTCTCTTTTCAGCTGAAGGCTGACATCCAGTTTTGTTTCTGATTTGCACCTTCTTGGTGGCTGCTCCAGAGTCATAGCTCACAGAAGGCAGAAGTGACTCCTGACTCCTGTAGCTCTCCTCAGGTCCGAGCTAGGATGTATTCATTCATAGCTAGGTTGTGTGTCTAGCGAAGTAGGATTGAAGGGTTAGGGTCAGGGACGATAAACACGCACGCAGTCTTTGCTTTGGTTCCCAGTATGGCGCTCATGAGCACATGGACAAGATGCCTCATGTTGGCCTCTTCGGGTCTCTGAATGGATGAGAGAGGTTGACTGGTACCCTGTCCTCAAGTGGATGGGGGCCAGAGGTTGAGTTTAATCATCGTGAACACCTATGAAAGGACCCTCAGGAGATTCCTTCCCTTGGGTCTCATCCATGCTGTGAGGGTAGTGATGGATCAGTGTCCCCCATCCTCCCCACCTTGTCCTGTGCTGTCTGCTGACCTGTCTCTTTGCCCAAGTTCCTTGAGTTTTAGTGAGTGAATTGGGGCAGGCCTTTGAGGGAAATGCCACATTTATATCGTGGTTGGTTAGAAGTATGGATTGCTCTTAGGATTTATCTTGTTGTGATTGATGTTTGAAGGGAGAACAAACAGTCTTGGGCAGACAGCCTGTGTGTCTTTGGGAGCTCCTTTCCTGTCAGAGTCCAGTTGAATTTTTGGATACTGGCTTGGCCAGAGAAATAGAGAATTGGTGTGTGTCCCTTTGAGATGGCCAGTGTTGACTGTCCATATGATTGATAGGGTTTAGAGCCCGCTGGGAGAAGGGCCTGGGAGGGGCTGTCTTGATTAGTTAAGGTGTGAAGACCCCCCCCAAAGGAGTGCTTCAGGCCAGCCATCATTTCCTGCTTCTGACTGCCCTCAGGACCGCACTGCTGTTACAGATTGTGCCCTCAAAAGAGCCACACAAACCTTTCTCTCTCAGATTGCTCTGTGGAGGTATTTTATCACAGAGAAAGGAAAAGAAGTCAAGTTGCCCCCCTGCCTCTGGTGTAGGATTTAGTCTAGTGTGCAGAAGGCAGAAGTGTCAGTTACCAAGGAAGAGTGAGATTGCTTAGGGCAGGGCAGGTGGGGGTGAGGGTGCGGAGCCTGTCACTGTCCTGTGAATACTGGGTGTTCTTATCAGAGAGTCCTGGTGCTTAGAGGTGTCACTGGAATCTTACTGTATAGTGTGTGAGTGGGGGTTAAGTCCTTGCTCATTGGTGATTGAGCACCCACTCTCCACCCATCATCCCTGCCCATCCAGTGGAGTGAGGGTAGGGCTGGAAGTTCTTACCTTCTAGTCATAGCTTTATGTTCTAGTGACCAGTCTAGTGCTGAAGCTGTGCTCTGACCCAGGAGAGTCACGTGTATCCACATCACCACTACCTTGGTTGGGGGAAGGGCTGCTTTGAATAACAAAAGGTACCATGAGTCAAGGGTTCAAAGTTTGGGGCTCTGTACCAGAAACCTGGAATCAAAACCAGATACAACTTCCAGTATACCATAGGCTGTTAGTAATCTTACTTATTGCATATGCATATTGAATCTTCTCAGTAGCCATTTGTTTAGATGACTTTTTCTCTCCTTGAGTTATTGAGGGGCTTTACTAAAAGCATCAGATGCTATGTATTGAGTCATACTTTTGCTCCATTAATGAGCATTGGTCTGTACAGCACCATACTGCATCAGTTACTGTGTTAGAGTGGGCACATCGTCTTAGTTTATTTTGGTGCAAGATACCTGAGATTGTGAGATTGTGTCCTTTGTAAGGAAAAGAAGTTTATTGTAGTTTTGAAAGAGATCTAGCAGCACTGTCAGGTGTGATCTCCGGTGAAGGCTGCTGGCGGCATTACCTTCTGCTGGTGGATGACGGCATAGTGGCCTGAGCACAAGAGTGACAGGAAACCAGAGAGCTGGTAAGAGGCACTCTCCCAGAAACTTACTGCTTCCAGGAGAACCGTTTGTTTTTTTGGAGGGCAGCGCCCCTGCACCCCCAGTGCTCTATACCTTAGGCCCTTCTCACAAATGTCCAGTACCTCCAGGTACTTGAGAACCCACCTCCCCAGACATGAGCCCTGGGAGCTGTTAAAACTCCACATCACAGCGGTTATTTAGCTGAATTCATTTTCAAGCGTCTCGTGTTTGATGCTGATGTAGGTGGTGTTTCTTTTTAACTTCACTTCTGATTTTTATTCCTGGCACATGGCATTTCGTACAGCTGGTTTCCTTGATGTCCTCATGTTTTAGGTTTAGGAGCCCATACTTGGAGAAAGCTCCTTAGAGCATGTTCCTCAGATAATCGTGTGTCTTTGAGTGGGCTGTGTTTTCCAGCATTTTTGCCTTTCATGCTCACTCCATGTATGGACTTAGAGCCAACAGTGGTAAGACTTGTCCTGGACCTGCCTCACCTCCATGGAAGGCACTGGATTAGCACCAGCCAGCTCACAGCCAGTGGCAGGGCCTGTGCTGGTCCTGGTCCTGCACTTACCTCCACGGAAGGCATTGTGTCAGCACCAGCCAGCTCACAGCTGATGATGTCAAAAAGGTTTTTCTAGACCTCCATTTCCTAGAGATTAAAATACAAACAAAACCACAGAAACCTCACGAGCCTGAGTTGAATTTGCCAAACTCTTTACTACAGCTGTGTGCTTATCCCTTCTGCCAGTTAACATGTTAAATTACTGATTGTCAGCTATTAAAGAACTTGGCATCCCTGGACCAAGCCTCTTGATCACAGTGCATTCTTTTTTGCATACGAACTGCTGGCAAGTCTCTGATTTGCTAAAATGAGGAAGTCTTCAGTTAGCTCCACAGAACAGTACTCTCTTGAATGTTGAGGCCATGCTGGGCTCATAAGAACTCTGACTTCTGGCTTTCTGGAAATACGTGTATAGCATTTTTATTAATTCTTAGTGGGTTGGTAAACGTATGGCTGGCCACTGGGCTTCCTTAGTGGGAAGGTTTTAACTGTGAATTTAATGGCGTTAGCAGATGCAGTGCCAGCCCATTTACCTGTTTTTTTTTGAGACAAGTTTTTTAATTTGTGATTTTTTTAAAAATAGGAAATCAAATTTATTAGCATCAAGCTCCCCCCCCCCCTCCCCCGCTTCCTGCTTTCAGTCTGTGGGGTTGGTAGTTAGGAGTGTCCATGTTCAAACGGTTTGTGTTTTGTTTCAGTTTGAGGCAGGTCCTGTGCAGTGCAGGCTGTCCTCCATCTCAGGACAGTCCTGTGGCCTCTTCCCTAGCACCAGGCCTGCAGCACCAGTTGCCTTTTCTCTTCCCTTTGCTGGTTCCCCACACAGAGTCTTCACTGTAGATCTGCCTGGTCTTTAACTTTCCATCCTCCTGCCTCAGCTTCCCAAGTGCTGAGATCACAGATGTACATCACATGCCCAGCTTTTAAAAATTCTTTATAGCTTTTGTCTTTTTTTTTTTCTTTTCCTTCTCTTAAAATACTGACAGAATAACCGTTTCACCTGTCCCTTTGAAAGCTAGCTCTTTGCTGTGCTGGCTTGTTTTCCTTTTCTGTCTCAGTGGCTTATGTCTCTGTGTGCTTGGGACTCAGTCTTTCATTTCTCTTAGGCAGAAGCTCAGATCTTACATTTGATCTTCTTTTCCAGTGCGACCTTTTCACGGTCATGCGCCTGCACTCTCTTCCTTTGAACACGCCAGGATTCCATTAACTCAGGACTCCTGTCGGTTCCAAGGGAGCAATTGATTGGCTGTCATTAACTTCTCACTCTGTTTCCACTTCAGCAAACCGACTGAAATACCGTCCTAGATTTGGTACATACCGTTTCCCTAGCACATAGGAAATACCCATTAGTGATGACGTTGCTGGCTCATCTTACCTTCCGCCTAGCCACTCAGCAGTTTCTGCACACAACCCAAGTGACTGACCTACACTAGGCCTTCCCAGCAGCACTGTCTGGGAGGCTCGCTGAAGACCCAGACCTGCCATGCCATTGACCTGCTCCTGGACATGGCCCAGGAGGCTTGACAGATGGCGGTTACAGATCTTGTGGTGTGGAGATTTTCCTGTTCTATTCATTGGGCCTGTGAATGAAAGAGTGTCCCATTAGGTGGAGGAGGGGGGACCTTGACAACGAAAAATGATGCTGGGAGCCAAAATTCAGTCACTCAAGTAGTGGGCTCAAGCCCCACAGAGAGTCAGTCTCCAGACACTGGGAGGCACGTGTACCTTGGCCTACTCTGGTGCCTCCAGAGTCACAGGCCTGCCTAGAGAGACTGGGGTGTGTCCCACCTAGACATAATGGCAGAGGTGTCTTGTCTGTGGTCACTTCCCTAGCAACAGTAGGGCAACTGACACTAAGCCTGTTAGGATTCATCGGCTCTGGCCACACCTTCTTCTGCCCTGTGCCCTGCCTTTGTCCTCTGTTCCCACTACCCCACAGCCCTTATTCTCCGCCAGGCAAAGCTCATTCTCCTCCCAGACTCGGTATACCCAGTGCTTGGAACAGGCTTGCCTCAGATCTTCCGGCCTCTGTAACTTTAATTTCTTTCAAACCTTATTTTTAATGATGGTTCTTAAACACTTTAACCTCCCTTGTAGCCCACCACCCACCAGAGGCAGTGGAAAAGAAAGGATAAGGGTAGTGGACATGTTTAGAGAGGTTCTTTGGAGCAGCTCCATCTGTGTTGTCTGAAAATTGGCACTTCAGTTCCCAGGTCAACAGCAGCAGCTCAATCCAATCCCAAACACTTCACGGCCACACCAGCAGTCCTGTTCAGTAGTCAGGTTAGTGACGTGACCTAGCAGAGACAGCCAGGCCTTGGCCTTGGCTGGAGTTATCAGGAGAGACCAGCAGGAATGACCAGGCGAAGTTTGCAGCTGTGCCTCTCTCAGGGAAGCGAAGGTCAACCAAGATGTGAGACCCACAAGCGTTCCATGGCTAGCTGTACCCGCAAGCCAAGCTGTCTCCACCACTCTGTCACACATCACGGGTCCTCCACATGCCTTGCCTCAGCACCGGTCTTGCTTCGGCACATCCAATCAGCCCAAGTCTTTGGAAGCAGCAAAAGACTGCAGCGCACCACTAGTCGTGTTTTGGTGCATCTATGGTGTCCTGAAAAATGTAGCTCAGGTATTCAGTGTAAGGAGGACGGATGTACGAGTGTTGTTAGCAAAGAGTCCTTCATCACGTGTCCTCTCACGTGTTTGCTTTAGCAGAACATCCTCTCTCCCGTGTCTGCTTCAGTGAAACGTTCCTTCATGAGTCGGCCTTAGCCTCTCACCTGTGTCCACTTTAACAAATGTTCCCTCTAGTGTTTTTCCCAGAAACACACCATCCAGCTGACTTTCCAAAGAACCCTCGAGTGTCCACTTCAGTCCTCAGTGGTGTTCACACTCACCTATTCACTTTCCTTCTGTAAACGTTCACGATGCTGGAGAGCTGACTCAGGCGTTATGAACACTTACTGTAGGTGGCAGAGGACCCGAGTTTGGTTCCCAGCACCCATGGCAGCTTGCAGCTCTGGAAGCATGCACTTACCACACATGCACTTACCATAGTTGAAAATAATAAAACTAAGTCCATCTTTCTGTTTGAAGCTTGTCTCTCATCTCACTGAAGCTGGAACTTAAGCATGTGGCTGAGGTGACTGGCCACTGAGCTTCAGGGATCCTTCTGGTGCTCCCCATTATGGAAGTGTGCTCCCAACTCAGCCCCTCCTGTTTGCATAACAGCTGCCCGCACAGCCGCACATCTTTCTTGTTCACAGTTTATCAGTAGCTTGTTTGTAACATGGTGGGCATATCACAGCCTGTAATACTGAGACATACAGTCCTGAAGATACTGTTTTGAAGGGTATGTGTGTATTTTTCCTCCAGTGTGGTTGTATTGTGTTCTAGATTTAGGTTTCCTCATTGTATCTGGACTATATAAATACTAACGCGGCTTCAGGAGTCAGCGCCCTGGAGGCAGCATCTTAGGAATGCGTGTGCCCTCGCTGCTGCTCCTTTGCTCACTATGTCGTAGTACACTCTGGAAACCACTCCATGTGAGTTCCCAGAACTATGAAGGTGACCCCCATGAAAACGGGGTGAGTAGGACTCTCTCCGGAGGAGCCCTGGTCAGCGTGCATGTGGGTGGAGTCCTTCACCCTATGAAGACGGGAACCCTGGAGTAGGACAGCTAGGCTTGGGTGCAGGGCAGAAGCAGAAGTTGAGGAAAACCGAAGTGAATTCTGGTGGGTCCTGCATCACAACTGCCCTTTGCTCCCTCTGGGGGCTGCCTCGAGAGTTTGTTGGGCCAGTTTTCTATTTGGAAATTTTATGCTTAATTAGTGTCCCAGGAGTGTTTGTCCTGGAGGAGATCAGGCAGCTTGTTCACTAAAAGTGTTGCTAGTGGCCGTTCCTGAGAGCCTCACTCATTAGATAGAGATCCTTTCTCTCTCTGTCTCTTGCTCACTTGCTCACTTCAGAGTGTCTAGAAATTTCCTGTGATAACTAGCTTAGTCTTTAGGCCCCACTGATCAAGGTTGCACCTGCACCCCTTCTTTTTGTCAGCATTCCAAGAGTTTATGTAGCAAAAGTTTCCTATAGAGATATATGTGACAGATACAGCACAGTAAAGTAGGCCCTTGGGGGAGCAGACCCGGACCCCTCTGCTGTTTGTGCAGAGGGAGATTTGTTTAGCTCAGTGGTAGAGTGCTTGACTAGCAAGTGCAAGGCCCTGGGTTCAAGCTCAGCTGCAGGAAAAAAGACAGACAAGGCAACATTTGCTGTTTCCTCCTGTGGCCACTGTCCAGTGTTTTCTGCTGCCCACTAGTGCCGTCTCCCCACACCCTGTTTACAGGATTCCTAAAGGGTTAAAGTCCCTCAGTGTTCCTGGAGATCTTATACCAACATTTAATTTCAGTGACAACCCCTTGTACAAAAATGTCCTTATCCTGGGAGGGTGGCCCTTGCTCATGGCAGCTCCTGGGCAGGCTTGGGCAAGGCTAGGGGGGAGGGGCAGCTGTGAGCACAGGCTCTGTTGCTAAAGGTTACATTCATAGAACGGAGTAGCTCTGGAGTAGAAGCAGGTTATTTATCATTGTTTAATTTTCCTCTGGCAGGCAGTGAGCTTGTAACATCTTGCAGCATCAAAAAAAAAAAAAAAAAAAAAAAAAAGAAAACTCACAAGTGATGGGTAGTGTGGCCATCTGTCACCAGAAGGTAGTGACTCTGAGTCTGTCTGAAACGCCTTCACAGTAGCCAGATGATTCAGTAGTTCTAGGCCTCACACTTGCATGTGGCTTTGTCGATAGACTATTTTTGCTGGAGCCTTGAGGCTGAGCTGGATTAGCTAGCCAGAGCCTACTCAGAGGGGCCTGGGGGTTGGGGCGTCATGTTCACATTTGCGGACAGAAGCTAGTAAAGAACAAAAGTAAGGAAATGGGGGGGGGTGCTGGGAAGAAGACAGATGGAAGTTCCTACTGGAAACTGTCAGCTCAAAGGCTGGGACATGGCAGGCTTGGTGGAGTGCTTGTTTGCCAGGCCAGGCTTTGCTTTCAGTCTTGTGGGACATTCCTGTAAGCCCAGGGTTGGGAGGTGGAGATAGGAGGCCATCCCCTTGGGACACAGCACATCAGAGGCCAGCCTGGGCTACATGAAACACTGATTCAAAAGCTCAGAAGGAAGCCTGTCGTGGGTAAGAAGCTCGTGAATTGTTGGGAAGAGGCCTGCTGACTCTTAAGAAGTTTCTGAGCCTTATAAATTTTACTTTCTCAGTCTCGAGAGCAACTCCCCCTCCCCCAGGAGGGGCTGTTTCAGTTCAGTTGGTAAGCGATATGAGGGCATGGCTCCTGTGCGGTCCCCAAAACTCCCCAGGTTTCTCTGCAGGTTACCAGAGATGTTCCTTTCTGAGTTTCCCCACTTGCACAAAGGAATGTCAGTCCCAATCTGTCCTTAACTTCAGGGAGAGGGGAAGTCTTTGAGTCACCGAAGGGGGCCGG
The DNA here is from genome assembly GCF_963924665.1 of Micromys minutus. Taxonomy (NCBI): domain Eukaryota; kingdom Metazoa; phylum Chordata; class Mammalia; order Rodentia; family Muridae; genus Micromys; species Micromys minutus. Next base: position 101,674,641 of record NC_137969.1, read on the forward strand.
TAGAAGTATGATATTGGACACTTCATTGAGATCCTTCTTGTAGTGATTTCTAGGTTTGTTTTTTTCTTCGGCGCCACTTACAGGCTGTTGAGTGGAGTTGTGCAGCCCGTCAGATATTTCTTGATTGCTTTGTGATTATTTCCCCAGCAGTCAGTTGAATGATCCTGCTGTAACGAAACTCCTTCCTGCTTACTGTGGAATGTTTTTCTCAGCATGAGTCAAATTGAAAGCAAACGGTGCCCTATTCTAGCGGGAGAGAAATGGTTTCCATACAAGGATACATGAGCAAGGGAGACCACGGAAGGTGGGAAGATGGGAGACAGTCCTGAACGAGATACATTTAAAATACAATTTTACACTTAGTCCTTAATAGCTGTTAGGTTTGTAGCTTATGTCTGCTGTGGTCAGCTGTACTATAGTGCCTGTAGTGAAATTCAGTCTGGAACAACTCATTTTATTTAAAGCTACAGGGAACTTGACAACACTTTAGTACATGTTTACGGGCAAAAACATGGGGGGTATGAGTGAAGGGTTCCAAGCATATAACCTGCTCATGTCAGCCCTTAAGCTGCTATGGTGTGACTGTGCTCTCTGGGGAACTCACCCTGTGACAGTGCCACTGTGCTGGTGGTGGCTCTGCAGGGGGAACGCCTCTCTTTCGGGGTCTTTGCTTTCCAGTCCCTGAGTGAGTGAGGACAGGCTCTGAGCAGAGGGGCCCTGTATCACCTTCACACTTCCTGCAGGGACAGCGGGCTCCACGCTGCAGCAGGCCCCTGCCGTCTCATTGCTTTCAGCCCCTTTCCCTCTGTTTCTTAATACAGGACATATGTATGTATCAGTGGCTGAGAGAAGGCTGTTTAAAGTCTGCCTGCGGCGATAGAGCTTTGTCATATTTCCCTGATGTATTTTGGGGCTTTCTTTCTATGTGAATCAGCAACAACTTCGAGTTCTGTAGACTTTGGGAAGTGTGTGTGTGTGTGTGTTCAGAGAACTACTTCCAGAAGTTGGTTCTCTGCTTCCTCGTGGGATCTAAGATGGAACTTGGGTTGTCACGCTTGCTGAGCAAGCACTTTTACCATAGACTAGTAGACTGTTGTGTCACAGAGTGGTAACCTGTGGCTGGTATGCTTTTTGCTTTTTACTTTAGCTGTTCTTTGTCCTTATATATGAATTTAAGGTGCGACCTTGAAAGCAGTGTATAATTAGATTGTGTGTTCGTGGGAACTGGAGGTGAAGTTTGCTGTTGGTGACTCTGCTGACATGGCTGCAGGAGCTTCAGGACTTAGTTATGCAGGCAGTAGCAAGGCTTGGAGACACACCCATTTGGGAAGACTTCTGCGGAGAATGCTGTAAGGAGAATCCTGCAGGCAGGACGAGGAGAACTTCAGTGTGTCCTTACAAAAGGAAACAGTCTAGGGTATCACCACAAACTGCAGGCCAGCCTGGTCTGCACACTGAGTCCCTGGCCAGTCAGTGCTACGCTCCAAGCCCCCTTCTCTACAAAGAAACCCTGACTGTGAGCAGCTGCCATTTTGATAAGTTTGATAAGTTTGCAGCCATAGGTGCTCAGCAAGGTCGAAGGTGGGAGGAGTCTTCCTTGCTGAAGGTTTTGGTGGTACTGATCAGTCCTCACTTAATGTCAAGTGGGGGGAGGGCACAGGTGGGGGTGGGTGTTGTAGGGGGCAGGGAGACTGGATGGGATTAGCTAGTATAGGTGGAGGCCTGAGGTGAGCAGTCTCTGGCTGGAAGTATCCAGGAGCAGAAGCTGCAATTGCTATTCTTTGCTGCATTGTCAGCTGTTGCCATTCCTCATGAGCCTCATCCCCTGGGTCCAAGGCCTTCGAGTCTTCAGCCTGGCCACAGTATGTCAACAGTGCCGATCCTGCCAGGACTGCAGTCACCCAGGGCTTCCTCTACTCTGCGTGGAGGCTCGATGCCCTTGCTTGCTTAATGACCTGCTACACGGTTGAATGTAGCTTTTTTTTTTTTTTTAATGCACCAGGAAATTAAAACCATCCAGGCAGTTTGCTCTGCGTGGCAATCATTGCACTGAAGTGGTCTGGCAAAGAACCCATGGTGTCTTTGAGATAGAATGGTGGCTGCTGCCTTAGCCAGCCTCTGTCACCATAACAAATCCTGAGACAATTAATTTGTGAAGAGAAAGAACTATTCTGGCCCAGAGCTTTGGAAGTTTTCAGTACATGACTGGCTGTCCCTGTTAGGTTGGCGATGGATGGGCAGGCAGCAATCACTTCTCAGTCAGGAAGGAGAGGAGGTTCCTTCAATGACTTGAAGGCTTACTGAGAGATCCCCAGGGCACTGTCCTGGGATGAAGCCCCCTAGTGTATATCCCTGAAAAACGCCACCAGAGCAAGCGAATGTTCATCCTTGCTCCCTTAAACTGACACTGTTAGGTGATATTTTTATTGACGAACTTGAGTTAATAACCCATTCTGTAGTGGTGATGTGTTTCAGAACATCATGTCATGCATGATAAATGTGTATGGTTTTATCAATCTGAGATAAATTAGTTAACGCTACAAACAGGAATGCAGTTTAGGATGTAAGGCATACACAGTGGCTGTGTGGGGTTGGCAGGTTCATCTGGGACTGTCCCATGAGGATGGGCGTGCACTCCGGTCAGTGCTGCCTGAACCATTGCGGTGCTCACATTGGGCAGCATGTGCTCATGGTTGGCCTTGAAATATTCTGGATGCGTGATAAGTCTTTGTAATTAATTTTTCGATGGAGAATTACAGTGTAATGAGGAAGGAAGATGTTAGCTAGGTATAGAGATGGTTAAATTAGTTCATATGTTTGTTAAAGAAGGGATGTTTTACGCAGTTCGGATGTAAGGTGATCCTTGGCTCTTTTGGCTGGTTTATGATTTATGATTTTTTAATGGCTGGAACTTTGCTCGTTCAAGTCTTTATTTTGCAGCTTTCTCAGTCTCCGCAGAACTGGGGAGAGTAAGGGGCCAGCTATGGTTTGTGACTTGGCCAAATGGAATGCTGTGCTTGCTTTGATCTTTTGTCCAGACCACTAGAACTTTCTGTATGTTCGGTATAGTGTTTTGTCGTTCAGTGTCTCCAGTAACTTCTCGTTTGCACGTGTGGCTCGTGCTGACTGAAGCAGAAGGCCATTTTCCGCCTGTCTTGGCATTCAGTATGGCTTTCCCACTGTTAATCACTTGTGGTCTTTTAAAAACATCTACTTTTATTTTATGAGTGTTTTGTTTTTACCTGCACATATGTGTGTGTACTGCAAGCATACCCTGTGCCCACAGAGGCTAGAAGACAGCATTGGATTCCCCGGAACTAGACATAGGAGCCAGTGGTTGTGAGCCAGCATTGAAGTATTGGTCCTCAAAAGAGTAATAAGTGCTTCTAACTCTTGAGCTGTCTCGCCAGTCTGGCTTTTGCTTAGAACTGGGAGGTTTGCGTCTCATCTCTTTCCTAGAGGATGTAGAGGCTCCAGTACACCTATTAATTGGTCTCCTCTCAAAATTGCATGTAGATAAGTTTTTAGCCTTACCTGAGAATGATTCATGATAATACAAAATGGTTATAATAGAAGTATCAAAGTCCATTGCTTTTTAAATATGTGTGTGTGTGTGTGTGTGTGTGTGTGTGTGAAGTGGGGGAGAGAGCAGCAATTTTCACTGTCATTCCTTAGTCAGTATCCACCTTACTTTTTGAGACAGGGTCTCTCCCTGGCCTAAACTAGCACTAGTGGATTCAACTGGCCAGTGAGCTGCAGGAATCCACCTGCCTCTGCCTGCACAGGGACTTATAACCACATACACACCGCTTACAAAGACAAAAATCAAGGGTTCTGGTGCTCAAGCTATGGTTTTCAAGCTTGCAGCAGGCAGGCACAGTCCTGACTGAGCTGCCTCCCCAGCCTTTGTTTTTTTTTTTCTCAGACTGTATTTGGATGCGGGTAACAGTGTGACCCAAGCTCTGCATTAAGAGGGGCTGCTGGAGGGATTGTTGTGTGAAGTTTCTCTTTAGACTTTTCCGTACATCTTTCATGGAGGGTATATTAGTGCACATTTCCACGGATAGAGTTCCAGGGCTCCCTCTTCTCCACAACCCTCTTGCTTGTTTATTGTGAGGCAGGGTGTTGCTGTGCCTCCCAGACTAGCCTTGAACTCCTGATCTCCTGCTTCAGTGTGCTGGGCTTACAGACTGGCATTTGTTCATCTTTTCCGAGGTGATCTTGGGGATCTCATGTTGCCGGCTACTTGTCCGTTGTCCTTTACCCTCCCCAGCAGCAGCAGCAGCCTGAGGTGACTTGGGATGACTTGTACGCCATACAAGCATGAGAACTTAAGTTTGGATCCTTAGCACCCAGGGAAAAGCTGAGCATGGAGATGGTGCTGTAATTCTAGTACCGGGCATGTGGAGGCAGGAGGATGCCAAGAGCTAGCTCACTGCCACCCAGTCCATCCAGTCAGTTTGTTCCAGGTTAGACAAGAGACATTATCACAACAACAGATGGGATGCATCAGGGAAAAACACCATGGTCAGTCTCTGACCGTCACACATGCACACACAGGCACACCTCCCACACCGGTGCACACTCATTGTTTCCCGGCTTCTGTCCCCATTCGCTTATAAGAAAGAGAAAAAGAACTCTCCATTCCCGTCCTTTGCCAGCCAGCTGTTTTCTTGCTGTTGGGTTGGGCTCTTTGTGTGCTCTGTGCCCTGGGCAGGTGTGACCGACTGGCACATGCTTTCCTCCAATCTACAGGTTGTCTTTGCCGCCTAGAGTTCTTCAGCTGGATGCTGTCCCATACATTTCTTTTTCCTTCATCAGACTCATGTGCATTTATACTCCTGATGGTTTTAAGTCTCTTTTGGAAGAGCATGTCCTAGCTCTATTAGCTGTCTGTTGGTACTGTTTAACTGTTCTGGATTCTCGGCGTCCTTTGCCGAAGTGCATACTGTTGCCAATGCTTTTGACAGTCTGTCTGAAGATTTCAGTGGCATGTGCCCCCGAGAACCAGTGGATTAGGAGGCCTGTGCCAGGCTAATTCTAATTCTCCTCCCTAGGGAAGGGGTGTGTGTGTGGGCGCATGCACTTAACATCCCCTGGGTACTATGCATAGTCATACTGTACAGTGACTAAGGAGAGAGAACCAGCCATGTCAGTGCCTATGTTCTTAGTTTGTTTCAGTGGGACAGCTTTTGGTGAAGCCATCTTGAACTCAGAGCCAGTGACCCTTTAAGGAACTCAAGTATGTTTGTCTCTGCTCTAAGCCTAGTGTTAAGTGATAAAGTCATAATTTACCACCCCGTCCCTTGACTTTAAGCCAGCAGTTCTCAGGTTGGATTTGCAGTCACCATGGTGACTTCATTGTACTTGGCCCCTTTCACTGCTTTGGTCCTTACATCCATGAGCCCAGAGCGGAGGTGGGTAGATATCCAGTGTTCCTGTAAGAGGCAGGTGCTGGCACCAGTGTGAAGCCATCTGTGACAGTGGTGTGTTTGTAACTTCAGCGAATAAAGGAGCCTGCGAAAGGCTTCTTGAATTCTTACAAAGCAACAGTGCCCAGTGGGTCTGACGTGGGCATGGAAGGGTGCTGGGAAGAGAAAGCTGCAGGATGCCGCTGTGGACCACATGATCAGCACGGACCAACAGGCTTCTTCCTGACGGTCACCAGTGGGGAGGAAATGCAGCATATAAACTTAGTGGGTCTGCACACACCTCTATTAAACCTCTCAGTTGTTGCCTTATGATCATGCTTATGCCACGATCTCACTTGAATACAATGTCTTGCAGGCGCTGACCTTAAGGAAAGAGCCAAGATGCATTCCAGTGAAGTCGGTCCCTTTGTCTCCAAGATACGAGCAGTGATCAATGACATAGGTAAGCACAGCCATGCTCACCTCCACATGCTGGGGATGGACTTTGTCACGGTTGTCTGCATGGGCTGAGGTCAGATTCCTAGTTAAGACCATTGTGAACTGCGGCTGCTAGAGACACGTGTGCTATGCCAGGTAGGATGGCTCTGTTGGTGAAGTGCCCCGCAAGAATGGATGCCCCAGAACACATGCGAAAGGCTGGGTGCAGTGGGCACCTGTGACTGCAGCATGGGGGTGGGGTGGGGGAGCTGGGAGCAGCCAGCCCAGCCTAATTGATAGCTCCAGGCTCAGTCACAGACTGACTCAGGGAGTAAGGTGGAGAGTGATTGAGACACCTTGCCATTGACAGACATGTGAACACACACACACACACACACACACACACACACACACACACACACACACACACTTCCTCTTTCCTCTCCTCTCTTTTTTAAAGTTTTTGACTAGTAGATTATTAATCAAGAGCTAAGCAAGGTGGCGCAAACCTGTAGTGTCGCCACACAGAGGCTGGATGAGGCAGGAGGACTGCAGGTGCGGCAGCCCAGGTTACAGAGTGAAGTTGAGGCCAGCCCACCAAACCTACCTCAGAAAAACAAAATGAAAGACAGACATAATAACGGGAGGAAGAGGGATGGCGTGGCAGGACGGCGAGTCGGCATCATCGTGAACATGGTCAGTTCCTGTCCTCCCACTGCTGTCTCCACGGAAGATAAAAAGACAGGCACCGGCAGGCCGGACAGTATTAGCAAAATTAACATTGCTGACATTTCCCCTCGCTTTGCTGTGAGTTCAGAAGGACAAAAACCTGGTAATTTTTAACTGTAGGGATCTGAAAAACATGGCTGTCGGGTTTGACTTAACAGACTCAATCCTAAACCAGAGCGTGTGTGTTATTCTTACAGAATCTTTTATAAAAATGTGCTGAGCCAGAATTAAAGCTGGTTAAATTTTCACAAAACTGATACACAGAGATATTGTTCCTGGTTCACAGTACAGGTAAGTTAGAAACAAGATACACAGAGCCTCAAGGATCATGTACTTAACAGACTGAAAAGGAACTGGGTGGGGTGTCACAGGAGAAGCTGGGAGGGTTACCCTGAGATTGTATGTCCAGTTTCATGAGGTTTGTCAAGTACTTGAGGTACATTCTCAAACTCAAGTTTATGTCAGCAAGAGAAAACCCCACTGATAGTAAATAAATCACCAGGCATTCGCAATGGCTGAAAAGCCTGGGACGTTTTAGGAAAGCAGCTATACAAGAACTAGAAGCCAGTGACAGACAAGAAGAGTGACAGGTTAGGCTAAGCCACGCCTCACAAGTGTGGTAGTTAAGGGTGGTTTCTATTGGGAAAGCTAAATTTAATTCCTGATATTAGGCAATTCAACTAAAATCCTATGCTTACCTTGGTGTAGTGAAGAAAGCGTCTGAGAGGTGTCAGGGTGTATTCACAGACAGGCCAGGTGAGTGGGAGTGGAAGGAGGTTCCTCCCACCACAGCCAGTTCTTACCACTTCAGGTAGTGTTGAAGCTGTCTCCTGAGCTCAGAAGCAAGCCAGCAGAGGCCTGTGACTGCCTCTGTCAGCATCTTTCTGGAGTCTGCCCTCTGGAAAAGGAGGGAACAGAAACAGACCAAAAAAAAAAAAAAAAAAAAAAAAAGCAAAACATGAAAAGATAAACTGGTTAAAAAGCAGAACACTGCGGTTAAGATGGCTGGGCGTGAGACTGTGTGACAATGGCAGCGATAGAGCCCATCACGGAGAGGTGCTTTTGGGCCTGGAAGTAATAGTGGCTCTAAGAGCACAGGAGGCATGCCGTGGTGGAACTGTCTTGTAAGATAGGGGAGTCAGTTTCCAAAGGTGATTCTCATGAATGCTGTAGTCAGAGGTACTTGAGCTTTAGCTCTCAGCTTTGATGTCTGTGAGGGATGCACACAGCCAGAGCAGAGCCACCAACAGAAAGAGGGCGAGAAGCCTGCCTGTAGCCATCACGCAGGCTTTATTTAGTGAGACACAACTAAAGCTCTGTGCAACTGTGGCCAGACCTGTCCAGTCCACAGGGCATGTTGGGGAATGGGAAAGAAGGGATGAATTCTGTCAACATTAAATGAAGACCATCAGAGGATGTGTGTCTGTGAGCACACACAGGGTTGATAGATAGAGCCTGGAAGCCCTAGAAAGGAGACACCAGGAAATGGATGCAAAGCCTAAGCCCTAAGGAAGAGGATGTTGACAGTTGATACCTACTGGGAAAGGAGAAATCAGTTTCTTTTAGAGGAGAGTCACTGGGTATGCCATCCACACTCCAGGGCAGGCCCCATGCCCAGGAATAGTTGACCTACACAACATGAACTTAACGGTCACTTGGTCAGTCAGTCTGCCTGTCATTTTTATGTGCGCTTTTTGTTTTGTTTTGCATTTTTTGACTGACTGGGTTTTTGGGGGAGGTGCTGAAGAGGGGAGGGAATGATTTAAAGAGATCAAACATGAAGTTGGGTAGGTAGGGAGGTGGGCGGGATTTAGGAGTTGATGGACAGGAAAACATAATCAAAATATATTGTGTGAAAAAAAAATTTAAATTTAAAATGGCCCTCACATTCTAGGGTGGTGCTTTTTCCTCTTTCTAATGCAGCCACCCTTTAACACAGTTCCTCATGTTGTGGTGTCCCCCAACCATAAGATTATTTCTTGTTACTATGCCATAACTCTAATTTTGTTACTGTTATGAATCATCATAAATATCTGTGTTTTGTGATGGTCTTTGTTGACCACTGTGTAAGGGTTGTTTCACTCCAAAGGGGTCATGAACCACAGGTTGAGAATAACTGCTTTAAGAGTTTAGCGTCATTAGTAGTCACAGACTTCCAAACTGTCTCAATCTCAGTAAGAGGTTGTATACCTCAGATCACCCAGACATTGAAGCCTGAGGCGCATTGTAAAATTATAGCTCTCCCTGAAAAGATGGCTCTGTGGGCAGAGGTTTAGAGTTCAGTGTCGCAGATCCATGTGGTGGAAGAAGAGAATCGACTCTAGCAGGTTTCCTCTGACCTCCACACAGACACCCTCCTTAACTGCGTGTGCATGCACACACACACTGAGTAAGTCAGTGTAGGTAAAAACCCATCCATTATATGGCTGTGCATTTTGTGGATAATCTCAGAGAGAATACTAGGGAAGTTCCTCTCACTGATACCTCTGTGAGTGTAGCAGTAACTTACCAATGATTTAGTTATAGTCTCTGTTACGAGGGTCAGAATCTCTGGTGCAACATCATAAGGCAGGAGTGACGTGATGGGACTTTAAACGCTGTCATTTATAGATGTCCATTTTAACTCCACCCAGTGCTAAGAACGTGGCTACAGCCCATAGGAGCTCTGTCCCATGCACTGAGTAGCTGCGATTCTTGTTGCCATCCAGATCTACTCAGCCCTGTCCGTGTCTGACTTCTGTCCCCTTTATTCAGAACCTCAGCCGGATAGTGCCACAGTGATGCAGGCTGAAGCGAGAGCTTCCGAGTTTCCATGCGCATTGCCACCAGATAAGTTGGCTTTGCTCTAACCACGCTGTGCTGAGAGCTACTCAGTGAAGAATAGTTTTGAGTTTGCAAACTGTGTGCTGTATGCTCACTGTGTCTTCTGCCTGTGTCTGTGGGCCAAGGAAGAATCACGGGAAGAAAGGGAGAGCTTTCAGGAGTTATGTAGCTTCTTTATGAGGCTTTCCTTGCACCGTTGTCTTGTTGAGTCTTCTGGCTGCTGTGCATATCGTGACTCTTGGCCATGAGCATTCTATTTGCTTACTTACTTCCTCCCTCCCTCCCTCCCTTCCTCCCTCCCTTCCATCCTTCCTTCCAAGACAGGGTTTCTCTGTGTAGTCCTGGCTGTCCTGGAACTCACTCTGTAGTCCAGGCTGGCCTTGGACTCAGAAGTCTGCCTGCCTCTGCTTCCCAGGTAATGGGATTAGAGGTGTGAGCCACTATTACCCGGCCATTCCTCTTTTTTAGCCTAAGCCACAAGTTTAACTGCCAACTTCTGCCATTCCAGAATACCACTCTAGAGTTCATTAAGACCAAAAAAAAATTTTTTTTTCACTTCAGTTCTCATCGGTCTTTCTATACTTCTAATTCCTTAAGGAACTCCTGGTGCTGTGTTTATTGTAGGCTCTGATAGTTTCTCAGCATCTGCCATCGTTTCCTATGTGGTCATATGCTGGTCTTTGACGCTTATACAAGACACCTGTGCACACATGAGGGTTCCTCGATTTACCCGTGCTGTCTCATTAAGGTTTTCCTCAGGGGCTTGACTGCAGTGTGTGCGTGTGTGCTTGTGCATGTGCCTGCATGTGTGTGTGCTCGGGCAAACACATGTCAGTGTAAATTCCCTTTGAGTCCAGAAGAAGGTGCTGGGTCCCCTAGAGCTGGAGTTCCAGGCAGTTGTGAGCCACCCAGTATGAGTTCTAGGAACTGATCTGGGGTCCTCTGGGCATCTGCAAGACTGGGATGTGCTCTTAACTGCCGAGATGCCTCTCCAGCCTTCTGAGATAACTTTTTGAAAAAATTTTCAAAATACTTTTCTGGCTTGTCCCACATGTGGCAGGGACCCCCTTTTGCCCACTTGGTCTTCACATTCCACTCTGCAGTGACATCAGCTCTGTCTGATTGTCCTCTGGCTTAGTTTCTTAGGAGGTGGTTTTCCCTCCATCTTCCCTAGTTCAACATCAATGCAGTCTCTTACTGTATATATCAGTACAGTTGGACACTAGGATGACTCCTGTATACAGGTGTGTGGGATGGGCCCTGTGTACAGGTGTGTGGGATGGCTCCTGTGTACAGGTGTGTGGGATGGCTCCTGTGTACAGGTGTGTGGGATGGCTCCTGTGTACAGGTGTGTGGGATGGCTCCTGTGTACAGGTGTGTGGGATGGCTCCTGTGTACAGGTGTGTGGGATGGCTCCTGTGTACAGGTGTGAGGATGTAGAGCTGGCTGGCCCTCAGGAGGTGGCTGTTAACAGAATTTCCCTCCATGAGGAACACCAGAGCCTTCCAGAGCTGCTTCACTTTATTTGAATTTTAACCTAGTGTTAGCAGTTAGGTGTCATAGGGGGCTGCCTGTAGGATTAATCTGTAGGATTAAGGTGGCTGAAACTTCCAGCCTTGGTGGCGTTTCTCTGTGGCATGGCTGCTGGCATCCTGCAGCACCCTTTGTGGCAGTCCTGGGCTGGCCTCCAGCAGAGCCTACCTAGTCTGCCAGCTTTGCTCAGGGACCGCTTTGTTCTGTTCTTGTGGTTTCTCCAGAAGTTAGAGGGAAGGAAGAAAGCATGTTAGGTCAAAAGTACAGTTTTAGGGATTTATTGTGATTTTGCTAATAGAAATTTTATTTTTATTCTTGATTTTAGTATTCAGACTTTTCATCATAATGTATATAGGCCTTTCTGTTAATGACTTTGCTGTTTTGTATAGCAGTACTAGATTTTTTTTTTTTCAATTGTTAAATTACATTTTATTTTTCATTAGTGTGAAGCTCAGGGTATGAAATTTTCTGCTTCCACCACGTGGAGCTTAGATGGAGCTTAGATGGTCAGCTCTGGCTTCAAACGCCTTTACCTTCTGAGTCATCTAGCTAACACCAGCATGATAGTCCCCAAGCAGAACCTGGTTTAAAAGTCACATAACCAGCACAAGCCTTCTCCTCACAATCAGATTGTTTGCTTTTCTTGAGGCTTGCAATTCACCTCTGCTTGCAGAGCAGAGAGTAGCCAAAACACCTCCAGTCCTGCGCTGACTCGAGCCTTGCTGGGCCTGGGCCTGGTGTGCTGTGGGCTCTGAGGTCCATCACCCACCATGCTTTTTCTTCTCAAAATAGCTCCACTCTTTAATTACTGCTGTAATTATATTTTTAGGAGCATTTCAAAGGATTATTATCTTCCTTGTCATACCTGGCTCACTTCCTGGAATGAAACTCAAAATAGTATCTGATCCCACTGTTGTGTAACACACTGAGTCATGGTTTCTCCTGTAGCTGTGGCCCTGGCATTTCATTTCCTGCTTCAAGTCCTTTGTAGGCATTCATAGTTGCCCTCTGGGTATTCTCGAAGGCCTCTGTAGTGATAGTCTGCTTTTCCAAGGGTATATGGCTTTCCAATTCACAGTATTGTAAAATATTGAGTAGATAAGCTGTTCTAAGTAATATTTTAGTAGGAAACACTTTATAGCCTGCTTTCTGCCATGCTGATTTCTGTTACTCTTTGGAAACAGTATGGGCACAGTATGGGCACGGTTACTCTTTCCTTGCCTTCTTTGGTTGCCAGTCTGTGTTCTGTATTTCTTAAAAGTTGCAGTGTTAAACTTGTATTCTCTTTGGAAACTTTAATTCCTCAAAACTTAAATGTCAGATTTAAAAATACTTTTTGATAATTCCACAGTGTGTGATTATAATTGGTAAGGGTTGGTTGCTATTCATACCACATGTGTCTGAGGTCCATGTCTTTGCTCCTGCCCCGAGCCAGACTCCTGGTTGGTCATTGTGTCTTGCTAACACAGTCAGCTTGTTTCTTACATCGGCGATTGGGGGCTATACTAGCTAACTGATACCACATCACACTTGTCTGTTTGTGTCTGTGATGGTGTGGCTGTGCAGACAGTCTGCCTTAGCCTCAGATCAGTGCCAACACTACATCATCCATGACCCCCCACAACAGGGAGCTTAGACACCTCTTGGCCTCTGCAGGCAACTACACTCTTGTGCTCATACACCCCCTACCCTTACACACACACTGAAACTGTTTAAAAAGTATTCACTAGTGAAAGGTTTACAAATATTAATATTTAATTGTTAGCTTGTCGTAAAAATGGCCCCCTCCTAGAAATTTTGTGAAAGAGAATGTTCTCTGCAGACCGGGAAAGAGAAGTGAGCTGGCTGTTTTATCTTCCTGTAAAGTCCACACAACTCCTGAAGGTTACCTAGTGCCACTTCTTCCTGTGTGTAGGAATTGGCCACACCTGCTCTGCTGTTTGTCTGGAAGGGCTGTCACACAAACCACACTTCCTCCGTACAGTGTCAGATCTGAGCGTGAGGAGCCTTGGTCTCAGAGGACCCAGTGGAATAAAACACTGCTGTCCAGAACACTTCTCCAACAAGGAAGGATTGATAGTACAAGGGCACTTGGCGAATTTCACCTGCAAACCAGACAAGGGCAGGTTACACTGAGCATTCCTGGGGTCACTGAGAGCTCCTGCAAGGGTATGAGGGCACTGGAACTTGAACTCAGATCCTCAGGAGGAGCAGCATGTGCTCCTAACTGAGCCATTGCTCCAGCTCCTCCCCATTCCCCACTTTCCCTCCCAGCGTCATGTGTGCTCCCCACCTCAGTACATGGCTAGGACCAACCGACTAGAACAGGTTTTCAGAGCCCATGTCCATGAAGAAAACTGACCCTCCCACCCACAGCAGCTACCAGTTGCTAGAGGTGGGACTTCACAAGTCCCTCCCTAACCCATGCTAATGTGAGCAGTATCCCTGCTGTGTCCAGTGTCTGGCCGAAGACATCCCGACCTCTGTCTTAAGGTTGTTCTGCCACTTCTTCCGCAGTGACTCTGGGGCTTTGGGGCTGTGACATAGATGTTTTATTTTGAGTCTTCTCTGCACGTTGACCAATTGTGGGTCTCTCTGTTAGTCTTCATCTACTGCAAAATGAAGGTCCACTGATGAAGGCCGAAAGATGCACTGACCTTTGGATTTAAAGAGTAGAGTATAGGGGACTCTTTATTACTGTGGCCATTTAGCAAGGCAGCAGTGTCAGCCTCTCCCCTGTGGCCTGTGACCTAGTCAGCCATAGGTTTGGAGCCCACTTAGCAGTACCTGACATGCACTCTCTCTAGTGGAGTGGGCGTTATCCAGTCAGAGAGCGGCCCTTTACTACAATAGCATTCCTGCCACAGTCACTCCAGCGCACATGACTTGTCAGGCAGGTTGTTATTGGAGGGAGCTCACTGGCTTCAATCCTGGGTAAGGTTGTTGTTGATGCATGTGTAAAATTAGAGTTCCCATACGAGTCAGTACACTGGGCAAAGGGCTATGGTGTGGGTTTCAAGGGAAGGGGGTAGAAAACAGGCAGGAGGAGGAGGAAGCAGGGATAATGGGACTGAAGAGTAAAGTTACCAGGGGATTGGAGGACCAAGGGCAGCACAGTGACCTTTGAAAATGCCACATGGAAACTGGCTACTGTAGAAACTTCCGGAAACACTCTCTTGTAGGCTCTGTGAATGCTGTCCCTTCCCACATCTACTTGTAGTCAGGGTCCCAGAGCCAGAGAGGATTGTGGTTGAAGCGTTGTACAACACTTTTCCTTGTGCTGGGGGCCTCTGTGGCCAGTGGCACTGTGCGTTTCTTTGAGCAGATGCCATGCCTTGAGTTGCATTCTAAGCACCAAGTCCTCCAAGGGCCAGGAGTTCCCAAGTGCTGCATGAATTACCCAGGCTTGAATTTGTATGAGCTAGGCACTGTGTAAAAGAATTTAGGTCCTCAGATTATAGAATTCAATAAAATAATCTTGAAAGTTGTTCAGGAATATGAGGGATTCAGAGGTGGCTCCCATTCATAGGTGGACTGTCTGCAGTCCACACAGAAGGGTTTTGAGGAATACTGGGAATGCTTGTGCTTTATGGAAGATGAAAGAGGCATGAAGTCTTCATAGGACACCCTGTTCAAAAATATACCCTGAAATGAACTGTGCATTTCATTGGATTTAAATGAGAGGAATTGCTTTGAGTGAAGGAGATAAACTTTGTCTGTTTCAGCTAACCTCCCTGTGCCCACGATCGCAGCCATAGATGGCCTTGCCCTAGGAGGGGGTCTGGAGCTGGCTTTAGCGTGTGACATTCGAGTAGCAGGTAAGAATTAATACTGTTAACACAATTATAAGAAGGAGCTCAGGTTAAGGAACTATAAAGTGATGTTATTTGCATGGAAATCAACGAATCGGGGAGATCCACATGTTTATTGAAATAAGCCTGACTTGGAAAGACTTCTCTTATGTGTAATCTAGACAAAAACAAAAAAGGACAATGAGGAGATTTGGGATGAGGAATGGGGTGTGGGAGACGTGATCAGAGTCCAGAACGGACTCCATGGGTGTCCTGAAGTGGGGTCTGCTGTTTTGTGCGGTGAATATGCTAATGAGGGAGCCTGGGGTCTGGGACCACAGGACCTGGGTTGACCCCTAAAAGCACACACAGATGGCTGTGGCGGTGAGTGGTACATAATCCTCAGGTCCAAATATATTTGTCCTGCTCCCTCCTGAGTAGAACACTGAAAAGTTTCCCATGGAGCCTGCTGTTTGTGGCTCCAGCTAGGAGAGCCATCTTTCTGAGCTGAGCGTTTGAAACTCCTTTGTCATCCCTTGCTCAGTAGAAAGACACATCGGATCTGGGACTCTAGGGCTGCCCGCTCTACACTGTTTCCTTCCATTTAAAGTCGAGCGCGTGCCTGTAGTAGAGCGCATCTTACCTGTGCGGTCAGTGAGTAAACACTGAGTCCAGGGGGGGAGATTTGTTCCCATAGTGACAACTTCACACCCTCGAAGTTCTATCTTTTTGAATGCTGGTGGGCACCGTGTTGAGGGAGTTGTGAAGAGCTGATCAGAAGCCAGGGGCCCATTACATGGTCCATTCCTGTCCTGTCTGGAAGCCTTTTGAGTCTGTGAGGGAGCCAGAGTAGAGGAGGAAGTGAAGAAGCTGGGCCACAGCCCATGTGTCTGCCCTGCTCCTAGCAAGCGCCTACACTCTGCCCAGAATCTCAGCACACAGGTTCATCACTGAGAAGTGGGGGTCGGGGACTTTGGGGACTTGGGGGTGTGTGAGAAGCAGGGGTCATCGCAGAGCCTTGTCACTACTGCTGTGGCTGCATGGCAGGAGTTGAACGCGTTTAGCTTGCCTTTTAGTGGCTTTATGTGGCCACACTTTGGGGTGCTTTCCTCTCCTCCCCCTGCTATTCTGGGTCCCCCTCTTGCTGTGATGATCTTCACTTGTGTTTCCTGGTACTGGGGGATGAGGTTGTAGCTAAGAAACCGAGGCTCATGCAACCCATTCAGAAAGGCAGTGGACTGGAGGCAAGGCTATGGGAAATAGCCCAAGGGACACTCAGGCTGGGGCCTTTTGTCAGAAAGTAACTGGACACTTGGCCTTATCTGATGGCAGATAGAGTTGTTTGGTCTGGGGACTGTTGGTCAGCTAAGGAATCTATACTTGTCAGGTGAAGTCTTTGATTGCAAATCAGGAATGGGATTCAGGTCTTCCTGAGCTGGCAACATCAGATACAAAGGTGGTACCACAACTCTGGTCTTTGGCCACTGGGTCCTAGCCCACTGCCAGGCAGTTTTGTACAAAATAATGTCCTGTGTTCTCCTGGGGATGAGGCAGAGATAAGAAGTGGGGAGGGTCATTTTGAATCATTATGTTTTAATAAAAAAATTGAAGTAATTGCTTAGAAGTGTGGCATCAACTAAATAGGTAACAGTGTTTTCAGAGAGTCTTACCTTGTTTCTTCAAGTTATCATATTGCAAAGTAATGACATGCCTGTCACTTAATTCTCTTTCTTTTCAGCTTCCTCTGCAAAAATGGGCCTGGTTGAAACAAAGTTGGCAATTATTCCTGGCGGAGGTATGAATTGCTCACTCTCGTCTCTCAGTATCTTTGTCCATGGGGAAGGCGGTGTTTGGGTTAAAGAGGCAGAAGCCGCGGTGCTGTGCATCCAGCACAGTCCCTGCTCAGCATCTGTTTGGCCCGAGGCGGTTGACCTGCACTCGCTTGCTTTCTTCGTCATCATGTGATCTGTTGATACCACTGCCTGCACAGTCTCCTTATGGAATCACAGCTAGTGTGAAACTTTGCTCTGTGCATTTGAATATGTGTTCCCTTATCCTAGAGTGTCAGGTATATAGCCAGACCCTGACTGTAGGCAGAGATGGTGCTTCTGCTGCTGCTCAGCTTTGGCCACGGTGACAAGACAGCCGAGGTAGCAGTCTGGGAGGGAAGGCTGGCTTGGGCTCACGAGTTACAGAGGGTCCAGTTCACTTCTCTTGTTCTGCCGTTTGGGCCTGTGTTTGAGACCCATCGCCGTTCTTCTGGAAGGTTTGTAGTGCAAACTCTTCTCATGGTGAGAAAGTGAGAGAAAGGGGACAGTGGAGAGGGAGAGACAGAGAGGGTACCTGGGACTTTCTCTTGTTCTTTTGGATGTGCATTTGAAACTCTGCAGCCCCTAAGCGGTCTCTCCTTCCACTAACTCCTCGTAGTGCCTCGCTGGGCTGTTTTTGGGACATTCTGGCTTTAAATTACTCTAGTGGCTTGGGCTGTAGGTTGTCTTTCCTCTATCTGCAGCTGTGTGTGCATGTGTGTGTGTGTCTATGTGTGTTCTGGGGGTAGGGGTGGGTATGGGGGTGCTTCCCTTTTTAAAAATCATTTAAGAATACACTTGCCATCATTGGTAATGAAATACTTTATCAGCTCCTCCCAAATCTGAATGTTTTGCTGTTGTGATTCATAGAATTTGTAGACATTTTCATTTTGTGGAGTCATTCTTTGAGAACATTATCATTTAAGGATGGGTGCATTATACTGTATAGGATCTGATAAGTTATTTGTCTGCTGGTGAAGTGAGCGAGTTTAAGCCAACTTAGATTATATTGAAGGCAGGTTTATTGGAGAGCTGTGCTTAGGTAAGTTCCCTGACCCTCAAGGATTGAGGAGAGAAGGGGAAGAAAGAGAAAGAGGACTAGAAGCAGAGAGAGAAGAGGAGGAGAAGGAGGAAGAGTAAGGGAGAGAGGGAAAGAGGGAGCAAGAGAGAGAAAGAGCACAAAATGTCTGGATTATATACAGAGGAGCCCCTCATGGAAGGGCAGCTCAGCCCCTGGGCTGGAAAGTTTAGGGTTGGAGGCAGGGTAGGTCAGGTGGGAACTGAGGTATGCTGGGAGGACCTGGAGGCCACGTCTGCTTTGATGGGTGACATGCCTCAGTCCCTTGTCTCAAGATCTGAATCGGAACATCAAAGCCTTTTGTAGATTATAAATGAATGAGGGGCAACAGAAATGTCTGACTACTTCCTGCTAACACTGGGCCACTGCTGTTACGGGGTCTGGACTGAAGCTGGCTGTTTTACTGCTGTCCAGGTTGTGAGACCTGGACACTCCATGTCCAGGAGTGTGTGGGCCCAGTTGAAGCAGTCTGTAGACTCGGTCAGAGCACCTTTGGGGAACTGTTTTGGAGCTTTCCTGGATGCAGATTCTGAGAAAACACCTGGATGTTAGGGGCAGAAGATAAAGTTTAGGGGGGAAACTTTCTTTTGGTCTTTTGGATGTACATTTGAAACTCTGCTGCCTGTAGTCTTGGAGGAGGGGTGGGGTGTTCCAGGAGGAGGGAAAGGATATAGATCCCACCTTCAGGAATAGGCCGGTGTGGAGGGAAACAGGCTGTTTGTTAATTAACAGTCCTTATCTTGAGTCCATTTGACCTGTGAGAGGCATATTGGAGTGGATTCCCTGAAGCTTACAAGACTCTTTTTAAGTTTACAAAAAGATAAATTCTTCCAACAGTACCCTCCCTTGGTAATTTTTCACAAGTAAGGACAACTCACTAGCATAGGAGTGAAGTGACTAGCATTCAACCAGCTCCACTGGCTGTTTAACTCTTCCCGAAGGTCTGGAGCTAGGGAGGCCAAGTCTGCCCAGAGCAGTGCACCCGAGAGGAGAGTGCTCATTCTGCTGACCCTGAGCGATATATTCCTGCGACCAGCACCTTCCTGCTTACATGTGCCCGTTTGCTTTGCTCGCCTTCTTTACAGTGAGCAAGGAAGATACCAGGAGAAGGATTCCTAAGAGAATACATGTATCTGTAGATAATTCATGGAATAAAACTGAATTACGGAAGTGTGATTTGGTATGTTTCAGACTTGTCTTTTCATGGTGCTGGGCCTCGAACATGCTTGCTAGAGCTCTGTGGCCTAGCTGTATCCCAGTCCTGAACTTCTTTAACTAGGATGGAACTAATCCTAGAAGGTTAGTGTTTGACTGCCATGTCCCATCCCGTCCCCCCCTCCAGTGTGTCTTCCCGGAACCTGCAGACGTGACCTTATTTGGAAAAGGGGTCATCATGCATGGGAAATAAAAGGTCTTGAGAGGAAGTCATTGCAGATTTATCTGAGTGAGCTCTAAGTCCAGTCAGGCAGGAGGAGGTCATGTGAAGACGGGATTAATGCACCTGTAAGCTGGGTGTTGCAAGCACCAGACTCTGAGGGCCAGAGCGGGGTATAGGGATTCCCCCCCCAACACAGAGCAGCACTGTTTTACTGCAGGATCAGTTTAACCCCCTCTCTTTCCCTTACCCTCCTCTCCTTTCTCCCCTTTTCTCCTCTCCACTCTCTTCCCTTTTCTTGTCACGAGTCTTGTTGTGTGTCTTGATTTGTGTCTTGTCTGTCAGTGAGCTGTCATTCTGTATCCCTCACAGGCTGGCCTCAAACCCAGCACAGTTGGCCTGTCTCAGCCTCCCAAGGGCTGCTTACAGGAATGAGCCACTACACCCTGCTGAGCTAGGTGCACTGTTGATAGTTCTGTTTTCAGAACCGTGAGAGAACCCCTTCCTGTTGCTTAGCACTGTTTGTGGTAATTTATCACAGCCATCTTAGAAACCTGGCAGCGGGCTCCCAGTAAGGTATAAGGGAGGCACCTGACTGTTGATAGCCGCAAACGTCCCTGGTGGTGGGCGATGCTGATTTGGGTATTGCCTGTGTCTTGAACATGAAGTGCTTTGTGAGCCCAGTAGGAGATGGAGTGATTGTGTGTGTGAGAAGTTACTTGGATTAACTGTGAGCAGATTAACCATTCAGAGCCAGGGAGGTAGTGTAAGCTGAAGGTTGAGAAACTAAGTTCTTTTGTATGTCACAGCGGACCCACTAAAGATTTGATTAAATGTAGACTATGTTTTCTTACGAATAGAATTTGTTTCCTAACTTTTATTAAACACATTCATAATAAAAATTGGAGTGCACTGGTGTTTTCCTAACATACACATGAGTGATAAGGGTCTGGTGTGTTATTTTGTCATTGAGTCCGAGGACTTTATTTTAACAGGTTCTTGACCTGTGAAGCCTTCACTCAGTTCATGCCTCAGCCCTCTGAGCCTGTAGTGTCACTTTGAAAGGGGTTCCTTCCTTCTAGACTCACCAAGATCTTGCACATGGCACCGGTAGTCACTGTCTTGATTCTGACTCTCTGTTTTAAGTTGCAGAACAATTTATTTTAAATGAGATTTTTGTCTTAATTAAAGGAGTGAGTCCCCTTTGTAGGCAATTGCCATCAGCCTTCCTACCTGTGGCTGTCTCTCTTCTCCTTCCCTCTCACGGACAGCATCATCTGAGAAGACTAACTTTAAAACATTCTGTGACCTGAGAGATGGTTCATCTGGGAAATGCCCTTGCATGCAAAACTGCCACCTGAATTTGATCCCTGGATCCCTTGATGGAAAGAGAGAACAGCTTCGGGGAGCTGCTCTCTGACCCCCCAGCATGCACATGCACGTGTGCACTAATAGATAAGATACTTAATTTTTTTTTCTTCTAAATTGGTGATTTTTTGCTATACTTGAGAGAGGTTCTGAGATACCTGTTTTTATGAGGCCATTCTATTAAGACTACCTATTTCTACTTTTTTCTGAGTTCCCTGTGGCTAAACTGTTTCCCTGATCTCTATATCCCCTGTCCCAGGAAGACCTGGCTCCAACATCAATCTCGTCTGCTTTTCCTATTTTCCAGACAAGGGCTAAAAGAGAACGAAGGGACAGTTCATCTGTGTGTGTGTGTGGGGGGGGGGGGTCTGAGAGCATCACTGTGGGATGTTTCATTTCCCTTCTTAATGCTTTAGCAAAGTACATGAAATGCGTCTTCTCTGGAGATGTATCTTGTAGGTGGGGAGATGTGATCTCCTCTATTCCGCAGACCCACGCTTCTGTAGGTCACGACCGTGCTTCCCATGTGGACTTCTGTACCTTGGGTGGAACCAGGAGACTTAGCTTCTACTCTTGCTGTGGTTTCTCCAGACTCGTTCTTCACCATGACCTCAGTAGCATACGGGACATGCCGACCACACTATCGTTTGATTCTCTTTGAGTTTGAGCTTGATGGCAGTATGAATACTTCTGACATATTTTATAAATGAATAAAAATCTCAACCATAAAACGTTTTTGAGAAACCACAATATTCCTAATGTAACCACTCCTATCTTGCAACTTAGAATTCTCAAGTGTAGTTTATTACAATACTGTTTAGTGTTAAAATTATCATTATAAGTATATAGTTCAGTGAAAGGGGCAAAGGAATGTGAACGTATGCTAAAATAAGTTGACCCTCTGCCTGCCTGACAACTGTCAGGCTGAGTCAGATGCAATCCAGGTACATTGTCAGGTACCCACCCACTCTAGCCCTTCATGACGTTGGAAAGGTGGTAAGCTGCTCATCCCTGTCCCCTCGGGAGAGGTGGCTCTCTTCCTCCTTGCAGCCTTTCAGAGAACATCTAGGAGTGTTGAGCAGGCTGTAGGGAAGTGTTGGCCGTCAGCTGTGCAGGTATCCTGTCACCTGCTGGGCTGCTGGTTTATTCTTGTACTGCCAGCTTCCTCATCAATGCCCTTTCTGGTCCAGGATCTGATGCAGAATTCTCACTTGTGTAAGTAGGAGTGGGGTCTTTCCTCTGTGTCTTGATGACCTCAGGATCTCTCAGTTCAGAGTGTGTCATGTTTACTCTCTTGAGAAAATTGAGATTGTGCAGCTTTGGTTAGAAGTCTGCACAGTGATGCTGGGCTCTTCCTAAGGAATCTGGATGTCTGATTATTGACACTGGTACTTTTTTGTTGTTTTTGTTTTTTGTTTTTTACGTCTGTTGTGGGGAAGTCAGGGCAGGAGCTGGAGCACAAACCTCGGAAGGCTGATGCTTCCCTGGCTTGCTCTCCGTGGCTTCTCAGCCTGCTCCCTGAAGCATCCAGGACACCTTTCCCTCTCACCCTGTGCTGGGCCTCTCATGCTAGTGAAGAAAATGAATCAGTCAAGAAGCTGCCTACAGGCTAAAGTGGTGGGGGCATTTGTCAGTTGAGGTTCTCTCTTCCCAGGTGACTATCTTGCTGTTCGGTTTGCTTTGGTTTGATTTGTTTATTTGTTTGTTTTCCAAGAGAGGGTTTCTCTATGTAGACCTGGCTGTCCTGGAACTAGTCCTGTAGACCAGGCTGGCCTCGAACTCAGAGATTCACCTGCCTCTGCCTCCTGAGTGCTGGGAATAATATGCTACCAGCTCCTGACAACTCTGTCTTGTATGAAGTTGACATAAAACTTTCCAGCACACTGACCAGCCCTGTCTTTGGTTGAGCAAAGCTTATTAACATTTCCATCACCTCAGTGCTCCCTCCTCCTCCTCTCCCTTCTCCCCAAGATACCAGCGAGGTCTGTTCCCTTGCCTGCTTTTAAGGGCTCTATGTATTATTAATAGACTGTATCACCAGTGCCTATAAAAGGGCTCTAGTATTTTACTGGCCCAGAACTTACTGTGTACCCTGTGCTAGCCTTAAGCTCCTAGTCTTCCCTGACAGGGTACTCTGGGATAAGCTGCCACAGTGGGTTGTTCACACACTAGTTTCAGTTAACATTCCTGCATGCTTGGATTTAGGTTGAATAGTCTGGCTGCAGGCCCTGAAAGGAGATGTGTCAAATTTGATGGTCCGTCGGTCCTGTGACAGGGTTTTGGGCTAGTCTGCCTTTAGACAGGGTTGTTACCTGGTTAAAGTAGCGACTGACTTAGAATCGTTCTCACAGACTGATGGGTGAGGCTATATTGTAGTACTCAGAGAGATAAAAAGAGCCCTCCCCCCATTCTGTCCCTTCCGCTGTCCAAGATGAGTGCCGGGGCCTCTGGGTAGTTGTGTACTTGGCACATTTTCCAGGAGCTCCATGTTAGGGCGTGTCTGTGAGGTAATGACTGACATTTAAATCCTGTCAGTGTGTTTTGTTGCTAACACAGCCCTGAGTTTGGAAGCTGTTTATAACCTTTGTTGCAACTCCCCTAGAATTTACATCAGAAACTGAGCTTATCTTAGAGTGTGCTCAGCCCTGAGTCATTATTATCCTGGGAGGGTGAGCTGGATTTTCATAAATAGCAAGAGGTCTGTCTGTGCCAAAGCCAAAGGATAAGGTCATTCAGGAAGGAGAGCCCTGCCTCAGCAAAGACCTGCCAGGCTTAGTAAGGAGGCCTTTCTAGGCTGCGCAGGGTCATTAGCCCTGTAGGCCTCCTGGTAGCGCCGCATGCAGGTGCCTTTCTGAATACTCTGGGAGAGAGCTTTCAGCACGCTTTCTGAAATGCCCTTTAGGGTTGCTTTCTCAGTTCAGTCTGTACTGGGGCTGCGAGTGGTGTGTGTGCGTGTGTGAGTGCGAGTGTGTGTGTGTGTGTGTGTGTGTGTGTGTGTGTGTCGGGGGAGCTGTTGTTTGACTTCCATGCTGTGCTCAGGGCTGCTGTGGAGGAAGCACCTCTGTAGGACTGTCTTTCTACCTCAGAATGCCCCTTCTAAAATCAGGTAGGAGAGTATATATGCGCCCACATGTCAACCACCAAACTTGCAGCCAGAGACAACAAAATGTAAGACTAGCAGCCCTGAGTTTAGTGAATATGGTGTAGGCCACACAAGGCTTCCTGAGGCAAGAGTCTGTTGACTCCAGTTGGCAAGGCCTGCAGCTCTCTGTCTCCCTCCACCCCATTTACTCCTGCTCTGCTCCCTGTGTGCCAGGCGTATTCTTCAGTTCGTCCACACGACTCTTGGGTCTGCTACAAAGTCAACACAGACTTTCCTTTGCAGCCCAGAGGCAGAGCCTGTCCCCGACGTAGAAGATACTGTAGAGAAAGCAAGGGACAGAGTCTGAGGAGGGTGGGGCTTTGCAAACAGAGGCCAGGGACCCTCACTGACAGGTCCCATAGGAGTTAGGCTTAAGGCCTAAAAGATCCAGGAAGAATGTGTAGACACAGACAGCACCCGGGAACAAAGCTGAGGTGGGAGAGTGCTTACAGCCACAGCTCACCGCACTAGAGTGTACACTGTGCAGGGACTGGTCATGGTGTGACGACTTCAGACTTTATCCCCAATGAGAAGGGGACCCAGGGCAGGCAAGTCGGCAGTTTTATAGGTTTCTTGTCAGCATACTGCAAGAGCACAGCAGTAGGCCGAGTCTAGAAGCAGGGAACCAGTGTGGTTAGTGTGACATGGCCTGCACAGGGCCGTGGTCAAATTCTGGCTGTATTTTAAAGACGAGTCTAGAAAAATCCTCAGGCAGGTTGGATGAGAACATAATCATAATAATAATGCATGGTGAATGTGTCAAGGGTTTTGGAAAGAGCAACTTCCTTCTCCTGAGATGTGGAACTGCAGCCAAGAATCCCGTTCTGGATATCATTTGGATATTGGGTTAAAGACGGTTATTAAATATCTAGATGCTCTCTTAAATGCCAGGAGAGGGGCATGGTCTGGGCTGGGGATTAAACTTTGGGACTCATTGCTTTCCCCACTAACAACTTGCTCTAAAGAAAGGATTGTGAGCCCAGAAATTTACATCTCCGTCCCCTGGACAGGGATAAGTGGGAACTCCCCTTGCCTCTCAGAGGAGGAGACCATGTTTGTCTGGGTTTGCCATAGGAGGCAGCAGGCAGGACTTAGAATTGGCCACTGTGGTCCTTCAGCTGCTAGGATATCTGCCACTTGAGAGCTTTTCAGATTGCTAGGGTGGTTCAACCTGTACCAGCAAACAGAAAAGGCAGGGCTGAGAAAACGTCAGTAGACACACTGTGTAGACTTGCCAAAAACAGCTGAAGAAGGAGAACGAGTCTGCAGAAAATTACTCAGAATTAAGAAAGGGAATCGCAGGGATACTGACAGGGTTAATGTCTAGGCTCCCAAAAGGCCTAGAAGGAGGGAAGAAAAAACTGAGCCTCATAACTGAAAGCAGAAATGGAGGGAGAGCAGACAGAGCTAAGCAACGATACGGTGGGTCTACCAGGTAGAGAGCCGCAGACCCCAGCAAGCCGCAGGACTGCGCTCAGACACATCAGAGTACAAATAAACTTTCTTGCAAGTAGGAGGCACCTGGGACATTCTTATAAAGAAGCAGTGGTTACCATGGCTGCTTCTGCAGCAGAAACTGTAGTCCAGACACCAACAGAGACATAGTGACATGCCGAAGAGGAGCCCTACACACAGAGAGGGTGGCTCCGCCAGACCCAGCCATTACGCCTCTTTTGTAAGCACTCTAGATTCTGAAGCAGGAGAATTGCTGTGAGGTCCAGGCTAGGTCTCAGCACCCATCTCCAGACCCCCAAAAGAAGGTGAAATGGGGGTAATTATCAAATCAGGAAAGAGGAACAAAGTTTCTGTCTCAGACTCAGTATTTTAACAACTGTCCATGATGACACAGCCTTCACGGGCATAGATTAGACTTGGTAAGGTTGACAGTTACGTGCAAAAAGATAACACAGCACTTTGATTTAATCTTGGAAATCTGTGCAAGAATGAGCTCAAAATAGAACAAAGATATCAGACCACACGGAGTTTTGAAGTCCACAGAAGTCACATACTCTTTCCCAGTGATGGAGACTGAGGGGCTTGGCCCTGGGGGCTCATGGGAGTCTTGAGCATGTGTACTACACTCTGGAGAAAACGATGCTGTCAGTGCCCACCCTCGTAGTCATTTCTTGCTCTCAACATGTAGGAACTTGTTGTGTTAAAAGCACTTGCTGCAAAAGCCTGGCTACCTGTGTTCAATCCCAGAACCCCATACAAAGGTGGAAAAAGAGAACCAACCCCACCAAGTTATCCACTGACCCCATGAACTCATGCTCTTGTGTGTCTGCATTTACACATCACACACCCAGTAATAACAAACATTCAACAAGTGCATGGCTTATTCTGTGAGCAGCCGGGTACATTCCTCTGGTCCGCCAGCCATGATCTCAGTAACCTGATTTGCATATTTATATGGCTCAGCATCTGTGTATAAGGTTAATGAATGACCGTGTGAAGTATGGTAAAAAGCAGATGTTTGAAACCCAAGCTTGTTCCAGCAGTCAGGTAAAATACGTTTATCAGAGACAGTAAAAGGAACTACAGTACTTGTGCCTACAGCTGCCACCCCTGACCCCATGTTAGGCAAGTGCTCTGTCAGGGAGCTAACCCCCCAGCCTTTGGTACTGGCTTTCTAGTTTTCTTGTACCTCCCACGTGAAGTATGAGCTGCAAAAATCCTTATCTCTGCGTACTGTTTTGGTGTGTCCATGAGCATATCATCTGGGAATTGATAGCCAGCTGATTTGGAATTGGGGATTGGGAATATTTTGTCTTCCTTCATAAAATCAACACACAGCATATGCTTTGCTGTCTGACCACTAGCCTGTACGGATGCCAAGCCAGCCCACAGGAGGACGAGAAGTAAGACCCCAGCTGCCTGGTGCACCGACGCTGCCTAATTGTTGCTTGCTACAGTTTTTCTTCCCTATGAGAACCTTTAATAGTTTTAACAAGTTAAAATTAAGGCGCAACAGACAGCACATATTTTAACACACAGTTTGGAAAGTATTGATATAGACACAGCCACGAAACCATAACCATGGTGGAGGTAGGGAGCGCGCCCAGCACCTCTGTTCTAATGCAGCCCTGCACTGCTCACCAGTCTGGAAAGTGATGCTCTTGTTCTCTCTCTGGTGCTGCTTGGGCCTGAGCTCAGCCTTGGGTGCTGGCCGAGCACTCGGTCCGTGAGGCACGTCCACAGCCTAGATGGTGGTGTGACATCATATTATGTGGCCTTCTCCATTCACTTAGACAGTTATTTTTGGATTCATCCATACTGTGAATTACAGTATTACTTACCTTTTTGTTGCTAAATAGTGATGTATTCTGTTCACATCCACAGTCTGTCTGTATGGACAGACATCCGCTTCTTTCTCCGTTTGGCTGGTGTGAGTAGAGCAGCTGTGAACAGTTGTGTCCAAGCCTCCATGTGGCTCGACGCTTTCCGTTAGCCGAGCTGGATGCTTAGGACTAAAGTGGTTTACCCCGCCAGCGTGTGTGCTTGGCTTTAGTGAGTTGCTAAAGGTTCCAGCAGTGGGAGTTCTACTGTAGGTGGCTTCCCTTTTTTTGAGACAGGGTTTTTCTGTGTAGCCTGGCTGTCCTGGAATCCACTCTGTAGACCAGGCTGGCCTGACACAGAGATCAACCTGCTTCTGCTCCTGAGTGCTGGGCCTAAAGGCCTGAGCCACCACAGCCAGGCAGCTTAGCACATTCTTAATATCATTCAGATCTGAAAGTGTTGATACTGGGGAAGCCCAGCATGTCTGCTCCTCCTTGGTTTGTCTTGAACTCCTGTCTCCAGCTGACAGAACCCATGCTGGTTTCCTGCTTTGTTTATTTAGGGTGTTGAGTGATCTGGTTTACATTTAGCAGTCAGTTGGGTTTTATCTGTGGAGTAAGGCACATCCCTGCCTGTCCTCACATCACCCACTGAAAAGACTTTCTCTTCTCTGTCTTTGGGTGGCCATGGAATTAGGTGAGACTGGCATTCTGTCTCTCGAAGGTATTTGTCTAGCTTGGTGTCAGTGCCACATGGTGAATCTTGAAAACACCTGAATTGTTTTATCTAATGTTTTTGGCCAGTTGTTTTGCTGAATCCTGGTCATTTTTGTTTCCACATGAATTTTAGAATCAGTGTCAGTTTCTACAAATTCCTCTAGCAGAAGTTTTTTTTTTTTACAAGATGGAGTTCATTACTCTTGAGGGAAGTAGTCGGTGCTGGGGATTAAACGGAGTACCTGTCACATGCCAGAGAAACCAGGCTACATTCTCCTGTGGAAGGGTGGAGCACATCACCAGAGCTGGTATTTACTGTACACCCTGTCTTGCCAAAGTGCTCTCCGGCTTCCCTGTCCTCGGGTGCAGGTGAACTGGGCTGTGACTTCAGGAGTACCTGGGTGCGCTCGGGGACTGTCTTTCCTTTGACGTGGGCGAGCTGCTTGCTGCCCGTGTCTCTCAGAAATAAGCACTGTCGGTCAGAATTGCGGGAGAAATGACAGGAGCCCTCTGTGGAACCAGAATGGCCAAGTACACTCACCTGCCCCACTTCCCCTTCCTTTATTTTTTCTTTTCACAAGAAACTGGCCTTGGATATATTTCAGGGTCTGTGGGTCACTAGACCTGACAGCTGTGCCTGTCTGTCCATCTGAATGTCCATCTCCATCTTGGTCTACCCCTGTGGCCTACCCTCTACCCCATTCTCCTGTCCCACTGTGGCCTCCTGCACCAGGAGCATTTAAAAAGGAAAATATGTAGACATGAATGACACGTGATAACAAATACAGAACAGTCCAGGGAGACTGGATTTTTAAATTCTCATTTATCTTATTTTCCTTCATCACCGTTTTTGGTTGTTCTCTCCGTTCCCTTTCTTAGTAAAGAGTTTCTTAAAACCCTGTGTTGCCTGATGTCACTTGATTTTGGTTCAGACACTAGAGAAGTATTAGTTCAGTATGGTGATGATAGCTTTTCAGGGTTGTAAGCTGCAGGCACCGCTCTGCCAACACACAAGCATTTCTCGTCTTATGTGTAACTCGGATACAGAGAAGCGTTTCACCATAAAACCCTTCTTGTGGTTTTCAGCCCCAGACACTCCTCTTAACTATGATAAGGAAATGTCATGACATTAACACTAAGTAATTCGATACCTGAAGTGCGTTGCTAGGCTTTCTGTGATGGACAGCTTGGCTTTCTGTGATGACCCTGTGCTGCTCTCTAGAGCCGAGCCGCTGAGACTGTGGGCTTCCTGTGCTCCCAGCACTTGTTGCGGCATCTTTTTGCATGGATGCATTAAATGAGCGGTTTTTGTTTCTCCTGTGATCTTGACGCCATCTTAAAAGGTATTTGGAAGAAGCATCGTCCGGTCTCTAGCTGGTCCTTGAACCCTCATGTCCTCCCAGTTCTGTATTAAGTCTCACTTGAATTTTGCACTTTTTGAGATTTCCTCTCACAGTGGGCACACTTCGCCCAGGTTTTCAGATGTATTAGCATTGCGTTTGCAGCATCTGGTATCCTTAACCTGAGTCCTACTTTGGCAGAGCTGCGTGGCTCTCATCTAAGGCCCTCACCACACGTTTGCAGCTCTGTAAGGGCTTTCTTCCCTGGATGTTTTTATTCCTTTTCTTTAAGTTCACATATTTAGCTTACTGGTGTTTACTTTTTACTTTTACATCACGTTACTATGGGGACACACAGATAAGAACACTGTGCAGCTATGCAGGTAGATTAAGGGACCCAGACACTTGTGCCGTCCCCAGTGCCATCTCAGTGGCCTCTCTACAGTTAGCTGTGCTTGGAAGCTGCTGGCCATGTGCTGGCTCTTCGTCTCCATCTCTTACCTTTTCATACATTCACTACTCCACCCCATACACACAAGGAAAAAAAGCTGACAGAGCTGGAACCAGGAAAACAGCATTACGTCTTCTCTCTCAGCTCATGCCCTTTGGCTGAACAGTGGTCTTCGGTGATGAAAAGTTTACATTTTATGCTAACGGAATGCTTGCCACCCATTTTTATGTGGCACTATTATTGTTTTTATATTACACTTAAAAATTCAATGTACAGTCTTTAGTAGTAAAATATATATGTGAACTACACACACACAAACACACACAAACATACACACACACACACACACATCTCAAGTTACAAGTAACTTTGGGCCTTAAAAAGAGGCCAGCAGTAATCAATCTCCCTTAGGTGGTTCTTAAGTCTCCCATTCAGTTTTTGTCTGTCTGATCTGTCCAGTTAGAAGAGGTATGTTGAGGTGCCCACTTGCTGTGGTGTTGGTGTGAATTCCTTGTTTCTTACAGAGATTCCCATGCTGGATCGGTGCAGCGCTTTTGTGCCTGCTGAGGTCTGGTCCTGCGCAGTCACTGTCTTCAGCACCCTGTTCTCCATGCAGTGTGCTGGCCTGTGTCATTCCTGTGACAAGTGCTGTGACTGACTCAAGTGACAGTCCCCTCTCCACGCATCTCTACCCAGCCTCCTCTTTATCTCCTGGGTGTCTTTGAGCCAGAGTCTTGCTTTGCAGCCGAGGTTGGCTTTCTGTGCCAACCTCCAGAGACGCTGGTTTACAGGCTTAAGGCCACCATGTGTGGCTGCCTAGCTTATTTTCCACCCCTGAGCCACTGCGGAACTGCGTGTCCCATGATGGTGTGGAGCTTGCGTGTGTTGTGTTAGGAGGCAGCTTTACCCTGTTCTCAAGTTCCTTACTTGAGCAGAAAGCCATGGAGTAAAGATGCTTTGTGTCCCTCTGGATGTCTGGCTTCTTTCTCACCTCATATCTTCAATACCTAGAGGCCTTACAGATACTTCTGTAGTTTCTTATTTTGCTTAGTGTGTGTGTGTGGGGGGGGGGGGTTGTGTGCCGTGGCCTGCATGCCTATGGAGGTCAGAAGACAACGGTGTGGAGTTGGAGGTCTCCTGCTGTGGGTGCTGGGAACTGTCATTTAGTCAGACCTGCAAAAGCCTGCATCGACTGGCAGAGCCTTCCCGGTACAGCCTTTAAGCCATCAGTGTGCGTCAGTGTGCACCCTGATTGGTTACATTTCTGCAACTGTAGGTGAGTTCTGCACTTGTCTTTTTCCTCACAGTTGTGTTTTACTGTGGTGTTTCTCTTCAGGAGTCTCACTGGTGGGTTAGGGGACGAGCCCTCGGCCTTGAGTGTCTCTCTCTTAAGGTCCAATTGTTAATCACACTGATAACATGACGTCAGTAAAAATGTCTGAAATCACAGGAGGCGATGAGATACTGAAACTGGTGTCTTCCTCAGGGGCTTGGTAGATAGAGGCCAGGTCTGAGCCTGAACCCGGACTTCATCCCCACCCCTGGCTGTGAAAGCACCTAAGATCCCAGCACTGTGGGCTGCAAGCAGGAGGACGCTTCAGGTTCATTTGCCAGCAGGCCAAGTCTAATGGGCCCCAGGTTTAGTGAGAGACCCCTGGTTGTTTGAAAACATAATGTGGAGAGCAACCAAGAAAAACAGCCAGCGTCACACACAACACACACATAAAGACACAGATACACACACACACACAAACACACACACACAGAGACACAGATAAACACACACAGACACATACATACAAACACACAGACACACACATACAGACACTTAAAGATACACACAGACACACACGTACTTCATAAGCCAGGTGTAGTGCTTCACACAGGTCATCTTAGAACACAGGAGGTTGAGATAGGAGGATTGTAGCAGTGAGGGCTATACAGTGGAACCCTGTTTCGAAGAGAGAGAGAGAGAGAGAGAGAGAGAGAGAGAGAGAGAGAGAGAGAGAGACAGACAGACAGACAGACAGACGGACAAAAAGGGAAAAAAAGAGAAAGGAAGGAAAGTTTTTAAAACTTCATACTTAAATCTACCAGTCCTCATTTTTTTAAATTTAAGAATAGAAATAACAATTGAGCTAGCATTAATTTCTGCAGTACAAAGTGGGAGTCATTTTGGATGTGCGCTTTGGTGGCAGCCTGTACGACTGTTTGATCCAAAAGGGTGAACTGTGTCTCTTTCTCAGCCTAATGAGCCTCAGCTGCTGGTCTTCAGGCATCACCACTCTGTGGCACTCGCAGTAGGGTGTGCTGTCTGGAAACGGGACGTGGCATCAGCAGGGCCTTGGAATTTATTGGTTGCATTAATTATTCTTAATACGTCTATGGTCACTAGCATCTCATGGCAGAGGAAATCTTGAGACAGATGTGGGGGTTCCTGATGAGCAGGGAGGTATGGTGGGACAGGCTGGGGGTATGGCCTGGCAGAGGGGCTGGCATTTTGTGGAGACTTTTGGGACAAGCTTCTCCTTGGTGTAAGACTCACCCCCCAACAAATGACCGTGCTGAAGAAGCTGGGTGCTCACTGGGCTATATCTGGCTGGCTTTCAGTATGTACAGAGCCATTTGCTGTTAAGTTTTGCAGCTCAAAGCCAGTGCCCACAAAGTGTGCCATAACCACTTATCTCTCCTAAATTAACTGTCTGTGGAATGGGTAGTAAATACTGCTTTGAGACCAGTGATGTACCAGCTTACTGTTTCAGAAAGTGGGGAACTGAGCTACGCCAGAACCATTGACCTGGTCTGTTGATGGCAGTTAGGGGCCTGGAGCAGACTGCCTGACTTTATCTGCTTGTCCTGAGGTTTTGGGAATGAGACTTGACCCTTGGAGTCTGCTCACCATGCATGCACGCATGTATGTTTGCATGTATGTAGTCAGATATGTTTTACATGGCCCTGTGAGAACACGGGGAGCTTATGTGAAAATAAACTCTGAGTGTTCTGGCCCCCAAGTGTGACCAGGTACAAGTAGCAGTAGTTTAGCTTGTTTTATCTGTCTCCTCTGGCCTTACTTGTCTGATAAATCATTACTCCTGAGCGGGCATCAGGAGGTGTGGTTCTTGTAGGACAGCCCACATGGCTCACTTGATTCTGGTCACATTCTGGTCTGGGAGCTTTTCTAAACCAACCTTGGTGGGTGGAGCTTATCAGAGCTGGTAGTGGCTGTGGGTCTTTCCTTCCCTTCCTCCCTTCTTTCTTCCCTCCCTCCCTCCCCCCTCCTTCCTCCCTCTCTCCGTGTGTGTGTGTGTGTGTGTGTGTGTGTGTGTGTGTGTGTGTGTGTGTGTAAGCCATAGGTAGCAGGTGATTCCTCAGTTGCTTGTATCCCCCCTTGTATTTACGATTTATTGACATTCTCTTGAACCTGGAGCTCAGCAACTGGTCATGCTAGCTGGCTGGTCAGCTGCTCCACTGATCCGGCTTGTCTCAGCATCCCCTGTTGTTGGTTACAACTGAGCCTGTCCTGACCACATTCATGTGGGTGGCTGGGGATTTGAACTCAGGTTCTCATGCTCATTTGTCAAGCATGTCACCGCTGAGCCACCTGCTCAGCCCTTCTCTTGAGTTTCCTTTTTTTCCCCCTCTTCCCACCATTTTAAGACTATGTTAGATTTTTATTATGTGAATTTGTATTAGAATTGTTGAGAATAAGCTGAATGCCCCTCAGTTTTCCTAACCTCCATGATAAAGGTTATACTGATTCTTCCTGGCTTTGCAGCAGCTGTGGGGATCCAGTGGACAGTGAGTGTAGCACGATTCAGAAGGGCTGGGCTCGTCCTGTGTGCGTGTACTCCGATCCATTGTGAAGCAAGAGTCTCCGGTATCCGGCTCTCCTGGGGAAGGCATCTCGTCTCTGCCGCTGTGAGGGTCTGAGGTGTGTTCATGAGTCACTCACGTGGAAAGGTGGTTGGCTGGCGGCGTCTACGTCAGCGGAGTGCTTGTTAAGTGTGGGTGCTTAGCGCTGCTGAAAGGGATCAAGTGATGTTTCTGAGGGTTGTATGTTTCAGGACTTCTACCAGGCATGCCTAGGAATTCCGACCTCGTGTCGGAGTGTGTGCTGTGTACCTGTGCTCTGTTCCCTGTCTTCCTCGTAGTTTGCTTGCTTGTGGGTAGCCATGGCTCCCTGCCCTGCAGGAGCCTGTGATACTCATCCTGGAAACTTGAAGCACCTTTTCCCCTGCTGTGAGGACCTTCCTGCCTCAGTTGGACCTTGCTTGCCTTGGGGGAAAGGAGCAGGTGATGATGGTAAAGCTCAGCTGTACCTGGCTAGTCCTTTAACTCCTCTGCACGAAGAACAACGCTGAAGAGACAGCTCAGCAGTTAAGAGCACTTGTTGCTCTTCCAAGAGGACCCAGTTTGGTTCCCAGCATCTACACAGGGCAGCTCACAACTGTCTGTGATTTCAGTAGGGGATCCCATTCTCTCTTCTGTACAATGTGGCACACACAGACACATAGGACTTTTTTTTTTTTCATGATGAATATTCAGGAGCTGTTTGTATTTGTGCTTTCCAAGAGGGTAAAAAGCATTAGTCAGAAGTGTCAAAGACGGTTTTAAAGAGCTGGCCGTTGAATTTTTATAAGTCAGTGATTGCTCTGAATCAGAGCTGTCCCCACCCAGTGCTTGTTATTCAAAGTGCTAATTATTATTATTATTAATTATTTTATTGATTTGTCTCATGAATGTGCACACATGTGCCTTAGTTTTGGTTCCATAAAAACATTCCATGACAGCCCTTTTTGTGTGTGACTTTAAGGTATCACTTCTAGCTTCAGTTAAAACAGTAGAACTCTTAACCATGGCATTCACCATAGCGGCTGTTCCAGGCTGGTCTCAGCTGTTGCTACTTACTGAGCTAATTAACAGAGATGCGGCCAGCACCGAGGAGTAGTGGGCAGCATTCTTTTTTCCTGAAGGCCCTGGAGAGCCCCTGGTCAGGAATGCAGGGGAGGGTCTTGCTGACACCAGGCCCCCTCTTTGAATCTCTGGGCTTGCCATATAAGTTTGAGTCGCTGCCCACAGTTTGTGACCCTGTCTCTGACTGGAACGGGTGTCTGTGGCAAGGCTGTTTTCACGGGTGTGAGGCTCATTAGGGTGCAGTCCTGCTTGAGGAGTTGTTCAGCTTGTGACAAGATTCTTCAGCATTTCTGGTGTTTTCCTGAGGCTGCCCAAAAGTCTTCTAAGTAAACACTTCACATCAGTCAACCAGAATTGTTTCCTTGTTGCCAGAGCTTTGTGTGTGTGTGTGTGTGTGTGTGTGTGTGTGTTGGGAGTGGGGATGGGGGAACTGAGGGTTGTGTGCTCACTGTTCTGCCCTAGACAGTGGTGAGTCAGTATGTGGACAGTAATGTGATCACTTGTCCCTAGGATCGTGCTTTCTTTTGTAACAATGTTCAACCCAGGATCCAGGACAGCTGTAGATTCAGCCTGGCACAAGATTGTACTTAAAACACTATGAGGAGTTTTGTGTGGTTATTTTCCCTCTTGTAACTTGATTCAATGGCTCTGACGAATGAAATTTATAGACTTTGTGGATGTCAAAGGGATGGCACACATGCTAGAATGTTCTGTGCTGACTAACTCTTAGTGGATTTCCCTTTGAGGCTAGGTCCGGGAGACAGATGTGTGTCCACTGAGTACTTTACTGAGTACCAAATGTATAACAACCTTTCAGAGGTGGGCTAGAAACACAGACCTCACTCAGTAAGGAGGACAGAACTGCTTTGGCTGAGCCTGTATTTTAGGAGGCAGGCACATGGGCAGAAGAGGTTGCATGCTACGTGGTGATCGGTGGGGTGATTGAAAGTGAGTGTGGAAGACAGATAACTGTTACAGTGGGTGTGTGGACAGACACAGTGGGAGTGTGGACAACAGTGTTACAGTGGGTGTGTAGACACACAGTGGGAGTGCTGTAAGGAACCTGGTAGTCTCAAGTTGATGTGCTACAGATTGTTGGGTTCTGTTCCCATTTCTCCTGCCATCAGGGCTCAGGAAGATCCTTCCCAGCTTTGAAACATCCTTCCCCATGGCCTCCTGGGGCCCTGGAGCAGTGTGGGAGCAGCCTCGCTGCACTGAACAGACACAGATGGAGGGAGTTTGAACTTGCAGTTGCTGTAGAAGGGAGTTTTAAAAGTGTTGAGGGTGTGAGAGTGAGCATCTATATTCCCCACAAAAGTTTAAGCACATGGACCATGAACTTGTTAAACCTGGGCTGTGCTTCACGTGTGTGCGCAGATGTCTGTTTTAGCTGTTGCCCTATCCATAAGGAATCTGGGGCAGCCCCGGGCTTTACAATAAAATAGCCACCTTGGAAGCTGCTTCTTTGTTTCCTTATTTAGCACACAAAACCATTTGACACCCAAAACATGCAAATGCTGATGTAATGCACGTAGGAAAGTCAGAGAATTGTGGAAAATTAATACATATTGGGGGCGTGCATTACTTTATGGAAAGGCTGATAGAATGCTATTATTCACTAACCATATATGTTTACTAAAGTCATCGTCATAAGCAAAGTCCTATTAAATGCTCTCCTATACTTTCCACTAAGTGTCTGATGACTGTTTATTTTTGTCGGTGTGAATATTAAAGAAAAGCTAAGCAGAAGCAATCTTAATATCTTGCTGATTACGTTCCAGAATAAAAAAGGCAGAACATTAAGCCTGCACGCCATTTGCTATAATTACTCCGAGTGAAATGTTGCTGGAGCTGTCAGGCTGTGATTGAGACTCGCTGATGGTTGGCACCAGCTGCGCGCATTAATTGTCTGCAGCAAGCACACCCCACACTCACTCACCATTCGGAGGCACACACTTTCCGTTCACCGCGCTGTGAAGCATCTCACGAATGAATGAGGAGGAACGCTGTTTGCTCCTGATTTAGCTCTCACTTCCCTTCCACACAAAATTCTTTCCCTCAGCCCCACACAGCTCTGTGGATGTGAGCTCCAGGCCCTGTGCAGCCGAGCATCAGGAGGGGCACTGGGTTTATTTCAGAGAGACCTTGGGGAGCCTGTTTCTGATTAGGTTTGGAGGCTGTGAGGTTTAACTCTTCCTAGGCACACGGACTCTAACCTGGCATTAGTAGTTTGAATAAGGGAGTCAGGTAGTCAAGCGTCTGTTTTCTTTCTCATTCAACTTCCAAGTGGGCCTTTCCATAGAGAGTACAAAATGTAGGCATTTTCAGGAACACTGACACATCCATTTTTGTTAAATGATGACTCCCGGTTTGCAGTTCATGTGGACTGTGCACAGGTGTCTGTGTGGGCGAGTCACTGTGGCGTTTGATTGGCAGGTACCTCACAGAGCAGCATTCAGGTTGTGCCAGTTTGTCAAGTACAACTAACTCATATTTACCACAGTCGTAATTGAGCAAAGATTCCAAATGTGCATTTAGATTTTTTGCCTAATGGGATGTCTGTTTTAAATCTTAAGGGAACCCAAATAATGTGAAATGTGGTTTATCTGTGTGCTTAGACTAGGAAGTATTTCTGTGTTGTTGGCGATGGCCCCGAGGCTCCCTAGCTGCTGTTTGGAGTCCCGAGTCTGTTATGTTTTCTGAAAGCAGTTTCCCTAGAGCACAGGCCTGTATCTGTTGGTTGGGACCAGAGCCCAGTGTTGGCAGAGATCTGCTGGGTGCTCTGGAACTCCCATGAGTTCTGTCCCTTCAGAACCCCGTTCTCGGTCCTGAGGACC
Source organism: Micromys minutus (assembly GCF_963924665.1). Lineage (NCBI taxonomy): Eukaryota > Metazoa > Chordata > Mammalia > Rodentia > Muridae > Micromys > Micromys minutus. Next base: position 101,711,671 of record NC_137969.1, read on the forward strand.
TTCCATAACTCTTTTCCTTGCCCTAACCAAAGTCAATTATAGTTGCTCACACACCTCTGAAAGAATATAATTGGTTTAAGAAGTGTGTGCTTCTCAAAGTCAGGGTGTGATGTACACACCTATAACCCTATACTCAGCCTGCTCACACACAGTGAGTTCCAGGCTATCCTGAGCTACCTAGCCGTACTGTTTTAAATTCTACTTACCTTATTGCTACTTGAGATGTTCAGGAATGCATACATATAAAGTCCATATGTATCCGTCAATCTACCCCACTCCCTCCCTCCCAATTCTTCCCCTGCCCACCAATATTTTTCTCTCCCAACATCATATACTCTTTTAGTGTAAAAAACCTACTAAGCGCACTTAGTGCTGCTTAGATGTGCATGGGTGTGGGGACATCATCTACTGGAACACGGGCAGCTTCTCCTGAAGAAAATGGACTTCTCCCAGCGGCCATCAGTTGCCAGTGGCTCCTCAGCTAGGGGAGGGACAGAATGAGCCATTCCCCTTCCATGTGTCTCCAAACATACGAAGCCACAATCATCCTTTCAGAGTCTAATACCGAGTTTTACTTTTATGGCACTAGGTCTTCCGGCAGATGATAGCCTGGTGCTGCCCCAGGACTGGTCTTCCTGAGGCAGGTGTGTCTAGCCAGGCGCTCACCACCGTGCTCTATAGCTCAGGTTTGCAGGTTTGTCCTGTGAGGTTTGTCTAATGTTGCTTCCGGCGCCTTAGCATGAGAAAGCTGCAGCTGGTCCCTGGAGATGAGCTGAGTTTTATACGCAGGCAGGCAAACTCTTAAAGCAGGGCTTGCACTGAATTCTTATGTGATGGTCCAGCTTCCTTTTGCTCTTGTTTTATTTAAGGAGGCCCTGTCCAGATGAGAAGGAGACTATGACTACCAAAGCATTAGGTTTGAAATTCGTTCAGAATAGAATCCCTATGAAGGCCTGAAAAGAAGCGAACCCCACTTGTTTGAGTGAGTGTGAGCTAAATCGCTAAATCGGAGAGTGCTCATTTGCACGGAGGATTCACTCTGTGACATTTGAGTCTCCGTCCTTCTCTGTCAAGTCTTTCCACCTTGGGTGGATCCTACCGGCATTTAGCATATCTGAATTAACCCATTTTTTTGTGAGGGAGTTCATAAGAAAATGTTTCTTAGGTATGTAGAAGATGTTAAGCATCTAAAACATCTAATCACAGCCCCTCACCGGGCAACGTCACAGTGTGTAGTCACTTAGACCCATCCTCAGATGTTGTGCAAGGTGTCGTGTCCTTGGGTGTATTTACAAGTATCACAGTGAAACATGCATGGGTTTTCTGGAAGCAGAGGTAAAGGAATGGCTGCTGCTAGTACACTACCATCAGAACCGGAAGGCTTTGGGGATGTTTCAACAGTTTTGCTTATCCCAGAGGGTGTCAGCTTTGTACATCCTTAGAGCTCACAGACGCAGCGGGTTTTATGCCCCCTTCCCCATTATGATGGAGCCCTTTGTCCTTTACAGAAATGTCCCATGGGAAGGGGCACCCATAGTGGTGGGGCTAATGCAGTTCAGCATGTAGGCAGCACACACTTGACAGGTGCTGACCTAGCCTTGGGAAATGTCTGGAGATAATGCTGCAGGGTGAGTAGGTGTGAGGAGAACGAGGAGAAAGAGGAGCTCACTGTGGCCACAGCAAGGCTCGGCACCTCTTTAAATGCCCCCCTGCCCCCCGGTGCTACTTCATAACACTGTAAAACTGCATTAAAGTATTAGATGAGAAAAGCATATAGCTAGATCATCTCTGATTGGCAGGTGGTTACTAAGTACTGGTGTCTCTTGATGCTGTTCCTGAAGATTGTATTTAGAGAACTCAGCACTGATGGAGCAGTGTGAGTGAAGTGGGTGGTAAACATGGAGTGTCTTCTCCAGTTACTACCTCACTTGAGCGATTTCTTTTCTTTTCTTTTTTTTTTAACAAGTTCCATGAGCTACTATTGGCGGATCTAGTCATTTTTTAATTCAACAGAGAAAAACATCTACTCGATTGAGTGCATTTTAGAACTCTAGTCTTGTCTTGTTCAGGAGCACATTGTTCCTTAAGTCTCACTACCCTGAAACAGACCAGCTTTGCCTTTATACTTTAAGGACCTAGGAAATTGGACAAGTCTATAAAACAGCTATTTTCAGATACTACACTACAGATATTACAGGCATGTGATCCAATAGGAAAATCTAAAATTCCTGTGCCTTTCTGCACACCACCATTAATCAGAAGGGCGGAGTATATTAGTCAGGTGACCAGAAGTATCCTGCAGGCCGGAGTGTATTATTAGGTGGGTGACCAGAAGTGTGAAGCGGGTGGGAAACCCCTGCACCTTTCTGCATACTGCCTGCATACAGCAGGCCGGGCTGCTTCAGGTGACTGAGCAGAAGTGCACAGCAGGCCGGACACAGCAAGCCAGAGTGCATTAGGTGAGTAACCGGTAGAAGCCAGAAAAGCTCGGCAAATTTAAACCAGGACGACCTTGAATTTGCTACTGCATCTCAGGATGTTTTGCTATATAGTAAAGTATACAAGTCCAAGCAAAGAACAAAGAACTGTAAGAATAACTTGCATTTGCAGTCACCTGGCATTGGCTGGGGAATGACTGAAAAAGCCCGGGCACACCATACTGGCCAACAAGCAGCAGTTACTACTCTGTGGTTTCTGCTATAAGCTCCTGCCTTTAAAGTCCATCAGTGGTAGACTGTGAGTCAAATAATCTTTTCCCTTTCCTAAGTCGCTTTGGCTCAGTGTTTTATCACAGCATGAGAAAGGAAGCCAGAACACTGTTTAACCAATACACAAATTGTTAGATTCAGGTTGACAAACTGGGGAAACGGGACCTTTGATAAAGATAGAGAATCAGCAGAAGGGGGCCTAAAAACCTAAGGGTTTAAAAGCAGAAGGTAAACATGGCAAAAGGAAGGGAGGTAAAAGGCAAAGCCAGCGGAACCCCCAGGGCAGAATGAGCAGGATGAAATTAAAAGCAAAGTAGATGCTGCAGAAGAAAAGCTCAGTGAATCTGAAAACACAGAAATAGAAACATTAAAGCAAACACAAAAAGGAGAGAACCCTGAAGAAGCCATGAAGTTGGCTGTGGATCAGAGTCATAGCTGACTGAAAGAAGGAAGTCCTGACCAGAGTTTTCCAGAATAGGTACAAACTAATGACTTACCTTTTAAAGACTCACATTGTACACAGTGTGTTGTGAATGGTGTCACTGGGAGATTTAAAAGTACAGATTTATATAATTTTCTCTCAGCCCCCCAACCCACTGAGAAAGATATTGCAGATTGACTCCTAAAAAGAAAAAAGAAAATAAAATCCATATAGCTAATAAACAGGCAGTAAAGACAAAACAGAATGGAAGGCCTGAAGGACAGATTAGGATTAGAAAGGGGAAGTTACAAGTGACACAGAGTTTCACTAAATACATTCTTTTACACAATGCAGTCAAAAGGAAGAAATCATTGGGCTGAGGAAACAGCTCACTTACATGCTGATTAAGTCAGGACAGGCTGCAGCTAAGGATGGGAGAGTGTGCCGCACTGCTGGTACAGAGGGAAGCTGTAGTGTATCAGAGCAGACATGCTGGGTCTCAGGACGATGGTGCAGTATCATAACAACAGTGTATCTGTCAGGAAAACACAGCCTGTGCTCAGGCAGGTATAACAAAACTTCAGAAAACAAAAAGTGAAAAAGGAGAAGAAGGTGGAGGGGTAGCTGAGGCAGAAGAGTTGCTGTGAGTTTGAAGCCAGCCTGGTATACACAGTGAAACTGTTTCAAAGACTGAGGAGAAACACACTATTTAAAGTTGTTGATTATGTAATGCTAGGGCAAGTCAGCTTTTGCAGACCTGGGAAACCTGGGCTGCCCTGTCAGGGCCTGGCTTCACTCTTCACATTACCCCACCCTCAGACGGGCTTGCAAGATACTTGAAATGCTCATCAAAACCTAGTGGTGAGCCCTGAGTGAAAACCCCAAGTGTTAGAATTGAAATCATGCAGACTAGCTCTGAGCCCAGCAGAATTGGTGACAGAAAACTGTATGACACAGACCCAGATTCCTGGAAATGAGAACACTTGTTAGTCACCTATGAGCCAGAGGAGAATTTACAAGAGACTATAAAACATTACTTTGAACTTAATGAAATGAAAACATAGCAAACTGTTCTGGGTACAGCTGAAATGGTGTTTAAAGGGGAGGTACTTAAAGAGGGGGTGCTTAAAGGGGAGGTGCAGCTTTAAAACCTTTGCTAGTAAAGAAGTCAGGTCTAGAGTCAGAAAGGGAGAAACAACAAGCAAGGTTCGAAATGATCTCTACCTTTGGGAGGGTGAGAAGTGAAACAAACTGTGGAAAGTTAACAACTAAAGCCGAGTCTGTTAAAGTGGAAAAGGTGACGCGCTGGGAGAGACTCAGTGTGAGGCTGGAAAGGCCACCACTGCTGTCTCCAGGCCTGAAGTGGAGACACCAGGAGATGAAGCCACCTTACAGGGTGCAGGTACCAAACTAAACCGAGAAGCAGAAAGCCTGAGTGTCTGCACTTTGGAAATGAAATAACAATTTATAGTTAAGTGTCTTTCACAAAGGAAACCCCACGCTGAGACAGCCTTACTCACTGGTGAGGAGATTCTCTCACGTGCAGAACATTCTCAGCGTGAGCTCCAGTGTCATTGCTTCCCACAGAAAGCAGAGAAATCCACATAGAGACCGTACTCATATGAAAATGTGGAATTCTGAAATGTTTAGAAATCAAATCCAGTATCCAGTAATGTGGCCTTCACTACTCTTCAAACTCAGCATGTTAACCAGAAAGGACAGTGTAAAGATCTCAGTGTTTGTAGGAAATCGGAGACAGAATTCAGTACTCATTCATGATTTTTTAAAAGTGTTTTTCTTAGAAGCAAGGAATTTCTTCAGCTTACAGGCTTCTCCCCAAAAGGGTGCAAAGTGTGGGAGAGTCCCGCTCCTAGGGTAGCACTCTGAGACCATCCCCTTGCAGGATCCTGCATAATGCTGTCTGCTTCCCCTCTGGGCCTCTGGCAGAGGCTGCCATTGTCCAGATCCTGGCTCACTCTCCGAAGCCCTGGGAAGTGCCCCCGGCATAGCCCTGGGTGCTCTGCACTGTGCCAGCTTTCTCAGCCTCCCTGCAGCTTGGAATGGTCCCTTGGTATGCAGTGTGAAGTTGAAGGGAACATTACCTTCAGCTCAGGAATGAGTTCTCACACCTGCAGGACTTGTAACCCTGGAGTACCCACAGCCAGTCCTGGGTGGGGTAGGGTAGGTGGGTTCACTGGAGTCTGACTGGGATCTGTAGCATACCTGTGCACCTCACTAGGTCAGAGCAGTCCTAACGTCTGCTCGTATCAGAGTCACCATGGTGAGGGTTGTGTCGATGTGACATTTGAGGACAAGTTCTATGAGTCACCATGGTTTTGTGATATTTCAAGACAAGTTCTATGAAGCATCATTTTATGCACTAAACACACTCTACATGTGGCTGGTGCAGTCTGGGCAGATGCACATTGGTTTACAGTCTCAGCCTCACTGACTGATTTAATAGAGCCACCAAGAGCAATTTCAAACACTCACACGTACTACAGATGATCAGTCTTTGTTGTTTATAAGACGGAACTGAAATAAGATGTTTATACAATATTATTTAAATGTGATTAAAGTCAGTTCCTATAAAATGGGAGATAAAATGTCAGCACTTAGAGCTGGTCCCCTGACAGCGCAGCAGTGAGCTCCGCGTCCCTAGCAAGCGGCTGCTTTTCCGACGTAAGAAAGAAATTGACATTTTTCCAAAGCTAATTTATATTGTGTTTGGCTTTAAATAATAAAGGTCATTTCTAAACGATAACTTTACTATGTGTGCCATGTTAGCATTTGACTGAAATAGAAATGTCATTTTTATGGCTCTGTTAAGCTCAGAGGAGCATCTGAATATTCTGTGCTGTAAGAACGTGTACAGGGCACACAGGCCTGCTTAATTGGAGAGATTGTGTGTCAGGACAGACGCAGGAATGTCCTCAGAGCAGTTCCTCTCATCCATTTCAGATGTGTGTCCATTACTGTGTTTGTCTTTATCTTAATCAGCCCATTCTGTAAGTGCAAACAGCTCCATCACCAGCAGACTTTTTTTGTTTGGTGAGGTAGACATCTCACAGACAAGACCAACCGAGCTGCTGAGGGTGAACCCTGGGTGAAGTGCCCAGCGTCAGTGGTCCCTGACACACAACTCCATTGCACTGAAGTTTTAAAGTTGTAATCAGAGCTGCAGTTGGGGACTTGGGTCAGTATCTCAGGTTATTTTGAACACAGATCTTCTTTGTTTTTTGGAAACTGCCTTTAGCCAGTTTCCAAAAACAACGTAGTTTACTGGTCCAAGGATAAAATGCCAGCATGTAGTCTGCTCTGAGAGTGGACAGATGTGTAAGGGTGGTTCCTGACACTGTGTTAACTGGGGGGACACTGGTCCTAGATCATTTCTGCTACCACCCTCTCCAGTCACACTCAGGACACCTGCCACCTGCCACCTTGTAGCTGACTGTGTTCTCGCCTTTTCCCTAAGACTTGTATGCCCATTTGATTGCCAGGTCACATCCATTCATAACCTTCTGGGATTCACACGGATTGTCAAAGAAAGCATGAGCCCAGCATGGCACTGGGTCAGTGTGACTCCTTACAGGTCTGTGCCCATTCCAGGTGACACCCTGCCCCAGCTGGAAAGACCCACTGATCCTATGGAGAGCTCCTGTCTTCTTCTCAGCTCTATCTCTTGTTATGTGCATTTCTTACTGACTAATTTCTAGCCCGGTGGTTCTCGGCCTTCCTCTAATGCTGTGACCCTAATAAAATCCCTCCTGTTGTGGTGAAACCCCAACCATAAGATTATTTCATCTCATCGCTACTTTATAACTGTAACTTTGCTACTGTTTTGAATTACAATGTAAATGCCTGAGTTTTCTGGTGGTGTTAGACCACCCCTGTGGAAGGGTCAGTCCACCCTCCAGGGGGCAGGGCCTGTGCACAGGTTGCTATCTGCTGCAGAGCTGAGTGCTGCCTCTGTGCTCAAAGCAGTACATTCCTAACATTCTTTCTGCTGATATGTTAATGGATGAGTCTTTATCCCAGAAAGGACACTGGTTCTATTACCATTTTAATTAGGTAGGAATGCAATTATCTTCTCTCTTTCTTAGCTTCTTATGTTAATTTCTTTCTAACACATTTTTAGTTTGGCTGCTTGAGTCTTGCTTAATTCCCTAACCATTAAGATGTGATTGGTGAGTTTTCGGCCGAGGAGGGGCAGTTCTGAACACTGCTCTGAGGCCAGTGGACAGACTACTCACTGCATGGTGAGCAGTCTTAATGAGCTGATCTGGAAGGTTTAGGGAATTTGTTCACAAGGAGACACACGTGAGGGAGGCGCCTTTGCCTCAGCTCATGAGTCCCCTGGCTGTAGTCTTCAGGGCCTGGGATCCTGAGGGCCATGCAGTTATTAGAAACAGTTCCCCCACCATGAGCGGGAACAGAAAGGCACTTTTCTGTACTCAGGGCCTGACTGACCAGCACGAAGTGTGGTCTTGGTCCCCTGAAACCAAAACCTAAGCTTGAATCTCTTCTTAAAGGTTTGTTTGTTTTAGATTAAAAAAATAAATGTGTATGTGTGGCTGTGTGAGTTTTTATGAGTTTTCATTGTGGAGGTGTCCACTGAGGCTAGACAGTGTCGCATTCCTTTGGAACTGGAATTGCACGTGGTTATGAGCTGCATGTGTGTAAGGAGAACTAAACCCCGGTCCTCTGCAAGAGCAGCACACATTCTTAACCACTGAGCCATCTCCAGTCCTCCTATGAGGTTTTCAGTCCCACCAGTAACATGCTTCCTGGTTTTGTAGGCACCCTGAGGAATGTGTCTGCACAGTGAACAGAAGGAGGAGCAGGCGCTTCTCTTCGCACAGGCTTGGTTTCTGTAGTAGAAGCCCAGGGGCTTCCGATGAGCTGACTCACTGCAGTCAGAGCGTCTAATCCCAAAGCTCTAGTTACTTAGCCACCTCTTGTATGCCGTGGAGAATTCCAACTCTGCATCCCTTCTTAAACGATTCACTGTGAATTATATATACATGTGTGCATGCACACATGTGTGCAGATGCCCAAGGAGCCAGAAGAGGGAGCAGAGCACACATGTGGTGTCCATAAAAACTTACACAGCCACACAGACTTACACACAAATAAGTTTTTAAGTCTGAAACAAACAACCCCCCAAAGAAGAGATACAAGCTTAGGATATTATTTCAGGGGACCACAACCACCATGCTGGTCTGTCTGGCTCCAAGGACCGGAAAGTGCCTCTCCGCTCCCGCTGGAGTCAGCTACAGGTAGTTGTGAGCTGCCTGCCGTGCTGTGGGAGCTGTCCCCAGGTCCCCTGCTAGATCAGCACACACTGAACCACCCCACCAAGCCATCTCTGCAGCCTTCCGTGCATCCTACTAAAGATGAGACTGTGCATTGCCAGGTTAGTTTTGTCAATGTCCCTTGAGTAATGGGACTTCCCAGGTAGAACTGTTTATCAGGTGCACATTTACTGAAAGAATTACACAAGGGCCAGGACGATGGCTTAGTCATCCGAGGGCTTGCTGCATGGGCATGTGCTATAAGGACGGGAGGGCACTGAGCATGGGCAGGAGGTCAGCGCAGCAGACAGATTGGTGTGTTGCCTCTTCATCTGGGTCTGCCACACTGCTGTTTTGGCTTAGTCAGCACATGCGCTGTACCCACCCCGAGTTCTCTCTCTCTCAGTGTTGTGTTCTTCACGGGGACTTGTGCTTTCTCTATCCAGGGGTAAACTGTTACCCAGTTGTCCCCACTGTGCCCCCTGTCCCATGGGTTCAGACTCTGTAGGTCAGCGTTAACAGCCATGTCATCCTTAGAGAGACATAAAAAGTAGTATGGTGGTGACGTGTGAGCCCTCAGCTTGCCACGCCTGCCACGTGGCCCTTGACTTGGTATGGGTGATGGGTACATGTGGGTGCCAAGCATGCGTGTGTAAGTGCCCGGTACATGGAAGCCCTGGCACAGGTCCTTCAGCCCAGCCTCCTTTCCAAGGCAGTTATTTCTGTGCTGCTGTTACTCAGTCAAACGTGAACCTTGTTAAAAATGACCCCAAGAAGAAAGAGAAGAGATTGGGGGTTAGGCGCATAGGTTTTCTCAACAGCTTTGGTAGCTCAGCCAGACACAGAGAGCCACTTAACCATAGAGGTTGCCGAAGGAACTGGAACAGAGACATGGCCTACCCGCTTACCACACGTTAGCTGTGTTGTCCCCAGCGCTTGCTAGTGGTTGCTTCCCAAACTACCTTCCCTTGTGGAGACTACAGTCTGAGGAGCTCACGTCCCTTAGTGAAGAGCACGTCTGCATGTGACCTGCACGTGGTCCCTGTACTGTAAATCACCTCTAGTAGCTGATACCCTTCCGTACGGTGCAGATGTCTGTTAGGCGGAGAGTGGGGACAAGGGCAAAGTCTGTGTGTATGCAGTAGTGTTTTCAGTCTGTGACTGCTGGAGTATGTGGGAGCAGGACCTGTGGGCGTGGGGAACAGCTATACACAGTCACAGTACTCAGGGGCAGCAGGAACCATCCACTGCTTATCCCGTGTAAGAATTTGTCCCTGTCCTGATTGTAATGCACGGAGCCATAGGATTATCGGGGAGCCGGTGAGCATGCTCAGGAGTCAGGGCAAGTAGAGCCCTCTGTCCAGGCATGTACTCCACACTTGGCCCCTTTCCCTTTCTCTTTTACAGGCTCTTTGAGAAGCCACACCTTCTGGCTCTTGTAATGAATACTTGATCAACCATGATTGACTTGTATTTACCACTCTCCAGTGCCCCTCTCAGAAGCCGGGCTTCTCAGTAAGTAGTGCAGCTCCCTCAGGTCAATTTCCTTTCTGAGTTCTCAGGGAAAACTCAGAGCACAGGGTTTGCTCCCCAGGCAGCCTCTGCTGGATAGGGGCGAGTGAGGAGGCAGAGGCCTCTCACTGAGGACAGCATGTAAGAGCCTAACGGCTGACTATGCCAGCACACTCCAGATGTTAGGGGCAGTAGCTGGGGTGGGGGGACCTCAGATCACTGCTGCTGCACCCAGGGCACAGGGAAGGGGAGGGGAGGAGCCGCAGGTATCCCCTCGGCTTGCCGTGTAAGGAAACTACCCATCAGTTCTGCTGGACTGACTTCTCTCTAGTTGGTCCTTTTGCCCTCACAGCAGCCAGAGGTATGAGCGACCCCTAGTGCAGAGAGCTAGCATTAGGATACACAGCACCTGGGTGTTGGGGTCACTCACGTCATGTGCTGTCTGGTAGGGACTTGTCTTGGAGGTGACTCACTGCCCGTCTGCTGACATAAGATGGTGAATATCACCAACAGGGCATGGTGGCATGTGCTGGGAGTCCAGGTTAATTCAGAAGCTATTGGTGAAGCACTGTTTGAGTCCAGGAGTTTGAGAATAGATCGGGCAGCAAAGTGTTCTCCCCCATGACAACAGGAAGAACAGATGTAGTGGAGGACATCCATGATCCACTACTGTCTTAGTCAGCGTTAGTGTTGTTGTGATGAAACACCATGACCAAAGAAACTTGGGGAGGAAAGGGTTTGTTCAGCCTTCATTTCCACACCACTGTTCATCATCAAAGGAAGTCAGGACAGGAACTCAAGCAGGACAGGAACTTAGAGGCAGGAGCTGATGCAGAGGCCATGGAGGGTGCTGCTTATTCGCTCACTTCCATGGCTTGCCTCAGCCTGCTTTCCTATAGAACACAGGTCTACCAGCCCACGATTGACACCACCCACAATGGGCTGGGCCCTCCCCCGTCGATCACTAATTAAGAAAATGCCTTATGCTGGATCTTATAGAGACAGTTTCTTAGGTTGACATAAAACTAGCCAGAACAGCAGCACACTGGAAGCCTGGACATGTCTATCTAATAAGCTCGCAAACATGGTGGCTGTTTTTCGGAAAAGAAAACAGCATCTTCTCAGCTTTCCACTGTTCATTAGCCACTTCAGGCAGGAAAAGGTAGAACCTTAGGGAGAGTGCACCCATTACCAGGCTGTTCTCTAGTTGTGGTAGTGAGTATCACAATAGGTGTCACACTACCAAAAAGGGTGGTGGCTGGGGAGGTGACTCAGTCTGAAGAGTGTGTGCCATGCTCAGTTCCCAAAGCCCATCTTAAAAAGCAGGGTGTGGTGTGTGTTTGTAATCCCGGCCCTGGGGACGCAGAGTCAGGGAGACTCCTTGGACCTCTCTGAGTATCTGGAAAGCATCTGTGCAGAAGCTATGAGCAAGTTCTAGTCTCTTGGGTGAGCAGAAGGTCAGAACCCCCAACTACAATGCACAGTGGACTTGCTGAGTGACGTAACTGACAGGTCCCTTGGCAGAATGGTTTATGTGACTTCACAGCTAGAACAAAATGTCAGGGAAATCAGAAAAACCTGCATCCCGGCCCATCAGTGGGCGTGGAGGACTGAGGTGGGTGTGTCGGTTTTGCGAGCTGGGGAGCCATAGTCTGGATGCTTCCACCCTCCCCTGAGAAAGCAGACCCAGGACAGTTTTCTGACCTGCATTTGATCTAGAGCAGGAGTCCTCGACTTGTGGGTTGCAACCCCTTAGGGAGTCGAGCAAACCTTTCACAGGGTCACCTAAGACCGTCTGGGTATCATATATTTATGTTACGATTCATAACCGTAGCAAAATTGCAGTTATGAAGTAGCAATGAACATAATTTTATGGTTGGGGTCACCACAACAGAAGGAACTGTATTAAATAAAGGTTGTAGCATTAGGAAGGTTGAGACCCACTGGCTTGGAGCCTTCTCCTCCCTCTCTTCAATTCCCAAAGGAAAGGAGTAATAGAGACTATAAAGTTTAAGGAACACTTATATTTTTAAAAAAATTCTTAATTTATTTTTGAAGCGAAGGGCGGTAATAGTTGAAGCACATTTCAGGTGCAACCTTTATGCTTGTTCATAGAATCTGTCATTTGAGTTGTGAGTTTGCTTTTTATGTGTGCCTTACCACACTGCTAAGTTACTGCTGCGGCTGTGTGCAGGCTGCCGGCAGGGTCACTCCCTAGATTCCCTTTGGATCCCTTCCTGTGTCCCAGCCACACCGGGTCCTGGCCATACTGTGCCTCCTGCAGAGCTCTGTCTGGGCCAGTGTCTGGAAGCAGTGTGTCCTTTGCCTCAGTTTCTTCTGTACCATTTACCTATAGTGCCCATCCTGTAGGCAAGCCAGGTTTGTCACGGAGGGCTACCATGAGCAGAAGGGCCACTGTGATGATACTGATGTGCTTATGTGAACTCCATTGATAAGGATGGGCTTGTGTGAACTCCATTGATAAGGATGGGCTTGTGTGAACTCCACTGATAAGGATGAGCTTGATAAGGATGTGCTTGTGTGAACTCCACTGATAAGGATGAGCTTGTGTGAACTCCACTGATAAGGATGAGCTTGTGTGAACTCCACTGATAAGGATGAGCTTGTGTGAACTCCACTGATAAGGATGAGCTTGTGTGAACTCCACTGATAAGGATGAGCTTGTGTGAACTCCACTGATAAGGATGTGCTTGTGTGAACTCCACTGATAAGGATGAGCTTGTGTGAACTCTACTGATAAGGATGAGCTTGTGTGAACTCCACTGATAAGGATGAGCTTGTGTGAACTCTACTGATAAGGATGAGCTTGTGTGAACTCCACTGATAAGGATGTGCTTGTGTGAACCACATCCAAACTCAAGGCCCCGCCAGCTGTTTAAATGCCAAGCTTCTCTTCCCAGCCCTATCTGCTGTTCACACAGTGTTGCTAGATACTTGCGCCCATGTTTCTAATAGTTATAGGCATTTTAGAAAGAGAAACATCGTTTTGAGACATTTTGCTTCTCCTAACACAAAAATAACAACTAATACAAATGTAAACCTTTTATAATAAGGTTTGGGGCAAATACAGATTGAAGGAATCCTTGTCTGCTGATTGTCCCCATGTGAAGAGTAAACCTCAGCCTCCATGTATCCTCACAGTCAGAAATAACAAATGTGAATCAAAGACCCAAGTGTAAAACCTGAAGTGAAAACTCACAACAAAGGTCAGGGGAAAACCGTCTTTCTGGTCCTGAGTTAGCAAGTAAGATTTCTGAACCATCGGGCACCAAAAGCATCATCCACTTGAGAAGATCAGATGTGTGACTTTCTGCAGCCCAGAGTCTGTCGTCATGATTATATCCAACTTTAGGCCATAAACACCCAGAGACTTTGTCTGAGCTCCTGTGAACTGTCTGCTTGTCTTACTCCATGAATAGTACAGAGCAGCCCCTCTTGCGTAGTGTTTCCTTTGCCTAACTATCTAGAGACAGCTTATGAGGAGCATTAACATAGATCAGATATACTGTATTGTTTACATTAGGGACTTGAGAATTCACTGGCAGCTAATTCGGGGTCCTGGCACCGTTTCCATGACCTGCAGGGCAACAGCCAGATCCACCTAAATGAAAAAGTCTGCTATCAGAAGATACTGTTGTGGTGGAATCGGGAAACTGTGCACAGTAGGGGGCCTGACTGATGGAGGAGACTTTGTGCCTGTAATAAGTAAAGAACTCTTGAAACTCAATAGGAGGAAAATTAAGCTGGTTGAAGGAAGAGCCAGGAGATTTGAGCAGATTTCCCTAAGTGGAGAGCGGCAGACAAGAACATAGAGAAGTGCATATCTGCATATCTGCATATCTGCTGTCACAGGCATATAGACTCACATGCAGACTCTGTGGTCAGAGCAATGGGTAGGAAGACTCATGTGCTTGGGCCATCTGAGCTGGGCAGCACTGTTGGTGTGGGGTGTCTGGAACTACAGCCTGTGAAATGTTTAGGAAGCACTTCAGGATTCTGCTCAGCAGTTGACCATCTCCCTCCACCTGTGCGGTGTGCCTGTGCGGTGTGCCTGTGCGGTGTGGTCCTCGGGAGAGTCTCCTGCACAGTTAGCTTTACAGCTGCAGGAACATCACCCAGCTTTCTCCTCCGTTTCAGCACCTGTGCACTAACACAGACTTTGTTTCCCTCTCTTTGTAGTAAAATAACGTCACAGGAGACAGCATCGCATACTATGTCACAGTGTGTCACAGTAGGTCCCCAAGACTGTGCTAGCCTGAACTCTGAAGGCTAGGTGTTCCAAGGGGTGTGGCGATCCTACTAGCCGCCTTCCCTGACTTTAGGTAGATGCTGGTCGGACAAATGGTCAGAGCGTTCAGAGTCTGCCTCACACACCTCTTTTCTAGCCATACTGACATTTTAATGTTGTCTGAGGCTTTGCCCTCTTTCCATTTTTCGCCTGCTATTTTCAGTTTCAGGATTTCTGGCTGAGTGTTCCCATTGGCAACACTTCTCTTCTGTTTGCTAGTTTCCCCTTTGTCTTCTCAAGCTTTACAAGGTTTTGTTTTTGTGGTTTTTTTTTTTTTAATGCACAAACATGTGTTACTGGTTCTAGTTATTATGAGCAAGTGCTCTTGTCTGGGCCTGCTCACAGATCTGGTCAGCTAGACCGTACAGGGACATCTGGGTGACGAAGCTGGGTCTCTTGCCCTCCATCCTCCTGCAGACTCGTGCTGAGACAGGGCCAGAAAGAACAGTGTGGGAGAGCCCAGCCCATGCTGGGTCTGGGGAAGGGTAGCAGCCCTCGTCCGTCTGCACACAGTCTGCACAGGTGTGCTTTCACACTTGGCTGGCATCATTCTGTGTGAGCAGGAGCAAGAGCAACCTGCCTGGCCAGGGAGGGTAGGGACAGTCTCCACAACCTGAGGTGGGTGGCAGGGCCGAGAGAGAAGCTGCTCCTCTCAGCTCATGCACACCTCTCACGTAGCAACTGACCTCAGCTTCTTGGGCCCATGATCTGTATCTGCCCACAGGAGATGAGTGACCGAGGAGCTGACTCCTATTTTGTATTGGCTTGTATTCACTGGACATGATGAGGGGTTTTGTTGACATTCTTTGTGTGTGTGTGTGGGGGTGCATGGTATGTATGATGTGTGTGTGTATATGTGTCTGTGTCTGTCTGTGTGTGGTATGTGGTATATGTGTGTTGTTTGTGGTATATGTGTATGTGTGGTGTATATATATGTGTGTGTATGCAGTGTATATATGGTGTGTGTGTGTGCACGAGTGTGGTATATGTATGCTGTGTGGTGTATGTGTATGTATGATATGAATGTGTATGTGTGTTATATGTGTGGTGTGTGTATGTGTTAGGTATATGTGTATTGTGTGGAATATATGTGTATGTGATGTGTGGGGGGGTGTTTTTATCATTTCCCTCTTTGGTCCCCACTCCTACCCCCTGTCCACTTCCTCTTCTCCCTCTGCTGTCCTCCCTTCTACCTGAGTACGAGAGCAAGCAGGCCAGTGTACAGTGTTTGTCTTTGTGAGTCCAGCTTAGTTCCCTGAGTATGACACCTCCAGCTCCATCCACCCTGTGGCACACGCCGTGATCCCATTCCTCTTTGTGGTTGAATAGCACTGTGGTGCATGCCTATCACAGACCTTCTTTATCTGTTCATCTGCTGATGGCACCATTGCTGAGCCCATGGCATGGGGTTGTGACTGTTGCTGGAATAAGCACATCTGTGCAGGCGTCTCTCTCGTCCGCTCCTACATTCCTGTGGGCGTACCAGGGAGTGCTATGGCTGGGTCAGAGGGGAGATACGGTTCTAGTTTTCTGCAGATGCTCCATGATGGTTTCCATGCTGGCTGCACTGGTCTATTCCCCACTGCAGTAGGCTCTCTTCAGCATCTATTTGTGTTTTCATTTTGTGTGTTTTGAGTGCATGCATGTCCGTGTATGTGTGTGTGTGCGTGTGTGTGTGTGTGTGTGTGTGTGTGTGTGTGTGTGTGTGTGTGTGTGTAGAGTTCTTCTTCTCATAGGTGCTAATGATACTGAATATTTCTTAATGTTTTTTTTTTCCCTAGTTATTCTTGGCTTTCTTGGAATGTGCCTATCCATCTTGTTTGGCCCTTGTTGATGGGGTTATTTGAGGTTTTTGTGTTTTGATTCATGTTCTTCTGTTCTGCATGTACACCCACCAGATGTCTGCTGGTGTCTCCCACTCTGTCGTTCTCTTTCTCTGCTGTACAGAAGCTTTTAAAATATGACGTAACCCCACTTGTCAGTTCGAATTTCCGGCCTATTGAGTCCTGTTCAGAAAGTCCTTGCCTGCCTGTATCCTGAAGTTTCTTCTGATAGCTTGACAGTGTCAGGTCTCACACCACAGTGAGCTGATTTTAAAAGGCAGATCTTCTTTACCTTTGTACATTTGCATGTCCAGCTCGCCCAGTACCTTTGTGAAAAGTCAAATGGCTGTGTGTGTGGGCTTGTTTCTGGGTCCTCTGTGGCATCCTTGGTGTGCACTCCATTGCCCTACAGCCTTTGTCACTGTGGCTCTCTAGCAGTTATTGTCATTCCTCTGCCTCTGCCTTCTGTCCGCAGGATTGCTCTGGCTGTTCTGGGTCTTTCTTGCTTGCATGTGAGTTCTGCTGTTGTTTTTCTTTGCTGCTAATTATGTTGACTCTGTGGATTGCTTTCAGTAGCTTAGCCACTTTGACTCCAGGCATGGGGAGTCTTCCTGCCTTCCACTGTCTTCATTTGTTTTGTTTTGTTTTTTTTTTCTCTTCAGTGTGCCTTAAAATTTCCCTTGTCCATCTTTGTGGTTGGACTTGTTTCTGTGTATTTACTTTGTGTGTTTGATCATTAATTTGTTTCAGAGCTGTTGCCAATGGGACTGCTTTCCTCTATGCTCTCTCTCTCTCTCTCTCTCTCTCTCTCTCTCTCTCTCTCTCTCTCTCTCTCTCTCTCTCCCCTCTCTCTCTCTCTCTCTCTGTGTGTGTGTGTGTGTGTGTGTGTGTGTGTGTGTGTGTGTGTGTTGGTCTGCAGAGAGGCTGATGATTTATTTCTTTGTACCGCTTTAGTTTCCTGCCACTTCACTGGCGTGTTCACCAGATCAGAGTTTCCTCATGGTCTTCAGGTTCTCCAGAGTATAAGATCATGTCATCCCAAGTGTGGATGCTGTAACTCTTCCTTCCCAAATCATGTCCCATCTGAACCTTTCTCCTGCCCACTGCTCTGGCTCACTAAGCATTCTGTGAGTAATCAGAGATGGTGTCACTCATGTGTCCTTGGTCCTTCCTTTGGTCTAGCACTGACTCTCCATTTGTCATGCATAGGTTTTATAATGGTGGGGAATGTCCCTTCTTTTCCTGTTTTCTTCCAGGCTTTTATCATGAAGGGAAAGTGAATTTTGTGGAAGGTCCTCATATCTTTTGAGATAATCATGAGATTATGTCATTTTTATTTTCAATCCCTAGACTTGGTGACTATAATATTTTCTGCTTTCTCCCACTTTTCCTTTAAGTAAAAAGCAAAGTGTTCATCTCCACATTCTGCGGACCACCTGAAGAGGGTGGCAGGGGGCCAGAGGGTGTCCGTGTTTTAGCATCTCAGTTTGCTGTGTCCTGACTTGAATGCTTGTCCTTTGGTCTGTGCTTCTCCCTCCCACACAGGCTGCATCTTCCTCCAGGCCTTTTCAACTTGGTTATGACTTAAGTTTCCTATGGGTGTCTGCAGTTTACATTGTAAACTTACAATCAGTGTGAGGGTTTCATTTAAACTATTGACAATGGGGGTTAAATACACACACACACACACACACACACACACACACACACTGCAACTCTACTGTTGCCCTCCCTCAGGTGCTGTGTCACACGGAAGCAGTGACAGTGTCAGGTGTGTCCCACAGTCCCCTTACACACAGCCCCAGAACACCCCCCCCCCCCGGCATAGAACTTTGAAGGTAGGCTGGCACTGTGGCAGGAATGGTACTGCTGCCCTGTCTCCAGGTCTGCCACCCATACACTCAGCAGGGTGGCTAAGGCACTGGTCGTGAGATTTGGGCAGAATGGAAGCAGGCCAGCCTTAGACAGGCTAACTTCCAATTGTGCTCCAAAGTGTTTTGAAATACCAGATCACAAAAGCTTCCTAAGAAACATGCTCAGCTTCCATGTCTGTTTATTTACAAGCAGTTTCTGAGAAGGAAGTCTTGTGGCCAGTGCCATGGGGTTTCCCAACATTTTATATGACAGCTTTGACCAATGTTCCTGTAATGATACTGTTACTATGCCTATTGCCTTTTTGGGAGGGCTATGTTCTGAGATCCCCAGTGTATGCACAAAACAACAGACATGCTGTTGTTACATTCTGCTCCTGCTAGCTCCAACCCTCCTGATGGGACTGAATGTAGAGACCAGTGCAGGTGAGCAGTCCTAGTCCTGTGCAGTGTCTCCACCTCATGGGGCAGTAGTGTTCATGTCAGGAGTACCCTGAAGGAGAGGCCTTTTACCCTAGGACAAGGCAGCACGGAGCAGGGCCATGTGCCCAAGATGCAGCATTGTCAGTCCATGAACTACCGAGTTTCCCACCATGCCTCGTTTATCTGGGGGAACTGAGCTTCAGAAAGGAAACTGGGTGGGAAGGATGGGTGTTTCCCTTTTAGCCGTGTGGCTGGGGGTAGGCACAGGGAGCTGACACCTGTGCTAGGTATGGGCTTTCCTGGTGGTTTAGATGAGAATTAAGGTGTTCTGTGGGATATTTTGTTTTTTTATGGCTGGACAGCAGAATGTTGTTTGTCTTGCTTTTCTGTTTTTCTTGAGATATGACTCAGAGTTTTTAAAAACTGACCAGCAGTTGGATATAGTTTAAAAAAATAATGTTTCCAGTACGTTAGAGTTGCCTCATCTTGCCGGACTATGCCCCAGAGAATGCTCATCCTGCTTTCTTAATGCAAACCAGTTGTGGGCTGCCTAAGAAGGCTTTCCTGTGCTGGCGTTTCCCTGGTGACCGTTAGCCCTAACTGGTCCATCTTTGTGAACTCTCCAGCATCGCGCTTCGTTACATTTGCTCGTTTTGCGTTGATTTTTAGTGGGCAGCTCCATATGGACTGGTCCGAAGCACGTGACCTCAGAGAGTTCACAGTGGCAGGATAACAATGGCCAGGCCTTAAAACAGTGCATGTCCCATGGCAGAGTGTGTACAGAGCAGGCTGCCCCCAGGAGGCACAAATGAACCCCCCCCCAGCAGCACTTGCTGGCCCACCTGAGCTCAGTTCTTCCCTCAGAGCTTTCTGCCACTGTCCCTGCTGCTCCAGGGACAGCGTGGTCAGTTTC
The DNA here is from genome assembly GCF_963924665.1 of Micromys minutus. Classification (NCBI taxonomy): domain Eukaryota; kingdom Metazoa; phylum Chordata; class Mammalia; order Rodentia; family Muridae; genus Micromys; species Micromys minutus. The sequence continues at coordinate 101,730,945 of NC_137969.1, forward strand.
CTACTTTCCTTTCATTATGTTTGCACAGCCTTTGCCCGTCAAAGGAGAACCGGGCGGGGAGTTTTGAGGCAAAGCAGGAAAGCTGACCTACCTCTATCCACTCATGAACATGCATGTGCAAGTGTGCACCCATGGTTGTGGTCACTGCAGTTCTGTGAGCCTAGGTTTTCAGTGTGACACATGAACGTAATGACAGTGTGGCCTTGAGGGACGCTTTCGGACATAGCTGTGTAGTGGGTAGGCAGCTCTTATTGGATGCTAGCTGTGTGTTCTGGACCATTCTGCTATTCCAGAATCTTGTAGTTCTCGATGTGTGACCTACTTTTGTTAGGAAAAAATAAACTTTTCATGTCTTCATCTCTGAGTCATTGTTTGGTTGTATTATGGAAACATTAGTTTTTTTTTTTTTTTTCCCCATGTTCCTTTTTTCAATAATATTTTGCTGGCTGGATGGTAACACCTGGCATTTGTGAGAAGAGAGTAATAGTGGTTAGGTTTGAGGCAGGGTGTGTGTCTGCTCCTAAGGATGCTTGGCTGTGTCTTAAGCCCCTAGGCCCCTCACTGAGGGAAGTCCCACCCCCTCCAATGCCAATGTGGTAATAGCTCTTCATGGGTGTGCACTGTGTCAGGTGTGCATGGTGTTGTGTGTACCGGGTGTCATGTGTGCGCACTGTATCATCTACCCTTCGTTGTCACAGGCAGGTACCGAGCAGCGCCTTTCACTTACTCTCTCCCCATCGTTAGCATGTCTTCTCCCTCTCCTCCTCAGCCTGGGAAGAATAAGGATGATTGTTAGCGTTTGAAAGCTCTGAAGGCTTCCTTGAAAATGACTGAGGAAGGGATGCATGTTGTATGTTCTGCCCAGTTCGCAGGGATGATCAGCCCTAGAGGCTTATCCAGTGGGCCAACATCTCTTGAACAGGTTGCTAAAACTATGACCTCTCCCTTGGGTCTTATCTGTCTTCAATCACTCCACTGAGTCACGCCATGCCTGGGGCAGACCTCTCACCTGGCTTATCAGTGCGGGACACAGAATGTTGGCCAGAGGCAGAAGGAGCCTGCAGCAAAGGCTGACAAGTCCCAAGAAGCCTGAAGCCAGACAACTGGCACACACTTCCTGTGTTTCAGACCTGCAGAACCTATGAGACAGATGTTTTCATTGGTGGAGCCGCTTACAGTGCGCCATGGCTGACTAGCACAGCCCTATCATCTGGCCATAGGGATGATGAAACCTCTTCTTGGTAAAGACACAGTTACCACTGGGCTGAGTTTGGAAATACTATTGCATAATTGGTTTTCAACATTTAAGATGGAGGGGTGGCTCAGCAGTTCAGTTTTCAGCACTCAGAGGGTGGTTCACAGCTGTAACTCTAGCTACAAGGGGGATCCTCTGGTCTCTGTAAGTCCACTTACACACGCGCGTGCGCACACACACACACACACATGCCAGCAGTCAACCATGGGCAGTGTGAAAGTTGTGTTTCCAGCAAAGCTGCTGTGTCCAAGAACCTCACCCAGGGATCCTTTAAGGCCGAGTTCCTCTGTGTCATGTTGTATAGACAAAGCACCTGTTCTGTTTGGTAGACTCGGTAGTCATCACAGAAAGAGGCCCAGCCTCTTGGTGTTTATGATCATCTATAACACATTTGTGTACATAGGAATTGAAATGGGGGAGTGCCACATGGGAGAGTACACATGGTCACAGGGATGTGGTGGCATGGTGCCTTATGCTGGCAGCTTGAGGGAGCTAGCTGGTGCCATACAGGCTTCGGTGGCTCCCTCTTCCTGGCAGGAGGTTCTCTGCACTGCTGCCCCCCCAGAGCTTCTAGCCACTGGTGTGTTGATGGTGGAGGCCTGCTGCTTGCAAGGTCTCCGCTTACATAAGACTTGCAGACTCCACTTAGCCTGTGTGGAAAGCAGCTATTGTAAGTAGCCATTTGCTCGCTGGGTGCCCCAAAGACCCTCCTGGAGTGGAGCCTGCAGACTGCATGCATGTGGTGCAGAGGGCGGGCACTGTGCTACTGGTGGCGGCTGGAAATGGTCAGCTCTCTTTGGCTGTCTTCCCATAGCTTCCAAAAGGAGGGCTGTTCATCTGGCCTGCAGTCGTGTGCTTTTAAAACGTTAAGAGACGTGGGGCTGATTGTGGCTTTGGGTATAGCTCTCGGGCCGGACTTTCACCACAGTTAACAAGGTCCTGGGTTAGAGCTCCGGAACCACAGAATGAGAAGCTAAGACACTTTAGAGCAAATGTCTCAACAAATATTTCTTGTTAAAGAGAAAAAAGTACATAGAAACATTTAAGAAGCATTTTGTTTGTACTGAGTGAAACTCTGGGGTGCCTTCTACTAACAGTGTGAAGGTACGACACTGCGCCGTGTAGAAAGGCTCGGAGTAATGAATTCCGAAACCTTGAAGCTGCACTCAGTTGCCTCATTTGCTGCCAGTTGCCTTGTCAACCTTGTTGTGACACAGAGTCGGTCGTGTAGGCACGGGGCCTGGTCTACCGAGAAGGCTTTGCCTGAAGCCTCTGACACAGCTCTCTGTGTTACACGAAAGGACATTTACTGCAGTGTGGGGCTCTCTGTTAAGAGAGAGGACTTATCAGGAAGGAGTTCCAGGTCAAAGGTCACTGCTAATTATGTTGGTAAAAGTCCTTGCTATGGTCTGTCTAGCTTTCCACCTGAAGTCCATGTGCCACATGTCCCCCTCTGTTAGTACAGATTCTTTTTCTATGAAGTCAAGAGGAGGGGAAGATGAAGGGCAACCCAACCAGGCCGAGCTTGACGCCTTCACAGTTTACATTTCATACCAGATGGCTCCAAATTATGTTCAGTTGTTTGTATATTATGCTATAATTGATGGAACTGTCAAAGCTTTCTTAAGGGAGGCTGCGTCTGTCTGCTGTCTACACTTAGCCTTGGGGGCTGTGGTGTGGGAGAAGGGCTGAGGTCTCCGCTCTCAGCTCACCACTGACCTGAGCTCTTGGCCTGTCTAAGGCAGCCAGGGTTACAGAGGGCAGCAACTTATTGAGCTTAAAGAATTGTATTTCTCTTCTGGCAAAAGCTTGCTCTGCCTGCTTTATGTGGCGGACCCTCAGAAGGCTGTTACCTAGGGGGTTTTTGGTGCCTTCCATTAAATAACGGAGATTACCAGCCAGGTCTGACATTTCCAGTGTACTTCCATTCCACTCAAATAATGTGTAAGCATGAAGTGTCAGTGATGTACCACCGGTTTTGTCCACAGAGCTTGTGACTGCCGATTGTCTACCCACTTCCACCCTACAGGAAACAGCCCCAGTTTAATTCCCCATGCCCCCCACAGCTGTGTGAGAGCTGGTTCTGCCAGTGAGTAGTCACAAGCAGATGTTACTGGCCTTTGTTTCCTTAAGATCTTCCACAAGTGGATGCTCTTTTCTTTTCTTTTCTTTTTTTGCCTTCCTTTCTTGCTGCAGACTTTATGGCAAGGTTTCAGCAGCCATTTTGGACCCCAGAGCTGCCCTAGAGACTAGAAGATACAAAGTATGGCTGACAGCAATGAAGGAACATAGCCGGAATCTGCTTTCTGAACTTGTGAAAGCTGCTTGTCATTTTTATTCATTCTTGAGAAAATAGTCCCCCAGATGTTTGTTTTTGGCCTAGTGGGCTTCAGGTAGCAGATAAACCAGGGTGTTAAGCGCTATGTATGCCTTGCTGAAGAGGCTGCATTTGGTGACATGGGCAGGGGAAGGTTGAAGATGCTGGAATCACATGGATTACTGAATAGGGGAGCTCCCTCCCCTGGCTCACCCTGAAGACATAGCCTCAGCTCAGTGTGAAATATTTAAGAACACACTCAGAACACGAACATGGAACTGTGGCTGTCTCACATCTACTCAGGCACCACAGAGTGGATGTGCTGTGTGAGCGTGGATCAGGACCTCACCAGGGCCCATTGGCTCCCCCATCCCTGTTCCAGCCTCAGTAGGAAGTTCATAGTGTTGTCAAGTGTCCAGTAAAATCTGCAAGTTAGGAATGATTTGTAAGGATTAAAATGTTCTTGGTTGGGGCCGGAGAGATGGCTCAGCGTTTAAGAGGCCTTACTGCTCTAGAAAAGGACCTTGGTTAAGTCCCCGGCATGCATCTGCCTCCTCTTCCCCGCCTTTTCCCCAGAAGGTGCTGCAGTGAGCTGGCATACCAGTTAATGTGTTAGCCTCTGACCTGTGCTTTCCCTAAACTGGGCGGTTGTTCTACTGTCTTTCCTCAGCTCGGCTCTCGGAGTCCCCAAGGACAGAGCTAAGACCAAGTATAGGGTCCTGACTGCAGAGCTGGCTTCCTCAGGAGAGAGAACACATCTGAATGAGTGAGAGAGTGTAAGAATGGATGAGTGCATGTAAGTGAATGTGTGAATGAAAGTGTGAGAATGAGTGAGTGCATTGAGTGGATGTGAGTGTGAGTGGGTGAGTGTGATAGTGGGTGAGTGTGAAAATGAGTGAATGTTAGTGTGAGAGTGGGTGAGTGTGAGTGAGTGACTGAGCGAGCATCTTCAGCAGTGGGAGCCTTCCTTCAGAAACAGTGAACGAGTTTTCGTCTTAGTTGCTTTCCCTTTTACTAAGTTAGAATGAGCTTACGGGCCCACACCCATCAAGGATTCTCAAGTTTGTGAACTGAACTTGCCGGAATTTGGTAGGAATTGATAACTTTTTACCAGGCTGGAAGAGAAAAGCTTGAGGGAACTGTTTCCGGAAAGTGAATCCCTGGTAGCCCTGCTTGTTGGCTGCTGGCTGCTGGCATGGGGCTGGCTGTTGCCAGTGCTGGGAGGAGGCCCCACCTTCGCCAGACCTGCCTTGCCTGAAGAACATGTCAGGTGTCCAGGTGCCCACAGCACTCTGTGACATGACGCTCTTACGTGCTTTCTGTGTCAGTGATGCCAAAACTCCAGCCACTTCAGCCTTTCTTGAATTGCGAAGTATCGCCAGGCCCTGTTTTAATCTTAGGACTTGTTTTGGATTATCATGCATTGTTTTTTTCTCTGCCTCCTTCAGGAGGAACACAGAGATTACCACGCGCCATCGGGCTGTCCCTGGCTAAGGAGCTCATCTTCTCTGCACGAGTTCTTGACGGTCAAGAAGCCAAAGCAGTGGGCTTGATCAGCCATGTGCTAGAACAGAACCAGGAAGGGGATGCTGCCTACAGGAAGGCGCTGGACCTGGCAAGAGAGTTTCTACCTCAGGTACCATGAGAGCACCTGCGTTCATTGACATCAAGCACAGCACCCACATCTCACACACCAAGGCGGACCTGTCCCGCCTCTCAAGTAAAGCAATTAAAATTAAGATTGGAAAGTAATCTGAGGGTTGCATTGGATACCAACAGACAGACAGACACGTCTCATGCTCAACACACACACACACACACACACACACACACACACACACACACACACACCGTAATTTACTTCCTGGTAAATTGTCTTTGCTTATATTATATACCAACTCAGTACTCTAGCCTAAGTCATCTCTGTGGAGAGAGCCATGGGCGAGCCGCTGCCTCACACCCAAGCTCGTGGAACGACACTGTGTCCCACCAAGTCAGGAGACTGCATATGCACAGGCCCACAGAGGTTGCCGTTGGTTTCCACGTCCATTGTCCTCCACCTCATATATTGGAGAGGGCTCTGTTTCTTGGGCCCTGAGCTTCATAGTTCAACTTATCTGTCCAGTCAGCACAGTCTGCTTGCTTCTGCCTCTCCAGGTGCTGGGTTTACAGGCAGGCTGCCATGCTAACCTACTCTTCATGCGTGTTGGAGAGCTGAGCTCCCAGGACGCCTGTTACCCGCTAAGCCCTCTGCTCGGCCTCACTGTGTTGTATATTAATAAAAAAGGCCATTCAATCCAAAATACAGCAAGTTGATGCTCCCCTTCCTTAGACAGGTGTAAACCAAGATCAAAGAACTCAGCTCTGGAGGAGAGGTTGGCTGCTGCCAGGGTAGTGACAGCAGCTGAGCTTCCACAGAGCGAATGTTGCTGCTGGTCTCAGAGAGGGTGTCTGGTTCTTCCCTCCGTCACCCAGACATACCTGAGGGCACATGTCTGTGTGTCCTGCTGTCTGTCGCTGTAGTCAGCTGTCCATGCTGATAGAGTAGAGGTTCAAACACGGAAGTGAGGCTTGGAGCCCCCTTGGCAGCTCCACTCCAGCCTAACCTTCTGGCATGGCCACTAGTTAGTGTGGTGGCAAGCCAGACTGACTTCCTGTACTCCCCTTGATTCACTTGCGGGACAGTAACTGAGATGTGCTGGCACTCAAAGGACCCACACAGTTTGATCAGTGACAGCTACTCTGGAGTTAAAGCTCAGAAAGCGAGTGTCCGTCTAGCATCTCAGTTGCTGTTGGCTGGTCTGTGGGTCCAGCACTGGGAATATGTGAATGATACTGAGGAATTTCTCATAATTTGCATTAAGTGGTAATTAAGGCTTGCTTCTTTCCTTTGGATTTCAGGGGCCTGTTGCAATGAGAGTGGCCAAACTAGCAATTAACCAAGGGATGGAGGTGAGTGCCGACAGGGCCAGCAGCTGCTCCGCACAGCCTGCTGTGTTATTTCCTGGTATCCAGAATGCAGCTGCTATCATATTGGTGGGTGTTGCTGGGGTTCCTCCTAGGCCATAACTGTAAAATTCAGAGTACCCCTACACCCATGCAGCCTTGTTCTCGTCGGCATTGCTTTAGTGGGGTCATCAGCCAGACCACACTTCCATCAGTAGCTCATGGAAGGCCCCTTGGCTCCACACGGAAGAACCAGTGAACCCAGGCTGGTCTGAGGGGCTTGGGTGTCACACTGGGAACAGGAATTCAAAGGAGAAGAAAGGGTCCTAGACCAGGAGAGCAGCAGACATTGCAGATTCTCATAAACTGGAGGGTGGAGGGGGAGTCGTGTGTGTGTGTGTGTGTGTGTATGTATGTGTGTGTGTGTGTGTTTGCATGTGCTCATTCATTTGTGCATGCATTTGTTTATACACTGAGACCAAAGAAGAGTGTCAGGTGTTCTCTTCCAGGTCCCATGTTACTGCTTTAAGAGAGAATCTGGAGCTTGCTTTTCTCTTCTTCTTTCTTTCTTTCTTTCTTTCTTTCTTTCTTTCTTTCTTTCTTTCTTTCTTTCTTTCTTTCTTTCTTTCTTTCTTTTTGCCAAGTTGACAGTGCCAGCACCCCTACCCTCCAACATCTTACATTAGCGTTGGGATCTGAACTCAGGTCCTCATGCGTACCTAGCACATATTCCTAGCTGGCTGAGCCATCTCTCCATCGCAGCTTTGGTATCCAGTCACTGTGGGCATCTGAAAAAGCTCTTTCTTCTCTATATTCAGGGCCCTTCAAAACTCCCTTGACTGTGAGCCAGTCCAGTATGGGGAGAGTGGGTTTTTGCAGTGAATGCTGTTTCATAAAAGTGCAAGTATTTGACTGACTTCAGTGCAGATAACACTCACTTAGCCCTCACTTGGTGAATACCGAAGCCAGCCCCTTGTCAGACATGCCTCTGAATGCAGAGAGGTCACATAACTTTCCCAGGTTACACAGCTCCAAGATGGTGTGTCAGGATGTGAATTCAGGAGCACAGTTAAAAGTCTCAGGGTGCACATACCTCTGAGCATTCGGGCTGTGCGGAGCGACTCTGTTACTTAGGACGGGGCTGTCCCATTTGAATTTGTATTGAATCTCCCTTATTCTGCTAACATGATTTATGTTTCGTCCCCAGGTCGACTTAGTAACAGGGTTAGCCATAGAAGAAGCCTGTTATGCTCAGGTATGTGACATGGCCACAGATTCAGGGTGTGTGTGCATTGTTGTCCTCGGGGGTGGGTCCATCTGGGTTGGCAGAAGTGCTGCTGCGATCTTACAGGGGTGCCCTGCCATATGCTGGCAATGTTTATGGTTCAGTGGCTGCTCCTGGGGTTCTGGGCCTTGTTTCTTCACTGAAAAAGTATATGGTTATATTGATAGACACACACACACACACACACACACACACACACACACACATACACAGCAAAAGCCTTCGTCAGGATGCATATTCTCCATTGAAACTCTCCCCAGATTGTGAGCCAAGCAGACCCTGCACTGTCACGATGCTCACCCGTCAGGGTCAGGACAGTGGTGGCTCCTCAGTGTCCTGTCAGCATCAGGTCAGGAGCTGAGCTCATGCAACAAGTCAAGACCAAGAAGTGGAAGGTGCACCTATTAAGAAGGTAAATAGGACGCCACTGCCATAACCGTCTGAGGCAATGCCAAGAAATCAACAGTGGAAGTCACAACAAAATCACACTAATCCCACATGCCTGTACCAGGGGAAATAATGGCTATTTTCTTAGTAGTCAAAACATTTAACAAAGTCTACTCATGCTCTAGGGCAGAGAACTAGTAAACACTGGTGGCAAAAATCCTGGTTTGCTTCGGAAGTTCGTGTTTGTGGGAGGGAGATTCAGCACCATTCAGAAGTCAGTCCTGTGGTGGGCAAGATGGTGCACACCTTTAATCTCAGCACTCCAGGGGCAGGGGCGGAGCCGGGCAGGTTTGAATTCCAGGGCAACCAGGAAGTCACAGTGAAGTGAGACCTCGTCTCAAAACAAAGACAAAAATGTCTGTACATTTAATTCTATAGCAGCAAGTATCTTGGCTCTCTTTTATGAGAAAGAGGTTGATTCGGATTCCAAAGACAAGTTGCAGAATAGATAGCTCAGTGTTGGCCAGAAGATGAAGCCTGGAAACTGGGTTAAAGACTCTGGTGCTGCTGAAAGAGCTTCTCAGCATCCAAGTCTGAGTTAGGAGACTCACACAGCCCAGCACAGATACTTTTTAACAGAAGGATGCCAGCCACTCAGGGCAGCATGGAGCATCCCGGCAAATGTGGTTCCGTCTGAGTGGCAGGAAAGCCGAGTGTGAAGGGAACAGCTGTACAGACAATGTAGGGAAGCTCAGCCTTGGTTATGGGGAGAGGAGCAAAGGGTTTGACTTCAGGAAAATTCCCTTCTGCTCAGTAGAACCCAGCTGAAAGGATGGAAAGGGTGAGCTGGAAGCCCATCTTTTTGGAATATGATCCGATAAAGGCCTCACATTTAAGACACATGGAGGACTTTTAAGGCTGCACAGTAAGGTAGTAAAACCCCACTTTAAAAACGGACAAGAGTTCCGAGTAGCCGTCGCCTCGCCGCAGAGGTGAGCAGGTGGCAAACCACCGCCCAAGACGGTGCTGCAAACGCCTGTCATTTGGAAACCAAAGACTATGGAGTGTGTGTTAAGACCAGAATTCAGAACAGTGGGCACTGACACTGTGGCTGCTAGGGTTAGTGGTTTAGTGACCCCATGGCAGATGTCAGTTTGAGGTGAGGCCGAGTGTCCTCTGACCATGTCACCCAGCAGCTGTGTCCTGTGATGTTCACTGAGACAGGGTGGAAACATCTGTCCAAAACCTGCTGCTGAACTCTGTTCACAAATGCTAATCTAGAAACAGTCAACATGTCCTTCAAGGTCAGGTCGAGAGGCACTAGGCTAAAATTTAGGAAAAGTTAAGACTAGCCTGTAGTAATTTGAGATTTTGAAGACAGCCTCAACTATACAGTGAGACTCTGTCTCAAGAATATATAAATAAAAAGATGTCCTTCTATAGGTGAGTAGACCACCCGGAACATCGGCGGTAGATGTTGCACAGCAAGAAGAAGGTGGGATCCACCAAGTATTAAAATGGCACAAAGGAACCTTGAACTCATAACCCGAAATGCTGCCTACGGAGTGACTCGGTGTTTGGCGGGTTAGGGATGAGTACATAGAGAACAAAGGATGCTTGGGGCCACTCAGCCGTTCTGTACACTGTGGTGACAGATGACACTGCACTCCTGTCAAAGCCCACAGGCCGTACAAGTGCCTGAGAGCGCCAACTCTTCTCGGGGTGGCAGCTGTGTTCTCTGACCCAGCCTGTTGACACTGGTCGGCCAGAGGGAGCACAGGGGTCTCTGCTTCCTGAGCTTCTCATTAGTTTAGCCTCTGAAAACAGAATGGCTCACTTTTAAAGCATGGTAGAAATGGGAAAAATAATTGAATTAAAAATAGTTTGGCCCATAGTTAGGAGACTTGTTCAAAGGATACAGGCCTTCCCAGCAACTGCTGGTGGCTCTCGTAGTTAATGCTTGATACGTTGTTGTGTTTTATATTTTAGTGTCTGCCCTGTCTTGTCTCTCTTAGACCATCTCAACAAAAGACAGACTGGAAGGTCTTCTTGCTTTTAAGGAGAAAAGACCCCCTCGCTACAAGGGAGAATAGGAGGAAAGCCCGCACGCCCTCCCTGTAGTGCCGGGAGAACATCAGAGCCGCCCCATGCCGCCACGGGGAATCTCAGTGACCAAAGTGGAGAGTGGGTTCTCACTATGCCTGGAGCCGGCCCATCTGTGCTCAAGCTGCTGTGCGCCATGTCATATTTATTCAGATTTATAAAGCTAGCAATGTCCATGGTCAAAACACATCAAAATTAGGTGTATGTTTTTAATATTTCCCGCATATCAGGCTTTGTCATTAATTTTTTAATGTGAATAATTTATATTGCACATTCTAGGGAATAATTGATTGTATGTCTCCTGTGCTGCATTAAGAAAATAAAACTATTTCTGTATCCCGAAAATGTGAATTTATACCAGATGTAGTTTGCTGAGTAATTATGTCCATGCAAGCATACACATGCCCATCACCCCCTGAGGCCCCGGGTGGACACTGAGGGAAAGAAAGCTCCTAGTCGGTAAAGTCAGTGGAGGGTGCTTTGGGGGTCTTCATCTTACCCCTTGCCCAACCTTTCAGAACAGATTTCAGAGTAAAGTCTCTTTGCTGACCCTACCGAGGAACCATGTGGCGTGGTCCCAGAACAGGGGTGAAGGGTCAGCACGTCCGTGGCACTGCTTGGCTTCAAGCCACAGTGTCTTGGGCAGGGGTGTCCCGGGTGGGACCTTGCTATGCTCACGCAGAACTTGATGCCTGCTGAAGACTGCAGCGAGCCTCCTGTCCTGCAGTACACATGCATCCTGCATGCACCTCCCTCCCACCTCCCAGGTGCTGGGATTGCAAGCATGCACCAGACCTGTTTTTCCGTAGCACTGTGAGTCCCAGGGCTTCATGTATGCCAGGCAAGAATAGCACCAACCCAGCCCCAGCCCAGCACTGAAGCAGCAGAAACTGGTGGCTAGTTCTGTTCATGTGGGTTAAAGAAGGTGCAGTTATCCCCCCCCAAGAGGCAGAAGCAAGCAGAAAAGCATGTCACGTCATCTCAGCAGGAGGCCTGCTGGTTCTGATAGAATAAACCCTACAGAAGACAAGGGTGACGGCTAGCTGGGTGTAGTGCCTGCCCATACTCCTAGTACCTGAGTAGCAGGGGAATCATGCTTTTAAGGCCAGCGTGTGCTCTGCTTCCCAGTTAAAAGTACTCTCTGTCCCTACAGAGGGCCCAAGTCTGGTTCCCAGCACCTCACATTAGGTGGCTCACAGCTGCCTCTGATTCCACCTCCAGCAGGTTCAGTGACCTGGTCACTGAGGGCACCTGTACACGTGCACATCCATGAATGCTGACACATATATAGTACATGTTTTAGACAGGGTCTGATGGTGTAGCCCGCCCTAAACTTTTCTGTGTAGATCAGACCAGCCCCAAATTTACAGAGATAATGCCTGCCTCTGCTTCCCCATTGATGGGGTTAAAGGCATGGATTTTCATGTAGGTCCCTATATATATAAATAGATAGATAGATAGATAGATAGATAGATAGATAGATAGATAGATAGATAGATAGGTAGGTAGGTAGGTAGGTAGATATGATTCATTATTTCTGATTGTGATTGTGCACACATTGATAGGTGAGGGTTAAGTACAAGTGTCAGCACCTATAGAGACAGTGGATCTCCCTGAAACTTAGTTTTTCAGGCAGTTGTGAGCCACCCAGTGTGGGTGCCGGGGAATTGAACTCCGCAAGAGCAGCAAATGTTTCTCAACCCTGAGCCAAATCTCCAGCACAAAATAAATACCTTTTTTAAAAAAGCTAGAAACTCTGTTTTGTTTGGTTGTTTGTTTTGTTTTGTTTTTTGGTGGTTCTCTCTGACTTCAAGAATTACCTCAGATTTTTTTGTTTGTTTGTTTTTGTTTTCTACTCGGAAAGATCTGTTTTCTCCACCGATCAGGACTCATTCCCTTTATCAGATGCACTTGTCAGGCAGGGTCACTTTCCCAGCAGGGTGTGGAAGGATGCTTTTCAGTGGTGGGGTGTTGGTTCTTGGGTACAGACAGGGCTTGGAGAAAACACCCTTTTGGTTAGCTTGTTTGTGCTGCCTGTGGCCCTATCTCTTGCTTGACCTTCATGTCCACTTGGATGGCATGACTTCTCTTGGCTCTCACTTGGAGTCCAAAGATTCTGACAGGCTGACATTTTAAAATAATAAGCCCATTATTTGTCTACTGACCTAGTTAAATATTAACTGACAAGTATGTCTGTGGTTATTAGCCTTTATCAACAAAACCAACTGAGATTATTTTTTTTCATAGTATGTTAAAAATAACTGTACACGTGTCACAAAAGAAAATTCTTGGGAAGTTATTCATTGATAGTCTTTAAAAAAAGAGCTGTTTTACATTGATTAAGCAGGGCACAGATTTGTAATTAGTGAACAAGGAGAGTCATTTAAACTCTTTACTCAAAATATCCGTTTCAAACCCTGAATTCCGTTGGATACCTATCTTTGTCTTGTCCCAGCCCTCCTTTCTGGAAAGTTCTAAACTCGACAACCCTCCGCTGCCGGAAGACAGCACTTGAACCTCAGACAGTTAGTGGTTGGTGCCTATTTTTTAAAGGTTTGGGGCAACAGGAAGGACAGGGCCTGACAAGAGAGATGGGGTGATCCAAAGACAGCACACACAGATGTCATGGAGGGAGCTCCCTGTCGGTCACATTTTGAGGAGGTGGGTGGGAAGGTGACCCTTCCTTGGTAAGTCACAGATCTCTGGAGACAACTGCTGACAGAAACCAGCATGGCTGTTCCTGGTAAAAATCATAATGGCATTGGGCTGACAGTGTGGCCAAGTAGTGGAGGGCACACTTGAGCATGCTTGCAGCCCTGGGTTCAACTCCCAGCACCACAAAACACAAGTGCTGTATGCAGCACTGTGAGGGTACGTTGACTTTGTACCTTTAGAGTGTATTTACATGTTTAAGGGTATGTTGATAGGCTAGGGTGGCATATTGTTGAGTGGATGACTGAATTAGGAACCTAACTGTTGCTTTTCAGGCTGTGTGACTCTCCATAACATTTGACCAAGGGCTCCCACTAGCCTCCTATGGTACCCAGAGGAGACCAGCACATTGTACTAACAAGTCAGGGATTGATCCAGAACTGGCAACTCAGCACTTTTGTGCTTACAGACGGCCAGATGACATAACCACACTAAGACTTCGCCAGGCCTGCTGTCTACCCAGGGATACATGCCCTTTGCCCAGATCGATCTTCTCATGACTTGTGGAAATAAAGGAGGTGTGCTTATCGGATGGTGATAGGCAGGCGGCAGAGTTGACACTCCTTGGCATTCCCCTGCCCCATATGCTGCATATATTCTCACTCCAGTGTTCACAGATCCCTCAGGAAAGTATGTTACCCGTTTCTAGTTAAAGGAACTGGGTCAGGAGTGGAAGCTGTGCTAGGGTGTCTGCATGCAGGGCCTCGGTGCTCAAAGACAACAGAGTACTCAGAGAGATACGTGGATGCTAAGGGTTAGTTGGCCTCTGCTGGGAAGCCCAGGGTAACCTGGCCTTACCTCTCACTCATCACCGCTGGGATCGGTGTCAAGCCTGAGAACTGCACTGCTCAAGAAGGGACCCCATTTAGGTTCGATGCCCTGGGTTCTTTTCATCATGGATGACTTGCCTCATCTCCCCACCCCTGGTCATGCTGGATGCTGTGCCCAGCCCCCCACTCAGGATAGGATTTTATTATGTAGCTTTGGCTGGCTTTGAACTTACAAAGATCAACTCACCTCTGCTTCTCAAATGCTGGGATTAAAGGTGTTCATCACCATACCCAATCTTGTGCCCAGGTCTTAATGTCCTAGTTTGGGGGATGATCGTTGATGGAGTCAGTGGCTTTCTGAAGGTACCCAGGGCAAGCTTTGGCGCCACAAGTACCAAGAGCAAAGCCATAGGCCAAGCATCTTCTTTTGTCAGGGGGATCAGTAGTTGTTCCTGTTTATAGGGTTCCAGTCACATCACATCTGTCTTTCTCATTGGTTCTGCCTCCCACCGTGATGTTGATGGTACTGTTCGTATTTCGTGTTTCAGAGGAGACGAGCTGGGCAAGGAGGGAGCCCCCGCAACCGTAGCCAGTTGGGGAGCATGTCTGAGAACAGAGGTCCTGGCTTAGTGGTCTAGTGGTGGTGGCACACATGTTTATCTCTGAGTTGGAGCCTAGCTTGTTCAAGACAACCAAGGCTACATGGAGAACCCTGTCTCAAACAAACAAAAAAGAAAGAACAACCAAGGCCTTGTCGGCAGCTAGCTCACTTAAGTGCATTCCGTTTTCCAGGCACTGCTGGATAAATCGGGACCTTTATTGGCTGTCCTGGTGGAAGAAGTCTTTAGCGGCTATTGGCTGTCAGGGTGGGAGGAAGTCTCTGTACAGCAGCTGCCCAGTCACAGGAGTTGAGAATTGAGGGCAGCAGAAGAAGCAGCTGGAGACACCCATCTATACCACCCCTCAAACAGGCAAGGCTGCTGGCTGAGGACTGCATTAGGTGGCAATGGGGACCATCTTTTGTGGGGAGCACCAGCCTGCTGCCTCAGTATGGATGAAGACTGTGAAGGTGGGGATTGGGAGACGAAGGACAGTCAGGCCTTAGATGTGAAAACAAATATGGCCCAGGGTAGGTCTATTGGCCACTGGGCTCCTTGTGAGTGTGAGAAGTTTGAGCGTGAGAATTTGACATTATCGTGGGCTGGATAGCCTGGTGGATAAAGAGGATCTGAGTTCAGGTCCTAGAACCCACATTTAAAACAAAGAAACAAAAAACCAACCCCCCCCCAAAAAAAAACCAAAAACAAACAAACAACCAAAAAAAAAAAAAAAAAAAAAACAACCAACCAAACCAACAAAAATCCTCTACATGTGATGTCATACTTCAGTCCAGTGCTGAGGAGTCAGGAGTGGGGGATCCTTAGGATTTACTTGTCAGCTAGCCTGGCCTTTTTTGATGAGCTCTGGGCCAGAGAGCAGCCCTGTCTCACAAAACAATATGGATAGTGCTTGTGGAAGATTCTGGTCAAGATTGTCCCCTGGCCTTCACTTGCATAGACAACACCTGAAAACAAGCCTGCACACTCCACACATGTTCTTGTACACACACATACCTGAATGGCATGTTTACAGTACCAGTTTTGGGGGCCTGGGCATACGACTTGCCTTGGAAAAAACTATTTTCTCATCAGCCTCTGGCTTTCAAGTACTGCTCTGCTGTTTCTTGTATCTGGTGGGCCACCTGAGCAGGAGCCGGGCCGGGCTGAGAGCAGGCCGTTCTCCTGCTTATAGTTTCTGAATCTTGCTGTCAAGATGCCTTCGAGGGCTCCAACCTCTAAATGTTAAAGTCTAGGGCATGCAGAACCCTTCAGGGCTCTGCACACAGCAGTGGGATCTGGTTCAGAGCAGGCACATGCACCTCCCCTGAGAAACAGTGTCGTGCGGCTGAAGGCCTCTCTGGTGTTGGTGTTCACCAAGGTTTTAGAGACATTTGAAAGTTGGCAGCTACTCCCCGTTGATCCTTTCAAAAGTAATGAGTCACGTCACTTTCGGCTTCGGAGCGGGTTGAATGAATCAGTTGTGCGGTGTGCAGAAAGCGAAGTGTTTGGACAAGCAAGATAAGTCCGATGCTGGGCAGCCTCTCCCTCACTGAGTAATATTTCTTTTTAAGCTGTCTACTAAAAAGGCTTTTATATGAAGCCCAGAACTTGCTTATTAAGAGGACCATCCTTTGAATGCATTAAAATGTAGCTACGAGATTTACATGACATATTTCAAAAGGCAGGCAAGGACGGTGGCATTTAACTGGACCAGAGAAAATTCTCATGGCGAACAACTACGATATAGTTTGGGGGACAGGATCACATACAGCCTGTGCTGGCCTTGAACTTACTATATTTCAGAGGGTAACCCGAACTTCTGATTCTTTTTCCTTCATCCACCCAGGGCTGGGATTACAACCTTTCACCACCATATTTTGTTTATGAGGTGCTGGGGCTCAAATCCAGGGCCGTGCATATGTGTGTAAGACAAGGCTAAGCCTCATCTCCAGCCCCAGCTAATTTGTTCTTAGCACTGGACAGTGGCCGACTGGCGTGCTCGATTCGTACAATTAATTTGTCTTTTATCTAGTCTTTGTGAAAACGTCAGGTGTGGAAGTGACCTGTTAATCTGCTCTTGAGAAATAGTGGGTGCAGAGACTTTATTGGGAGCCCAGTGACACCAGTGCTCCCAAGAACAGCTGTGTTGTGACGACACACTTTGTGCTCACATCATGCCCTCTGTTACCTGCAGTTTCAGTGTGCCCAGGTGAGCATCCTCTATACAGACAAATGTGTCTCTTGGGTTGCCTAAAATTAAAAAAAAAAAAACAAAAAAAAAAACCCAAAAAAACTGAACAGGTTTAGAACTTGAAATTGTGTTTAAAGTTCTCTGGGCATAAGAGTTGAGGTGCTAAGAAAAAGAGGCAAGTGCTCAGCCCTACCTCAGCCCAAGAGGGCACAGGCTCTCCTGGAACTGGAGTTACAGGGGGCTGTGAGCTGCCACGGGAAGCCCAGGTCCCCTGTAGAACAACCAGTGTTCTTAACTGCTGAGCCACCTCTTCAGCCCTTACACTTTAGAAAAAAAAAAAATCAAGGAAAACTTCAGGTATTCTAAAAGAAACTGTAACAGGGCATTGGTCAGTAGTGGACTGATTTATTGACAATGAAAATGAATCAAGTGAGTTCTTCAGGTGGAACTAAGACGCTGGAGACTGCCTCACGTTGACAGGAAACAAACGAGCCCCAGTTCCGGTGCGAAGTGCCTACAAGGCAGCTCAAAAATGTTTTCACGTGTAACCTCTCTTCCTCCAATCAGCATTAAAGGACGACATCGTAAAGCAGTCATTATTCGGCTGCGCTGATGGCCTCTCGATGCACAAGGACTTAATTGTGTTAACGGTGATGCGCGGGGTGGGGTGGCGCTACAAAGCTGCCTACAAGCGGAACTTCTATACATGGTTAAAATTAAGTTGACATCGATTCAAAATAGAATGTATAAGCTGAAATAGTGGTGGACGGTCATTTCCAGAGAGCTCATTAACAAATCAAGCATGTATATAGTGAAAGGAATGGGAAAGGATGTCAACGCTATACACAGAAGTGTACAGAAATGGGGAAGAGAAGGTAGAGGGGGGAAAGGAACAATGAGGAGGGGGGAGAGGAGAAAGGAACGAGGAGGAGGGAGAGGAGAAAGGAACGAGGAGGAGGGAGAGGAGAAAGGAATGAGGAGGAGGAAGAGAATAGGAGAAGGGGGATGGGGAGGAGAAAATGGCAGCTGCTGCTGTGACAGATACACAATAGCAAATGGCAGGAGCGAGTCCCACAGTGACATGGGGGACCTGGCCTATCAGCGGCTAAGCCCCCACTTCGAAGGCAGAGTGGACTAAATGACGCCTCTAAAAACAAAGCTCTGAAATACATGGAAAGGCCCCTGGCTGGTGGAGAGGCTCCTAAGCAACTGTTGATGGTGGAGTTGTAAATCCAACAACAGCTACAGACTTTGACAACTCACTTTCAGAAGCTACCAACGAGGACGGGAAAGGATGTAACAAGACCACCTCCAAACCAGCTCAACTCAGTAGAAGCTTACTGAGCACGCCACAGCCTGTGTGTTCTCCAGGACAGAACCTACATCCAGCCAGAAAGCAAGAACCTTGGGAAGGGCTGGAGTTCATTCAACGTACACTTGCCAACTTTAATAAGATAAAATTTGAAAATTTTAAGAAGAGGGGATTTGGAAATCTATAAATGTATAACAAACATGTTTTGAAGGGAATAAAAATAAAAGCTACCCGTGTTGGAGATCCCCAGGACGTCCTTGGGCTCTGGTCATCCTCTGGAGCGGCAACGCATGCTCACGCTCATGGTGATAATTCCTTACAGAGGAACTTGTTGCCCAGTGGCACCAGAGAAGGCACAGGACAAAGGTTAGGGGAGACGGGCTGCATCCACGGGTCTTTTTGCTCCGGGGGTGGGGGGGCTCACATGGATGTGTTTAATTCTAGCAACAGTTTGTGCAAAGCTTGGAGCATTGCCGACAACTTGCTGGATGTTGAGAGCCCAGGAGTCTTGCTGGGAGCATCACACACACAATCTGTGTGAAGCACACCACAGTCTATCTTCCTAAAAAGAAACGGGGGGGGGGGTATGAAATACAGTATTTGTACAGTTTTGCGTAGTTCCTCTTAGGATTTGGAATTCTTTTTTCTGGTGTCTCAGTTGCTTCCTGGTCTGTGATTTCCATTAACAACAAGCTATGACTGGACTTTGAAAGTGTCGTGGGTCCGACTTGCTCTCTCCTCTTTGATCTCTGAACATGTCTAGTTCCTACGTTTTCTTTCCCCGCCCTTTCTGTTGGTAGGTAGTCTCCATGTAGGCTCATCATCCTCTTAGACAGCTGTAACTAGGCACGATCAGACAGTAATCCTGGTATGAAAATGCAGAATGAAGTAAATGGGAACTTGAATGGCATTCCCATTGGTGTGAGGAAGCAAAGGGATGCAGAGTCCCATAGGTTAGATGGAGCTGAAGGACTGTTAAAGGTAAGGATAGGTATAGTTAAGTTAGAAGAAGGGCGGGGCTGAAGAGCACTTACTGCTCCTGCAGAGCACCTGAGTCTGGTCTCAGCATCCACATGACAGCTCACGAACACCTGTAACTCGAGTTCCGGGGTATCTGATGTCCTCTTCTGACCTCCAAGGGCACTGAATATGGTGCACAAACATATATGAATATGCTCAGGCACATATCACACACGCATATACATACACACTCACACACACATACACTTATACAAACAAGCACATACACACATATGCTCAGGCACTTATGCACACATACTCATACACACATATACTTACATGCACATACACTTACACAAAAACATACAAATGCACACATGCACATGCACACATGTGCTCACAAATAAACTCAAGCATACACACATATACCTGCACACTCACACATGCACACAAACATTGACACATATACACAAACACATACATACTCACATGCACACACATGCTCACTCATACGCACAAACACAAATACACGTACACACATACATACACACACACAAACACATACATACATACCCGCACACATGTGCTCATACACTCACATATACACAAACACACATATTCACAAACACACACACATTAAATGAATGGATAGATGAATTTTTTAAGGAAGCAAAAATAATAGGGCCTAGGGAAGGAGGAAATAAGGAAAGAGAAAGCAAGAATATAGGTTAAAGGTAAGAGAGATGATGCAAGTCATAGTCATAAAACCTAATCAAGCAATTAAAAATACAGATGTGAAGATTTAAAATGAGGCGAAAATGAAAATTAAACAAAAATAAATTTACTAAATAAACAACATCACCAACTCCTTGAGCTGGGATAGATCTAGATCCCCGTCCTCCGAGGTGTCTTTACAGTCAGCCCCTCTGATGGGAGAAGAGCCTGTGTCTTCAGGTTTGGTCACAGTAGATTCCATGGGCTGTGTGCAAGTGGTCATCCCTCTAGTCAGTGCAGATTTCTACCCAGGTCTGCCTTGTCTGGCTCTTTCCGTTTGTGCTACGAGTACATCGTATATTGGCTGGATAATTTACTCAGTGTGACTCTCTGGTTGAAGCCTGTTTTTCAAACTTCTTGGGTCTTGTAGGCTGTTGAACTTGGGCTTCAGTTCTTCCTTACCCACTCCCTAGGACTCCCTCCTTCATGTTGGGGTATTCAAAGAAACCCCATGGGCCTCCTGAGGTCTTTGCTTTCCTTTAATCTTTCTTCTGTCTTTGGATTTGATTACTTCCCCTGCTGCAGGCTTACCCATTCCTTGGCTGCCATGGTGCTGCTTTAGAGAGTTCTAAATGAGTGTTTCATACCAAGTTATAGTTTTGATTTTAGGAACCTTCTTTGGTTCTTCCTCTTCTCCAGTGTCTCTGTTCATATTCTTTGTTTGGTCAGACATCATTCCCACACTTATCTCTAGCTTTTTGCACATACTTAAAAGTATTTTTAAAAATTGTGTGTGTGTGTGTGTTTTGTTTCCCCTTTCAGGAAACAGTTCCCTTGGGCTATTGAGCTGACATACATGTTTGGCCATTTAGATGGTGACAGGGCCAGTCCTGAATGTGAACTAATCAGACATTAAGTAGGGTTCCCTGTGGAGATTTAATAGCACCCAAAGGTCCTTTTGAAAAAGAAAAGGAAATGGGAAATAAGGGGAGAATAGGGGAGGGAGGAAATGAGAGAGAGAGAGAGAGAGAGAGAGAGAGAGGAAAGGGGATGTGAGGCGGGAGAGAGGGTGATGTGAGGGAAGAGGGAGGGGTGTGGGGGAGGAGAGGGTAATGTGAGGGAGGAGGGAGAGAGATCTGAGGGAGAAGAGGGAAGGGGATGTGAGGGAGAAGAGGGGGTACAGGAGGAAGGAGGAAGAGATATGTGAGAGAGGAAGAAAGGAGATTTGAGGGAGGAATGGGGGGTGTGAGGGAGAAGGGAGAGGGACTTCAGGGAGGAGGAAGGAGTGAGTGTGGGAGGAATGGGGAGGAGGGAGAGGGATGTGATGTGAGGGACAAGAGGGAGGGGTGTGTGAGAGAGAAGAGGGGAAAAGGAGGATGTGAAGAAGCAGAGAGGGTGATGTGAGGGAGAAAGAAAGAGGGATGGAAGGGGCAGGAGAAACGGAGGGTCCAAAGAGAAAAATGTAGAGAGAGGAAGGAAAGTGAAAGGAAGGAGATGTTTGGTTAAGTGTCCTGGTCCCTTCTTTCTGAAGTGTCAGAGAACTAGGTGTCTCCCCATTTTCTTCTAGAATGCACACTCTGAACTATTTCAGGCAGAAGTGTCATGGAGAGCAAGACCTGTGTGCCAGGCCTGTAGAGACCCTGAACACCGTACACGCTCTCTCTTATCCTCCTGTCCTCCTCCCCCACCCCCACCGCTCACACACACTGTACATTGTCCGGGCTAATTACTAGTCCACGCCAATGGAGCGGGAGACTGTGTTGATGTTACACTAACAGTTTTTGCTTGGCAAGCTCGCTGCGCATGTAATAATTACAGTGTATTTGTCTTTGGTATTTCGCAAGCATTCTTTCTGGATAATACTGGCAGGATTAAGTAACAGCTTCTCGCCAGCGTGGTTGCTCAACGGCATTAAACACGGATGGAGGGCTATGACGTGCGCAGCCTGGATCTCCCCTCCTCCCCACTGACCTTTTGCTTTTCTTACGTATAAAATAATCTATTGTGAGCCTGTGTCTATTGTTCCCATCTGGATGCCGGGAAGTACTTCAGCAAAACATTTTGCTTTGGTGCTAAAGGACACAGTCTTTACAGTGGTCGGGAGTAAGACAGGCAAAGTCACACTGCCAGCAGCCAGGGACTTCAAAGTCTTCCTTTGGGAACTGTGAGGGGACTGACATTTCTGCCTGTCTGTTTGCATCCAACTTCGTTATTGGCAACATGTGCGTGGGGGATGGGGGGTGGTGGGGCATGGTTGTGATTCGGTCTTGGAAAAGGTCAGTGGGAGATGAGACACTAGCTACATTGTGCAGCCCCGAGCGCACGCCGATCACAGACACGTGCTCAGGAGCCTGTTACGCAACCCAACCCACAGCCTCAAGGCCATTTTGCACAAGTTTCTCCTTCCCCAACTTTACAGCCTCCTGAGATTATTAACTCATGACATAATCCTCGCCCACAAACACGGGCCGCTCAAGCAGAGCAGAAATTCCAAAGTAAAGAGATTCAGAAATAGCTAAGCATTTTTGGACTTTTATTTATTTATTTTTTACCCTTCCTGCACGATTCACGACTGTTTTTTTTAAAGCCACTGAGTGAAACAGAGAAGCCTATTTGGAGGTGTCTTTTTTAAGCGTGGGAGTTAGGTGAGAGAGGGTTCCTGTGGGAACGCTCCCTTCTGCCGTGTTCTGATTTCACCTGTGTTCTAGCTGCTGTTGAAAAGCCAGGTCTACCTCTCTGTCGGACGAGCTAACAACTAACGTATGGTGGCTTTGATGGACATTTTCAGAGCCGCGAGGCGAAACCTGACATGTTTCCACATACAGTGGAAAGTTACTATGGTGGCTGTCACTGAGTCCACGGGACCAGAAAAGTAAAGTAAATGCCACGCTGTGGCAGGTTTTTAATGTTATCAAGGGAGTTTGGCCCGACGCACTGATGCATCAGGATTTTTTTTTTTTTTTTTTTATTGTGAATGGCAGAAGTTCAAACAAAAGTGGATCAAAGAAAATGTCACTTGGCCTGCCACGCTCAGCAGGAAAGGGCAGGACCATGGGGACAATAGAACCAGGCTCTCAGGGTATGGCTTCACTCTCTGGTCCAGTTTTGCATGGTGGCAGCTTCCAGCCCACTGGAGATTGGAACTAAGATCCCCAGGCATGCAGATACTTTATCATCTGAGCAGTCTCCCCAGCCCCATCACCTAACTCCAGTTTTTTCTCTGCAGTTTTAAGGAGGGCCTTAGCTAACAGCAGAGCCCAGAAGCCTCTGTAGCCTCTGCGACAGGGAAATGGGAAGGAGAGGCCTAGGAATGTAAAGGCCTTTAGTCCAGTGAAAACCTAGACTAGCCAGACATTCTAGCCACTGTTGGAGAAGCAGTCCAGCCATGGGGACAGGACCCAGTGAAGTTGTCACCCCCCCCAAGTCAGAATATTGGTGGGCAGGGACATGCGCAGACATGGTTTAGATCCCTCTGGGGAGAGGGAGTACTGAGTGGAAGGAAAAGATGACGGGGCACCAATGAAAGGAAAAGTCACTGAAAGGAAAAGTCACTGAAAGGAAAATTTCCGGGGGCATCAATGTCGTGAAAAGATGATGCCCCGGGTTTCGGCACCAATGTTAGGGGAAGGATGAAGAGAGTGGGGGGCATATGACCCATGGAGGTGTGCTGAGGCCTGGGGGCAAGGGAGATGCCTCTGGGGGGCCCATGTTGGTCATCTCTTCCCCCTGAGGGAAAGGCCACACAACGGTATGGTACAGAATAGAGTTTATTCAGGTCATGAGAGAGTTAAGAGAGTGGTAGAGGCAGAGGAGAGAGAGAGAGAGAGAGAGAGAGAGAGAGAGAGAGAGAGAGAGAGAGAGAGAGAGAGAGAGGAATAGAGGAGTAGAGGCCGGCATGAGCACGTGGAGGAGATGGGGGAAGGGAAGGGGAAAAGAAGGGATGGGGGGAGCAAGGCTGCAAGAGAGCAAGAGAAAGAGGAGGGGGCAAATAGCCCCTTTTATAGTGTCAGGTCATTGGGGCGGAGCATAATTGAGGGATGGGGTTTGCAGAATCCCAACACTGAGACCCAGCACCTGTAGCCCAGTTTTCTCCACCTTACTCTGTCCAACACTCAGCTTCCCTACTGAAGAGGAGAGTTCCTGCCATTTCCCATCCTCCCCACCAGAGAGAGTGGTATTATGACATCTCCGGATACCTGAAAAGGACATGGACCAGTGCTAGTTAGGCCTCTGCCCTAGGTCAGAAGGACTGTGTAGTAGACACCTGCCCCCCTCAGCTGTGTGTGGTTCTGTGAGCAGCCCAGTGGAATCTGACTGGGTCCATCTAGGTTCCTGGATCTTAAGTGATGTGCGCGTTTCTCTGTCCATCTCTGTTCACACGATCAGTGTGTTTCGATCCTCTAGCCGGCAGCTTTTGAACCCTAGGAAAGCACTTGACTTGTCTGGTATCATCCCTGTTGCTACCAATGGGAACTCTTCGACATGCACTTACCGTCTCCCGGTATTTCAAGGGCTTCGAAAAGTTCAGATTCACCCGGCTACAGGCTGTTTTATGTGTTACCTCCAATCCCAGTGTTATTTCTTATGAGCTCTTTTGGGGGAAAGGGGAGATTGGAGAGACTCTCTGGGGCTTTCAGAGTAAGCTGATCTGACTGGCAAGTGAGCTTCTGCTACTAATACATGACCTGTTTCCTAAATAAACTTCCGAGGAAGAGAATTCAAGGCTCCCTTTCTTCTGAACAGTTTGCATACCCTAAAGCAAAGTGTGTGAAGTAGGAAGCGCCCCTCGACCCCTTCCCAGAGCCCCTGTCTTCAGTGTTTTCCTTCTAAGAACAGGTAATCTGATTGGTTCTTTGGCTTGCTCCCTGGCCAAGATTGGGTGGGGCTTGCAGGTGGAGAAGGGGCCCTGCAATTCAGAAGGCCCTGGCTGTTCCTCCAGAGCTCTGCACACCTACCTTCGATTTACAGCAAGCAGATATGGAGTTAGGCCTACCTGCCTGGGCCTAACTTTTACATAGTGTCCCCACTGTATGTAACGTGGTTACACACTGATTTTTGACCCCCCCCCCCAGAGAGCTGCATTCCAGCTCCTCATAGTGGAAATGTTTGGCATGAGAGCAAGGACAGCAAATCCCCTTAGCTGAGGCCGCCTAGCCTATGTGCACCCCTGGTGGCTGAGGCCACCCATGACCCGAGTGCTCTGAAAGACCAGTGACAAATACCAAGCTGCTTCCAGGAACACAAGCCCATGAGAAGTCACGTGCCATGGGCTGTACTCTTGGCAGAGACAAGCTCCACAGAGGACTACAAAGCCCTCAGACTTTCACTTGAGAATGATTCTTGTCCTGGCTTAGCCAAGAAGGGCTGGTGTGTGAGTGTGTGTCCATGTGATATCATGGGTGTGCGCATGCTCATCTATGTTTGCATGTGAGTGGTGTGTGTATGAGATGTGTTGTGTGCTTGTGAGTAGTGCATGTATGTGATGTGCATTTGCCTATGTGTGTTTGGAACATGTGGAGTGTATGACACATGTATGCCCATACATATGTGAATTGTGTATTGAGAACGTGCACGATTTGCTTTCACCATTGTTTTGGAAATCGGCAAACACAACACCTAGAGGCTCCAGCGCAGTGGTCCCTTGCTCAAGAGGTCTTGGAATTTCATGACACAGAAGGGGTTCTGCTGAGATGGCACGGGGGCCGCTGACTTTGTGGTGGTGGCAAACTCCAGGGTTTTGAGACACCATTGCCAAGGAGCCACTCACAGGGGTGGGTTTATTACCTGGGCTGTAAAATATTAACATGTCCGCCATCAGCAATTTATTCTACAATCTTGTGTGGCGCAGCCTTTTAACCTGGAGGAGAAACACGGTATCCAGATGCAGGTTATTCAAGAGGTGGGCAGAGGAAAGCTTAGTGGAGGCCAAAAAAAAAAAAAAAAAAAAGCTGGATCTTTGGCCCGGTGGGCACACCTGCGTGATACCAAGATGCTCGCCCCCTACCCTGCCCTCTTAGCCCCGTGCTACCTGCCCCCAGCCCGAAGAGCCCCACCTCTTGGGGGGACAGTCTGATTCTTCTCATGTTACTCATGTCAGATTGCTGCCCTTCTGCTGTGTTTCAGGCCCTGCTGCCTTTCCAGAGAAGAACATGAGTCACCACAGAGGCCAAAGAGGGAGGGAGGGGCCCCCGGTCACCGGAAAAATAGAGTGGAGCAAGGGCCTTTTTATAGCTTTCTGAGTAGGCTTTCCTTTCCATAGGTTAATTTTTATCTGAACAACCCAGATAAGGTTGGATGGCCTTTTTTACAAGAAAACTATTTAAATACAAGGGATTGTTTGGACAGCTTTTTAAAAGGCCAAGGGCATTTGCTTGCTTGCTTACGTGCATGTGTGCTTGTGTATGTGTGTGTGTGTGTGTGTGTCTTGGTTTATAAATAGCATACATTGATAGTTAACATGACTCTTCAATGCTGTGTTTTAATGTATTCCTTCAGCACTAATTTTGGAGCCCCCAAACACAAAATTGTTCTTGTCCTGAGGGACTGAAACCTTGTGAAGGTCAAGGATGTTAGCCCAGACCCTTTGAGACCCTGCCCTGTGCGCCAAACAGATGGTGATTTTTCAAATCGAATGCTATTCTGGTGTACTGACTTAGGAAAATTGTCTTAAAATAGACTTGAATGAGCAGAGCCTGCAAAAATAAGCTGTCAGCTTCTTTTTGACTCCTGGGGGAGGGGGAACAAAACTGTCAGCGATTTCCACACGTTGAGGAATCTGTGTACTTTCTTATTTTAGAGAAAGCTTTTTTTAGTGGGACTGTAATTGAGTCCCCTTACGTCTTTGAGTGTCAACAAATTCCCATCTGTTCTAGAGATACTTGGTTGTGAAGACGGGCCTTGCCAAATACCAAGGAGCAACTGCTTGCCCCTGGGAGTGAGCAGGCTGAGCATCTGGACCAGGGGAGTGTAGGCAGGGATTCAGTCTCCTGGATGCAGGTGTGCTGTAAGCTCTGGAGCCTGGATTCCGCTAGCCCAGGACAGCCCAACCTTAGGGGATTTGGGCAAGGAGAGGTCGGCAGAGCCTGGAGCATCTTCACAGAGCCTCGTGTTGAGCAAGAAGGTAGATGTTGGGGGCACCACAGTGAAAGGTGACCTCAGCCGAGTGGGTGGGGCCCTAGGCTAGTGAGGTCGGTACAGTGGAGTAGCCAGAGCACAGCATGCTTGATTTGGAGGGGATGCTTAAAGTGCTCATCTTTCTCTGTAAGGTAGGACCCGCCCTTCAGATTCCAGGAACCAGTCTTGGGTTAAAAACAGTTCTACCTGTAATAACACTGCAGCCTTGTCCTATAGCGAGTCTTCCTTAGAGATAGTAGAG
Organism: Micromys minutus; assembly: GCF_963924665.1. Taxonomy (NCBI): domain Eukaryota; kingdom Metazoa; phylum Chordata; class Mammalia; order Rodentia; family Muridae; genus Micromys; species Micromys minutus. The sequence goes on from NC_137969.1 coordinate 101,757,871, forward strand.
CATCTATCTGTATGCTCAGCATCCATACCCTCTGAAGTATACATACAGGCCATCAAAAGATGAGTTATAGCCTCCAGGAGGCTCTGCACAGGCTGGACTTGCAAGAAGGTCACATGTGAGGATTTATATACCCACAGACACGGTAAAGCCAGCCACACCAAGAGACATCTGAGCTGGCTGCAGGCTTTGCAGCAGGCTGTATGATGTGTGACAGGAAGGAGGGTCGAGGTCCTCGGCCTAGTGTTCTCTGTGACGTGATGTCAGCATGCTGAAGGGCCTGTGACACTCCAGGAGAAGCTGAACCAGGAGCTCTTCTTGGAGACAAGCCTCTCAAATACAGGACTCAGGAATGGACCTCCCTGCTTAGAGGTTGGGCACACACAGTGCCCAGATCTGGTCCCCTTTGAAGGCTAAACTGTGACCCTCCCAAGCTTCCCTGACTCCCAGGTAGCTCTGTGCCCTCGAGTGAAAGAGGGTGGCCCAGGCTTTCTTAAACTGGTAGTGAGTTGAGTGTCTGTAGGTGCCTAAACTGAGTCCCGTAGCATGTGCTTAAACCTAGAGAATGCACGGGACTCTCCGTGCACGGAGCAAGCCCCAGAAGATCCTGCCAGCGTCTTCCCCAAAGCAGACTGCTTTCCTGTAGCACAGCAGATTCTGTTCCCATGTGACTTTGATTTTTCCCCCCTGTTCTCACCCCTGCCCTGCCCCCAGGTTTTTATTAAAGTAAAGGAAATGGTTGTGTGTGCTCCATGCATAGACACATCTCCGGGCCTGGGCAGACAGGAAGCAGAGAGGCCACTGACTGGATGAGTCTCCAAAGGGCCAGTGGCTCAGAGGAGTCCCAGTGGTACTAACAGAATCACCCAGGACATTGGCAATGGGGGCTGCATCTGGTAGATGCCCTCTGTGACTGTCGAGCCTCGGTGGGACATATGGTGGCTCTTGCTCTTCACTTCCATGGGAAACTGTCTAGCTCTCTGGAGGGCTCAAGGTAGCTGCTGAATTACTTGACCTGAAGCTGTGTGTGAGGTGCGCTGATGTGGGAGGTGGGTATCTTTACCTCGAGCATTTCTTCACTGCAAGGCCAAGAGGGGACTGAACCAGTAGGCTACTTCCAGACTCATACCTCTTCCAGCACAGACCTATCAGGAAAAGCCTCCACGTTCCTGAAAAGTCACAGCGTGCTCTGGGTTCTTCTGGACCCTAAGGATGTCAGCAGCTACCCCGGCACATATTTGTAACTTCAGACCTAAAGCACATGTAAGAGCTAAGGCTCTTAGATATTTTAGAGCAGTTTATAAGAGGACATGTCAACAGAAAGACACCCCCCACATGTGATTTCTTTACAGGGAAAAAATATTAAGGAATAAAGATACAATACCTGAAAAATGCAGTGTACAGACCAAGGATGCTGCAATGACCTTTGACCCTGAAAAGGCCCATGGCTGAAGCGGGCTTACCCATGGATCCTAAGTTTGTTCTCTCAAGAGCTTGTTATAAAGGACTGCACATGGTTTCTCTTTATGTTCTGTCTTCCTCTGTGATTCTTCCTGCCTGTGTGCCTTCTATGAGGCCATCTAACAGAGGTGGGTGCAGGCAGGGGACCTCTCAGAGCTGCCACCACACTTTCTAGGCCTCCCATCTCCAAAACTGTACACCAGACAAGCCTCTTTAAAAAGAAAGTCACATTTCCTAGCCTTGAGTATTTTATTATGGCTGCAGGCGCATCTGTCTTCGGTGGCAGGAGTTACCATCACTGCTGGCGTATATGTAAGCTCTTCTGGGTCTCTACGTTGTGTGCCTGGCTCCCCGAGGTTCTTAGGCAGCAGGGCATCAGTGAGGTGAAGCCCCACACCCACTCTTGACCATAGGGGCTTCCCTGACCTACAATATCTCCACACTCCTGCCTCACACTTTCCCAGAAGAGTGGGCAGTTTATCCTTATTTTTCTTGCTTAAAACTCAATATCTTCCTCCCACCTCTCTGCCCTGGGGGGTTTCCTCGGACAGCCCATTCTTAGAGTTTATGTAGGCAACTCCTCCATGAAGGCCTGTGGCTGCTGGTGAGCTCAGACATTTCAACTCTTTGAGCCAAGTGCTGAGGTGGGGAACATCCCCAGGGACGCTAACCCAATCCGTGTCTCTCTGGAAGGAGTGGGGATACTGTAGTCCGAGGGGGTCTAGAAATCAGTTTTATTTTCATCATGACAAAATACTCGACTCGGTGCCATTTAAGATAGGAAGATGTGTTTGGGCTCACGGCTTCAGAGGTATGGTTCTGCCATGAAGGGCTGGGTGAGGTAGAACAGAGCTGCTGACATCACGACGGCCAGGAAACAGTGGACCAGCAATAGCAAGGGACCAGAACAGTCAAGACCTTCAAGGACAGGGCCCTAGAGACTTATTTCTCTGACCAGGCTCCAACTTTCCACTGTTGGAAAGTCGTTAGTATGGCCTCCTGATCACCTGTTCCGATTTCTAATCCAAGACTTGAACTATTGGTTAGGACAGAGTCCTTCTCATCTGGTCATCATGGGAACACCCTCAGAGACAACGTGGGGGCAGACTTTATCAGTCTCTTAAGTGTCTCTCAGTTCAAGTTTACACTTACATGGAGGATGGGAGCCCATTCCTTCGCCAAGCCAGGCTCCCTAGGGGGAAAAATGCATACAGCTAGAATTCTGGCATGCCCCCGTCTCAGGAATGCCTTTTGCTCTGAGACCTTGTCTCAGAAAAATTTTTTTAAAATTAGTTAAGTTAAATTAAAAAAAAAATGCAGGCTGGAGAGCTAGCTCACTCAGCAAAATGCCTAGTGTGGAAAAAAATAACCCAGAGAAGAAGCCAGGCATGGCAGTGCATGCTTGTGTTACCAGAGCTGAAGAAGCAGAGAAGAGACTCCTGAGGTTTTGGCTGGCTATCCTAGCATATTAGGCCAGTTCCAGGCTACTAGACGACTCTGTCTCCAGATACAAGGCAAATGGCACCTGAATAACAGTGCCCGAGGTTGTCCTCTGAACCGCACACTTACGCAGATATTTGTCCACTATACACCTGAACATGTGCACAGGCATACAGACGCAGGCACGCATACACACGGTAAAAGGAATGTGTATCAATTCAGCACTGGAAGGAAGATGTCTAGTTAAATATGCAAGGGTTGGGTGGGGGGAGGCTCAGTGGGTAAAAGTGTAAGCTCTTTAGCACACAGAATTAAGTTCCAGTTGTCACATCCACTGGAAAAGTCTGACATGGCTGTGGGGTAGGGTGGCATTGGGGGTGAAGGGGGAGGGCTAGGGTGAAGACAAAAGATTCTGTGGTTCACTGACCTGCCAGCCTAGCCAACACCTCAAGCTTCCAAGTCATGGAGAGACTCAGTCTTCAAGAAATAAAGCAAAGAGTAATAGAGGACACCCTCCTGTAGGCTCTGACGCATCTGCACAGACGTGCTCATTCCCAGACCGGCAGTCACACACACCCCTCCCCCACACACTAAATTAGAAATCTGACACCAAAAAGCCGGACTGGGCTAGCAAGTGTTTTGGTCTAACCTCTGACATGGGCTGGCTTAGGAGTCTGAGAGCCAAGAAACTGTCTGTAGTACCTCGTGATCCAATCAGTCCCAGAGTGGAGCTCCGGGTAATTCTTAAGGCTCATTCACCAAGTGGAAAAGCTGAGATCATAAAACCAGACAGCTCTCTCTTTCTTTCCCCTAATTAATGATGGCTTGCAGCATCAGGGTGTGGGCTGGATGTACCCCTTTGGGTTTTTTTTTTTTTTTTTTTTTTTTTTTGAAGCCCTGTTTGATGGCTCCGGGATCTAGGCCTTGCATCAGGTGCGCGGCAGTTCCTGAGAAGTGTGTTGCTTGTGTAACTCTTCTTGGTCACATGGACTATGCTTCTCCAGGGAGCCCCAAACACATCATCTTACCTGGATAGGAGAATGCCCAAGGTTTGCCTTGTTCTCAAGGACCAAGAAATGACTGACTTTGACCATTACACCAAAAGAAACCAAAATACAAAAAAACCCCAAAACCCCTCAATATAAAACTGCTTTAAAAAAGAAAGCAAATGAACAACCAGAACCCTTTCACTTAAAATGTTTACTTCCTTCCTACTGTGTGTGTGTCTGTGTGTATGTATACGTTGGGGCCAGAGGTCAACCCCAATGTTGAGAGCTATACACCTTGTATTTTAACACAAGGCACTCACTTACTGGCTTTGGGGCTCACCAAGTAGGCTAAGCTGTCCGGCCAGTGAGTCCCAGGAACTCTCCTGTCCCTACTTTGCCACTGTTGGGCTTGCAGTCACAGGCTACACCACAGCGGATTTGTATGAGGGTTCGATCTCAGCTCCCCGTGTTTGCAAGCCAAGCACTTCATTGACTGAGTTATCTCCCCAGCCTCTGTGCTACTGTTTTAAAGTTTTGCATGGTTAATGGTTAATGACAGTCTTACTATGTTGCCCAGCCTCAGCTCCATCTCCCTGTATAGCCCAGGCCACCCTCTGCATGATGGGACTCATAAGTTTGAGTCCCTTGTCCCGCTGGCCTTCAGTAGTTTGAGCCTGCTAGAAGAACAGAATAAACAACTTTGGTTATGGGTTGTAGGCTTAGGGTTAGGAATGTAGGCTTCAGAATCAAGTAGGCCACCTGGCCAGCCCTGGCTCAGTTTCCTGGTCAACGGAGCAGATGTCAGGAGGATTAGATGTATGTGTGTGTGCTAACTTCTTGGTGCTCTGCCCAGGTGGGTCTCCACTGACAATACCCCTGTCACCAGGTTATTCCTGATCCCTTTACATCCTTGCAAGAGACTGCCCACATCCACACACACCTGTGAACACACACACACACACACACACACACACACACACACATACCTGTGAACATACCTGTATAACCATTTCTATTAGCTCATACTGTGAATAAACATAATAGTGTGTTCTCCACAGAGGCCTGCTGTTTGCTCCTTGCCACATTTTAGCAAGGCACGAACACTCCCCAGTCAGGAGCCACTCACCTTCCCAGATCTTGGTGGCCAGATGGCCATCCGTTCCTTGTCACTTCTTGGCTGGGACTGTCTTGGAAAAGCAGGTTCAACTTTCTGTAGCACTACTAGATTGCTTTCTGGATCTCACGCTGCCTTGCATGCCTGCTTCGAGGCCCTCTCTCTCCAGATCGGGGCACACACGCCACACTAGAGCCCAGCAGCTGATCCTCGGGGATGCGCTCTTGCTTCAACATGAACTTCCGTAAGTATTATTTATGCAGAGATGATTAATTTCTCCATGCAACATATAAGTAACCGGATGAGTAGTGACAATGTATCTGTTGGCCTTTATACTTTTTCTTGTAGCCAACCCTTTTGTTCTGACCCAAAAGCAGTTAAAGAAACAAACCCACCCCAACAAACAAACAAACAAACAAACAAAAACCAACCCTGTATTCCCACAATTCCTAGCGTAAGTTACTCAAAGGTGTAACTTACCAAATCTGTATGCTTAGGGAAAAGAAAGAGTTTCAACCTTGGGTCCCTACTAGGATTCAAACCCTTGGCCTCACAATTCTACTGAATCTTGTTACCCCAAACTCTTAAACCAACATATTTTTACACCTGCATGTATATGTGTGGTGTGTGTGTACAGATGTGTGTATGCTTGCATGTGTGTGGGTGCCTGTTAAGGTTGATGTTCAGATTCTTCCTTGCTCATTCTCCATTTTGAAGTAGAGTCAGACTTTAGACAGAATCTGTAACTTGCTGATCTGGCTAGTCTAAGCAACCCACTGGCTACAGGGATTCCCTGGTCTCCACTTTCTGAACACTGGAATTATAGGCAAACACCAGAGCAACCTGGTATTTGCATGGGATCTGGGGACCTGAATGAATGCTGGTCCTTATGTTTGAACAGCAAACACGTTGTCTACAGATCCATTTCTCCAGCCTAATGTTTTTAAGTCCTATATGATGCCAGATACTTAAGTATTAAGTGTTACATTTCAAAATTGTTTATTGAGCACCTACCCATGCTAAGCTCACCATGTCTTTATGTTTTAGTATTACATCAAGGGAAAAAAGAAGAAAGAAAACAAACAAACAGAATTAAAGAGTTAAAAAAGTTCTCTTGCCTATGTGGAGGATGGTACCTGCCAGTCCTGGTCTGTCAGTTAGGGTGTAGTGAGAGTGGAGGTTAGTAATGGCTGCCTTACAGAAGTCCACTATAGTCTGGGGTAGGGCTGAAGACCTGAGATCCCAGGGTCCCCATCCCAGGGCTCTGATGGAGGATAACAGAATTAATTGGCAGGTAGATGAGACTATGGGATGGCCCTCACTCCTGGCGACTGTGTAGTCACAGGCCAAGACCAACAGACAGTGCCTCCAAAGAACCAGAGCTTTTTATCTGGACAAGAAGATGGAGCCTGAGGTATCTGCTCCCACATCAGTACACAGAGAACTCTGGACAGTCAAACCACACACCTGCATGCTTCCCCCAGGTAGGTCTCCAAGGCCATTCTCAGAGCCTAGAATCCCCGGGCCATCACCAGTATGGCTGTGCTCTAACTGGGAAGGCATGACCAAGGGGAAGCTAGTCTTTAAGGTCTCCAGACCTCACTCCAAATCATGATTCAATGAAGACAAGTCCTGTGTGTCCATATGCCCCCAGCTGACGGTGGTCATACGCAGAGGCTGGGGTCATTCATGCCTGAGCCACCAAGGATTCAGACTCATGTCTGACACACTGACACAGGGTAAGGTGTCCCCTAAGAGAGCGTTGTGCTGGAAACTGAGAGATGTCCTTGAGGTGGTGATGGGTAGACATAAGGTCTCATTCGGTGCTGTGAGGAACAGGTTTGAGGTTCCAGTGGCTGCTGTTCCTGCTCACCAGTGGCTGGTAGCATGATCATCTATGAGCTCCTCGTGTTCCCTCAGCATTAACCCCTCACTGGATCAACAGCTGGAACAGCTGGAAAATACTTCCTTTCAGTTTGCAGGCTGGTTTTGTACCCTCCATCCCTTTCTTTGTGGTACAAGGACTTCTTGGCTTGATGTTACTCTGTCTGCTTTTTATGTTTTCTTTTCTTTGTTGTTTTTATTATTTCTTTTATATGTTTTACTTATTTGTTGACGGGGCTGGTGAGATGGTTCACCATGATTAAAAGTATGGGCTGCTTCCCAGAGGTCCTGGGTTTGATTTCCAACACCCACATGACAGTTTACAACCGCATGTGGCTCCTGTTCCTGGAGACTCCGATGCTCTCTTCTGGCATACATGGGTACTGCATGTTCGTGGTGCACAGGCACAAATGCAAGCCAGACAGCCGTGCATATAAGATAAAAGCAAAACTTTCAAAACACCAAACAGTTATTTATTCCTTGCCTCCCTCTCTCCTTCCCTCCCTCCCTCCCTCCCTCCCTCCCTTCCTTTCTCTCTCTCTCTCTCTCTCTCTCTCTCTCTCTCTCTCTCTCTCTCTCTCTCTCTCTCTCTCTGTGTGTGTGTGTGTGTGTGTGATAAAACACAGGTAGAAGTCTGAGGTACTCCAGGGAGCTGCTAGCGCTGTTTGATCCCACTTAGTGGCTTTTCTTACACCTGCACCTGCTTGACTAATTTGATTCACTTTATAGAAGTGGTGTTGACTTCAGGTGACTCTGGCACAGCCCCAACTTACTTTCAGATAACTGTCATCCTTGGGGAGAGCCCAGATCTACTGGACACACACACACACACACACACACACACACACACACACACACACACACTCACATATCCTGTTGCCCTCACCAAGGTCCTCTGTGGCCTGGCTTGCCTTCTGAACCTCCCTCTCCTTTACCGTGTTTGAGCATCAAGCAGAGGAAAATGGAAGGCTTAGCAGGAAAGGAAAGTAGTGGAGGTGAGGCACTGGTCGTACTTCTGGCGGCCTGGAAATGCTTACCTATTACAGGGCCAGCTTGCTGGGGAGAGGGAGGTGACAATGTGACTGGCTGTACCTCTGGGTGCCCGTGAATACATGCCCACATGGCTGGTGTCTGTCCATTTCACTCCTTCGAATGCTTGCCCTGCTCTGCCGAGGACACAAACGGCCCGGGCTGATGAGCACAGGGCACTGTGGACAGAATAAAATGAAGGGGGTGTGAGTCTCTAGAGCTATTCAGACAGAACCAGCCACTGCCGACACCCCTGCTGACTGTCATCACCATGCGCTGGTCTAGGGCATCTGACCTTGTTGAAATATAAGGCTCCCTTGAGACTTCATCAGTGAGACCTTCTCATGGCCTGAGCTAAGCTTGCCTTTTCCCAAAGCCACCCAACTCAGCATTTCCCCCGACTAGCCACCGACATTAAGGAACCGACAGGAACGGGGAGATTTTCTAAACCAGACAGACTCATGTTCCTCCCTTAGCTACCTGACTACTGAAACACTGTCCCTAAGGAGCCAGAGTTCCTCCAGGAATCTCCTTCTGAAGGGAGGAAGAAACTGAAGCCACAGTTCTAATCACCTTGGGGGCAGCCAGGAGGCAATGACAAAAGGCAGGGCCACTCTTTGACCTGGACTTTGTAGCTGTGCCTATCTTCTGCCTTCTATTTAGCCTAACCCTCCTGCCAAGGATCCTGAAGATGCACGAGGGGCAGGGGAGTTGTCATGAAAATAGCTTTGTCCCCCCCCCCCCCCCCCGCAAGGTGGCTTCGCTGACAACATCTCCTTCCTCCCTTTCACCATGTGTGATCTGTCTCTCGAGCTGGCAAATTAAGATGGCAGAACATCTGTCATTCTGGTTGCCACTGCCCAGGCCCTGACCTGAACAATTCTGGTGACAACCATACAGACGTATTTCTGAGTTAACACCGCCTCAGAGATGGGCTCCACCGGCCACAGGAAGGACTTACCGTGAAATCGCACCCGATACAGAAGGAAGGTCGTGGGTTTTTGATCTTTTTTGACAAGGGAGGGAGAGTGGGGTTGGTGTGGGTCAGAGCAATGACACTACTGGTTTAGAGTGACTTCCAGTCCATTAACTGCAGAGTAAATCCTTCTGGGAAACAGAAATGAACCCATCACTGTGAGTACATGACCACGCTCTAAAGGAAGATTATCGAGTGACCACAGCGAGGCCTACCTCCAGGCTGACTCAGAGAGACAAAACTGTTTTAAGCAGTCTGGTGAGATCTGAGCAGAGATAAATCCTTTATGCTTCTATGCCTGCCTCCTCCCTGGTGCTGGGATTACAGATGTGGACCACTGCTCTTGGTGTATTCGGTGCTGAGGATCCAACCCAGGGCTTCCTTCAGCCTGGGATGAGCTACAGGTCCTATTTCCAGTTAAACCGTGAAGTCTAGTGTTGTGAGCTGTCAGGTAAAGTGATACATACGCTGTAGTGTCAGCTGCTGTTGGCAGGCGTGGGGGCTGAGGCAGGAGGATTGCTTAAGTGCAGGAGTCTTGACAAAGTAATGAGACTGTCTCAGAAAAAAAAAAAAAAAAAAAAAAAAAAAAAAAAAAAAACAGAAAACAACACAAAATGAGAACACACTCAAAGCTGCCAAACCTCAAGGTACACCATGGAGCTCTTACGCTGGAACACTCTGTGTCAGTGACGAGGAAAGACTACTTTTTCTAGTTTCTTTTCCTCCCTCTCTGTCTCCCTCCTCCTCCTTTCTTTCTTCTTCTTCTCCCTCCTTCTTCACAATCTGCCTGACAATAATGCTTTTTACAACACAGTGGGCATGGGTTTATACAAAGATTCTGTCCCCACTTTGATGGAGCAGGAATATTCTGTCACACTCTGGCTCTGAGTGTGTCCCTCAGTTGCTCCCAATAACACTGTCAGGGCTGCTTGCACGTGTCTGGTCCAGGGACCACAATGGTGCAGGCTAATGGCGGAAACAACACACTCTGGGCCAATTCCTTTTTCAGACACTGATAGTCATTCCTTTATTTCCTTAAGCAACCACGGCTGTCAAACGATGAGCCAGAAAGTCCTCCATCAGACCGGGTTTCCTGAGCCACCAAGGCATGCACGTGCTGTTCTTACAGGTGATGTATGTTGAGACTTATAAGCCTTTACTGAAATTCTTCAGAGATCCTAAGTACCAGGCATCGTGGGAATGTTCCCGTGGTTACTGGTCCTTACTTCTTCCTTTCTTCCTTCCATCCTCCCTTCTTTCCTTTCTTTCCTTGTCCTCCTCTTCCTCTTCTCCCTCCTCCTCTCCCTTCTCCTCTCCCTCCTCCTCTCCCTCCTCCTTTGACATTTTCTCACCCGCCCCATCTTCAGTATTTTGAATGAAATCCAGTGCCTCCTGCTGCCTGTCAAGCTGGACCACTGAGCTCTACTCCTAGCCCAGCTCGATGAGCTGTAATCATTAAAGTCATTCAGTGTCATGGATAATATGAACAGGAAGGTCCCTGGGTTCCACAGTAGAGACCATGAGAACTTCCGGTGTAAGAGACTGGGTGGAGCCTTCCTCAGAGTCCTTGTACCCATGCATGTAAGGCTCTCCCCCCACACCAGGGCGGATACTGGGGGCCTGTTTCTCTCTTAGACTTCTTTCTGTTCTCCATCCACAGATTCCTCCCCTACTCAGTGTTTCCCAGATCTTAGTCACCACCTTTGGCTTTCTGCCAAACAAGTAGGATTTCGGTTTGTTTTTTTCCTTCCGAAAAAAAATGGACACAGCAGCCAATATTTCCAAAATTGCTGAAGCTCCATCATGGAGTGAAGTTTGACATGGCAAAGTCTCTATCTTATGCCCGCTGGCCCCGGGGGAGTCTGTCCAGCGTGCTGGCAGCCGGGGAGAATGCTCCAGGCTCTCAGGAGGGTGTTGACTCCTTAGCTGACACCCTGACAAGGTCTGTTTGTCTAGCCATGTGCTGTTCTGTTTTGGTGTGAGGTTAAGCTGATCCTATAAAACACGGCGGAGCACATTCCAGGTCTTCTTTCCCGGAACAGTGTGTGTTCCGATGGCTTTACGGCTTCTCTTAACATTCGGTGGAGTTCTTGTGAAGTCATCCACCGGGTTGGAGTCCCTTGGCTGGAAGGCTCCTGGCAACAGACCTCAGTTCTGCTCGAGGAACAAAGCGATCCTCAGACGTTCCTTCCCATCTTGTGTTGTCTTTGGAAATTACACTCTGCAACCAATTTGTCGCTTTTATTAAGTTGCCAAATTGATTAGCATAGTCGAAAAATGAGCTTAAATACCTGTGACATTTGAGGCAAGAGCCGGCCCCCCGCTGCTGAGGTTTTCCCTTGTGTGCTCTTCTCACTAGTATCTGGATAATTTGAGATTCTCTTCATTTTTTCTCATTTGTAAATTAAGATTTAGCTTTGTACTTATTTTCAAGTGTTTGAAATTTATTTATTTATCTCAATTTATTTCATGCCACTTCTGTGGTGTGCGCGAGGACGTGTATGTGTGTGTGCATGTGTGTGTGCATGTGTGTGTGTGTGTGTGTGTGTGTGAGTGCACATGTGTGTTTTTGTGTACCTAGGGTGTTGTTCCTTAGGCACATTATTTTCTGAGACAGGTCTCTCACTGGTCTGGAGCTCACTGAGTAGGATCGGCCGGCTGTCAGAGCCACAGAGATTCACCTGGCTCCATCTTCCCATCCCCGGGATGCTAAGCACCAGCCACCATGCCTGGATCTTTAAAATAATGGGTTCTGAGACCTGAATTCAGCTAGTTAGATTACCAAGTGAGCAGTCTGCCGACCACTGAACTTCCCTACCCTGTTTATTATGTTTTAATTTGAAGCAGAGTCCCCTTTTTGTGACTTTGGATATTTAAAGTTATTTATGTAGTTCGTCTTAGTGGGTTTCTCGGGAAAAGCCCCACAGTGCCGTCTCCACAGCAGCCGGGCTCTCCGCCGACACACAGTCCACTCTTGGTTGCTTAGTATTTTCCCTAATCGACTGTCAGACTGCTGAGAGAGGAGAGTTAAGTCTCACTGTGATGGTGGCACTAATTTTTTTTTTACAACAGACCAAGCAAGAGCTCCTTCGGTCTGACAAGTGATGTCGGTGGAAACCCTAAATATAGCAGGACACTCACTGCTGAAATACGGTACAGTTTACCAGAACAAGATACTCTCACCCCAAGTCAGCATTATGCTGAGAATCTAGCTGTAACAACGAACCAGCAGAAGACAAGGTTGTAAAAAGCAAGCACAGAGACAAAGAAGTAAGGCTCTCTGATTGTAGCATTATTTATTTGATCATCTACTTACATAGAAAAACCTCAGAGACTCTTCAAATCTCTACTGGCTTATTTTTCCAGATTTAAAAATTAACTGCATATTTATATATGTGCAGCGAATAATTAGAAAATGGAAAAATTAAGGTTCCAACCATAATAATCCCAAGTAGAATGATTGAACATATATTTAGAGGAAAGTCTGAGATATCTACAGAACAATGCTATTTATGAAAGGCATTGAATACTTCACAGAAATGTGTTCTGAGTCTTACATGGTTGGAAGGCAAAATAGTGCAAAGCTATAGCCTGTTCTCAAAGTTCAAACTAGATCCTGTGCAAACTTGGGGAATATTCCAGCACAGTGTTGGGTAGAAATTGAGAAGTTAGTTCTCAGAGTGACTTGGAACGACAAAAGGTAGGTGTCAGTCAAAGCTATTTAAAAAATTTTGTCCCAGATTTCTTTCAGCATCACAGTAATCGCACGATGCAGTTTGAATGGGAAGATGGGCATGTAAGCCCACTGGGCATCACAGTCAGAGGGTTGAAGCCAGCTGGTATCCCCAGATCAGAGTAAAGCAGGGTGGGGGTGCACATCCAGTCAACCTTTTTTTACTTTGTCCAAATTCAGATTCACTCACAATGGTCACAGACTTAAAACTCTTAGAGGAAGAAGGAGAAGAAAAGAAGAGAGGCCTTTGTGATCTCGACTAAGCAGACTCTGTCTGTGGGCATGTGCATGCATATCTGTGCATGTGTGTGTGAATGTTTGTGTGCATATGCACACACCCATATGCGTGCATTTGAAGAGGAGAAAGAGGATCCTCCTCCCCCACCACACTCTTTGCCTTGTTCTCTTAAGATAGGGCCTCTCATGGAACCTAGAACTTGCTGTTTTGTCAGTTAAGCTGCCCACTGAGCTCCAGGAACCTGCCAGTCCCCTCCAGCCCCGGAGCTGGGCTTGGAAGCCTGTGCAGACATGCCCAGATTATGTCAGTGCTAGGGAGCTGAGCTCAGGTTCTCCAGCTTGCTCACCAAGCTCTCTTACCCCACACTATTTCTCCAGCCCACAATCACCTGTAGCTTCAGTTCCAGAAGATCTGAAACCCTGGACTGACCTCCAAGGGCACCAGGCACACACATGGTTAACAGACACGCATGCAGCCGAAACACTCACACACACAAAAAAAATAGAGATAAATTATTTTTTAAAAGTTGGGCACATGTTCTGGGCGAGCCTGCAGTTTCAACCAGCACTTTTGAAACAGTTCTGGGCTTCGAAGGCTGGAGAGTTGGTGTTGAAAAAGGAGCAAACTAAGAAAATGAGAGTGGCCGATAGGATGTTTCAAAAAACGTATTCACAGTCCTGGTGTCTGACAAGTCATTTGTAGTCACTGTGCTCAGCTGACACTTCAAATTAAAAAGGCCAAAATTTACTATCCGCAAGTGAAAAAATTATTTGAACGGTCAGTTTATCTAAGAGGATCTATACGTGGCCAGCAGAGACACTGGGGTATTTCTTGATGCTTGATGCTATCATCTGCAATGAGCAGAAAGAGCTACTGTCCCTGCACATTGCTGGGCTGGAACTGCGTGCCAGCAGCAGTCCCGGTGGGACTGTAAGTGCTAAGGAACAAGAAAAGTATCCGTGGCAGTTTCCTAGAGCTGAGCATGCATATGTATTAGATGACCCAGTCTGTCCGTTCCTTAGTCTTTGCTGAAAAATAAGCAGAATGCATGTTTGCCTGGAGACCTGGAGACAAATGCTTGAAAGTAGCTTCCTTCAAAATAGCCCCAAATTGGAAACAACCTCGACCTCTGTCAGCAGATGAACAGATAATTGCTTCCCGGTACGTTCACATGGAGGAATATTACTCAGGAATAAACAGAAATGAAGGTTTGGTGGCACAGGCCTGTGATGCCAGCCCTGGGAGGCAGAGGCAGAGGCAGAGGCAGAAATAGAGGTCAGCCTCAGCTACCTAGGGAATCTGAGGCCATCTCAGGCTACACTAGAACCAAGTTTTGATAATAAATAAATAAATGAGTGAATAAATGAATAAATGAATAAATAAATAAATATTGAACTATGAATACATATATACACCAGGAAACAGTCACAAACTATGCTATGTTGAAACTAGATAAAAAAGAGAAAATCCTTTCCCCCCCACAGCTCTGGTTTGAAACTTATGGCAGGCAACATCTCAAACTAGGTCCAAGGAACAGAGCCTCCTGGAGTTACTCCCAGGACTGAGCAATTTTAAAGATACAAAGCTGTTTACCTGTTGTCCTAGTTAATTTTATTGTCTACTGACATGTCCTGAGTCAAATAGGAAGAGGGAAACACAGTTGTGAAGAATTGCCTTGCCCAGATTAGCCTGTGGCTATGCCATTAAGGCGTTTTCATGATTGCTAATTGATGTAAGAGGGCTCAGTGTGCTATGGACAGCGGGATCCCTAGGCACTGGGCTGTGTGAGAAAAGTAGCTGAGCTTGAGCCAGAGAGTAAACCAGGAAGCTGTGTTCCTCCATGGCTTCCGCTCCAGGTTCCTGCCGTGAGTTCCTGCTTCATTTAAGTGACCCAGAAGTGTAAGCTGAAATAAACCTTTTCCTCCCCAGATTGCTTTAGAATGTAGTGTTTATAGCAGTAGGACCTAAAGTCAGGGAGATCATCCGATGCACCTAAGATCGTCAGTAAAGAAAGATTCAGGGACCCACGGTTACGAGTGGCATGGTTGCCAAGATGGCGGCCATCACACTGAAGGAATTGAATAATAATCTACAATTCCCCCTCTCTGTCTCTGTCTCTCTGTCATTCTCCCTCCCCCTTCTCAGATATGAGTAAACACTGAAAAAAAAAAAAAAAAAGAGTGATCCAGGACACAGGTAGATGAGAATTCATTAGCTCCAAAGGGGATTGTGCAGCCAGAGGGATGGGAGGGGCTTACAGAGTAGTGGAGGGAGGAAGGAGCTTGCTCTTGCCTGTGGGCAGTTTGTGCTGGGTCCATATCTGCACAGATAGGGGCCATTTGCTACCCTGTGGAGCAGTAAAATTTGCAAGTTGTCTTTCTTGAGACTGGCCATCTAGGATAAGGCACCGTGAGGTCTTTAGGTGTTAGGCTCTGAGTGTTTATATAAGATAACAGAAATGGTTGGGTGTGTTTGTGTGTGTTACTGTGTGTGAATGTGCCTGTGCAGGCACCATATCACACGTGTGAGATCAGAGGATAATCTTGGGTTGGGTTTCCTCTTCTTCCATGCTAGATAGGATCTGTCTTTCTGTTGTCCACTGCTGTGAATATACCAGCCTAGACTGGAATATATGACCTTCTGAGTATTCTCCAGTCTCTGACTCCCTTCTCTCCACATGAACACAGGGATTGCAGACCTATACTACCACACTCAGCTTTACATGGGTTCTGGGGACTTGAACTTGGGTCCTTATGCTTGCAAAGCAAGTGCTTTGCACACTGAGCCATCTCTCTAGCTCCTACTGTTCGTCTTCCAAAGGACATGTTTCTTCTGGCTGGTAACAGAAAGGGCTGTAAGAGAGTCTTGAGATAGAACACCCATGGCTGACCTTGAGGTGGAGGTGAGACAAGGACCTGAGCCAAAGTGACCTCAAGGAGTTGAGAACAGTCTCTGGCCCACAGCCAGTCAGCAAAGAAGAATTTAAGGGCCCCAGTCTGGCCATCAATACACATGCTCTGAAAGTGGTGTCTCCCCTGATCACCAAATATAAGCACTTGACTTTGGCCTCTTGAGACTCTGGGCAGAGAAGCTAATTGACCCATTTGGACTTCTGACCTGCAGAACTGTGAGATTATACATGGGTGTTGCTGAAGAGGTGCAGGCTGTTATGCAGGGGAGAGAAACATTTATTATTTGTTATGGAGTGATGAGGACCGAATACACAGCTTTGAAAATACAATCTCAGTCATAAACTGTTCCTTCCCACTTTTTATTGCTGTTTCCTAGAAAAAGGAGTTGTATTTAACTTTTAAAAACAAATCCATTATGTGTGTCTGTGCTAATGCGCTGTCTTGTTTGTGTGCCCAGGCATGGGTCTGGAGGGCAGAGGACCGTGTGGGTCCCAGGCCATTAGGCATAGCAGTAAGCTCCTGTTCCCAGGGAGCCACTTCACCGGAGCCTCAGTCTTTTTTTTTTTTAAACTTTATTTTTGGTTGTGATTAACCCTGTACATTTGCCTGTGTGAGTGTATGCAGGCATGCACAGACATGTAACTTGTGTGCATGAGAGTGTACACATCAGGGTGTGGGTGCATGTAGAGGCCAGAGAATGTTGTTTCTCAGGGCAGTCATTCACATATTTGTTTCTTCTGAGATAGGGTTTCACTATGTAGACCAAGGTGGCTTCAACTCATAGAGATATTACCTGCTTCTGCCTTTCCAGTGCTGAGATGAAAAGGATTCACCGCTATCCTGGTATCTTAGTCAGGGTTTTACTGCTGTGAACAGACACCATGACCAAGGCAACTCTTATAAACATCTAATTGGAGCCGGCTTACAGGTTCAGAGGTTCAGCCCATTATCATCAAGGCAGGAGCATAGCAGCATCCAGGCAGGCATGATGCAATAGGAGCTGAGAGTTCTATATATCTTCATCTGAAGGCTGCTAGTGGAAGACTGGCTACCAGACAGCAAAAATGAGGGTCTTAAAGCCCCACACCCACGGTGACACATCCACTCCAACAAAGCTATGCCTGCTAATAGCGCCAATCTCTGGGCCAAGTATATACAAACCGTCACACCTGGCTCCCTGCCCCCCCCACTTTTTTTTGGAGACAGACTCTTAGTGGCCTAGAACTTGCTGATGCTCCCAGACTGACTGCCTAGTGCGGGGACTAAAGCAGGAACTGACTGTGCCTGGCTTAGTTTTCTTTTTATTAACATGGGTTCTGGAGGTCCAACTCAGGTCCTCCTGTTTCCATGGTGTGGGTGGTTACTTTTGTCAAGCCAATGGGATTTAGAATTGCCTGTTACTTAGATTAGGTTAATGGGTGTGGGGAGACTCGCTCTAAATGTGGGTGATGCTGTTCGGTGGGCTGGGATCGTGGATGAAATAAAAAGGAAGAAGCAAATGGAGTGCCAGCATGTGTCACTCTGTCTGTCCTGACTGTGAACACACTTAGACAAGCTACCTCAGGCTCCCGCCTCCAAATATCTGCCTCAAGAGACAAACCATTATTCCACTGAGAGCCCAAACACCCAGCAGGCATTTCATTCACTGAGACCTACTCCCAGACCCCTGACTACTCAGAGTATGGCCTGTGGCTAGTAGCATGCATTAAGACTCTCTGAAGATTCAGGGTGTACCTTTGTAGAGTTTAAACAACAGCACTGGCAGCAACAACAACAACAGTAAACACACACTATACTACTGAAGAAATCACCTCTCACTCCCCAGTAACCACTCAGTGCCTACAGAGTCTCAGGGACACAGAGCCTTGGGAGCTTTTCCCTCTTAACTACCCAGTCCTGCTCTGGGGGAGGCGTTTCAACACCCTTCCCCCTTTATTCCTGTTGGTGCTGTGGTTGGGCCACCCCATAAATACAGAAGAAGGGCAAACATAACTGCCACATGGGCAGAGCATCAGCAGGCTTTGTCCTGTGGTGCTGATGGTGGCTTTAGGCTTGGTATTTAGTGCACTGTGCAGTTTTTCGTGTCATATAAGGACAGCATGTCTTCCTTCCCTCCCTCCCTCCATCCATCCTTCCCCTCCTCCTTTCCATTCATTCTTTTCATTTAGGGGCAGAGGTGGCACAGATCTTGGAAGAATCATCGGTGAAAGCCCAGCTGTTTCCCACTGCTCAGCATCACAGGACGTCTCCAGAAATTCGGGACACCACCAGTCCCAAGCTTCCTGCATCAGAATCCACATTTAACAAGATCCCCAAACAACCCACACCCACGTTGTAGTGCCAGGGAAGTATTAGCGGACCCCAAAAAATCCAGACCGGAGCTAATCCTATGCAAATCACAACAGGGCCTTTATTTGAGCCACTTTGGGTCCCTAGGCCAACCACCGACATGCATTCGGGTTTTGGTGGAGAGGGCCACTGAATATCTATGGGGTAGGTAAGGCTTTATAAAAAGCAACAAGTGATGGGTGAGTGTTCCCAGCCTGGCGAGCGTCTAATTGGAGAGCTACTATGCCTTTAGCATAACTGGCTGGTGCTGGGAGTCAGATCATAAACTTTACTTCTGCATCCCTCTGCATTGGTGGTTCTTAGGCAGGGGGCAGGGTTGTCAGGGATTAACCTGGAAATGCCCGGGTTAGTGGGGGAAATTAACCTGGAGATGCTGCTCTGTTGGGATTATCCTAGAAACTGGAAGGTAGGTACCAGCCTGTGAGTCTACCTGAGTTTAAGTTCTCTAAAATGGAGTGTGAACTTAAAAGGTTTGGTCCCTCATTGTCATCTTTGACAGTTAACCTTCCGCTCGGGTGCACTTTGTTCTGGTTAGAGAGGGTGTAGAGACTGCCCGTGTGCATTGTTGTGTGTAGTATGTGGTGTGTACTTGCTAGTGTGGCTATGTTCATAAGATACACAAATACGAGTTCACACACGTGTGGAGGCCCAAGGTTAGCGTTGAACGGTGTTCTAGGGTGGTTTTCCACCTTGATGTATTTATTGAGGTACGTGCTCTCACTGGACCTGAAGTTCACTAATTAGTTGATTGGGCAGTCCTGTCCTGATTTTCACACAGATTATGGGATTTGAACTTAGGTCCTTGTGCTTGCAGGACAGATACTTTTCTTTACTGACTCATCTTGGATATGGGTGCTGTTAGGGATTCCTAGGAGGTGTGTCACAGTATAGTGGGGGCAAAAACCTACATGGGGCATCCTTACTCGAATTTGCCAGCAGTGAGCCCTATGCGTCTTGGCTGAGTCAAAATCAGTCAAGAACTCACTTTCTGGGGACACAGTGGCAAAGAACATCGTGGGGTCAGGGAGTGTGGCCTGACTAACCCTAATCCTTCCCAAAATGGACTCTTCCAGCTCCTTGACTTAGTCTCTTTTCAGCTTCCAGAACTCGGAGCAATCCACTACTGTTGCTCAAAAAAGCCCCCCAACCTACCCCACTCTGGTACAGGAGCCCAAACAGAGAGAGACCCATCCTCTTTCATGTTTCTTCATATCACCGGCTCCGCCAGGCTGACGTCAAATTGGACTCACTGGCAAGCTCCCTTTTGTAAAGTTTTCAGTCCTATCAAACCAGCAAGGTCTTTTTTTTTTTTTTTTTTTTTTTTTTTTGCCATTTAATATGACATGACATATTTCTTTAGGTTCCAGGCATGGGCACCTTGGCTGGGGAAAAGGGACCCCCTTGATGGAGGAAGGCGACCCCCCACCAGCCTCTGCAGGAATGTCTGTAAGAACCCACTACATGGGGGATGAGGCCATACTGCTGTTCCAGAAGGAAGGTAAAATACATAATTTGTCCAGATTTTTACTGTACCAGGGGGATGAAATGGTTGGTGGTTTTCCAATGAGAAAAATCACTAACCTGCTGACCTTGATTCCCAGTGCTCCACACAGTTGGAATGTGGAGGTATTTTCAAGGTGGTACCTTAAAGATACCCTGGGACCCCCAGAGCCAGGTCAGGTCCTGCTGATCTGAAGGAACACCCAGGTTGCCTTTCAGCTTCACAAAGGCCGAGAAGTTCTCACCCTTTCCGGGGGTCGTAGCACCCTCATATGTTTTAGTGGTAAGAGTCACTAAAAAAGGCCAAACCCACAGAGCACCGTGTGGCCATAGTGCTGCAGAGAGGAAGGGGACAGGCAAGGTGAAGGAAACAGAAGTCTGTGGTTGACAGCAGTTTCGGTATGACTGACAGCAATTCTTTGGAAAAACTAAGTTGTTGTGCCTCAGTGTGGTCTGACAGTGTAAGAAACTAGCTGACCTGTACTTAAGGATCCTTGGTGTCTCAGATGTTGAGAGTGAGTGCGCAGGCATGTGCATGTGTGTGTGTATGTACGTGTGTGTGTGTGTGTGTGTGTGTGCGTGATGGGGAGTAGGTCCCAGTTATCTGCTGCTGCCTTTAAGTCATTCCTCAGTGTAGAGGTTTCAGGCTGGCATATTTTACTGTCCCAGTTCTGTGGGTGACCTAGGCCAGCAGGGTGCTCTGCTGGATTTCCAAGATCCATTGACTGGCAAATGACAGTAGGCCTCCCTGAAGCACCCGTCCCTAGGAGTAAGATGTCAGACAGGGTGGTGGTGGTCCTTGCAGCCATCAGATCCTATCTCTCGGGGGGGGGGGGCTGGAGAGGTGGCTCAGTGGTTAAGAGCACTGACTACTCTTCCAGAGGTACTGAGTTCAAATCCCAGCAACCACATGGTGTCTCACAACCATTTGTAATGGGATCTGATGCCCTCTTGTGGTGTGTCTGAAGACAGCTACAGTGTACTTATATATAATAAATAAATAAATCTTTAAAAACAAACCCAAACCCAGATCCTATCTCTCAGCTAGATGGACTTTTAAAATGAGAAAGTATCAAGTTTCTATACAGGCCAAAGATTTCAAGCTTTGCAAACCACTAGGTCTCTAACACATGCTTCCAACTCCACCCTTGATACCTGGAGGTAGCCACTGTGCACAGAGGTATGGTTGTAAGAAAACCATATTTACAACAAAAGGTAGTGGGCTGGACACAGCTCAGGACCATAATTTGCCTCACTCATCTTCCAGGCTGGCCCAGGTTAAGAACAGTCACCCCTTCTCCCTCCACCTCAGGCTAGGCCCAAATCTCTTATCAGAGTGTAGGTTAAAGTGACCACAGAGGTTTGTAATGTAGCTTAGTTGGCAGAATGCTTGCCTGGCAATGCAGGAAGCCCAGAGTTTATTCCCTGCACAGCATGTGGTAGCATATGTCTGTCATTCCAGCAATTGGGAGGTGGATGTAGAAGGGTTAGAAGTTCAAGGTCATTCTTGGGTACATAACAAGTTCAAGGCTAGCCTGGGTTATATAAGACTCTATCTGTTAAACAAGCAGGCAAGCAAGCAAAAAGCAAACAAACACGCCAGGCAGCCAGCCAGCCAGTCACAGATTCTCCCCAGACACAGTGTCTGGGAAATAGACAGAAAACCATTTCCTCTGCTAACCTAGATGCTGTCTCTGGCCCTCTAAAACACACTGACAAAAGACCAATCAGAGAAAATGTGAATACATCTTGTTTATTAATGTAAAGAATATATGAATATTTTGATTTGTTGTGAGATAATATAAAAGAAGGAGGAGGAGGAGGAGGAGGAGAAGGAGAAGGAGAAGGAGAAGGTGAAGGAGAAGAAGAAGAAGAAGAAGAAGAAGAAGAAGAAGAAGAAGAAGAAGAAGAAGAAGAAGAAGAAGAAGAAGAAGAAGAAGAAGGAAGGAGAACAAGAAGAAGAACAAGAAGAAAAAAACAAGAAGAAAGAGGAGGAGGAGGAGGAGGAGGAGGAAGAGGAAGAAGAAGAAGAAGAAAAAGAAGAAGAGGAGGAGGAGGAGGAGGAACAAGAACAAGAACAAGAATAACAAGAGAAGCAAAACCCCAAAGAAGCAGTTTGGTCCCAGGCCTTCTGTTCCATTTTAACAGTATCAAAAATGTGCTGGGAAAGTGAGGAGAGGAAGGAAAGGGGGTTGGATCATAAGGGGAATTGAACTGTAAAGAAAGTGTAAGAGAGAAACTACTGGAAAGGCAATTTCATGGAGCTGGGTCTCCTGAACTTGTTCACTGTGCATAGTGCAGAGTCATCTTCTTGGAGACAATACCTCCTCAAAGGGACATTTATAATTTTCTTTTCCACATGTTGGAGGGCAAAGGACCATTCTGCATTTGCTGAGTTTCTGTTGGATCCAGCTCAAAATGAGCCTTATCTGAGAACTGACATATTTTGGAGGGCAGAAGGGCTGCTCTGAAGATCACAGGCTCATGATGATGCATGCTATGCTTAGAGACGATGGTCTTGCCTAGCTCTCTACTGCATTCCATTTTCCTGTTTCTATGAAGGAACAGAAGGCACCTTTCAGGTGACATTAACAGTCCTGAGGCACATCTACTGACTAGGAGCTTCTAGAATACCAACACACCAGCTCGGTATTTTCCTTTTCTGTGGGAACTGAGAAGGTAACCTAGGGCCTGTGCATGCTATGCAAAGGTTCTTTGCCCAGACATGTTTTCTGTCTTTGTGTGCCTGGGTGGGAGATCTTGGTGGGGTGCTGTTCTCTGCCTGTCTCTTCTTACTCATTGTTTTGAACTTGCACACAAGAGATAGTAATCTATGACGGCTACTCTCAGGACATATGGCCATTTTGGCTTGGCATCTTGGGGGTCAGATGTCCTTTGTGTACATGTGCATCATGCATGTGGCCGCGGGAGACTGATATCAGAGGTCTTTATAAGCTGTTACCTTTATTTTTGAGGCAAAGTTTCTCATTAAAGAAGGAGCTACCGGGTTAGGCTCGCTTGGATGGCCAGCAAGAGCCAGGTTTCTGCTGCCTCCACCTCCCTAGTGTTGGCATCACAAGCTTCTAACCACTTCCCGGTGGCTTTTTATGTGGATATGACTCAGGTCCCTAGGCTTGTGGGGTGAGAACTCCACCCCTGGGCCATCTCCTATCTGTTTGATGTCCAGATTAAAGGGTTTCTCTAGGGTACAACTTTGGGGTTGATGGGCTTTGGACACAGGATGGGACCTCCGTTGTTCCATGTCACGTGTCAGCATTTGTTCCATTGTAATATGCATTAGAACATGCCTACCTGACCCACCCTTCCTTCCTTCCTTCCTCCCTTTCTCCCTTTCTCCATCTCCTCCTCCTTTCTTCCTTCTTTTCTTCCTCCCTCCTCCCTTTCTTTCTCCCCCCTTCCTCCTCCCTCTCTTCCTCCCTTGTCCTTCCTTTTATCTTCTTCCCTTTTTTCTTCCCTCTTCCCGCTTCCAAGCACTCAGTTCATCTTGGTTCACCCAGAAGAAGCAAGTGAACCCCCTTGATGGAGGAACACAGGACAATTTGGAGTTGGCTCTCAGGTAAAGACCTCTTGAAGAACAGGCCTCTGGAGGTGATGTCAATTCTGACTTGGCAGGGGGGTTGAAGAGACAGGAGAGAGAGTGAGGGGGGAAAGGGAGGCAGAGGAGAGAGGGGAAGGAACAGAGGAAGGGAGGGGGAGAAAAAGGGAAAGGAAGAGAGGGTGGGGAGACAGAGAGACAGAGACCCCCAAACCGGAAGCGGATGCAAATAATGGACACTGTTCATCCGATGTGCTTTCCTGGCTTCATTCTGTTTCTTAATTCTACACTGAGCAACATTCAATGTGATTGAAACAAACACACCAGGGTGTCATGATGTAGATCCGGTAGCAAGGGATAGGTAACATACAAAACATAGGTGAACATAGAAAAGGGTGTTAATGTATATTAGCAATAACAGGTGCGGGTGTTTTACTTGCATAACAAAACTAATTATTTTGTACAATCAGTGTGTACTAATCACCCTTGTTAAGGTTACTATTGCTGGAATGGAGCATCATGACCAAAGCAAGTTGGCAAGAAGGGCTCACACTTCCACATCGCTGTTTATCATCAAAAGAAGTCAGGACAGGAATCCAAAAGCTGAGGCAGAGGCCATGGAGGGGAACCGTTTATTCACTTGCTCTCCAAGGCTTGCTCAGCCTGCTTTCTTACAGGACCAAGGCCACAAGCCCAGGGATGGCCCCACCCCCAACGTTCTGGGCCCTCCCCCATCAATCACTAATTGGAGAAATGCTCTACAGGCTTGTCTAAAGCTGGGGCTTATGGAGGCCTGTTTTTAATTGAGGCTTCCTCCCCTCTAATGACCCCAGCCTGTGTCAAGTTGACATGAAACAAACCAGCACGCTACAGAAAAAACTGACCAGTCAAATTTTAATCCAGACAGTTTTACTGCATGTTTTTGTTATTTACAGAATGATGTTTCGGGTCACCACAGATAATGGCCTGGTCACTACGGTGACACCGGAGATACCTCACCCCTCGTGTGCTTGTCTGGTGACAAGGACAGTTAACATCTACATAGCAAAACTCCTGTTACAACTTGATTTTATTTTCAAGTTGTTATTCATCCAAAGAAACATTTTAATTGGGTCAAAGCATCTGCTCAAAGACTGATGAGGCCTTGATAGAAAGGTTTTGTCCACTGTGGCAATAGGGTGGTTAAAACAGTCACAGACAAGCTCCGCCATGTTGCTTGTCTAGGTAAGAATGTGCACAGACTTAATTTACATCGGTCCTTTCAAGGACTCCTGTTTAACGGCAGACATGCTGATAAGGATCTTGCTAATGGGTTTTGGTGGCCAACAGGACACAGGCCTGACTATCCTCGCATAGAGTGCTCAACCCACTCAAAGGACAAATGTGTCATGACATTCCAAAGTGGAAAGTTAGGCAGAATCATGCGTCTACACCCAGAAATGTCCAGAGCCACATTAGGAGAAAAAGCCAGTCTCCTGTGGTAGACTGGTATGTCTATTCCCTGTGTGCAGAACACAGGGGCTGCCTGGAAGAAGCCAGTGTGGCAGCCTCTGAGTGGGTAAGGACTGTGGGAGGGTGCATCCTGCACTGTAGATTTCTTTGTGTGCGTTTTTTTTTCTTGACCTGTCACAGTGAGAACACTCTGCCCTCAGCCTTTAAGACCCGGTAACCACGCCTCTCCCGGGCCCCAGAGCAAGGACAAGTCTGAATCTGTCCAGGGGCAGTACAGGTGGTGTTGTGATAAATATTAAAAGGAATGCTTAACCTTTTATCCCACACTTTGCCAGCTCCCAAGAGAGGACATCAGGTACTGCTGGGATCTCTAACTTCGTGGCCTTATGCTGCCTCTGTGAACTCTGGCGCCATTCACTCTACCACCCCTCTTGCTTCTGTCCTGGGTGTATATGACCGCCCTGGCATGTTCCTTTCCTCCACTGCCTGGCACAAACATCACTCCAAAGCCCAGTAGCTTATCAAACAGGTTTATATGTCAAATTCTCAATCCACAGACCCTCTACACAATACGCTTACAACCAATAGACAAAGATATAAAGTGCCCATCTATATGAGATAAATAAGCCCATAGAAACCCTTAGAAATAATTATAACAACCTTATCAAACCAGAGATACACTGGGAGAAACAGACATGTCTGCCTCATCTCCTCCAGCCTCTCTCCCTCCTCCTCTCCCACCTTCCTAGAGCTTTCCCCCCTCCACCTCTCTACTGTCCAATCACATATCGCCTTAACATAAACCTACAGGTGGATCCCTGCTTCTGAGCTCTGGCTGGCACTGGGAGAGATTGGGAGAGATGAGCAGGGTATGGGAGGTGGGATTAAAGTTCAGGCTCTTTGGTATGGGCTTGCTTACCTAAGCATATTTGGCCCAGATGTCTTAATTTGTGATACATTTTTACATTAATAAGTTTGGGAGCTTGTACAAAGGCTGAAAGAGAAAACAAATTGGAATTGACATATCACCTTTATCTGGTGAAACAGAGAGAGTACATGTTGTCAGCTAAAATACACTCTCCCGTATGTCCTTACTACTGTGATTTGGAAGTTACTGAGGCATGCCTCCAAGGGTTCAGGGTCTGAAGCTAGAGCGCTAGGGTCGTGGTGTAGAAGTGCTGAGAACACTAGGAGATAGGGCTTAGCAGGATGTTGTAAGTCCTCTGTAGGCTCTGCCCTTGGAGGGACTGGAAACTCTCGGGCTTCATCCCATTGATTCTGTTAATAGTGGTTATCTGAGAACATGATTGGGCCAGGAACTGCAGGGCATGCCTAAGATGCCAGCCATCAGGAGGCCGAGGCAGGGACACATTCTACATTCGAGACCAGCCTGGGTTACAAAGCAAGGCAAAAGTAAACCCAGAACTCTATCTTTCTCTCTCAGTGTGTGTGTGTGTGTGTGTGTGTGTGTGTGTGTGTGCATGCGTATGCAAGTGTGTCAGAGTGTGTGTATGTATGGTTAGGGTGTGTATATGTATGTGCTTGCTTGTATGTATATGTGCTAGGGTGTGTATGTGCATGTACAGGGTGTGTGTGTGCATATGTCTGGCTCTCAGTCTTTTTGGGTTTCTCTCTCACTGAATAATCTCTCCTTCTTGAATGCACACCCTCCAAGAAGCCACCACCACCTGTCACAACGCAAGGTGGAGCAAAAGATCATCGTCACAGGCTGCACAACGCAGTTTGACCTTTCAGCCTCCCGAACTATAACCACCCACCCTCACTTTACAGAGCAGCAGGTGTTTTGTTATCACCCGGGAAACACCGACACAGCCAGCATGCCCTTGATCTGCCTCGTCATCCAACCCAGGACCCTCCCTGCGTGGAGCTCTTCCTCAGTTGGCCACAGTGTCTCTGTCTTCCTTTGCTTTCCATAACCCTATGCTCTGGAAGAGCATGGGGGAGCTATCTTGTAGAACGTCTCTCTATTTGGCATTGCTAGATGTTTTCTCAGGGTAGACTGAGTGATGCTGAGTCCTTGTCAGAGGTCCCTGTGTCAGGCACAGGCCAGAGTATGTGACACTATGTAGCTTTGTCCCTTACTTGAGGTCCTGTCTGCTGGCTTCAGAGAAGGTATTAATACATAAATATTAAAGTAAGTATGAGAGCTGGTAAAGTTGCTTTCCCTTTATAATTAATAAAAACCTCAGGGGAAGTGCTTTGAGACTAGGAATATAAGAGGTTTTTTTTTCCTCCAAGCCACTGGTGGGGTCTGGCCTGCAACCCTGCGGCCTAGTGAGTGTGTGTTTTGTTCACTCCTCGAGTTACGAAACTCCCTGGTGGGGTCAGCATTTATTTACTTATTTATTCTAATATTGAATCATTATTTACATATCTGTATCGTGCTGGCTAGTTTCGTGTCAACTCGACCCAAGCTCTGCTTCTCTGAGGAGGAAACCTCAACCGAGAAAATTCGTTCTTGACATCAGGCTGCAAGGAAACCTGAAGAGCATTTTCTTCATCAGTAACTGATGTGGGCAGGCTCAGCACATTGTTCTTAATGCCATCTGTGGGTTGGTGGTCCTGTGTTCTATAAGGGAGGATGCTGAGCAGGCCAGTAAGCGTCACCTCTCCACGGACTCAGCATCAGCTCCTTCCTCCAGGTTCCTGCCCTGCTTGAGTTCCTGCTGACTTCCTTCAGTGATGGGCTGTCACCTGGGTATGTAGGCCGACTAACCCCTTTCCTCCCCATTACTTTTGGTCATGGTGTTTCATCACAGCAATAGTAACTTAAGGCAAGTATGGGCATGTAATTTATTTTAGTCCACGATGCGGGCATCTTGCTGCCACATTAAATAAAGAATCCATGAATTACCTTCAGTTGTGTCTTAGGGGTAGGGATCCAGAAAGGAGAGAGATTATATAAATGGTACATTGTGTAAAACCTTACAGCAACGCTTTCCATTGTGATGAAAATTCAAAGGTTACTTTGAAAAAGTTAAGTACAGCTTTTAAATTATGAAAACTCCTCGCCCTACACCGATAATTTTCCCATGTGCTGTGCCGCCACAAGCATCAGAAAGACATCTATATTAGTGGCTTTTCTGTTGAGGAGATGACACCTCAGGAACAAAGGCAACTTAGGGAAGAGTTTGCTTTAGCATATGGCTTGGGGTGAGGGTGGGGTGGCAGGCTGTCCATAATGGCAGAGAAGGTGTGGCCACCAGGAGCAGGAAACTGAGAGATCACATCTCAGCCGCACACACAGGAAGCAGATATAGTGAACCGGTTGTGGGGCTGGGTCATAAACTATCAAAGTCTGTCCCAAAGGCCATATTGTCCTTCCTCAAGCCTCTTCATACTAAAAGTTCTAAAACCTTCCCAGACAATGCCACCTACTAGGGACTAAGTGTCTTAGTCAGGGTTTCTATTCCTGCACAAAACATCATGACCAAAAAGCAAGTTGGGGAGGAAAGTGTTTATTCAGCTTACACTTCCACATGCTGTTCATCACCAAAGGAAGTCAGGACTGAAACTCAAGCAGGTCAGGAAACAGGAGCTGATGCAGAGGCCATGGAGGGATGTTGCTTACTGGCTTGCTTCCCCTGGCTTGCTCAGCCTGCTTTCTTATAGAACCCAGTTCTACTATCCCAGGGATGGCACCACCCACAGTGGGCTCCCTCCCCCCTTGATCACTAATTGACAAAATGCCTCACAGCTGAATCTCATGGAGGCATTTCCTCAAGGGAGGCTCCTTTCTCTGTGATAACTCAAGTTTGTGTCAAGTTGACACAAAAACAACCGGTACACTAAGTGTTCAAATACATGAGCCTATAGGGCACATTTCTCACTCAAACTGGCTGGTGTTTGTTCAAGGTCACAGGGAGAATGGGATGGCTGGGCTCAGTACTGAATGGCTTAAGCAAGCCTTAGAAGTGACTACAGGATTGGAAGGCAGACACTCTCTGAGCAGAAGGAAGGGGATATTGGGAATGGTGCACAAGCTTTGTCAAGACCTAGTCTGGGTTCTGAGAGCAAATCCAGTTGTTGGCAGCTGAGGCAGTCCCCTTGGTGTCTTGATTTCTCCATCTGTGGGGTGGGAAGTGGTAGAGTGAACTCTGTAGACTGTGGGGTGGGAAGAGGTAGGGTGCCCTCCACAGACTGTGTATGTGAGTAGGACACAATTCATAAACTATGGGAAGAAGAAGATCCTCACCAGAATCCTGGCTCCAGACAAGTTCCCCTGAGGATCTGCTCATAGGATGCTCTACTGACTCAGGCTGGTGTACCCTCCCCGTCTCTCCTTTCTCAGGGTTGTAGGGTCCTCTCAGGGCAGAATACTTTGCCTGCCCCCTCTTTGCATGCATGCATGTTGGAGAAGGTCTTCTCATGATTAGAGTCAGTCCTGGGGCCAGCAGAAGGGCAGGAGGGCACCTGATAGTGTCTTCTCTTAGAGCCTTCCTGGTCCATTGAACAGGGATCTGTCACCTTGCCCTTGTGTCATTAACCCTTGCTTGTCCTTACAGTATGAATCACAGGTGTCCTCATGATTCCAGAGACAAGAACACCTGTGGGTGTTTAAGGGATTTCAATTCATATAATGACACATGCTTTGACATTTTTGCAGCTAGCTTATTCCATTCACCACAGTGTTATCTTGGGTCATGCAGGTAACACGTTTAGAATTATGCCACTTTTCATAGGCAAGCAAGATTCTGTTGTTATGTACTTCACATATTATATACCTGTCTCCTGTGGACACAGAACTGACTTTAGCAATACGCTTTAATTCCAAAGCTTTCCTCTGTGTAATTCACGGGGACTGATTACCAACATGGCTTCTACTTCTCTGCTGTTGTCTCTGTGCAGAGAAGGTCTGAGTTCTGACTCCGGTGCACAGTAGACACTTGTGGCTGGTGGCCACCCAGGGGACACTGGGTTCTAGGAAGTGACTATTGCAGGGACACTGAGTTGTAGACATCTCAAGAAAGTTTCACCTCCTAGAAGTTACACTGGTGTTGTTGCGGTTGGTGTGGCCTCTAGGCGGTCTGGCGCTGTTCTCCTGTTGTCTGCAGCCCTCCCATGAGGTGCAGGGGTGGCTCGGAGAGGTAGGTTGCCCTCCACCTCTGCTGTGCTTCCCTTGGCACCCACTCCGAGTGCCTCAGTATCACATTCAGAGGTTTCTGGCTGCACTGAGGTAGCGGAATGAAGAAGTGCCTGTTGCTTTTTTGGGCTGGTGTCGAGGAGTATGGCTTTCTGCGGCAGCTTTGGTGACAGTCACCACATCTAGGTGGACAGAAGGGAGCCATCCCCTTGTAGGTCGGGTTAAGCAGCTTGTTTCCGAGAGCAATGTCAGAGTGCTTCAAGGTCTGCCTTGTGTCCTGCTTAGTTAGGACTGAGGTGGATGCTAACCTTGGTAGGTTAGCACGGGGCAGGTGTCACCATAGTCCCGAGGTTTGTATTTGCACACTAGGCAGGGTGGGGTGCAGTTTGACAAGAGCACTCACAGCCAGGGCATGGCCTGCTGTCTGTCCGTGTATAGGATGACCTTCATACTTTTGTCTCTAAGACATGCCCACTTTGCTAAAGAAACCTGTGGCACCAAGTTGTTTTTTTTTTTTTTTTTTTTTTTTTTTTTTTTAAAAGGTTGGTCAATACACTTGTCTAGGCAGCTTTTCCAGTTATACAATGGGCAGGCGATCAGGTCCTAATTGAATTCCATGGTAATGTGAGAGGCAGGAAGAGTCCATAACTCATGCCAACTTGGACAATTGATGAAATAAATGGGAAGAAAATTGATTACGGTTTTAGGCGGGTATTCATTTTATGGCAGATGTTTAAGGGGTACTTTCATCTATAGATTATAAAGCAATTTACGGAGCTCATCCATAAATATTTTAGGAACATTTTTCTTCTTTAGGAAGAATCTTTTTTTTTAAAACATCATTGCATTCTCCTTGGCTGGCTGTCACCAACAGTCAACTGGTCATCTCGTTTAAATGGAGTCCACATTTGTCAGCAGCAAGTGTTTTTGAGGACTGTGTTGGAGTCTCTGGAGAGACAGGCGCAGCCCAAAAAAGTCCCACTAATGTCATACGTATGTTAATAAAGTATGGGAGGCTGTTGGAGCCTCTCATGGAGTATGAAGTCAGTGGCTCTCATGAACTGACAAAGTTCTTGACTTGGTGTGGGATGGAGGAATGTGTGGTCAGGCACCGTGCCTGACAAGTGTGGTCAAAACCCTGAACATACATGAATGCCATATTCACGTGTGCATATATACCATTGCACACACATGGATATATATAGAGAGAGATTGGTGTTAAATGTGTATAAAGGAATACACATGTGAAATGTGCACATCTGTACCTACACAGACAAACACTGCTATACTTCTGAGGGTTACAACTCAATTCTCCCATCCTGAGGTGAAAAATCTGCTGGGGTTCAAATTGTCTTCTATGCCTTACCTGTTGACCCTCACAGCCTAGTATTGCCTGCCCAAACATGTCAGAACACTCATGTTAGCCTGCAGTTGGACAAAAAAATTCACCTACCAAGGCCTAGTTTATGGCAAAATGTTAAAGGTCTGGCAATATAGTGAGGTCTGTACTCACAGTGAAAAGCAGGGTGACCTGCCCCATCATAAACTTGAGTCTGGACCATCAGTTTCTACAGATGTAATTCAGGAGAAAGTGCACAGGCATGTGTATGTGTGTGTGTGTGTGTGTGTGTGAGTGTGTGTAGTGTGTGTGTATGTGTAAGTGTGTATAGTGTGTGTGTGTAAGTGTGTGTAGTGTGTATGTATGTGTAAGTGTGTGTAGTGTGTGTGTGTAAGTGTGTGTAGTGTGTGTGTGTGTGTAAGTGTGTGTAGTGTGTGTGTGTATGTGTGTGTGAGTGTGTGTAGTGTGTGTGTAATGTGTGTGTATGTGTAAGTGTGTGTAGTGTGTGTGTGTGTGTGTGTGTGTGTGTGTGTGTGTGTGTGTGTGTGTGGTGTGTACATGCTATCGCTTGGTCAGGCCTATGGGTCTGGGTTTTTCATGTTTGTAGATAGTTGTCCTGGGCTTGTGCCTCCCCAGGACACCTGTACAGCAAAGAAGACCATGATCAAGAACATGGAGCTGGAGAAGCTCAGTCACTTGGGTCACATAGGGGGTGTGACCTTGGCTCTGAGCACCTAGCACACTTAGTAAGGCTGCTTTGCTCCCCAACTCTTGGGTTTTCTGAAGAGTCCATACAAACCTCACAGCACTCTGGGGTCCTGGGTGATGGGCACAAGGCCGTCATATTTCCTCATTCACTATGGGTGCCTTCTGAATGCAGAGCAACTCCTGCCTGAGGGACAGGTTTTCACTGAGAAATTATTTCGAGGTTTGGGACAAGGTTGCTGTGGGAGTCCTCATGTAGATGTCAGAGCAAATCTGAATTGAAAAGCTATTGGGTACCAAGCCAGCCCCATGCCTGGGACTGTATGAACGTGGTCCCTGTTTAGGCCTGGACCTGCTCAAAAGTTAGCCCGTGTATTTTATAGTGACAGAGAGTCCGTGCGGTAAGGAATGTTGGATGAGAGAAGCGGCTGGGATGTGATCGGTGAGTGTGCTTCAGCCGAGCCTCTGGAGCCATCCCTGCCCTGTCTGCTCCTAAAGACCAAGTCACTACTTCAAAACGCCGCAATGGCTGATGGTCCTGTTACAAGTATAAGTGAATATGTATGGTTGTGTGGGACTTCCAGTGCTGCCATCAGCAGACTGGAAGAGGTGGAAAACCAGGAAAAACAAATCCTCAATAAGGAAAGAAGAAGGAAAGATGAGGGAGAGAGGGAGGGTGGCGTGGACCACAGCCAATCATTTCATAGCAGCCAGGGAGCATAGACAGAGACAGGAAGGGGCAAGTCCTAAGAGTCCCTTCAAGGACGTTTCCCAGCCACCTCCCATCCTTCTGCCGGGTCCCACCTTCAAATCCATGCCCCCAAATACCGCCACAGGCTGGCACCAGACCTCTGACGCATTAATGTGTAGTGTTTGGGATCTAAATCACAGGGGAACAGGAGGTGGAATTCACGAAAAGCTAGCTTCTAGCCCCAGAGGGATTGCTTCTGGTGATAACTCTCCCTGCAGAGGTGTGGGCTTTACAAAGTGTGCCCAGAATGAATGATTTTCCAGTTAATGGAGGCGGAGACATTTGTTCATTGTTCAGAACAAATGCAGTCTTAATGCAAACTGGGTAACAATAAAACAATAAAAACTACTCATCTTACAAGTCACACATGTGTTGTGTGTGTGTGTGTGTGTGTGTGTGTGTGTGTATGAAAATCCCTGTATTTTTGGTGGATATAAAAAAATAAGACATTTAACACATATGCACATATGGATGGCTCAGTCTGGGAAAGCATATCGGTAGGACTTATCCTCTAAGAGAGAAAAGAAGAAGCCCTTGCATTTTCCTCTTGGATGTAACTTTTTGTGTGTTCTAAGCTTGAACTCAGGGCCTCGTCTGCACTAACCAGGTGCTGCCCCTTTGAGCTCTACCCAGCCCCATAAAATACTCTGGAATATTTACGTCTCCTCCGTGAAGGAATGAGCCTCACTCTCTCAGCCTAGGAAGTTGGCCGTCCATCAGAAATCAAATCGAACTTTCAAGAACACGAGAGTTTTGACTAACTGAGAAAAGATGCCATCACTTGGTCCAGGACACTAGGGTGCTACTTGAATCTTTGGCTGAAGGGTCTGTTCACAGACTTGTACCTGAGCTGCCTCAAACCGCCTTCTGTGACACTTTCTGACCTACAGAGGGCCGTTGGTTATCTAGATGCTTCAGAAACTCACTCTTAAACTATTTAACTACCAAACTTAGCATTCTGGCGCCACATAAAAAAATAGTAGTTCTGTATTACGTTACCGCCACCAAGGAGGTGACAAAACTGTATATGCCCCAGTCTTTAGTCCTCAGCAAACAGGAATGCATGAGGCACACATTCCCCCGCGCGTCTCTCAACAGGCAAAGCACAAAATCTCCATCCTGCACCTTTCATTCCCAGAATCAAAGCCCAAGTCCTGAGACCCAGCCTTGAGTCTTGTCTGTGACATGGTGTAGGACAGCTGTCTTCTCCCCTGGGACCTGGTTCATTGCTTTTGTGCAGGGTGGATTCCTACTCGTACTTCCTCTCCTGGCTTATCAATGATCATTAGAACAAACTGGAATCAAATGAACCCCGACACCACTCAGCAAGGAGTTAATAATCACTGGTATCATTTATTTAGATTGGCTTTGGTCCCCCACTTCTAATTTTAGAATGGAATGACATTAGTTTTGAATCGGAGTTTATGGATTTCTTGGCCACATTTAGACCTTTGAATATTTAGAACATTTTTTTTTCCTCCAAAGGGGGGTGGGGTGGGAGGCAGAAAAAGAACTCTAGTGCTCAGGGAATCAAGCAAAAAGTTTCACAGAAAAAGTCAGGGGGTTTTGTACACAAAGGACTTCACCTTTCCTTTGCAAACCCTCATTCACTTTACCCTCTGAGCAATGGAAGCCAAGCTTCTCTCAGCGTCCTTTTCAGCACCCACCATGAGAAACTCTAGACAGGAGTCTGCCTCCTGCTCCCTGAGGAGTGTCATGCTGGTGGTGGTGGCAGATGTGGAGTTCTTCCTACATCCCATCTCCGTTCTCTTTAAAGCCAGACAGACCAGTAACAGCCAACACACTGGTGATGCGCCGGGAGGCGAGATGACCATTCACACTTAAGATTTGCTTTCTGTCCGAAGCCCACAGCTTTGTCCATAGATCACATTGGCCTTTGGTTGGTTTTGCCTTTAACCCAAGAAAACACAGATGATTTTCACGTGTGTGTGTGTGTGTGTGTGTGTGTGTGTGTGTGTGTGTGTGTGTGAGCGCCTGTGCACGCACGCACTCGCACATTGCTGGTGTCCAATTCCAGTTTGATTTGATCGTTTTCTCTGTGTGTGTAGAAAGGGGGAGGTGGGGGTTTGTTAAACTTGGAAACCCTGAAATCTGGAATTTGCAATGCCCTCTCCTATGATGAGAGAAAGAATGCAGAAACATACTGGACAGCCTCATGGGGGGAATTTTTAGAAAAACCATGCAAAATATTTATTCATGTGTGGAAATTCCTTTGGAATACATGTGCCTGAGGTCAGGCTGTTATGGCTGGGCTGCAAGAGCTGGAGAGAGGTGAGCAAAAGGCAGAGTGTTGACTCTCTCACGACCTCTCCGTCGGCCATTTTGAAGCCATCCCTTCTCTAGGCCAGCCCCTTGGCTCTTCTCCCCTCTCTCTCTCCAGGATGAAAGGTCCCTTTCTTCACTGGGTTGGCATTCCAAGCTGCCATCTCCCCCAAGAGAGACCACCTCTTGTGCCACCCAGTGTTCCTGTGGTGCTGAGTGAGCCTTGTTTCTTGTTTTGCTTGCCCTTACCCTTGGGTGCTTAACCTTAAAAGAATTACTGGGCTCTGCCGTTCAGAGCCTTCATCATTGGGAACCGCCCGCACTGCGCTGAGCATCCATGTAAATGTCTGAGGTGTGGCTCGACAGGGGCAGTGATTTGTTCTCATTAGAGCTGCCTCTGTACAGCCCTGAGGATCATTCTGTACTCCAGGACTCACTATGGGCACGTCTTGACATTCCTAACATCCAGAGGGGATCTCAGAATAGAATAAGAAATGGGGATTTAAATTAGAAGCAACAGTGCTGGCACTGTGCCCCGCCCCACTCCTGTGCCCCTCCCACCCCCTTTGTCATGACACTGTAAACCAGAGCCATCCTTGCTGGCTGGCTATTATAGTGCCCTGTAACGAAGGGAAGCTGGGTCTAGCTGTGTGAGGTTGGGGCAGCAGCTAGATGCCTCAGAGCCCCAGAGTCCCCTAGAAATTGTGTTCCTCAGATAAAGG
Source organism: Micromys minutus (assembly GCF_963924665.1). Classification (NCBI taxonomy): domain Eukaryota; kingdom Metazoa; phylum Chordata; class Mammalia; order Rodentia; family Muridae; genus Micromys; species Micromys minutus. The sequence continues at coordinate 101,793,405 of NC_137969.1, forward strand.
GCTATCATTTTAGCCTGCGCAGGAGGGAGGCAGACTCCTGGAGGGGGAGGGGATGGGATAGAGAGATTGGATAGCTGTCTAGTCTTTGGTTTGGGTTATCTGAGTTCTCAAGCTAGATGCCTTTGGGGAGCATCACAAAGGAAAACTGTCTTTTCTACAGAAAGTAGGAGTCGAGGTACGACAGGAAAAGAGATGTAATCAACTACAACAACAGGATCCAGCTTCAGGATGAGGCTCAAGGTGATGGAGCCTGGGGATCCCCAGAGCATGAGTTTCCCGAAACTTGAGTGAAGGTGGCTGGCACTGACCCTGCAAACACAGTTCATCAGGCTTTGTCCTCCACAGCTTTATCCCTCAGGTCTCAGCACCCCAGGGCCTGCTACTCCACACCGCTGAGCCACAGAGCTGCACTGAAGTGCTCCGTATTAGAGTCTCATATCCTAGAGGCAGGTACACCAGAGTCTTGTACCTCAAAGCCTCGTACACCACAGCCTGGTGTCCCTGAACCAGGGCATTGTACTCTAGAGTCAGATATGCAGAGACTTGTATACCAGTGTGCAATACCCTAGACCTTAGACCACACAGACCGCTACTAAAGAACATGGAATCTGGTGCCCAGAAGCCTAGTAGTGTGGAGTTTGAAAACTTACTCTTGAATCTCAGGACCTGGTACTGAGGAGCCTAATCCTGCAGAGCCTGGTATTCCCGGAGCCTGGGACTTCCAGAGCCTCGCATCACAGAGCTTAATTAATACAGCAGAACCTGGCGCAATAGAAATTGATACCCCAGAGCCTGGCACCACAGTCTGGTACCACAAAAACTACACCAAAGAATCAGATACCATACAGCCCAGTACAAGAGCCTAGTTCCTCTTGTTTGATGCCCATGTACTTACTATAAAGCAGGATACAGCAGAATCCAATACTATAGTACCAAGGCCATACAGCCTGGCATCGCAGACTCTGGTACCATAGAGCTCAAAACAGACTGTTGCCAGAGCCTGTTAAGATGAACCCTGTTACCACAGAGCCAAGTACTAAGAGTGTTAGATGATAGAGCCCTATTAGACAGGTAGACAAGACTACAGCCAATTATCATAGGGTCCTGTATTCAGAACCTGGTACCACAGAACTCAGTACCACAGAATTTGGAACTGCAGAGCCTCATGCTTCAGTGCCTAGCACCCAAGAGCCTGGTGATCCAACGTAGTTCAACAGAGCCAGATACACAAGAGTCTGCTATTGTAGATTCAGAGCCTGGTGCCAAAGAGACTGAAGGCAAAAACCTGGTATTGCAAAGCCCCAGGCCTCAAATCCTGGTATGGCAGAGCCTGGAATCCCCGAGTCTCAGATTCCAGAACCAGGTATTACAGATTGCTATCCAGAGTCTACTTGCTTGGAGCCTGAGACTCCTAAGTTTGGTACCAAACCTGCTGCCCAGGACTTTGCTAAGCAGGTCCTTTTGTCCTAGAGTCAAGAGCCATGAGCTTGGTACCCATAGACATTCTTACCCTAGAGCCTGGTATACCATGGTGTGTCTGAGACAGGGACCTTCTGTCCCATGTCCTTAGCCCATGTATGCAGGCCTAGTACCTCAGAGTCTTGTACCTTAGAGTCTAATTCTATGGAGACTTGGTACCCCAGAGCTCAGCATCTCTGAGGTCAGTGTGTTTCCTGATGTCCTTGTTGCCTGTCCTCATGCTTAGAGCTTTACCTACGGTTCCCTGGACAACTCTGTATAAAATCATACACTGAAGTGTTCCTGTAAAAGCAGTTCTTGACTCATATATTAAATACCACTCAAAAATATGGAAGGTTTATGGCCAACAGCTCTGTGCTGACACCTCTTTTGTGCTCTGTGTGGTTCAGTCTCTTGATCTAACATCTTCTCACACCCACCTCTCCAGCCACTTAATTCTGGAGCCTCTCGGAGGTGACCTGTGTTGGGATTCTGAGGTAGATGCCAGAGGTGGGTTGCTATTTCCAGGACCAGTTTCTGCATTTCCTTTGAGTTGTGATTGTAGCTGGGATTCATTCTTAAGACAAGTCCTTTTTTTGAGCTAAGGTCTGTAGTCCAGATTGGCCTCAAACTCACCATGTAGCTGAAGATGTTCTTGAATTTCTGATTCACCTGTCTCTGCCTCCAGAATGCTGGGATTGCAGGTGTGGGCTAGAATGTCTGGTTTATGTGGTGCTGAAAATTGAACCCAGGGCCTCATACATGTTGGGGAAGCACCCTAGCAGCTGAGCTATATCCAGTAGCATGGTTGTTGTTAAGCTAGATAGGGTAAAAAGTCTGCCCTTTCTTTAGATTATGCTAAGTATTTGAGACATTTTATACACATAGGGACAAAGTGGGTATGTTTTGTGGCTTTGAGTTAGTTGAACCGTAGAAAGTCTCAAGTTGCAGGGAATGCCAGCATTGCCTTGACCTCTGCCGGCATCACTTATGGGCTCAGAAATGTGTATGTAGCATTTGTGCTGAGAAAAGATCCACATTCACACCTAGGCAGGCAAATGCTTTAAGTCCTATGTGTGCCGAAACTCCCCATATAGACCAGGAGGGTGTGCACCACTGTGCCATCTGTCAGTGTCTGTCCCTCAGGCCTTTAACATAGATGTTCACCTTCTCAGCTGCATGGACCTGGGGCTTTTTGTTCGTCTTGGCAGTGGGAACAGTGGCTTCTATGAGATTAGATCCTGTCTCTTGACGTCGTGTGCCGGTGTGATTTGCTGTGTTTAACGTTTATAAGAAAAGCAGCCGAATAAGTGAGTGAATGACTCCTGTATGTTGTTTTATTCCTGAGTGCAGACAGACTCCACCGTGTAAAGCACATGGTTAGAATGGAATGACGCTGTCTAAGCCCAGCCTTGTTAGTGTCTTGCACCTTCGTTTGATCGCCTGGCTCAGATTGGTAATAGGCGTCAGTAACGACTTTCTCTGACTTGTGTTCATCTGAATCCCTTCTCCCGTGGGAAAGGGTAGTTTGCTGTCAGACCCAAACTCAATTCCACTGTGAGGCTCGAATAGTTATGATTGTAATTCCAAATATGAGTAGTGGCTAAATACACTCTTGCGGAGTATCTAATCAGGGTAGCGTGTGTGTGTGTGTGTGTGTGTGTGTGTGTGTGTGTGTGTGTGTGTGTGAATGTGTGAGAGAGAAACAGAAACAGAGACAGTGAGACAGAGAGACAGAGACAAACAGAGAGTGCATGTGCATGCATGGTGCAGAACTCCCTACTCTGTACTGTCTTATGTGTTGGTTTCTTTGTTCTTACCTGTCCATTATTGATGAGCATTCTCCAGGCCTCAGAGATGACTTAACTTGGAATGACCCAGACTCCAGCTGTCCTCTCTCATGGTTTTCAGAGAGACGTAACTAGGGTATTATTTTGTTGAAATTATAATGTTACATTATCTTCCCCTCCACTTTCCTACCTTCAGCATCCCCGCCTCCCAAGTTACTTGTCACCCCCTACGGTCTTTTTAACTCACAAACTGCAGAATCCCCGTTATTTGTGAAAGAGGCTTCCAGTAGCTGAAAGCTCTAACTTCACATTAACTGAGCCAGTGACATTCTTATATACACTGGGAGTCAGAGTCAGATCCAGGGCTCTGCTTTAGGTCCCAAACATAGTGTGTGGATCAGAGAACAAAGTCTGACAGGTCTGGTATGTACCCAAGACTGGGCCGTTTGTAATAAACAGGACTTCATTGGCTGAGTTCTAAAGGATGGAGAGCCAAGATCAGCCAGCCTAAGATGGCAAGGCGTTGACTTCATGAAGTCTAAACAGCTGTGATTATATGCAGGAACCTGGGCTCATTAATGTTCAGTTATGGAGAGGAGTTGGGGCTCATGGGGCCTTTCTCCCCTTCCTCCTACCCAAGGATTTATAGACAGTTAATAGTTGCTGGGGGAGGGGCTAAAGAGGCCCCGCCCCTTCAGAGTTGTCATACAGTTAATAATTGCTGGGAGAGATATTATAGAAATTATTTAATCCTGACCCAGAGTTTCTACTCTGCCTTTGACTCTTTAGTTCAAAGGTAAAAGACACACGTAGCTTTTAGATTTACAATACACCTTAAACAGCACAAGAGCTAGATGGATAACTACCCTCTGTGTTATTAGAATCTACTTTACTTATCGATAACCCAAATAATTAATTACTACTTACTAAGCATCCGATCTATGCCCCACCCCCTATTCTTGCTGATGCTTTCTTCAGTCAGGTTGCAGGGCATGCCACTGGAGAGGCAGCAAAGCCAGGGTAATTTGCCTCTAGACAGGGCTCCAGGGCAGCTGCTCCTTCCATCTTGCCACCCAGGATTCCCCTGCCTTTCTCCTGTCTTTCCCTTCTTCCCACCGAACACCCCCAGAATCATGCCTGCCTGTGCCTTCTCCTGGACTAGCCCCAAGTGGGGCAACCCCTGAAGCTCCCTGCTGCTATGGGAAAGTGAAGGTGTGAACTCAAATGTTCAGAATGAGTGAAGTGATCTGTCACGTGTCCTTTGGGGTCTGGCTTATTACTCTTAACGTAATGACCAGCATTACTTCCAGAACATCAGTGGGGAAGGGGGAAGGAAATTGGATTATGGCATTCAGATATAGTCTGAGAGGAGGCATTAGTTCTGGTCTCGGGAGCATAGCAGGGTAATGTGGTCATAGCAATGTTCACCCAGAAGGGCTGGAAGAGGTTGGAAGGTCCTAGCGCTTAGTGCTGAGTCATGTTGCAGGAGATGGACGTGCTGGCTGGGTCTTACACAACCTCAGCCACACTGAAGAGCCAGCCACAGGTCTCTGTCCTCTCCAGCATGGTTCCTGAGTTTCAAATGTGTACTAAGAACTGTATAGATTTTACAGTGGCCAGATGGACAGGTGTGTAACGTGTATCTGGATAGATGGGTGGAGACACATGCATCCAGTTAGCCATTTGTCCATCTGTACATCCACCTCTTACCCATTCGTTATCCCCAAACACTTCTTAATTTAAATCTCAGTTGTCCACAGACAGCAACACGTGGGCAGACAGCAAGTGCCAGAGAGGTTATAAGATGACGCAGCGTGTGTGCATTTCTAACTGTTTCTTTCCCTCACCACACCCTGAGCACCTTCCCTGCCCCTGGGAACTGCTCTCACCAGCCTCCAAGGTGGATTTCTTTTTACAGTCTTATACAAACACCTCCAACTCGTAAGCGTTGCGTTGAGTTTTATGGATGTTAGGAGATGTGCTGCTTATCTTCTGGTCACTGTGATAACATAATGAAATAGTCAACTTATAAAGAGGAAAGGTTTATTTGGCTCATAGTCCCAGAGCTTTCAGTTTGTGGTGTTGGGTCACCGTGGCTTTGAGGATGTGGAGGAAATACCTGAAAGAGACGATTGCTCACTTCATAGTGGCAAAGGGTGAGAGGGAAGGAAAAGGACGAGCGTCCTGTCCTGAGCATGGGCATACTTCCAACGACCTAACTTGCTTCTACTAGGCTCACCCATCAAAGGTCCTACCAGCGCCTTGTCTTGCCATAGGTTGACAACCAAACCTTCCTATAATCTTTTGGGGGATCAAGATTCACACTGCAGCTGTGGGGGTTCTGAAGTAGAACATTGTCAGGCTGAGGCCTTGGTGCCTGTCTTAGTCAGGGTTTCTATACCTGCACAAACATCATGACCAAGAAGCAAGTTGGGGAGGAAAGGGTTTATTCAGCTTACAATTCCACATGCTGTTCTTCACCAAAGGAAACCAGGACTGAAACTCAAGCAGGTCAGGAAGCAGGAGCTGATGCAGAGGCCATGGAGGGATGTTGCTTACTGGTTTGCTTTCTCTGGCTTGCTTAGCCTGATTTCTTGTAGAACCCAGGTCTGCCAGCCCAGGGATGGCACCACCCACAATGGGCTGGTCTCTCCCCCCTTGATCACTAGTTGAGAAAATGTCTTACAGCTGGATCTTATGGAGGCATTTTTCCAACTGAGGCTCCTTTCTCTGTGGCAACTCCAGTTTGTGTCAAGTTGACACAAAACCAGCCAGCACAGTTTCATTTTATTTTAACACCATTGATGAAACCTAACGCAGTGTGTGCCTGCATGGCTTGTTGCTCACAGGCCGGGCAAATGAAATCCGAACCCACTTTTGTGGAAAGGCCCAGGACCTTCTGAATGTAAGAGCACCATTTACACACAGAGTATTCTGAACTGTATTAGGAAGCTGATAGCTACTGATCTGCCCCATTGCATTGAAAGCTTAGGATAGCAGGGCAAGCCCCCACATTTGTTTGGTTACCATGCCTTCTCTGTTAGGCCTCCTAAACTGTGCAATCATTAATCTTCACCGACTGCATTTGGACTTCCCTAGGAGACACGGCTCTGGGCATGTGTTTGAGGGAGTTTCCAGAGATGTTTAAGCACAAAAGCCCTTCTCTAAGTGTAGTTGATACATCCCATGGGCTGGTGTCCCGGACTGTATTAAAAGAAGGAAGTCATCTCCATTATGGAGGGCTCTGTGTCATTACTGTGGAAACAGTGTGACCAGCTTCCTCAAGCTCTGTGCTCATCACTGCACGACGGGCCCGCTCCTTCAGCGGCTTCTATCGGGCATTTTGCCATGGCAGCAGGAAAGGTAACCCATTCCTCGCACCCACCGTGGGCTTGCTGCTGTGGTGTGAAGTCTACTCACGCTTCCCGGATGCACTGGTTTTAGGTTACTCTGGAGATCTCCAGTGTCTGACCGTAAGGACATATGTCATCCTGCCAGAATTTATGGAACAACTTACATCTAAAAGGCTCCTGACGGAACAGACTGAGGGGCCTCCCGGAGCTGCTGGCAGGGTTCTGTGTCTCAGTCAACATGCTGGTTTCATGAACACATTCTGCTTGCCAAGATCTGTCAGGCTGTGCTGTGGGACGCGCGTGCTTTCCTGCATCATTCGGCATTTCCGTTAAACATATTTAAAAATAACTTCAACACTGAAAGCCGGCTGACCTGGAAAAAAAGGAGGGGGTGGAGCCAGGTGTGTCAACAAATCAACAAACATGAAGCAGAGCTAGAACAGTCACGCAGTGGTGAGGCCCAGTCATCCATGATGAGAGACGGCTCAACCACCTCCCATGGATGCGGTGCAGAGGAGCCTCCAAGGGCAAAAGACTCGGGGGAGACTTTGGATGGTGGTAGGTAGCACCCTCCTGCTACACCAGGAGCTAGGCACATCCCTGCAGGACCAGACCAAACAAGGTGCCAAAGATGGGAGCCCGGCTTGGACACCGTTTGCCATCTCTTGGGGAAGTAGGGTGTCCTGAAGTGGGGGAACCAGAAGGCATCATGAGTGCATATACGTTCTGATGATGCCTCGTCAAGGACTGTTGGCCCAGCAGGCTTGCTTGAAGAGCCCAGAACTGCCAAGCAGAGACAGACCCCAGAGTAAAGTGTTGCCCAAGCAGGTCCTGATTTCCATTTCAACGTGCACCTAGCTTGCCCCTTCCTCTCAAAATGCTTTGGCGTTTTGAGTTCTTCCACCAGGAAGTGATGCCTCAAACACAGAGTATAAACAATCAGGAAATTGCCAGCCCAAGACCCGGGCCGTGGTAAAAGACAGGTCAAGACTATGTACACAGTTGAACTCGAGGCTCTGGAAAACCAAGCGCCAAGAGGAGGCCAGAGCCAAACGGGAGGGATGAATGGAAACCGGGTGGGCTCTGGAGGAGAGCCATAGCACAGGATGAGGGTATGTGTGGAGGAGGCTAAAGAGAGCACAGCACTGATGGTCCTTGTGAGGATGGCTACAAGAGGTGTGGTATAAAATGACTGGCATTCTGCATGACTCGGAGAAGAGAGCTCAGAATCGGTAAAGACAGCGGTAAAGATCAGCGACTCTGGCAGGGAGTGTGCGCAGGGTGGACACAGCTATCACCCTGAGCCCCAAATAGTTGTCAGCGTTCATGAAAAAGTGCTTAAAGACATACAAAGGCTCATCATACTGATCCTACCACACGGCACAGGTTCCCAGTGATGCAGGCACCCCGTCCGTTCACACACTGAATTAATTTTAAAATCTGTCAGAGCTGCTGTTGTCTTTGGACACAGCAGCCTTTCACGCCTTAGTCATCTGTAGATGTCCACACGTGAACAGCGCAAGAGCCGTGGCGTTGTGATCATGCTAGTGTTTGGATATCGATGAGGAAAATGTCTCTAGAAGGGCCATCCTGTGGCAAAGATTTCTCTGAATATCTTCAGTTTGGGGTCAGTTGAATTGTCACTTGCAACAGTCACCTGCAGGTTTTATGGAGAACATGGTCACAGGGATAAGGCAGAGAAAGGAAGTTGGTGGAGGGGCTGCTTCCTCACATTCTCCTGTTAAGACCCACCCGAGCAGGCTTTGCAGTCACAGCTTTTCCTCAGTGAGCCTCATAAAGCTTTTAAAGGCAACGATGCAAGGACTAAAAGCTTTGCTGGTTATCAGGAAGGAAAGGCACGCAGACTTTATGATGCTGCCAAGATATCCTGGTGCCGTTAGCTTCATCGTGAGTTGCTGTCACGTTGTCTTCTCTTCAGGAGAAAATGAGGCACACCCTCCTAAAGTTTTAACTGCATTCCTTTTTGTCCATAGCTCTCATGTGAAATGCTTAAGGCATGAGGGCATTGTAGGCTCCCATGTGGGGCCTTCACTCCTGCCCTTAACTCAGAGGACTCCTGGAATAATGGCTGTACCATTGCTGTCCTTGGGCCATTCAGGGGTAGATTTTGGAGGTCAAATGTGGTGGTCAAGTCTGGAGGTTAAAAATTGGTGGCTGTGTGTGGAGCACCCAGAAGCATTACCCCATTTGTTACTTATCTCTACCTCAGTGAACACCAGGCCCCCTGAATCTGCCGGGAGGCCTAAGGGGCTCACCCTGCCCATAGACCTCACATCCCATGGCAGGCACACATCACAGAAGACCAGTAAGGGAGATACTGGCTTTCCTTCCTCCTCTCTCATTGGTGCACACACTTTGGGTTACTCCCTCTGGAGCTTGGCCAGTGTGGTGGCAGCCCAAGCAGAGGGTGATAATTTATACCAAAAGCCATTCCCTCTCATTCTGTTTACAAGTGAAGAAGCAGGGAATTCTCCGATGTGATGTAGAGCTGCTGTCCAGTGACTGGTGGCCTGGGCCAGAAAGTCTGCCTGGGAAACCCATGTCCCTTTCTGCAGCTGGATGACCCCTGCCCTTATATATCACATAGTGTTCCCACACTGTCTGTAAACCTTGGTGTGTGGAGCATCTCTCCTAGAGGTCCTCTGGGTCATTCCTGCCTGATCAGGTGCTATACCATAGCACCCAAGCTAGACACATGCTCTGGTTTTTCCTAGGGCTTTCAACAGCCCCAGTGCTGACTACTTTTAGATCAACTTGACATAAGCTAAAGTCATCTGAGAGGAGGGAGTCTCAATAAAAACAAAAACAAAAACAATGATTCCATAAGATCAAGCTGTAGACAAACCTATAGGGCATTTACTCATTATTGATTAATGTGGGAGGGTCTACCCCATTTTTGGTGATGCTACCCTATGTTAATGGTCCCGGGTTTTATAAGAAAGCAGGCTGATCAAGCCATGGGGAGCAAGGCAGTAAGCAGCATCCCTCCATGGCCTCTGCATCAGCTCCTGCCTCCAGGTTTCTGCCTGTTGAGGTTCTGTCCTGACTTCCTTCAATGATGAAGTGTGATATGGAAGTGTGAGCCAAATAAACCCTTCCCTCCCAAACTTTTATGTTTTATGACAGCAATAGTAACCCTAACTAAGACAGTCCCTTTCTTAGAACCAGGTGTATAACCAGCAGCTGGCTTCTGCCCTAAGGTCATCTTGATCTTTATTCTTCCCTAGCTCATGCCCAACTTTCTTTATCCCCCCAGCCTTTGGCCTAGCAAGGACTTCTTTGTATCCTGTGTAAGGTGCACTTACTGCAGTGCCCCTTGAGTGGGCTAGACCTCCCACCCCAATTTCCATTTCTTCCTCTGTTCTCTTGGAGTACAAGTTCTCAGGCCCTGTCTCAGGGATGTCAGATAGCCATTGGGGTGCCTGACACCCCATTTGTACTCTCTCCCAGCTTCCCCTCTTGCCTCTATCTGGGCAGCTCACATTGACCCTTCAGGACTTCACAAAGTTGCAGCTTGGCCACAAAGGTGATGAAACCTGAGCTGGTCATTGCTGGCCAGGCAGGCAGAAACCTGAGTCACAGCCACCCTAAACCAAATTAGTCCATCGGCAAACAGCCACCCAGGGAAGAACAGGAGAGGGTGGGCATGGACATCTGGAATGTGTGCCAGGGTGCCAGGCAGTTATGCTTGAGGAGACAGAGGTAGGCCAGTGTTTCAGAGGGAAAGGGAGGAGGGTTATAGAAGCTGTTTGGAAACCATTGTCCTTGGCCCTAAGGATTGATAACAAGGGTGGGGTCAGTTCAAAGTTGACATGACAGCTCCTGACTGACTTCCTGGAAGTATTCTCTGGCTCTTAGAGTCACCGTGGTCATCTTGGGCTCCCACGCTGTCTTTCCAGAGGCCAATGTGTCTCTGTTTGGAAGGTGACACTGGTCACAAAACAAAGGTACACTCAAAGAAGAGGACGTCTGCCATCTGCGAGGGGGATTACATTTAAACCGGAAGGAGCCAGAAAAAGAAAAGAGGCCAGTAGGACAGTTGATGAATTGGTTTGGCAGCTGCTTTGGAGCTGTTTGTTTTAATTAAGTTGATGATGAATCTGGAAACTCTTGTGCTGGGTCAGGAGTTGGAGGCTGAACTGTTTGATGGCAGGAATGCTTGTAAAAGTGATTAAAATAGCTTAGTTTTACAGAGTGTGCCCAGAGGGAACAGCCAGGCTGGAGAGATCCAGAGTGGGAATGGAGACCCAACTTCTTAGGAGTCTGTCCATCTGCCACAGCCAGCCGTGGGCCAGAAATGATTAAAGACTTAATCAGACCCGAATACTTGGTTGTGTGCTTGCTGTGGCTACAGAAAAGGGTGCTGTCTCCAATCTTTAAATAGTGAACCAGAGGCTAAATTTCACTCCATCAGTCAAAGGCCGCTCTGCAATGTCCTAATTTTAGCTGCTTGTCGATTCCCCTGGTGCCTGTTCGCTGATGTAACTTTGATCCTTGGATGCTTAGATGGCTTTTGTGCTGAATTTAGCTAGAATATACTATGAATCATCTGGATGGCTGCCCAGCTAGGGGAGGAGAGGGAGAGAAGAGGGAGAAAAAAGGAGGGAGAGTAGGAAGGCCAAAGGAAGAAAGGAAGTCTACGAGAACACTCGGGCCCCTGGAGTGGTGGGTAGAGAGAACATGAGATGGAAGAGCCTCCTTATTCCGGGACCATCAGGAGTGTACTTCGAGTACATTATTTTTGGACTTTTTTTTTTCTCTCTAAACCAGGAGCCTTTTCTCACGCAAACACACAGGAGGCCACTGCCCGGGTCTAACGAGAGTGTCAGTAATCAAGCCGTTTTAAATGAATGTTTTTCTAAGCAAATCGCTGCCTCTAAAAGGGCTTTTATTTCCACTTAGGGTGTGAGCAGCAGCTGAGATGCACTGAAGGGGGCAGAGAGTGTTTCTGATCGCCTTCCCTCCTTTGGGTTATTAGGGAGTTGCCTTTTGTTTCTCAGGCTTTTCTTCTCAACTGAGATTTCTCTCTCCCTCTAGCTCTCAGCAGAACCTTCCCTGTCACTCTGTATCCCGAATGTATGTAGCTGCACCTCCTTCCTGTTGACACGCTTCAGGTGGTGTCCCATGGATCTGATCTCTCTTATTCATACTTTGCAGGATCTCTGTAAGGGAGTCAGTAAGACTCACTGCTTCGATGGCTGGGTCCTCAGATACCTAGCCTTCATCCTTCAAGTTAGGAAAGATGAACTCTTAATTTCTTCCATCCCCTCTGTCCGGGGTCTAATACTGCTTGCTTAGTACCTCCTGCTCCCTAGCTGGGGAGGGATAAGAAGAAACATATGAAAGAGAAAATGAACCGTTGAGTTTACAGCATCTTGAGATGGGGCAGCACATGATCATCTTCCTTGAGAATTTGTGACCTTGATTAAGATGTAGTCACCTCAAAAAGGGATGTGTATATACTTCAGAGGAGGGATTCAAGGATATCAGGTGCCTTAGGATACAACACACCCTTGTACCCAGACTGAAGTTGATTTAAACCACAGGACTGAAACTAGTGTCATCAGGTAGTTTGGCAGATGGTGGAGTCAGGCCTCTAGGCTCCAACTTCTTAAACTATGGGCATAGCCCCCCTATTTTGGTCCCATGGTTGAGCTCAGGGGTTGCAAAACCTCTGTCAGGAGTTGGGTCTCACAGAGCCCCTAGCAAGTCTAGGCTCACACTCTTGTCTACCCCCCAGAATTTGACTTTAAGACCCTACTGCTTGAACGCACCACATGCTTGAGTCACAGAAGATGGACTATCAAGATAGTGTTCAGCTGGGACCTTTGTCTGACTGGCTAGCTCTCCTGGTACTGGAAGGTGCAGTGCATACCATAGGAGGAGAAAAGTATCATTTCATCTGCCCATGAATCTGTTACAATGGCTGCTGAGACGATATGCCCGTGGGTACAGTAGTGGTATGGAAACTCTGCAGATAACCAGCTGCCTTCTGATTGAATCTAAGTCTATGAAATGAAATCCTGTCCCTGGCCCTGTTAAAAGGGCAAAAACCCATGGCTAGATAGGCCAAAATTTACATGCATACAAAATTGTTTTAATGTAACTTTTTTAGTGATTTGTTACCAACAAATGTTTGTTTTGTGTATATGAGCATACATCCAGGTCACATACAAGTTTCTTGGGTAAAAGAGTCTCGGAAATGACAAAGGTTTGAATCAGCTATGTGTGAGACTCAGTCATGGGACAACCAAGGCAGAGGTCCCAGGGAGCCAGAGGGCTGCTGGATTAGAGGAGAGATTTGTGTTAGAACTTTCAACATAGGCCAGGTGTTGGCCACTCACTAATCAGTGGAAACTGTGATAAGCCAAGGGCTTCACTTCCCACCCACCTTCTGAATAAGATGGCACATGGGTCAAAGGGCCACCACAACTTCTCCCTGAGCTCATGAAATGACAATGAGGGTGTTAGCTAGTCAGGTAGGCAGGCACTTTTTGAGAGACCTGCGTTAACAGCTTCTGGGTGGCCCCTCCTTTGTTTCAGTCAGATCCTTATGATGTTTGCAGACTGTTGCTGTGTATCTAACCTTCCAAGTCTTGAGCTCAGGGCCTTAAAGAGTGTGTCTCCCATCTTTCCTTCATAAACAAAAGGGCACTGTTGAGCAGAGTACTAAGTACCAGGTTCCCTGAAGGCAGGGGTAGCTCTACAACTCCTACAGACAAAGCTAGCTAGGAGTGGGTGTGAAGGTTAAGGTCATTCTTTAAATGAAAGTCAAATCGGCATGGGCTCCAGATCAGGAGGCACAGAGAAATGCTGCTGGGAGTACTTTGGGATAAGGAGCATTGTTTCCTAGCTGTGCTTGTTTCTGGAAGGCTGGTCTGGGAAGGTCATCCAACGAGAGTACAGTGATGTCTAGTAGGTTTTAAACACACGTTCAGGAATGTAGAATAGCTCTTTGTTGGCTTGGCCCTTTAGCCGTTAACTGATGAGTCTCCTGGTTCTGTGTTCACTTCTGTTGCTGGGATAAAAACATCCAGACAAAAAGCACCTTCGGGGAGGAGAGGATTTGTTTGCTTACACTTCCAGGCCAGTCTATCATCAAAGGGAAGTTAAGGCAGGAACTCAAGCAAGTCCCAGACCCATTATATGCATACAAGAGTGCAGAGAAACTACTGGATCCTTGCCGGCTGCTTGGTTATTCTCAGCTAGCTTCTTCTTCTCATGCTATCTGCGACCTCAAACTAGGGAATGGGGTCTCACGCAATGGACAAGTCTCCTTACCTTAACTAACAGTGGGGACAGTCCCTCATAGACTACAAGGCTAACCTTATCTAAATGATCTTCAGAGGTGACTCTAGGTTGCGACAAATTGACATAAAACAAATGTCACATTCTGCCGTTAGGATTTGGAATTGTTCTCAGATTTGTTCTTTTATGAATTCCCAAGACCCTTGCCGTCAGCACAGCGGCGTGCTGTTTCGAAGGACCTTAAGTTACTGCAGAACGAAGAAGGATCATAAGAAAGGGGAGGGATCTCGAGATGCTCCCAAGTTGCTTTTGGTCGAGGTCTTTTATCACAGCAGCAGAATTCCTAACTAACACAGATGGAATGTTGGCTGGCTTTCTTTCTGCAGAGTTGGGCATTTCCTGTGACTATCCTTGGGGTCAGCTTAGACTTGTAGGGGAAGAACCCTTCCATTGTTTTCTTTTTATGGGCCTGGAGCTGAAGGCTTATGGACAGTGCTGTGTTAATCAGGCTCTGATACAGTAGACAGGTGGGAGTAGCAGACAGGCCTCATGCCATACAGCAGCCAGGGGAGTGAAGTAGCGTCATAGATTCTGTGCACACCACCTGTTTGGCTTAGTTAATGCACACCCAGGACAGGTAGGTGCTAAAATTCCTTCAGCAAGAGCCCTATAGTATGGAGGACAAGTGTTTGACTCAGTCTCCCCAACCCCACCCACCCCAGCTCTGTGTGTGTGATGTGCGCATGTGTGTGTGTGTGCATGTATGTGTGTAACAGTGGATAGATAGAGCAACAATGATCTCTTCAGGAGGAAATAGGGCGCTTTTTTTCAGTGACGTGCTAGATTCCTCTTCATTTTATTTGTTTGTGCAATGCTCTTTCCTGTGTTTTCTGAGCATCATGGCTCCCCACTGATAATGAGAGGGTGCCATCTGAGCCTTTGCCTGACTGAATGTATGCACCCGTCTTGCGCAGGATGTTGGTGGTGGCAAACTGAAATCTAGATGGGTTGGGTTCTTAGAGGAACCCTCTCCTGTGGTTTGTTGGACATGAGCTTTCCCCTTGCCCAGTGTTCCTCATGTCCCTGAGGTCCGTCATGTTAGGTCACATTTACTTTTTTTTGCCATCAGACCCCAGTAGGAGCCTAACCCACATGGGAGGACATGAAGTTAATCATGCTAATTTCCAGGACAGCTTCTGGGCCCAGACAATGGAACATGATTGGTTGGGAGCACAGTCACCTTGGATTTTTTAAAGGGGAGTTGCCTATGTGGCTCCTGCATATGGTCGCATCAGCAAATTTCTCCAAATCCTGGCATTCCAAAGAGACTGGTTTCTCCAGGTATCTGCTACTTTTCCTTTCTGTTCGAAGGAACCTCGTAGATCCTCAGGGTTCACCTACAGGCAGTAGAACATCACTGGATTTTTCAGGCTGGCCCTGGAGTTTGGTCAGAGGATGCTTCAGTGGGTGGAGATTGCTGCCTGGAGATTCTTTACTTGGAGCTGACAAAGCCCATGTACTATTTGCCCAGCTGAGTGCTCAGACAGTGATTGGCAGGAAGGGCCCACATCAAACCCTGGCTTAAGTTCCTAGTACTCTTCTGCTTTGTGGAGGCAAAGGGAACTGTAACGCTCTCAGGAGGATGTGAGCAGGAGCACTAAGCCAACTGTACCTCTTGAAGAAGGCTAGCAGAGATCACCCGAGACTCCGAGAAAGGACAGGAAGACATCCTAAAGAGATGAGGATCTAACTTTACACAAATAAGCACGTCAATTCTCAGTTTGAAGACTGTCAGATGGGGTGCAGACAGCTACCTTTTCCCAAAACCTGGATCTCTGGTTTGAAAGGGGGGGGTGGTGTAGTTGAAATCAGACCCGAGATAGCACCGGTGAGCAGTTAATTATGAAGGAGATAGAACGCCAGATTCAGGAGGCTAAGTGTGAGCACCAGGGATCTTCTAGGAAGAAGGGGACAGGCAGATAAGTCCTCATTAAACAGCCAGTGCAAGAACACTCCATGCCGAGGAAGAAACAGCCTCGCAGAGGCTCAGGGGCTGTGAGCAGAACATGGTGTGTCTGGGAGTGCACACGAGTGACTTTCCCCATTAAATAGAAAGACTAGAATAATAAACATCGAGAAAGAAAGCAAAGAGAGAAGGCAGAGGGGACGGGAAAGGGGGAGAGAGGGAGTGATATCAACAGCAGATGCCTCAGCAGTCATGTTCAACGAAGTATACTAAGGGAAAACAGAATTTATTTATTTAACATTCTAGAGCAAAATATCACTACTTGGGCCTGCAGGACCTCAGAGAGTATAATCATGTGTGCTCTCTGAGAGTAGAACATAGAGAATGTTCTAACCAATGTGGAGATTGCAGTGAGTCCTGTAGCCATTGTGAGCAGTGAAGATGCCACTGTAAACGGAACATCTGCATTCGTACCATAAATGGAACTGAAGACCTGGGTGTTGACTAAGGTATCCTGAGACAGAAAATTCTAGAAGACAGAGTACAACAATGGCCCATTGCTTAAACTGTTTAAGTATTAAATAGCCTGGCATGCATTGGGCACAGTTACCCTACCATATCCTCAGCTCAGCATCAATGACTGTGTGTCTCTCTTGGTGTTCCCTCACAAGCTCAAGGCTACATTTTGAGAGCACATTGTTAGATAACAGGTCCTTTGGTTGCCCCATACCCTGCCTCAGAAATCAGGCCATGCCTCTTGTGATGGCTGCTCTTGGTAATCAACTTGTCTACATCTGAAATTAATTAAAACCTGATGGGCTGGGTACACCTGTGAACCTATCTAGAGAGCATGGAAGAAGGAAGCTTGCTCTCTTTGCCTGCTTGCTCTTGACCTCTCTGACAAGTCTGTTCCTTCACTAGCATTAGAGCCCACTTCTCTAGAATTCTGGAGTATAGCAAAGACCAGCTGAGAAATCCAGTTGTGCATTGAATAACTATGGGATTCTTGGACCTTCTGCTGGTAAGCAGCCATTGTTGAATTTGCTAGACCACATCTTGTAAGCCACTCTAATGAATCCCCATATTATATATAATATATAACAAATAACATATAGCATGTAACATAAACACACAACATTTGACATATAACATACAAATGTAATATATAATATATTATATGTAATAGAAATAATATATGCTGTATGCTATATAGCATATAATATATAATAAATGATATGTTATTTATGATATACAATATATCTTATATGATTGATATGTGGTATATGGTATATGACATGTGACATGTGGCTTGTAACATGTGACATATGGCATATGATATAATAAATATATAATATAATATATCCAACATATATATAGAGGGGGGTGATAAAGATGGTGTGGTTTATAGTCTCTTTCTGCTTTGAGTAAACTTACGGCTTTAACAAAAAAGCTCAAGGATTACAACTTTACTTTTATCTGGTTCTATCTCCCTATAAAACCTGTAAGAATCAGAAACTCCCTTTCCCCTCTGATCTGAAGGGTCTTTCTTCAAGACTACATCATGCCTGCCTGTCCCCATGAGCCTATACACCTCCTAATGAACAGTAATTTTGTCTTGGCTTCATTACTATGGACCTACCTTTCATCTTTTACCTTGTAATCTAACACATTCCACCATATACTAGAAGAAGTTAGAGTTCAAGAAATGTAGTGTGGGCTCCACTGGCTCTGTGTCTTTTACAACAGAGCTACTTATAGTAACTAATCAACTCTGGTCCCTCAGTTCAAGTGGCAAGCACTAACTGAGCTGGCTCTCTTGCCTAGATGTTGTAAATAGTGATGTTGTAAATAGTGAATATTGTTGATTATTTACACTTGTTCTAATAATGCCTTTACCCCATTTCCTGTAATAAAGAGATTTGGCTGAATCATAGTACAACACCCCACCATCAAGGCTAGAATACCTCCATCACCACAAACAATCCCCTGTTGCTGCTTTATAGCCAATGCCTCAGCCCCAACCCCAGGCTCTACTCTCCTGTGACCACGAATCTAGTCTCTGTATTGGAATGTTGTTATTGGGAGCATACACAGGCACAGAACGGTATTATATGAAGCTCACAGGACTGGCTTTTTTCAGTCAATACAGCTTCCTGAAGATTGACCCAGCTCCTCTGTGCTGATACCATTTGTTCTGCAGGCTGGCATAGCCTGGTATTAGGTGCCATGGTGTGCTTAACTGTTTACTCACACTTGGCAACCATGAGTTTAACTTCTATAGAAAAGAAAATGCCCAAGAGCTTGGCTGTTGCATTGTTGGTAATTGCATAAGAGCCTAATGGTTTGCCTATGGGCTTGCCTGTGTTTTCCACTCCCATTAGATGTGTGGGACCCAGTTTCTCTGCCTCCTTGCAGGACTCCTGGATTGTGGCTTTAGCACTCTGGTGGGCGTTCACTGGTGTCACGTGACACTGAGCATCAGATTTCTTTCACCTTTTACATGTCTGGTCTTTTACCCAGTTTCTCACTGGTTGCTGATTCTGAGCGTTCTGCATATATTGTAGATACAGCTTTTCAATAGCTGTGTGATTTGTTACATCTTTAGGCAGGTTTCTGTCCTCCCTTTAAGGTTTTGCAGAGATGTCCATAATCAATGATGCTAAGTCCATCCACCTTCTCAATCATGCCTTCTGCGCCTGGAAGAACCATTTTCCCAGACTGCAAATATTTTCCTTTGTGTTTTCTAAACAGCTTTGCATCCACAGAACATCTTGAATTACCTCTGGGAGGTTTGAAGTTTCCAATGTAACATTCCATGCAAGGATATTCCTGGGGGAGATAGAAACAAACATCTATTCACCCCAGAAAAGGGCTCTGACAGCGAGCCCAGCTTACTGAGCGGCGAGCTCATGGAGGTTACTTACAGGAGTTTTAGGTGCCTCAGAGGCAACTGCAATTGCCAAACCCCATCCAAGACTGGAAACTCCCCGAATCCTGGAAACAGCCACCTGAAGGTCTCAACCGCTTACCCCAGCAATTGCTTGTGTTTGTGGAGCCTTGAAGGGCAGGGAGACTTGTGAATCCTATAAATTTCCGAACCTGCAACATTACAGCAACTTCTCTCTCTCATCCTGGAGGGATTGGTTCAGTTAGGAGATAGCTCCACCAGAGCCACCGTACTATAAACCATATAATAACGGTGATTCCTACCACCTAATTCTCAGCAGCAGAGGCCTCCTGTGACTGTTAGGGGCAACTGGCTACCTTGTTCTTTATTCTGCCCTCCCTTAGGACTGGCTCTCTGCTTCCTTGGTGGCCCCTTGGTTCTGGTCTGTCCCTTCTAGGAAAGCAACCCTCCTCACTGTGGCTGAGAATGGCAGTTGCAGCTACATCATCAGTAGAACCAGTTGCCACTGCCACCCTGAGTGTGATTCTGTGAGGATGCTCATTTCCTATTCGATTTTTTTTTTAATCATCGAAGAAAATAGATCAGTGCACAGAATCAGCCACTCCAGATGGTTCACTTGCCTGTTTTCCATTCCTGAAGAAATCATTCACAGTAACGGTTGGACGAAAGGTTATAAACTAAAAAAAATCGTGTCCCAGGGTTGATTTGGGCCATAAATAGAGCCAGAGATGCAATTGTAAGCAGCAGGTTGCTTATTCGGGATGATGACGAGCCGGAAACTCAACTGAGTAAGAGAGAAGTAGTAAGAAGTAATCTAGGGAGGGTCAGTGATCAGGTCTGTGGCAGGGGAGGAGCCTCACCTGCTGGGGACCTCTGTGATTCTAGCATAAGATTAAATGTCAGGATACAGAGAAGCTAGGTCATATGTTCTCCTGACCACTCCTCTTTGGCTGAGGGATCTTAGCCTGTGAGGGAGGCATCCCTGTGGGGCCAGCAGGGTACCAGATAAACATGGCTGGGACTGGCTATAGCATGCAGGTGTGCTCTGTGACAGCCACTGTTAGTGGGGGGAGGTCACATTTCTGTGTGCGTGCAAGTAACCTCTGCTCGCTCAGCAGGGAGGTCAAGAGCACCTCCGAAGTCCACTCCCATCTCCCTGGAGCAACTAGGATCACAAGGACTCTTGTCACCACCAAGACTGTCACCTTTATGAAGCCTATGGAGCAAGGCTGCTTGCTAGTGAGGCTCTGCTGCTGCCCTTAAGCCTGTCACCTGATTTGTAAGTGATTTAGATGATTTCACTGGGAACTCAGCAGAATCCCATCGACACTGCCATTCCTTTTCGCGACTGTGGATGTGTCTATAACTGAAGGAGAGATCAGTTCTTCAACTGAGGTCCCATGTCCCTTACCATCCCACGGGGATTCCAGCATCCAGCTCCCAGCCCAGATTATCTACCAACTTCTAAGTCCA
Source organism: Micromys minutus (assembly GCF_963924665.1). Lineage (NCBI taxonomy): Eukaryota > Metazoa > Chordata > Mammalia > Rodentia > Muridae > Micromys > Micromys minutus. The sequence continues at coordinate 101,813,622 of NC_137969.1, forward strand.
GCTGCAGAAGAATAACCCCTATGGAGACTCATGGTGTGAAAGAGGGGGTTGGGAGAATGAGAGGTGGGGTGGGGGTGGGTGGGGGGAGAGGGTGCCACCTGGTTAGAATTGATCCCACCTTTTTGGATCACACTTTAGGTTGCCTGACTTAAAGGGTTCACACACAGGGGACACACTACAAGGTTTTCGTGCTCTCAGGAATGGACAGTCATTCCCTCTGGACTGGAACAGTTGACCGTTGGGGTGATTTTGATTCACCGCCTCACACCCTCACTTTGCTGGGGCAGTGGAGATGGCTCCTGTCCAAAAGAAGTCATGTCAATGTCTTCTGAGTATCCATTAGGAATTCCCACCCACTAAATTGGAAGCTCATTGTTTTTTTTTTTTTTGTTGTTGTTACAAAAAATGAGTGCTCCCAGAGAGCCTCCCCCAGCCCCTAGAGCGCCATCTCAAAGAGGCAGCCCAGCAAGAAGCCTGCAAGGCACCTTGCTGTGAAGGAACTTACTGGCAGATCCCCCTCTTCCCCGGAGTGAAGTACGTCCTCAAAGGGCCCCAGCCGCTGGCTGCCATTTGAAAAGCAACACTTCTGTCGAGCTAACAAGAGCACTTGACATTTTCAGAGGCTTCGAGGACTCCAGTTGTTCTTGTTCTTTGGGTAACTGTGCCAGGAATTTAGATTATTGGTGAATCTCAACTGCAGGTCTGTGATGAGATGCCAGGCTAATGGCTCCACAGAGTGATGTGCTTACATCAAAGGGCTGCCACACTGCGAACTCACAGACCTGGGTCTTTGTTGCCGGAACATTGCATGGCCCGGGCATAGGAGGTATGCCACCATTTTCCTATGTAAAACTGAAAACAGTCACACCACCCCCGAATAGTAGGGGGACAACATGGCAGTGGGCCTCCACCTTCTGCATGCCCTGCCTGGACTATTGCTCTGCAAGTAACCGTGTCAAACCTTCCGGGTCTGATCAGCTCCGTCAGCCCCTGTTCAGAAGCTCCTAGAATGGGGTCCTTGTCCCCTCAGCTGAGTGACAGTCACCCAATTATCTATCCGTGGAAGGACCCGTAGGGATTGGATCTACACTTGCCTCAGTCAGCTCAGAGGGTGCTGGGGTGGGGGTGAGATGGGTATCAGGCTCCATGAAGCTGATGGTAAAGCTGTGTTTCAAGCTTTGTAGCCCCCTCTGGTTTTAAGGAACAATTTGTGAGAAGGTAATACAGTGTTGGGAATCCCAGTGCCCTCTCTGGGGTCAGGTCAAGGTCACAGGCTGAGACTCTGTCAGCGAGGGTGTACACAGTGCAGGTGCCTGAGTCCCCTAGGCCCCCTTTGGAGTTGGTGTTTGCTCCATCCTCCATCCCAGGGTGCATTTTGTTTCCATAGCGAATAGTATCCTGTTCATTATTTTTCTGGGACCCGAGGCAAACACACTTGTGTCCCATGTCTTATGGTTCCGATGTATCAACAAAGAGTGTGCTGGGGGACTTTATTTTTTTTTTTAAGATTTATTTTATGTATATGAGTACACTGTCGCTGTCTTCAGACACACCAGAAGAGGGCATCAGATCCCATTACAGATGGTTGTGAGCCACCATGTGGTTGCTGGGAATCGAACTTAAGACCTGTGGAAGAGCAGTGTTCCTAACCTCTGAGCCACCTCTCCAGACCCCAGGGGACTTGACCTTTAAGTTGATGGGGCGGGGTCAGATGAGAGGCTGGCTGTCCAGGAGGGTGAGCTAAAGTAATACTGCTTTGTGGAAGTAGGCCTGTTACTGTGGGGATAGGGTAGGCATCCTTTTCTCCCCATCTTTTTTCAGTCTTTTTTTGTTTGCTTTGATCCTCTGCCCCCCACCACCTTCCCAGGACACACCACCCTCCCCCATAGATAACATAGAAAGTAAGTTGCTGTGTTTCTGTTCACTGTAAATTATTCTGTCGGTGGCACCCTGATATGGCAGCCCAAAATGGGCTAAGTCACCAGCTTGGCCTTGCTTGAGGTGGTAGCAGCTGCTGCAGTTAGCAAGCCTACAAACTTGAGCCACCCCCCGCCCCCCAACACCCCTCCAGACTGCTTCCCATGCATTTGGCTGGTGGCCTCTGAGCTGGCTCTTTTGGGGACTCCAGACCAACCAGCCCATCTGTTGGTCTCTTGAACCCCTCCTGCCTTGCCTCTGCTTCATCCTCGTGTGGCCATGAGGGCTTAGGTACTTGACATGCATCCCTGTTCCTTGTCTGTCAATGGCATCTGAATGTCAGCAACCCTCAACATGTGTCTGGAGGCCAGCCTCTCCTGGAGCATCCAGCAGATGCTCGCGACTGGTCATTTGTACTCCATGCCCCCGTTATACTCAGCGGATGGAGGACTTGACTATGACTCTGCTCTTGGGAAGCCCTGAGCTGAGGAAATGACCTCATTTGTAGCTGTTTGTCTGTGCAGTGAAAAGACCAGTTAAATCATGGGACTCTGTTGGCTGGGGTCTGCCAGTAACCCGAGGTTCTGCCCAGAGGACCATCAGGTAGCTTCCTCCTTTATCTATGCCTGGAGTTTGGGTTTGAACAGCCTCCATGTGCAGAACCTGGGTGTGTCAGGCGAATGCCTTTCTATTTGGACTGGTGAGCATGCTGGGGAGGTCTGCACAGTGATCTTTTGCTGTGTGTTGTAATGATCAGTACTGGCCATAGTGTGCTTCCTCCGGGGGGTGGGGTGGGAAGAACAATGGTATTCTCTATGTGTGGACTAATAACACTGGTCCCTAGAGTGAGCGTAAGAACATCGGTATGGGGCAGGGGTAAGAACAGTGGTGAGCAGGTAAAACTGTTTCCTGGTATGAAGTGACCACCATACCAGGTAAGCTGCTGCTGCGGCTGTTGTTAGAGAATGGATAAAGCTTAGACGGGGTGGTCCGAGGAGCACTGTTAGCTGGGGTGAGGAAACATTCATTTGAGACCATAGTTCCTTGGGTGAGTTGAGATACGACCACCATTGTCTTCATTAAGAACCACTGATCCCTTGCAGGGAGTTACCCCTGCTCTCCAAGTCAGCTAAGTCTACTGTCCCCGGGAGCCTGAGAAGTATTTTTACCTGAGTAGTGGAAATCACTGAGGTCACTGTTAAGCCGTGAACAGAGAACTTACTGGAGGATGCGGCCATTGTTACCCACATATGCTGGGGACCACTGTTCCTTGTATGGATGAAGACTTTGGGAACTGAGACCACCATTACTTGGGTGAACTCAAAAACCATGTTAACCATCTCACTGTGGAAGCTGTAGTGTGTTCACATAGTACACCCTTTTGTCCACATATCTTTACTCGCAAATGTTCATCGCACCGAGTCATCGGTCTGGTTGTTTGAGGCCTCTCTGTCTTCTGCTACACCATTGATGACTGGACCCTCACCAGAATTCCTTTTAGATATCCTGCTGTTGTCGTGGTGATCCTGCAGCTTTGGTTCTATGGGACCAGCTTCTTCACGTTCTCCAGCAGTGCATAGATGGAGTAGATGTTGGGGTGGGCCAACTCAAAGTCCTGGATCTGGACCTGTGTGGTAGCTCAGTTAGTCAGCCTGCCAGCTCTCCTGTAGCCATGGTACCAGGGCCACTACACATGACAAATGCAGCTTCCATGGTAGGATGCTATTATTTATTTATTAATTTCTTTGGGGGCAGTGACAAGGGTTGAAGGTGGGTATGGAAGGACTTGGAAAGGAGTGGGGCTGGGGTGAATGCTGTGAAATTCACAAAGAATCAATAAAAGTTTTTTTTTAAACATGCTTGTATTTTTTTTATTTATTCACTTTACAACCCGATATCAGCCTTTCCTCTCTTTTCAGTACCCCTCACACAAGTCCTTCCCCCCATTCCACCTCCCTCCCACATGCATATCAAGTAACTGTAGGACTAAGTGTGTCCTCTCCCACTGAGGCCAGACAAGGTGGTCCATCTAGGGACTTGGGATCCCAGGTAGGCAGGCAGGCAACAGGCTCAAGGACAGCCCCTGCTCCATTTGTTGGGGAACTCACATGAAGACCAAGATGGTCCTTTGCTATGTATGAGCATAGGGCCTAGGTCCAGCCCATGCTTGCTCTTGAATGGTGATTTAGACGTTGGGGGCCCCTAAGGATCCAGGTTGGTTGACAGGTAATCTTACTGTGGAGTCCCTATCCCCCAGTTCTTCTTCCAACACTTCTTGAGTTCTATCTAATATCTGGGTGGGAGTCTCTGTGTGTATCTCCATTGGCTGCTGGGCAGAGCATCTCAGAGGACAGTTATGCTAAACTCCTGTCTATAAGCATAACAAAGTATCATTAAAAGTGTCAGGGATTCGTTCTTGCCCATGGGATGAGTTGTAATTTGGGCTGGTCATTGGTTAGCCATCCCCCAAGTCTCTGTTCCATCTTTGTCCCTGCATGTCTTATAGGCAGGACAAATTTTGGGTTGCAGGTTTTCTGGGTGGGTTGCTGTCCTTATCCTTCTATTGGGAGTCCTGCCTAGCTACAGGAAGTGGCCACTTTAGCATCCAGATCTCTCACTGCTAGGGATCTTAGCTAGAGTCCCTCCCATAAACCCTGTGGGACCTCTCCCTATTCCAGGTCTCTGTCCTAGAGATTGCCTCCACCTCCCTGCCACAGATCCCCCTTCTCTCTTCCCTGCTAACAGATAATGATGTTACACAAAGAGTTTGATGCCATGTTATCTGAGGTGGGGGTACTGAGACTTTGTTGTCTGGGATAGTGGTGATCACTGTTGCAGGGGTGAACTGAGACTATTTGATCACTTGAGCAGGAGGAACACTGTTACCATTGTGAGTAGAGACAGCTTTTACCTGGGAAACCTCAGAACCACTGTACTCAGGGATCAGAGACTATTGTTATCGATAGGGGTCAAGATCATGTGGACTGGGTGAACGGTGACCCTGTTACATGGGCTAGCTGAGACTGGATGAGCTCAGAACCAGAGGTACCCCGGAAAGCAGAGCCCTCTGTTATTGGGTGAGTGGAGGCCCACTGTCAACTGGAGCCTAAGGAAACACTGTCATGAGTGAGCTAAGAACTGCTGTTACCTGGAGACTAGGGAACCACTATCATGGGTGAGGACAGAACTGCTGTTGCTTAGAGTATAGGACAACCAGTTTAAGCTTATTCCTGACTAGCTTATAAATAAATAAAACTCACAGTATGGTTATTTGGCTTTGACAATTACTGGGGGCCGGTACCCCTAATCTACTCTTCTAACTGATGCCCTGGCTACCTCCCCAGCCATGTACCCCAGATACTTGCTGTTTCTCCTGGCCATGTACTAATGGTCCATCTCCCTTCATGGTGGCCTTCTTCTTCTTCTTCTTCTTCTTCTTCTTCTTCTTCTTCTTCTTCTTCTTCTTCTTCTTCTTCTTCTTCTTCTTCTTCTTCTTCTTCTTCTTCTTCATCCTCTTCCTCTTCCTCTCCTCCTTCTCCTTCTCCTCTTCTTCCTTCTTGTTTTTCCTTCTTCTTCCCCTCCCACCTCTCTCTCCACTCTTCCCCCTCCACCCTTGTCATTTCTTTTCCCTCTCCCATCTTTCTCCTCTAACCCAGTTACTCCAACCCACTTATCTCTTATCCTGCCAATAATTGGCTGTAGACAATGTTATTTAAGCAATAGTTTTAAACCAAGGAACAAGGGTTGCACAACCTTTGGTATAGAATTTAACATTACAACTCATAGCAACACTAGAGGATCTGAGAACAGCTGTTACTATGGTGGAGGAAACCAGTTCTAGCTGGGAAAGGTAATAACACCCTTAGAGATTAATGTTGCCTGAGTGAGCTGAGTTCATTACCTACTTGGAGAAGCTGTGACCACTGTTATCTGGATGAGTTTAGAATTACTACTAAGTGAATAGTATGGGAATAATGTTACATAGGAAGATTGAGACCCCTGTTGCCTTTGGGAGCTCAGATACCTGAAGTATCTGAGAATATCATAACACGAAATCAAGACCATTCTTAACTCTCTGATCTGAGAAAAGTTGTTTCCTGTGGGATATGTAATCAGAGGGTTCTAAGAATATTTAAAGTCCCTGAGAGAAAGGCCATCATTACCTGGCTGATCTGAGAACATTGTGACTTTGTGGGGTCAAGAACATGAATACCAAACAGAAGTGAGATCATTTTAACCTGCGAGAATCAAGATCATTGTTACCCAAGTAATCTAGGAACACTGTAACTTGTAGGGATAAAGAACATTGTTACCTGGGTAATCAAAAAATATTGTAACCTTGGCTGATCAAGTCCATTGTTACCTGACTAATCTGATGACACTGTAACTTGTAGAGATCAAGTTGATTGTTACCTGGCTGTTCCTAGAACATTGTAACCTGGGAGAATCCCGAAAATTATCAACTGATTTGAGAACACTGTAACCTTGGAGGACAAAGACTATTGTCACCTTATTAATCTAAAAACATTTAAATTGAAGAATTGAAGCTATTGTTCTGACAGACCCGAGTACATTATGAATTGGGTAAATCAAGTCTATTGTTACTTGACTAATCTAACATTGTAACAAGTGGGGATAAAGACCACTGATACATAAATGATCTAAGAACATTGTAAATGGGTATGGGGGGTGTGTCTAAGACCATTGCTACTTGAGGTATTTGAGAATATTGTAAACATGGAGGAACAAAAGGATTGTTACTCAATTTGAAAGCAGTATAATGTGAAGAGTAGCTATCAAGACCATACTTGTTATCTTATTGATCTGAGGACATAGTGACTTTTGGGGATCAAGACCATTATTATTTGGCTGACTTAAAAATATTGTAACCCAGAGATAAAAAGTACATTGTTATTTGGCTGATCTGAAAACATTATAACAATGAAGAATACATTGTTACCTTGCTTATCTGAGAACATTGTAACCTGGAAGAATCAAGACCATTGCTACTTGACTTGATCTGATAACATTCTAAAGTGTGGGGATAAAGACCGTTTTCCCCTGATCTGAGTATACTGTAGCTTTTGGGGTAAAGAAAATTGTTTACTGGCTAATCTGATCACACTGTAACTATGTGGGAACAAGACTACTGTACTGGCAGGTTTTGTATGTCAACTTGACACAAGCTGAAGTTATCACAGAGAAAGGAGCCTCCCTTGAGGAAATGCCTCCATGAGATCCAGCTGTAAGACATTTTCTCAACTAGTGATCAAGAGGAAGGGACCCCTTGTGGGTGGTGCCATCCCTGAGCTGGTGGTTCTGGGTTCTATAAAAAAGCAAGTCAAGCAAGCTAGGGGAAGCAAGCTGGTAAGCAACATCCCTCCATGGCCTCTGCATCAGCTCCTGCTTCCTGATCTGCTTGAGTTCCAGCCCTGACTTTATTTGGTGATGAACAGCAATGTGAAAAGTGTAAGCTGAATAAACCCTTTCCTCCCCAACTTGCTTTTTGGTCATGATGCTTTGTGCAGGAATAGAAACCCTGACTAAGACAATTACTGTTACCTGATTTGAAAGCACAGTAACTTGGAGAGGTTCAAGACCATTGTTATTTGGCTGACCTAAAAACATTGTATCCTTAGGGGAACAAAACCATTCTTACCTGATATGAAAACATTGTAACATGGAGGGAGCCAAGAATAGTATTAGTTGACTTGACAGCATTATAACCAAAAGGCAATCAAGACCATTGTTACCTGACTAATCTGAGATCATTGTGACCTTGGAGGATAAAAAACATGTTCTTATCTGAGGATACTGTAATTTGTGAGATGAAGACCATTTTTACTTGGATGATCTGAGAATGTTATTATGTTAGTTGATCATTACCATGTTACCTGGCTGATCTGAGGATGCTGTTACTTATAGGAATAAACTAAGAGCATATAATTTGGATGATCTATGGCTATTGTGACCTTGGAGTATCAAGCCCAGTGTTACCTGGCTCCTCTACAAACATTGTAAGCCGGGGGCGGGGAAATAAAGGCTCTTGTCACCTGGCTGATTTGAAAATTCGGTTAATTGGGGGTATATATCAATTGTTACCTGATTAATGTGAGGACATTGTAACCTGGGAATATCAAGACCATTGTTACTTGACTTATCTACAAAAATTTCACCCTTGGGGGAACTGAAGACCATTTTTACATGGTTTAATATAAGAACATTGTAACATGGAGATCAAGATCTTTATTACCTGGCTGATCTGAGAAAATTGTAACCGTGGATGGGATGCTCAAGATAATTGTTACCTGGCCAATTTGAGGAGAGGATAAAGACCATTGTTGCCTGATATATCTGATCGAATTGCAACCTCTTAGGAGAAAGACTGTTGTTATCTGGCTGATCTGAGACCACCGAACCTGGAGAAAACCAAAACTATTGCTATGTGACTTCTCTGAGAACATTATATCCTTCAGCTATGGGAAGATGGCCAGGTCATGCTCTGTATTCCCCATAACCAGGAGTTTTCACTAAGGTCACTCCTGTAGATTCCTGGAAATTTCCATTGCAGTAGGGTTTTACCTCACCCCCATATAACCCCCAAACCAGTTGTTTCTCCAAGTACTCTCCTCCCCCATCCCCCGTACCTGTTCTGTTCCCTACACACTGTATTCTACCCTGAAATCTATTCTATTTCTCCTTCCCAGGGAAATCCATCCATCCCATCTAGAGCCTTCATTTGCTGCTTAGCCTCTCTGGGTCTGTCTAATGAAGCATGGTTATCCTTTACTTTACACTCAACATGTATAAGCTAATCTGTATATAAGTAAGTACATACCATTGCTGTTCTTCATGGCTGTGTTAGCAGTGTTCTGTTCAAGAAGTGGTCTCCTGTGCCGATGAGTTCAAAGCTATTATTCACCATGTTCTCTTCTATCCGTTTCAGTGTATGTGGTTTTATGTTGAGGTCCTAGATCCACATGGATTTCAGTTTTGTGCAGGGTGATAGATATAGAATCTATTTTTATTCTTCTACATATCCACATTTGTTAGACTAGTGCCATTTGTTGAAGATGCTTTCTTTTTCTCCAGTGTGTATTTAATGCATCTTTATAAAAACAAGACAACGACAGCAGGTGTCCATAGGTGTGTGGATTTACATCTAGGTCTTCAGTTCGATCCCATTGATCCACTTGTCTGTTTTTATGCCTGTGCCATGTGAGTGTTATTACTCTAGCTCTGTAGGACAGCTTGAGGTCAGCGATGAGCTCACCACCTTTCCAAAGCCACATGTGAGATCAGCCTGGCAGTTACAACCTGCTGTGATACATGGTGTTTGTGGGTGGAGAGTTGGGACGACCACCTCTAGCATTGGCAAAAGAAAAGTGATGGAAGATGATGGGACTGAAAAGAGGGGCTTGTGGACCAGGGATGTTGGGTCTGAGCCGTGGCCAGGGTCAGACATTGTGCTGGTCGGGTCCTTCCACCTCTGGTGTTCAGAAAACCGTGAAAGTACATATCAGCTACCAACTCTGTTCATCTGGTTTGCAGTGATGCCATCCTTCAGGGAGACACTGGCCTCTGTGACAGACTCCCCTACTACCAGGAACTTTGCCACATTAAAATGTGATCTATCCCATTAAGCTGTCTTATGAAACCTATAAATAACCTCGGAAATGAGGTCCCAGGAAAACCTTTCACTGTTATTATTTTAGAACAAATATTGGTGATTTACGGTCAGGACACAGGTATCCACTGTGTCCTGGACCTCATCATTTTCCCCACTGCAGCTCACGAAAGGGAGCCTGACAGTATCTCCACAGTGGAGAAAGGCCCTGCCTGGTGAGCTCCCTTTCTTGGAGCTCAGCCTCCCTATAGGCAGATTCACCTCATCCTTTGTAGGTCTGGTTACCCTGCTTAAAAACTCATCTTCTCTACCTCGATGCCCTAATAGCTCCAAGATCTTTCACAGATAGCAAACTGTGTGGTGATAATGCCCTGTATCATGTGATGGCGTGGGCTGATGAGAATGCTCGACAAGTAAAGATGCTTGCTGCCAAGTCTGACTACCCGAGTTCGATTCCCAGAACCCACATGGAAATGGAAGAGAACTGAGTCATAAGCTGTCCTCTGACCACCACACACACACACTACAATGCAGTCTTTTAAAACTTACATAGTACTTGGATAGAATTTATGTAAGCTCATTGGTTTAAAATTATATCTTAATTGCTTATAATGCCCACTATAAATTCTGGGCAAATAGTTGTTACTACCTGCATTACCTGTCCTGGAACTTTCTGTGCCTGCTCAGGATCAATGTCACTGTTATAGACCTCATTGCATCATTGACCTTTAGTTGGCTGAACGTGGCAACCAATAATTATGAATGCTGATTTCATATACCGCTCACCCTTCCAGGGATTCTGACTTCACAGGAGCTGAGATTCTTTCTATGCTTGCAAGCTAAAGAAACTTTCAGTGGTTTCCTGCATGCAGGTTAATCTGTCTTTTGCAAATAGGGTAAAAGATACTTTCTTGGCAGGTGAGACTCGTGGCTCAGAATCAGAGGACAGAGGGTTCCTTTGGTCACATGTCCCATGGGATTTGCAGAGAGGGTCACATGACACCAACACACATACAACAAGCGGCACTCCAGGGAGGAAGCCTGCCTCTGTGCATGCATGCCTGCCTTCTTTTTGATGCTGCAGGCTCTTAGCTCCAGTGGGATAGGATCTTCCAAGCATCAGTACCACAGTCTGGAACAGAGGCTAAGCCTCCCTCATCCTTGATATCTGCCAAGCTGCCGGACACTCCCAGAGCTTCATCTGCACTGGGACCGCAGATGCAATTCTTATCATAATGATCTTTTTGAGTCAACACCTTCCTCAAATACTGCAAGCATCATCAGTTTCCACTTTGAAGACAAATAAGCAAAGTGGGTCCTGAGTGGTAACCAGAGTCCCAGTGCTCGGCTCTTTGCTGGGGCAAACTGGTCAGCCATAAAGAGTTCAGCTGGCTGCCAGATTCCTCTACAACAGTCACTCTGAGGTTGCATCCTTCTCAGATAGGGTCCAACTATACCTCTTCAGACACTGCTGATGACAGAGTCCAGTCATCTCTGCGCAGCCATGTCTCTGCACCAGGCTCCTACTGGGCTGTGAGGACTCTTTCTTTGCTGTGCCAGACAAGGTGCTCATAGTTAATCTCCACTCTCCATCTTTGGCCGGATCCTGGCATGAAGACTTCCCTCTCTGAACAACTTGTTTCCTAGCAACTCCTCCCAAGTGTTCCTTGGGATCTTCTGCATTTCAAGCTGTCTTGGCATCCATTCTGCAAGGGCTAACTTGATGGTTATGACTGGATCACAATGCTTATCACTTGATGAAGGGATAATCTGATAAATGAAGACAGAATGCTTCCTCCAATATCTCTGTAGTCAGAGAGCCGGCATCTCTGGGATGAATACCTCTGGGGCCAGCACCCTTATTTCTCACATAACGTGGGACAGTCCATCCAGGGGGTTTCAGTATCACCTCCCCCTTTTCCGGGAACCTCTCCACAACTGGCAGCCATGTACAGATTGTGTTCAAGATGTCTTCCTGGTTGAATGGCACCAAATTTCTTGTCATTGAAGGTTCAGCTCAAGCTCGCTGTCCTGCCCAGGTCCCCATGGCCTTATTCACCCTATAGTTTGAATCTATTTTCCATCGGAGGGTAGCCTTTATCACCACTGGGTGCATGCAATTTCCAGGGACTAAGATCATCCATCCAGTGTGTGCTGAATAGAAATCTATCATATGAGTAACAAATGGGAAATGTTGATTCATGGGAATCCTAACTCACCTCCACCTTCTTCTTTCTCTCCTGTCACCTTTGTTCTTTTCTCTCTCAGATGCCCTCCATGTCCTAAATGTGATTAAGGGTCCTTTTCCTTCCTTTTTACAGACTTATTTTATTTCTAATTATTTATGTGTACATATGTGTATCTATATGTATATTTATATCATCTTTATCTATCTGTATTCTCTATCTCTATCTCTATATATCTGTGCGTGGGTCTATGTACACATGAGTGCAGTGCCCACAGAGGGCAGAAGAGGGTGTCAGATACTGTGGGGTTTGAGTGACAGGCATTATAAACCATCTACAGTGAATCCTAAGATCTGGACTCAGGTCCTCTGCAAGTGCAGCAAGTGCTCTCTATGGCTGTTCATGGCACTTTTGTTTCTATCTATCATACTGTTATTCCCCTAGCTACTCAATGGAATAGGAGAGCATTAGTCACTTGTAGCTGCTGAGGAGTTCGTAAGCTCCTACCCAGGCTTCTCAGCATCTCCATGGGAGTGTTCCACTCCAGAGTGTCCAGAGACACGGACGCTTACTGTGGTGACTCAGGAAATGCCAGGAAGGTAAAGGAAGAACCTCGAAGCTGTCAGGGCTCCTCAGACAGGTAACCGTGGACTCTCTAGAGCTGGTCACAGAAACATGGAGAGTGCTTTGGTCAACCTGTTGGCCACTTCTGAAAACACTGAGATCCACCCTACCTCCACTCCCCAGGCTTTTTCCTGGAACGGGTCCTCATCATTTAGAAAATGTCCTGTTTGTCTTTAAGCCAACACCCTCCCTCAGCACACCATGTTCCTGGACAACCAGGGTCTGGCAGGGTTTTTAAACTCCTGGGGACGTGCAGTCTGAGTTCTCTGAGCCGTTTTATGGCATGTCTCAGAACCCACGCCTAAGATCCTTGTGAGCCAGCCCGGGAAGGCTTTTGGACATCCATCTGTGTGGTTAGTGGCACTCCTCTGTTTATCCACCTTCAACTGTGGTAGCAAGGCTGCAACCTGAGATCATTGTTGGGGAAAACAAAGGAAGAAGGGTTATGCTGGCACCCGGCCCACTTGGTGATTTCACCCAGCAGGCCTCTTGCTCAACAGGGTCTGCCCGAAGCCAGTCCTCTCTTCTCCCACTGCAGCTCCCAAGGCTTTGGAAAATAGTCTTCACTTTTTTGTAGTACATGAAAGAGCATCTCTTGGCTCTCCACTGCCGCCCCTTGCAACCCCTCCCCAGTCTTTTCATCACCCATTTGGAGTCTTTTCTCTGGTTCTCACCATTCCCTCTTCTGTGGGCATGTCATTTGTTTTAAACACACACACACACACACACACACACACACACACACATACACACACACACACATGATCACTGTGTGCCTTTCTCGCTCAATATTTTATTGGGAAAAATTCCCCAACTGCTACTAAAGATCTTCAATATATCACTCCTCTTCGCTGTAAAGTATTTATTACAGTATTCTATTGTGGGCCATAATTTGCTTCGCTAGCTCCTAGTTTTTGACATTTAGGGTGTTGTAAAAATTATACCATCACCGTGACGCTACAGTGAACCTCATTTGATGTGAATCTTGGCACGCCACCAAGATCATCTTGGCATGGGCTGATCAACACCCTCACTGGGTATATAAGAGAATAAGAAGCAAGCCTTGTCCTGTTAAGCCACTGAAGCCGGGGGCTGTTTGTTACCAGCTGTGTTTCATGGTTGGCTAACAGTGAGCCTGAAGAAGCTCCAACTTGGAAATCCACATAGCAGCATTTCGGGGAGACCGGGACTCAGTCTGCACCCACTATTCTCTGCATTTCAGCATCATTGGTCCAGGCCAGGCAGTGGCCCCACCTACCTGAAGACTGAATTTGGTCCACGTGCCTGTGGGATAGATTGGTAGTGTCAGTGTCTCTTGTGAGGTGTGAGTTTGGCTTTTGCTCATGATGCATGCCACAGAATTTTGGTAACGCCTTAAGGAACTTATAACTTACAAATAGCTCTGCTCCACTGAGAAGCCTCAAACATCCTTCTCCTTACTGTTTATCTAAGCTCAACACTGTTTCCTTGAACCAAACCTTAATTTAATTTGAAGATTTATATTGCTTACTATTGTTGAGATTAAGAATTTTATTTTCAGATGTGTGTTACGTGTGGATATGTGGGCACCTGTGCCCACCCTCCTTCCTCAGGAGCTGTCTGCTCTGTTGCTTTGAGGCACAGTCTCTCAATGAGACCTGGAGCTCATCAAATGTGCCCTGCTGGCCGGCCAGTGAGTCAGAGGGTCTACCTGTCTGTCATCTCAGCGCCGGAATGGCAAACTTACATTGTCAGGCCATGTAGGATCTGGGGATGGAGCCCAGGGTCCCATGGTTTTGTGGCAAGCACATTAGGGGCTGATCTCTCTCTCCAGCCCCTGGATTGCATTTTTCAAAGTGATGCTGAATGGAATGGAGACCACCACCATGGTAGGCCAGCATCTGCCACGGAGTCACATCCTAGTCCTGGAAAATGTCTTAACACATCCTCCAGTGGCCCTGTACCTTCGGTCCCCTCTCCCTGAGGCAGCCCTTGCTCTGGAGTGTCTGTTGAGGCGCTGCCTCTTCCCCTCCCCCATCTCCTTATGGCCCAGGCTAGATCTCACTTCCTTTTCCTTGGCAATGTTAGAAGGAGCAAACCCCCAACAGAAAATCCACCCCCTGTAGTTTGCATCCCAGTGAGCCAAGCAGAAAGTTTGGGGGTGCCCAGAACATTTCCGTAGACACTTTGTTACTCATGGTCAGGGAAGGTGAATGCCTCAGGAGAGCTCACTGGGGAGCAGAGGGTACAGGGCACTTTCAGGGAGTCACATGGGCCTGTGGGATTAATTCAGCACATTTTCACACTTGTGGCCTGCAGCAGCCACACAGAAGACCTGAGAAGCAGCTTCCTCAGAGAGGTTAGCTGCTATGGGAAAGCTCCATGAAGAAAATACAGACAGGTCTTAAGGCTGACTGGGAGCTAGAGGTGGCTCAGTGGGTAAGGGTGCTTTCCCTTTGAGCATGAGGCTCTGAGTTCAAGTCCTCGGCACGCATGGCAAAAGCCAGGTTTACCTTCAGAGCTGTGAAGGTTGGAGACAGGAGGATCTCTAGGGCTGGCTGGCTAACCGTAGCTCTCTGATTACTTGAGAACATTCCAGAGAATGGTGGGCAGGACACCTGGTCACTCTTGGCCACTGTGTACAGGCATGGTTGCAGACACACGTTTAGATGTTCTGTCTGTCTGTCTGTCTCTCTCTCTCTCTCTCTCTCTCTCTCTCTCTCTCTCTCTCTCTTTCTCTCTCTCTCTCTCTCTCTCTCACACACACACACACACACACACATGCACACAACTAAAAGAACTATGGGAGTACATGTGGAATATGACAGCCAGAAATGCTGCCACAAATCTTTATTTTTTTTCCACAGAGTTGCTCATCACAAAGTGATTTTTTTCTAAATGACTTTCTGGTTGTGAGGAAGCATGTGAGACTCTCAGTGTGCTGGAGGTAAAGATAGTGATCGTACTCCTGGGTTCTACACCAGTGGATCTAACTGCCGTGGGTAGAGGACGATTGGACAGGTTGGTGCGCCGATTATGTGCAGACATTTTCCTGTCACTTTCCCTAAGCATCACAATGTAACAGCCATTCCTTGTATTTCCCTTCATCGTGTGTGAGACAGAGAACCTAGGCATGAGTAGACATGCATGGTCTGCAACACTGAGAACATTTTACAGATGATATTGGAGCATCTGTGGGTTCTCAAGGGAGGAGGGTTCTGCAGAAACCCAAGGCTATCAACTATGTATTAGAATGCAGTAGCCAAACATTGGAGCTACTGGGATACAGCTTATCAGGGCTTATGTCACTTTGATAAAGGCTCAAAAACAACCAATTGGGGGGGGGTGTATTTGGCTTACATATTCTCGGTCACAGTCCACCAAAGGAAGGTAAGGCAGAACTGAAACAGAGACCGTCGGGGACACTGCCCACTGAAATGGTCCTTATGGCTTGTTCAACCTGCTTGAGAATGTCACTGTCAACAGTGAGCTGGGCCCTCCTACATCAATCATTAGCCCAGAAAATTCCATAGAGACTTGCCTGCAGGCAACGGATGGAAATATTTTCTCAACTGAGGCTACCCTAGGTAAGCCTAGGTTCGTGTCAAGGGCTTAAGTAAAAGAACTGCTCTCCAGAAGTTAGAGGAGACTAAATTCTTGGATTGGAGATGAAATGTCCAACCTCGGTGAGCAAAGTAGCAAACTCGGGAGCTCTTGGATTTGAGCACAGATGTACACCACTACATTACATGTGAGACACTGACTCATCTACTGGGTTTCATGACACATTGCAAACAGACTAGAACAGGGAGGAAGAAGCAGCTTTCGGACAAGCCAGGCTCCATTCCCGGCATCCTTGTGGCAGCTCACGACTATCAGTGGCTTTAGTCTTCAGGCCTCCGTGGGCACTGCAAGCATGTGCACACACATACATGTAAACAAAACACCCATATACACAACTTAAAAAAAAAACAAATTACCGACTTGTGCAGGAATTAGGGGCAGCCAAGAAGACACAGGTGGCTGTTTTGAGGATTAAATGGTACACTATGAATATGGGGGGCTTTGGCACAGGCCTGTGGCTCTAGCACTGGAGCTATGGAGGCAAGAGGATCAGGAGTTCAAGCTTATCCTTGACTATATAGGGAGCTGGAGTTAGCCTGGGCTACATGAGACCCTGTCTCAGAAAACCACAATAGTAGGAAGTAGCAAAATAGTAAGCTGAGTGTGGTGCTTGATCACTGATTCTAACATGTAAGAGGCTGAGAAGGGGTGTTTGAGTTTGAGGCAAGCTTGGGCTACAGAATGAGAGCCTGTCTCAGGAACAATAGGATATTAAAAGACGGGAAAGGAAGAGGGGGGCAGAAGAGAGGAGGAAGGGAGGCAGAGATAACCCACTAACAACAGGAAACCTTAAAAAACAGACAATCCCCTTTTAAAGAGTGAATCTAAACAGGCCATAAACCGCTGTGGGAACTGTGTAGGGGAGTTAAATGCTTCTCGCTCAGAGTGGCACAAATGCCAGGAGCAGATGGTTTGACCACGGATTCTACCACATAGTCAAGGAGTAGTTCCCATACGGAGTGTTCCAGAGAGGTCTGTCTCCAACTCACCTTTTGGGAACTGCTTTACACAAGCAGTCAGGGCAGTGGACGTGCAGCTCTCCTCAAGTACAGAAACGCTTCCATGGGGGCATGAGTCCAGTCATGTTCCAGTAGGGGACCATAACAAAGGGGCTCATATATTGAGAGTCTGTTCAGACGGTTTCCCACAGTAACCGTTTAAATTTAATGGCCATTGATAGTTCACCCGTATACTGGGTACAGAAACAAGGCCCTGCTCACTACCTGAAAACAGCTATACATGGCCCAAGAACCAGACCATACACAGTAAAATATCAGTCTTTCAATTTTTTATTTTAATTTTAATTTTTTTAACGCATGTTTCACCTACTTGTATGTGTGTGCCATATGTGTGCCTGGTACTGGAGGGGGCAGGAGACGGCATTGGATTCCTCCTGGAAATGGCGTTATGAATGGTTGTGAGCCATGAGTGTGGATGCTGGGAATCAACTCAGGACCTCTGCAAGAGCAGGAAATGTTCTTAACTGCTAATCTACCTTTTCAGTGCCCTAGAATATTTTATTTTCTGCTTTTATAAAACCAAAACCCAAACCCCCTAAGTTTACACCTGTTTATCACGGCTGTGGTTTATTTGGTCTATGCATTTTAAATGGTTAAATAAGGTTAAACACCTAGATACCCAGTTGATAGTTCTTTCTTCTTTTTGAAAAGAACATTTCTTTATAAACTGCTTAACAGACAATCACATCAGAGCACAGCCTTTATGAACAATGGAATGGTATTTCAGGGTCTCTTCTTAGACAGTACTAGATTTCTGGTCTTGAGAGAGATTTGGGAACTTTGCCTGGAGAACTTTTTTCTTTTTCTGTAAACTTCTCTTTCTTTGCTTCAGTGTGGGCATGTTTCTCAATTCCCAGTCTGATAAAGCGATCCACGTAAGGTGTTTCGAAGAACCACCTGTCTCCTGTTGTATCTCTTATTTAGGTACCAAGGTATAGGCCACTACTTGAATTTGTTCCAGATGATTCATCCAAAGATATCCCTTCTCTGAGCACCAGGTCTTGGTTTTTCTTGACCAGTCTGAAGAAGCCTTGAAGCATCTTCCCTCTCCTGGACAACTTTATCTAAGGCACCATGGAATCAATAACCTTTTATAACCGCTCTGGACCTGGCATTAGCAATTTCTGTTGCTTGGCCTCCTGCTCTAGAGTTTTTTTTTTTTTTAGACTTTATTTTAAAAAACAAAGATAAAAAATTTTTTAAACATTTTTTGCATAAATGTATACAAATACAACTGTGTCAGTGCTTGGCTTTTTTTTTCTTTTTCTTTCTTTTTTTTCTTTCTTTTTTTTTTTTTTTTTTTTTTTTTTTTTACAATGAGCAAAAAGTACATGTAATACAGGTTGTAACCCGGAATTTGTCAATGTGTTCTTGGTGTGTAAGGATTGAGCATGACTTTTTTTTTCTTTCTTGGACTTCACACAGTCTGTGAGTTGTTTCTGGGGGAGTGCAAGCCTCTGGGATTAGCATCCCACTATCAGTGACTGCATATTATGTCTGTTCTTTTGTGACTGGGTTGTCTCACTCAGGATGATATTCTCTAGATGCAGCCATTTTCTTAAGAATTTGGTTAAGTCATTGTTTCTGGTGGCTGAGTAGTATTCCATTGTGTAAATGTACCACAATTTTTGTATCCATTCATCAACTGAAGGACATCTGGGTTCTTTCCAGCTTCTGGCTATTATAAATAGAGCTGCTATGAACATTGTGGTGCTGCTCTAGAGTTAGAAGCATGTTTCTTTCCTTCAGAAGGACAAATCAAAGCTTATGTAAGTCTCTGTTACTTTTGTCCCTCAGCTGCTGGCAGGTCCAGGATTTGGATTTTTCTCCAGATTTGACATTTTCCTCCTCCCAATTTTTTGGGTCACCAAAAAATTCTTCTAGTCCTTTTCTTGACAGTGTGGTATGAAGTCATTTACACTGGAGGAAAGATGTGACATGTGGTGTGTTCTTATGCAACAAACTAAGAGATGACCTGCAACTGGAGTCCCGTGGGATTTACTAGGGAACAAGCAGCCTTCAGGAACACCAAGGCTCTTCTACAAGTATCCACTAGATTGGTCACAGCCATGTTTCTAATGTAGACCTGCTGGGTCGGTGATCACATGGTTCTAGTTATTAGTTCTTTATGCAAAAATACTCAACATCTTGTTTTTTTTTGTTGTTTTTTTGTTTTTTTTTTTTAATTAAGGAGGCCAGATATAGTGACACTTGAGAAGCAGAGGCAGGAGAATCTCTGTGATTTGATATTTGCCTGGTCTTCGGAATATGTTCTAGAGCAGCCAGAGCTAAGTATGAGCCCCTGCCATTCTGGATGGTATGCTTCCTATCTGTTCCCGGTACGTGTGTGCAACTTGGGGCCTTGGGCCTGACCCATTGCCCATGGATTCTGCTTTGGAGGAGTTGTATAAAGACCTAAAGAAGATACAAGTCTTGTTGGAAAAGTTCACCAGGAAAAGAACATTCCCATTACAGAAGAAAATTTCAAAAGAAATAAAGACCAAGAGGCAACCACAGAAGCATCTAGACCTTCTTGACACTGAAAGGCTAGCTGCTGTGGTTGTTCCCATTACAATAGGATTCACAGCGAAAATCAAGCCTAATGTATGAGTTCAATCAGGTATGTCTGTGAACACTGACGTTATCTTAACTGGAGTCAGCAGGTTCCCTTCCAACTGCGGATGCAAGTATCTTTCCCAGAGGTCGGTTGATCTGGTAAGGAATCTCACAGGCCGGAATCACGCCATGATTGTGATCAGTTGAAACCCATGTCAGTGGGAGGCAGTTTAAGAAAAAAATGCAGAAAACATGAAACTACTTAAATGCAAAAAAAAGAACCACCTTCCTAGGACGCGAACAGATCCCGGTGAGGGATTCAGGAACACACTGCTGAGATTTTGTCAGGCTTGAGATGATGACATCCCTAAGCCATGGATGGAATGAAGAGAGAGCCACAGGGTAAAGGAAACATCTGAGAGTTGACTTCCCTCAGGAACCATGTGGTGGAAACTCTCATTTCCAGCATTGAGCTGCACCTATAAATTTGACAAATGACTATTTTCATGGCATTCCAAGACAGAAGATTCTCCATTTCTTGCCAGAGGATTTGATTTAAACAAATGTGCCTATTAAATTCCCTTTTTCATTTACACCTTGGGCATTTTGTTTAAGAAAAGGATTATATGAGTT
Source organism: Micromys minutus (assembly GCF_963924665.1). Classification (NCBI taxonomy): domain Eukaryota; kingdom Metazoa; phylum Chordata; class Mammalia; order Rodentia; family Muridae; genus Micromys; species Micromys minutus. Next base: position 101,833,787 of record NC_137969.1, read on the forward strand.
TTTTTTTTTTTTAAATAATTGAGATATAAAAGGGAATCCTTACATAATAAAAATGCTACATTTTGTTCAGGCTGGGAGATAGAAAACAAAAGTAATAGTTTACCTGTTACTGACTGACATCAGCTTCCACTAATGTCAAAATAAGAGTAAAGCCAGAACTTTTGCATAAAATTCACATTTGCACATGAACTTGAAAGCCACAAGAGAGCGGTCAGCATTGATCACCAGCTTGAGCAAAATGTGTATCACACATTACCATGTACTATTAACCCAAGCACAATGGTATTACCTATATCTAAATATATTTGTTCATGAATATAAAATCGAAAGAAACTATAAATGGCATGGTAGACAAGCACGTGTGTGTGGTGGGTACTGCCAAGGATTTGGTGGCTTATAAAAATGAACAGCTATGAAGAAAATAATAACTATAATGCAAAACATTTGAAACCCATCTAGTCCTGCAACCAATTACATTGGAGCTTTAGTCTAAAGAAATAATTTGTCTTTGCCATCCCACTTTTAGCTTCATGTCATGTCTAATTGCATCTTATTACCTCCCTCTCCCGTTAGCTAAAGAGATTGACCATCTTAAAGCAGAGAAAAAAAATCTATTATCCATCTTTTCTCTTACATTAAAGGGAGGTGCGGGAATCTCCATGGAGAAAGAAAAAACAGAAGTATCTTCAGATGCTAAAGAAGGCTGTTGATACAGCTCAGGGGAGGGACTCTGCACTCAAACACCAGGATGAGGGGGAAGATTTAACCTGGATATATGCAAAGTATATGATAACCATCTTGTAGTCCAAAGACTAACATCCAGGTGTGGAAAAACCCTTTGCGTTGGTTGTTGAGTTGTTGAGTCTCCAGGAGACTCTTGAAGCATTCTAGGTAATTGCTGTTGCTCTTGGATGCCTCCCAGAAATCAAAGGTAAGTCCCTATTTCTGAAGACATCATGCATTTTGGACATGGGTATCAAAGGGTTAACCTGAAAGCCTCCTTCCTGAGGAATAGCTTTAGTTACCAGAAGATGCTATCCTGGCTGCTGAAGGAGGAAAGTAATCAATAGCCCAACCCACCCATGATTCCTATGAACCCCAACAATGACAAGCACAACAGGATACCCGTAAAGGAGCAATAGTGGTGATCACAATGTTGTGGTAACCAACAGCTGTCTAATTGGACAGAAGGTCTGCTCAACAGGAGGGAACTCATACTCGGTATTGGAAACCTAATCAATTACCCATAACTAGTGAGGTCATGGATCTCTGAGGAAATTGTACTACTGCCAGTTAACCAGCATAATTCATAACAACATTCTAAATACATATCCTTGGGCCCACAGATAAGTAGCACTAGCCCCTCATCAAAGAAGCTTCTCTATGAAGCAGACAGAGACTGTCACAGAAAGCCTTAACTGGAAATAAACAGAAAACAACTTATCATGAGTACCCAGCCCTAATTGATAAGTCTACAACAGAGCCCCTCCATCCAAGGCTTAGGAACATCTTAGGAGATGAGGTGACCAAAGTGTAGGAGCCACAAGACCAGGAAATCTGTTGTGAGATTCATTCTTCTAGATATGACAGGGAACATACACCAAAGAAGTCTCAACAATTGGCTACTCAAATAAGATCTGAGCAAGGACAACACCAGTTGATGTGCCAGCGTAGATGGGAGAAATCTCATCTCATGGGGCCCCACTAAACAAGAAGGCAACAGAAAAACCAGTAGGTGAAGTAGACAGCTTACATATATATCCACACACACACAGTTGGCAGCCACCAGAGCTCCTCCCTCTGCCCTCTCTATGGTTTTAGGGTCATTGATTTGTGAGAGTATGTCATCTACATAAGGTGTTATTTTATCTCTTTCTCCAATCTGTAAGACATTTTCTTGTCTTTCCTGTCTGGCCAGGACTTAAATAAGGATGCTAAGTCTCTCTTTAGTTTCTCATCACTGAATGGGATGCTGTCCATCTGCTTTCTACATGTGCCTTAATTGGACTGTGGTTAATTTATTCTGTGCCCAGACTACTGAAAGTTTTTGGTGAGAACTTGGTTGGATATTTTGAAATATATTTCCTATATCTATAGACCATGGAATTTTCAAAATTTTTTCCCTGTGGCCCTGAAGAATCTACTAGGTCATAAGGTACGGTTCTTCTAATATGTTATTGAATTCAGTTTGCTAGTGTTTTTAAAAATTAATTTAATTTTTTATTTGACACATAGAATTGTTTGTTTTTGTAGGGTGCCTTGCTATGTCTAATGTAATGTTCAAAACAAGGTAAGATTTTTCTTCCATTTTGGGAGAAAAGGCCTTTTGCATCATCTCATTAACAATAAGCTTAAAATTGCAAGGCTTGCCTCTCCTACATTTCTTTCTGGTTTTGGAATCAAAGAATTATGGCCTTGCGAGTGAGAAAATGTTCTTCCATCTTCTATTTTTGGGGGAACAGTCTTTAAATCTTGAGAGAGATGTGGCCAGAAAAGCCATCTGGTACGGTCTTGAGCTTTTCCTGTGGAGAGTTTTATCGATTACTGGTCCAGTTGTTTTTTATACCCATTACTGATGCCTTCTTAGAGTGGGAGGTGACTAAGCATGGGGACCAGTGACAAAGGATTCGGAGCAGGGAGATTAAAGATGTTCAGAGACGTTGGCATCTGCAACACTCTTTATTTGGAACAAGAGCATGTACCCATGGTCCCAAAGGCGTTTTGTAGAATGTCACACAGAAGTGACTTTCTTGCCAGACTGGACACAGGACAAGCTGAACATTATTTATTGCTTACTCATGGTTCTGGGACATCTGATAGTGGCCATCATAGCTAAGCCATTCTGGAAGTTCACACTGGCATCCTATTGTCTAAACCTTGAACTGATCCTTACAGCCTTTATTTCCTTTAGGGGTTAGGGTTCTGGGAGCTTGTCTGTTTATGCCGTTATTCAGTTTGCTGGTGTGTAATTATTCATCTCCTCTTATGACCCTTTTAACCTTGTTGTTACAGTGCTGTTTTTATATTTCTAACTTTGTGTTTTCTTATTTTTTTCAATTTAAATTAATGAGAATTTTCTAGTTTTTTCTTTTTTTTTAAATGCCAATTTATAGTTTCACAGTTATTTTCTGATTTTCGACTTCCTGTTTTGTTCACCCTGCTCTAATCTTTATTATTTCCTTCATCTGGGTCACTGTGCTTTTTCCCTTCTGGTTTTTAAGGTGGCTGGAGTTGGGCAGTTGATGTGAGTCCACTCCCTTTGTAGGCAGTCAGGGCTACAAGTTCCTCAGAGAATTGTTTATGCCTCACCCAAGTTTGTATGCGTTGTTTGCCTTTTCTTTTGTCTTGAGCCTTTTTCCTAATCTGCCTTTAGCTTTTATTTATTTTTTCCATCCAGGGCTGTTCAAGAGTACATTGTTTAGTTTCCACATGTGTAAATTTCCTGTCTTCCTCCTCACACTGTTTTTTCTTAGTTCCCTTTCCTTAGGGATCTCACAAAGTTGAAAGATGAGTCCCTTGAAGGCTGTTAAATTTCTTCCTTTTTCCTGACACGCAGGAGATATGATCTGTCCAAGCTCAGGAGGAAAGTGTGTCCTGCAGCTGAGGGTGGAATGTCGCTGTATGCCTGCCTGCTTGGACCACATGGATTACCCGTAGTGTTTAAGTCAGCTGTTTCCGTATTGGCTCTTGACATGCATATGTTGTTTGTTATGGGATATGCAGTACTGAGGTCTCCCCCTAGCCTTGTGCTGCTGCGTTTTCCTAGGTAGCTCCATATTTGTTCCCCATGAGTTTATGTTTATGTAAATATCTCCTAGGCCTTTTGGATCTTAGGACCTTCGAGTAACAGCAGCAGCAGCTTGTCTCCTATGACAGTTGGAACCTAAAGCCTCTATTGTGACAGGAGGTCTGTTTCTTTTGAGCTCCGGTGTGCACAGAACATTCTTTCCTCCAGCTTTGTGCCTGTACATGTACTTAAATGAAAATTAGTTACTTTAAAGGATGCATAGCTGGGTATTTTATTAAAGTATCCATTTAACTATTCTATGGTTCTTTTTTTCAAGTGTACATGTGTGTAGTGTGCATGTATATGTTCATGTTCACATGTATATGGGTACATGCATGTACAGTTGCACATACTTATGGGTGCACATGCCCATGGAGTCCCAGAGCCAATCACTCTCCACATTACTTACTGAGTCTGTGTCTTCTGCTGGACCTGGAGCTCATCAATTCAGGAGAATCTAGCTAGCCAGCTTGCCCTAGGGATGGCCTATTTCTGCTTCTTGAGGGCAGGGAATCACAGGCCTGGTTTATAGTGGATTCTAGAGATCTAGAACTTCAGTTTTAATACATGTGAGTCCATGTATTTGTCTGCTGAGTCATCTTTACAGTCTTCATTCTGTGGGTGTATGTGTTTTACTGGAATTTTAACCCATTTACATTTCAAGTAATCACAGGTAGGTGAGGGGGCTGATTGTGGGAGTTTTATTAGTTGTTTTCTAGTAACTTAGCTGCCCCCCCACTCTTCCTATTCCTTCCCTCTTTGTGATAGGATGATTTGTTTTGAAATGATACTCTGATTCACTTTCTCACTCTCTGTTGTGCATCTACTACTGCTATTCTCTTTGCAGCCTCCTTCATTAGTATCGATCTTGATCTGATAACCACTTTAGTCACCTGGAGAAGTTTCACTCCTCTACCCTTCCCTTTTCCCCTCCCCCACTACTGTTGTGGCTCAGTCTCTTTCACAGTATGATTCCAATGGTGTGTTTCATTAATGTTCAGTATTTACATACTTTTTGTCTTCTAACTTCTATGCAAGCGAGTCATAGGATTCACACCCTCTATGTTTTGAGCTCGAGCAAACTTGAGTGTCTACACTTGACCTTTGCTGGTGAGTGTTAAAGTTTCATGTTGCTATTTTAACCATCCTGTTTCATCTTCTGTGTTGAGTGCCTGGCAGTTCTGGTCAGCTTTTATTTACCAGCTCTGCTGGATTCTTTTGTATGGTAATCCAGATTTCTCCTACATAAGGTCATGTGTGCATATGCTTTTAATTTCAGGTCCTTGCCTGCCATGCCATAAGGACTCTGTTTGTTTGCTTGTTTGTTTTAGAAAAATGCCCTAAATATAGCCTAGGAGACCTCAAGCTTCACTGACTCCAAATTGAAAGGCATCTTCAGAAGCATCCAAACACTCATTTCTTCATCTGCTGGATGCTTTCCCAGCACTCACCTGGGGCTCACACCATCATTGAGGAGAAGGCCCCACTGTCATAGAACTGGGGAGGAGACAAGGAAAGCCAAATGAGTAAGAATGACAGGCACAGCTTTGAGAAGATTCTAGTGGGGACACCGCCAGGGTAGAGTATCTTTAATAGAGAGTGGGGGTCTTTAGGTCATTGAGAGTCAATTTTCAAGGAGAATAGTAGCAATCCAGCCAGATCCTCTACCTCTCTTTGTTCCATGACCATATGGTGAGTAGTTAGGCTTTGACATTTTCTTCCACTGTGAATATGCCTACTTCTATGGTTCAAAGCAGCAGGACATAGTGACCATGGGCTGGAATTTCCCAAACTGAGACAAATTATTCTTTTCTCTCTACATCTCTACAAATGATATATCTTGGTTATTCTATTACATCTCATAGAGATGTGAAACCCAAGGCTGGAAGTAACTAAGTTGCTTGCAAACATCCTGGGACTGGGAGTCATGGGAGTGACAAACACACAGGTGACCCTAAGCCTCCAGACAAAGAAGACTTCGAAGCAGAGTACTCCAGCCCAGTACAGCTTGGCAACTCTCTTGCACTTGCATCACAAACTCTAGGATCACTCTAAAGACAACAATGCTGCTATGAAGCTGACTCCAGGAACAAGCCACGCACCTGACTCTCTGATAACTCCGGCTCAGAAAGCTGGAGAGTCAAGAATAAAATTTAAGTCTGGCATTAGGTTAAAAAGAAAGCTGGTAGGTCATTTCCTTCCGTAGATGAATTTGAAGTTGAAAGGAGAGGAAACCAAATTGGTTTCCCTTCTGCAGTCACTCTTATCAGGGCTTGATCTTCATGGCACAGAAAGTGAAACTTCTGGTGGTGGTAAAGCCTCTGCTCTGTGGTGTGGATCAGGCTCTGGCTTTGTGACATGGGCTTGACTCCACTGTGCACCAGCTGAGGGACTTCAGACCAACCCACTACACTACTCCACAGTGGCCTAGGCTCTGTGTGCTTTATGAACAGTAGCTTCTCTGTAGCACCAACCCCATAGAGAGTAACTATCCTCCAAGACAGACAGAGACACAAAGAAACATGTTGCTTACATGACATGTCTGACACCTGGTCTGATGCCACTTTTAATGGTAATTTGGGTCCCCCCCGAAGCTGGTTGTCCCCCACCTCCACCCCCTGTGAGGAAAGAGTTCACACATAGACACTAGCTAAGTGACCCTGTCTCTAGTTAATGGTGATTGGTAAATAAAGGTGTCAACAGCCAATAGCTTGGTAGAAGAGACGTAGGTGGGGTTTAGGTTTCCTGGGCTTGGGGCTGAGAAGAACATGCAGGAGAAGAGGAAGAGGAAGCCACCATGAGTTAAGGGTTAAGAGAGCATTGCCATGTGGGCTGGCTGGCCAGTTGGAGCTAAAAGCAGTGTAGATGGAACATAGTGAATAGTAAGTAATAATATCATTATTGATAGGAAAATAGATTCTAATGGCATGGAGGGTAGCCTAGCCCTTGTACTGTTTAGGGCTTATTGGGAATATAAAGGCTGTTGAAAGTGTCTTTCATCCAGGAACTCAATAACCAAAGGCAGGATAGAAGCCCTGGGTCAGGATTTTAAATAATTTCTACTACAGAGGAAAAACTTACAAATATGTGGTTCTATCATTTCAACCCCATCGACAGCAGTTGGACCCATTTAAACATGAATCTCAATTGTTCATACTCAGAGTAGGGGGAGAAAGTGTTTTTATGAAACCAAGACAGTCATCTTACTCAGTGGTCCAGGATCCTAGGAAACTACTGTAGCTGCAACCTGCTACATAAAAACTGTACCGGGGGAGGGGTGCCTTTGCCCCAGGTGGCTTTCCCAAGCCTGGCTTTGATGTGTCATTGCAGCTAGCTGAATACTTAGTAGGATTTGACCAAAACCAAACAAAGCCACCAAACTCTTCAAGAATGGACAGACCTGAACCTGCTGTGTTAATGAATTCCTGGAATCCACCACCAGGGAGATTGAGGCAGGAGAATTCCAAGTTAGAAACCAGCTGGAATTTATAGTGAGTTCAAAGATAGCCTGGGCCATATAGTGAGGCCCTTTCTCAGAGCAAACAGACATCCTCCACCTCAAACTAACAACAGTGAAAAGGAAAGAACCCCAAAAGCAGAGTCTTGGGGTTCTTCTTATGTCTCAGAGTGACTGATGAAGATGGATGGAATGTATGCTTCTGGTCCGTCTAGATGATGTTCTCCTCAGTAGGATACTACTGCAGGCCTGGTCTACAGCATTCTACAGTTTGTGTGAAATTAAATGAATGAATTGAGAAGTCAGAGCACCTGTAGTTCAAATGCTTTTATCAGAGGTGGCTATGTGCTTTTGGGGAAGTCTGAGAGGGAAATGATCATTCCTGTTGCTCTTACCTTTGAACCACCAAGAGACCAGCCCTGAGCTATTCTGGGGTGCTCACTGAGATTTGGGTACTAACCTGGCCAGCATTCTGAAGTGATACAGATAGGAACACTGTGGTTAAACATAGCCCTGATGCAGTCCTGGGGCCAAGAGGCCATTGTGGCTGATGAGGCACTTGCATCTAATGTTCTCCATGCCTGTCTCTCCAGGCTTCTGGTCATGCTCAGCAATGAGGGGCAAATTCAGGAGAAGCTGGAAGCTCTTGTGTGTCCCATCCTGGTTCCTTGGAGAGGGTGTGGTCATTCTAAATTTTGGTCTAAGATTGTCTTCTTTAGATGAGGTGGCAGAGGCATGGCTAGAGGGGCTGAGGCTCTTACTTTAAATATGACATGGTATGGCTTCTGGAAGGGAGGCTGGATACTGTGAAGGGAAGTGTCTACAAAGAAGGCTGCTCTCAATCTAAAGAGGATGATTTTTCTTCTGCGCCGAATACGAGTGACTTGGGTCTGGATGACATGTTTTCCCATGGAAGTATCACTGGGAGAAGCTGCAAATAAAGCTTTTTACCAAACACACTACTGGGAGCCACAGGTAGGTGAGTTATGGCAAATACTCTGCTACTGGTCTCAGCTGCTTCCTGGTGCTTTTTACACTTGCAGGCTGTTGGAACTGAGGTCTGCTAATAACATCTTCCAGAGAGTTTGCCCAACATTCTGATGTCAGGACAGAGACAGAGGTGGGTAGTAATAACCCAATAATGAGACTAAAGGGAACCGGAGACAATCTGACTTCGAGGTTACAATGTTTCAACCCTCCACAGCCACCAATTGAAAAAGGAGATCTTGCACAGAGAGAGTTGTAGTGTATAGAGTCAAGCAGCCAAGGAGGCTGGATATGGTCGGGAGCATGGTCTGAGCATGTGCCAAGAAGTTGGCAAGTCTGGAGGGCTGGAGAGTCAAGAACTTAATTTTTGAGGTCTTTAGCCTCTTGCACACTGCAGGGACTTTGGAAACCCTACATACTTTCTCCAGACACTGTGTAATCCATTTCTCCAGGGCCCTACTCAGGTGCCATCAGGGGAGAGCCCCAGATGATGACCTCCAAGTATTCTTCCTATAATAAGAGACCCCTTCATGCCCTTCATTGTGCGGCCTCTGAGAAGGGTGCAGAGCAGAACATTCTAGCTAACAGTATTTTGAACAGTACAGTGGCTGATCCCTGATCTGACCCTTTTTCTTGTAGCCCCAGGGTTGCCTCTGCCTTGAGTATAATCCCCTCTCACTGCTACTGAGGGACACAGCCTCAGAAACCATCCTGTAGGAGAGCGGGCCATTCAGTGCTGACTCATCTCTGTTCAGTTAGTGAAGGTAGACCAGAAGCCACAGGGAGCACTTGTTCCAAAGATGGCTTTCTACTGTGTCTACTCCCATTTCTGTAACTGGACATGTGTGCCTGGTCTTGAACCATATACAGCCCTGGGACTAAGGTGAAGAAGCAAGACAATCATACAGAGAATAAAATCAGTCAGGAAGATGGATCTCAGTGGTTACTTATCAACAGTGTCTTAATGCAATATTTTAAAGATTATATATACATATATACACATAAAATATAATCTGATATATATATATATATATATCATACTATAGCTGTCTTCAGACACACCATAAGAGGGCATTGGATCCCTTTACTGATGGTTGTGAACTACCATGTGTTTGCTTGGAATTGAACTCCAGACCTCTGGAAGAACACTTAGTGCCCTTAACCACTGAGCCATCTCTCCAACCCTCAATGCAATATTTCTTTTATTAATCATTTTATTCATTTACATTTCAAATGATATCCCCCTTCCTGGTTACCCTCCACAAACCTACAATCTCATCCCCCTCTCCCCCTCCCCTTTGCCTCTATGAGGGTGCTCCTCCACCCACTCACCCACTCCTGCCTCACTGTTCTAGCATCCCCCTATGCTGGGGCATCAAGCCTCCACAGGACCAAGGGCCTCTTAATGCAATGTTTTAGAAAGTCAAAGGGATCAACTATGTTCTCCAAGCAAAATGAAGACATATTGGGAAGTAGATTTATGCCTGGAACAGAGGATGTACAGACATGGTGTCAGGTCCCACAATCTAATCCAATCAGGACAATACCTAACTTCGGTCCAGGCTGCAGATCAGCTGCCTGGTTCTCTGCCAAAGTCAAGGGGGTGAAGATACAGGATCCTGAACACACAGACACAAGGGCATGATGGCCCCAGCCCCTAGGGTTCTGGGACAGAAGGACATCAGTGAGCATCCTGCTAAAATCAGGCTGCTGTAGCTCTGTAGAACTGTCGGTCCTACTGTCCTATGGTTAAGGGAGATGCTAATGGGAAGAGGAGCTTGGGGGATGTTGTGGTTCCTCTTATCCATGGTATCTCTTATTAGACCCTAGCGAAAGCTCAAGACCAGGGAAAATGCTGAAGCCTTCATATACTGATATTCCTCTAAATATATATGATAAAGTTTAATTTCTAAATTAGGCCCCGGGCCAGATTAACAACAGCCAACGAGAAAGCAGGACACCCATGGTGATAAACTAGTGAATACTGTTGCACGTGTGTGAATGAGCATCTTTTCTCTGGACCATTTCACAAAAGAGTTTCAGACTCGGTAGACCTCTCTGCTAATGGAAATGTCGGAAATGTAGGTTTCAGACAAAGGGACTCGTGGACAAGAGAGCTTGGCACTAGTTTGAAACCATCTCAAAGGTTTTTTTTGTTGTTGTTTTGAAATTAAACCACCTGATTTGCCCTTTTGCCCCTCTGGGTAAAAAAATCAGCAATAAAGGGAACAATAAAAAACAGGACATAAGGATGGACAGGGTCTGGCTGATGACACAGTCGACCAAGCACTTGCCAAGCAGGCTTGAGTCTCCTGGAATGGAGAGTCCCTAATCCTTGTGACCTCAGTCATCCAGAGCTTACAAGGCATGGGCAGGCTGACCAACTACCCGAGCCTTATCAGCTGACTGTGGGCTCCGTGAGAGATCCTGCCTCAATTATAATGGAGAGTGATCTTAGAGGACACCTGATGCCAACCTCTGGCCTCCACATGTAGGCACACAGAAACTTAAGAGCTCCCCACATGGCAACATAAATCATGCACATGTGCACACGTGTACACACACAGATGCACAGGCATACATGCACACATGCTCTCACACACGGACACTTTCTGGCTTCATCTTCTTCATAGCAAGTCTCTTAGGCCAGACCTGGACCACAGACATGTTAGCTTTGGACATGACTTTCTGGGACCTTCAGGATGCTCTTGCCTTCTGGCTGGAGAAACCCTTAATACCGTCTGCCCGATTGAGCGGTGAACATGGTGTCACCTCTAGGACCCTGTGGAGCTTAGACTTCCACTGCCTGTCAGGAGTGACATATAAAGCCAACCAATGATCATGTGCACAGTGATGTGTACACAGGTCAGGATGAGTTTGTCCTGTGGCAGAAGTGTGAGATCAGTGACCCCAGCAACGTTATTTCTTCCTTGGGTCTGTGGCCCACTCTGGGCACTCTAGTGCCATAAACAAGAAGCAACCTGCCCTGCTGGATGCTGAACATAAATTGGTGGTTCAACCTTAGTGTTGTCCTACCTCCTTGAAGGTGGAGAAGGCATCTTATTGACCAGCAAGCAGGAGATGAGAGAAGGCCTTGGAGAAGGGGAACATGGAGTTGGGGTGTCACATTGAAGAGAAGCATGTGTATGTGGGCTGTGAATCTGTGTGTTTATGTACATGAAATATGAATATATGACCACACAAATATATATCTTACATGTCTGAGGATGTCTGTGTGTAATATGCATGTGAAAGGGTGTGAGAGTGTGCATTGTGTGTGAGTGCATGTATGTGGGCATGGTTTTCAGAGATGTGTATGTTTATGTGTATGACATGTATGTATATAATATGTATGCATGATGTGTATATGTATGATTTGTATGTGTATGCATGTGTGTATGATGTGTATGTATATGATATATGTATATGATTGTATGTGTTTGTGTATGATGTATATGTGTATGATGTATATGTGTGTATATAAATGTATGTGTATGTATATATATATGATGTGTATGTGTGTGTATGGCATGTATGTGTATGTAAATGATGTATATGTATATGTATATGATGTGTATGTGTATGATTCGTATGTGTGTATGACATGTATGTGTATGTAAATGGTGTGTATGTGCATGTATATGATGTGATGTATATGATGTAGATGTGTGTGCTGGCTTTGTCTCATGAGACCTGAGCCTCGGCCCTCGAGTATGGCCAGGTGCTCCGTGGCTCTGACACCGTGATCTCCGAGGCACAGACCCCTCGAAGGCCAGGGAAGGAAGGTGTGTCTTGTTTCAGGGAGCTGAGCTGCTGGCTCTGTGGAGCAGACATGTAGAGACTCCAGCAGGAAGCAGAGGAAAGGGACAATGTGGAGGAGGCACAGGTGAGGTCTCTCACCTTCTGCAACAAAAGACACATTTGCCTTGTGTTTGAGTATGCACAGGTTGGACCTTCAGCCTCCATGTGGTGACACCAGTGGCCCAACCAGGTTAGTGACTCTGAAGTCTTGCTTGTACCTGTCTTCATACACTGCTGCCTACATACTCACATGCCAGCTGCACACACATGCAGACACTCACAGGTACATGCCCTCTCTCATACTTTATTCCCCCCCACACCCACTCACTTACGGCTGTGAATATACCCTGCACACACACACAGATCACATATGCACATACACATCACAGGCAGTCCCAGCATCGGCAGGTACACTCACTACATGCATGTATATCAGGTATGAACACATACCTACAGCCACAGAGCCCACATACAACAGTCACACTCCACACTGGTAAACAGTTCACGTGTTCCTATAGATATAAATGCACATCCCCATCAGTACACTCATGTGACCTAAGCCTGAGGCTTGAGAATGTGTCTAACTTGGCCAGACTTCAGTGGGGACAGCACTTTCAAGTCTGTGAAGCAGGTGGTGAAGGGGGGAACCCAGGGTGGCATCTCAGGGGCTGCATAATAATTCGAACCTTGTGGGAGGTCCCTGCCTTTAGAAACAGGCCTGTGCAAGTATGAGAGAGTAGTCCCGAATCATTTGGCCATCATCCCCTCTCCTCAGGGGCCATGTTTATGCTCTGCTCCATCCCTCCCAGCAGTAGGGCCCTTAACTGCTCCCCCTGTTCCCCTGAGTGTTCAATGTTTCTGAAAGTCCTGTCTGCCAGGCTGGAGGGAGTCACTCTGTGGCTATGTCACTAGACTGCCTTTGAACCTCATTAGAGGTCTCTCTTTAACTCGCCATTTTGTAGGACTTAGTGTTTGCATGTTTCTGGCCCTCAGTGTCTGCAGCACTGCCCAGGGCCATTGCTTCTGTGTGGAAGGTAGATTACCAGTCACATCCTCAGGGAACACTTAAGAGGCTCCTCAGTCAGTAAACAACCTGCCTACCTCCTCAGGGCAAGCCTGAGCCGGACCATTTTATAACCCTGAAACCATAAGGCATCCCATGGGAGCCAGAAGACAACACGGAAATCAAAACCCTAAACCCTCTAAATTAGCCTCAGCAGCTGTGAACCCTGAGCCTGGGCTGGAACCTGTATGTGTTTCCGTGGGGCTAGGAATCTCTCTTCCAGCCTGGCTTGAATCAAGACTGCCAACAACAGTTGGTTGTGGCGATGGGCTCCTGTTCAGTGTTTGTCACCCAGCTGCCCCAGTCAAGGACCCCAGCAGCTGTCTGTGCCATGTCTGATGACTGCCCCCTAGTGTCTGTTTCTGTAATGAACGCAAAGCTGGAAGAAAGCAGTTACTACCCAGAGAGGGCTCTGCCTATGGAGAGAACCAAGAAGGACCCTGCAGGAGGACATAACTTAGAGACATTCCAGGGGCTACTGAGCCTTGGGAACAAAGTGCTCTACATGAGCACCACCCAAGAAACTAGAATGCCCACATGCACACCCATGTGGACTGGCCCCAGGTCTTCAGAGGACACCGCACACAGTCCATGCTGCTTGGTAGGGAGTTCGACCTGCCAGGCACCTGTGCCTTCAGGGCATTTGTTAACGCTTGCAGCCACTGCTGGTCTGCAGTGCGTCTTGGGTAAATTATTAATAGGCCTCTTCCTAGAGAGCTTCCCTAGAGGTAGATGGAGGAGGCAGCCAGGCAAAATGCCCATTCGAGCTGATCTTGGCTGGGACCAAAACCTGCTAGCCCCTGGGGTGGGGCAAAAATACAATAGCCTCCCTGTGACCATGCTGATACTTATCCACACACAAACTAGTAAGGGATGAGGTCCTTAAAAACGTAAGGTATGGGCAGACTTGACATTGTTCTTGTACAGGCTGGGGCTGGGATTGGAGGCTGAAGTGGGATCTGGGTGGCTTCCCAGTCTGAAAAATAACGTCAGGGAAGGGGATCAGCCCCCACCAAGGCAGAGATGGATCACAGGAAAACTGAGGTGAGCCTAAAGAAACAGCAGGTGAGGACAGACTGAGGCTATCAGGAAATCCAGCCACCTTTACTCCCGAGGGACCGAAGGTGCCCATTATACACTATAGAAAGATATAAAAACTATAGGGATACAGGGTGTCTTAGTCAGGGTTTCTATTCCTGCACAAAATATCATGTCCAAGAAGCAAGTTGGGGAGGAAAGGGTTTATCCAGCTTACACTTCTATATTGTTGTTCATCACTAAAGGAAGTCAGGACTGGAACTCAAGCAGGTCAGGAAGCAGGAGCTGATGCAGAGGCCATGGAGGGATGTTTCTTACTGGCTTGCTTCCCCTGACTTGCTCAGCCTGCTTTCTTATAGAACCCAGGTCTACCAGCCCGGGGATGGCACCATCCACAATGGCTGGGCCCTACCCCCCTTGGTCACTAGTTGAGAAAATGCCTTAGAGCTGGATCTCATGGAGGCATTTCCTCACCTGAGGCTTCTTTCTCTGTGATAACTCCAGCTTGTGTCATGTTGACACAAAGCCAGCCAGTACAATTGAACTCTTGTCAACTTGACACACAAATCCAACACCATTGAGCCTCAATCCTTACTTTTTTTTATTCATCCCCAAGATATAAATAACCTTAAGAGTCCCACCGTCTTTACGAATTCTTACATATTAAAATATTCAGTCACTTTTAAAAGTCAAAGACTTTTTATAATTCAAAGTCTCCTAATTGTGGGCTCCACTTCTTCTTTCAAGAAGGAAAAATATCAGGGCACAGTCACAGTCAAAAGCAGAATCAAACTCTATCCAATGTCGGGGATCCACTCATAAACTTCTGGGCTCCTCTAAAGGCTTGGGTCAATTCTCCAGCTCTACCCTTTGTAGCACAAGCCTTGTCTTCTAGGCTCCAGCTACCTGTTCTCCATTGCCACTGTTGTTCTTGGTGGTCATCTCATAGTACTGGCATCTCCAAAACACTACTGTCAGTCCTGGGGCACTAATTGAAATTGAAGCTGCACCTTCATCAATGGCCTTCCATGGCCTCTCACAGTGCCGAGCCTCAGCTGCTTTCCATGACCCCTTCATTCTTTCAAAACAAGTACCACCTGGGTGACTCTTACACATTACCAAGTCCAGCCACAGCATGAGGTACAACCTTGGCTATCTCTGGAACACAGCTTTGTTGTGCTCTCAGGAAACACTTCCCAAAAGATTTCACCCCAGTGATGCTGGTCTCTTCTTAATCACCACTAATTTTTTAGCTCCAGCTGACCAACATCAATAGTCCCAGTAATGCAAGGGTTTTTCTTTAGTAGTTCTGGTATCTTGTTCATTACAGCTGATTCATCAGCCTCAGCTAATCAAAACCACAGAATCTTCACAATCAAAACAGCAACAGCCCTGACAAGAGTCTTTAATCTTCCCTCTGAAATTTCACAAACCAGGCCTCTATCTTCTGCACTGTTCTCAACATTATCTTCCAAGCTCCTACAAAACATCCCACAGAGCTCTTAACATGTCAATGGCTTTTCTAGCTCAAAGTTCCAATGTCCTTCCATAGTCCTTCCCAAGTTGTTGCATATCCTACTATGCTGGTACCAATTTGTCTTAGTCAGGGTTTCTATTCTTGCACAAAACATCATGATGAAGAAGCAAGTTGGGGAGGAAAGGGCTTGTTCAGTTTACATTTCCATATCACTGTTTATCACCAAAGGAGGTCATGACTGGAACTCAAGCAGGTCAGGAAGCAAGAGCTAATGCAGAGGCCATGGAGGGATGTTGCTTACTGACTTGCTTCCCCTGGCTTGCTCAGCCTTCTTTTTTATAGAACCCAGGTCTACTCAGGAATGGTACCACTCACAATGTGCTGGGCCCTTCCCACTTGATCACTAGTTGAGAAAATGCCTTACAGTTGAATCTCATGGAGGGATCTCCTCAAGGGAGGCTCCTTTCTCTTTGATAACTCCAGCTTGTGTCAAGTTGACACAAAACCAGCCAGTACACAGGAAATGGAGTCCACTGGAGGGTCCTTCTCCAGCTCAGAACCGAATGCCAGTACATTTAGTATTTATCCTGAAGGTTGCCAACACAAGGGATCATTGATACAGAGACATTTTCTGGTAATGTTAAGATAGCAATAGGGTAGGTTCCAGGACCTGAATGTTTGCGGCCTGGGCCCCTGGGTATTTTCAGGAAATCCCCAGCCTGTGAGTGCTGTTCACAGTGGAAATTTCCTACCTGTCTGTAATCTTGGGCCATCTCCGCTGAGTCCTGTCACAGGATTTCCCAGACATCTTTTACAGACAGCAGATTTAAAGTGTCCGTTATCCTATTTTTGGGTGAAGACAGTAACATGGAAGCTCAGAGAAGCCCACCAGGCTCTTCAGTGGCTGTCCTCTGAGTACCTCTTTCTTAGCCTTGTGTTCAAGACCTGAGTTGAAGTGGGATCCAGCTCTGCCCCATACTCATTTGTCCTGACATTCTCTTCTGTACAGAAGTCAAGAAGAGGCTTGGAGCTGAGGTCCCTAAAATGTTAAAGGGTGTCCCTGGGCTGCCACAGGTGACAGTATAGTGCTGAGCCTCTGTCACTGCTGCCCTGGACATCTTCAGCTACACTTGAGGTCGGGTGGGAGAGGAGGGACAGCCATGCTTGGGAAGAGGTGGATGGAGGAGGCAGAGACTACCTTTAGCAGCAGACCCCATACCCCAGGATGGAGGTTGGAAAGGAAGACATGTCTTTGGACACCCTCTTTGGTAGGAATTTTAAAACAGGTAACACATATCTCACTGCAGGTTCAATGTTTGACACTGTGTGCCTCAGTGATGACTAATTGGCAGGGGGACCAGGTCTGCCTTCTTTGGGGTTAGATGAAATGGACACTCCTCTTTTCAAGCCCAAGGGCCAGACCTGCAGACTACAGGCATGTGTCTTTTGTAAGGCCAGCAGAAGCCTAGCATTGACTACAGGCTGGAAATGAACTTGAAGTAGTAGTCACAGTACAAAGACCAACCTGTCTACATTGGGTAGATTCTTCCATGTTTTATGGAACATTTGGGAGGCCATATTGGTTAAGGTGGTCATGGTGGTTAATATGCAGCAGACAGGTAGATGTTAGTTTTTCCAAGTTGTCAGAGGCTGGTATAGTGTGGTCCTTGGCAGAGAGACCCACTGAGGTGTTTTAGCAGAAGCAAGTTAACCTTGAAGGGGCAGTGGGGTATTCAGAATCAGGTCCATGAGCAGTTTCAGGAAGCCTGTCATCTGCAGATGTGGGGAGATAAAAGGCTCAGCATGGGACTGGGGACCTGAATATTTAAGAAACAGGTACATAGTGGCTTCCAGAGGCTCCATAGGAAGCTGAACATGGACTCTTCCCTCTGTGGGATGAGGCTTCGAGGTGTTGTCTCCTGCGTAAGTCATGTGCTACATCCAGCTCTGTCATTTGAATAAAGGAGTTCTTTGGG
Organism: Micromys minutus; assembly: GCF_963924665.1. NCBI lineage: Eukaryota > Metazoa > Chordata > Mammalia > Rodentia > Muridae > Micromys > Micromys minutus. The sequence goes on from NC_137969.1 coordinate 101,851,373, forward strand.
AGGTAAGAACCTGGAGGGGTCGAGTCCAGTCTGGGCACGTGCCTCTGATTCTAAGGCAGGGACAGTAAAGATCCCTACTGATAACCAGGGGATTGATACACACGGGATATGTGTGAAAGAGTCCGATGGCCCATTTTTAATTGATTAAACACAGGTGTTAGGCAAAGGCTCTTCCAGGAAGCTACAAACACAGCCCCAATAGATGTGTTTGCTTTCTGCAGTGTTGGAATTAATAGTAGTTGAGTTTTGGCAAAGGGGAAAATAGTATTAAAAGGAGGGTTGCTCCGGTGCCACGGGGAGGAGAAGATCCAGGTTCACCATTATCCCTGGTCTGTGTTCTCAGTGCCCCAGGAGCAAGTGTGAGGTTCCCAACGAACAAGGAAAGGACATTGGGATGTGAACTGGCAATGCTTTCTTTGTCTTCTACTTTAATTGTGCAAACTCCCAAAGTAAGTATCGGTTTGGGAGTTATAAAGGGACAGGGTCTCATATATCACAGACTCGCCTTGAGCTCACTCTGTAGCCTTGTGTGCTCCGATCCTCCTGCCTCCACAGCCTGAGTGCCGAGGATAGAGATGTCACACTCAGTAAATGTAGTGCTGAGTCTCGAACCCGTGGCTTTATGAACCCTGGACAAGTGCTCTGCCAACTGCTTATCATGGCCCCGAGTATCATTTCATAGTTGAGTCTGAGTTCTTGTTTCCTGAGAAAGGCATCTGGCTTTGTCTTCGCTTGTAGTACCATTCACACTGCTAATGAATGCATACTTGTGGGTGAGAGGATGAGTTTGGAGTCTGTTAGGACAAGCTGCTAAGGGATCATACAAAGAATAATTAGACTGTCAGTTCTAGAAGATATAAGGTGCATCCCCTCTCTCCCTGCCTCTTGAAATTTAGTGATTCACAAACTATGCTCACGCCTCGGGCACGTGAATCCTGTCTGGATGGGATCTGAACACAGAATAGTAGAACCTCAACTTTCCAGAAAATAAAACACCACTAACAGCAGCAGGGACTGCAAAACATCTGGCAAATGTAACTAAGGCATCCAGGCCTCAAGTGGCCACAAGCCCTCCATGAGGATGTAACAGGGTGGAGGGATGATTGACAGACCCTGTGGAGAAAGATCCAGGAGGGGTCAGCATGATGCTCTGTGACTTTGCCCTGGGGAGGCATAAGCAAATATATATATTCACCTCATATAGGACAGGCCAGAGACAGATTCGACTCAAGGCTAAGTTGGTGAGCCAATGAGTTTATTTGGCTTCCTTACACGGCACCAACAGGAGAGATTATGGGACTGGGGGAGGGGACATAACAGCTGCATTACTGTAAAGTCTTATATGAACGATGGCTCATAGATGCTGTGCCATTAAGGCCCATGTCTAGTTAATCTACTTTTAAAAAATATATATTCTAGGATTTCCCCCGATCTCTTGGAGTGGGGTTGGGGGCTGGTGTAGGAAGGAACACTTACCCACCCCACTCCCTGCCTTTGATGTCCTGTGACCCTACCCTATCCTCTTCCCATGGAGTATCAGCAACTCTATTACCGTTGTTGAGGATCTTGCTACCTCTATATTGGTCTTCTCATTACTTCCTTGATGTGACCACCTGGCCCAAGAACATCTCTACTCCAAGATGGCGGTAGATAATCCTGCTGCACCTGAAGGAACACTGTAATATGGGCTCATGAGTTTCTCGACTCCAGGAAGTGTAGCTCTGGCTGAGTTACTGATCTCAGCACTCTCTCCCTGGCACCTGACAGAGTCCACTTAGACCTGTTTCCGCCAGAAAATGGATGGATGGCTCCTGCAGGGAAAGGGCACCTGATGATGTGTTCTGAGTGTCTGGAAGCTGGTTTGTAGTCACTGGTGACAACAACAAGGATACCCAAGCACTCCCTGAGTTGCTGGCTCCAGATGTTTCTGCGAAGGGGAAGAGACCACCACCATGGCCTGGGCTGCCTGTGATTAGGATTCAGACCGAGAATCGAGCCACAAGAGTCAGGAAAGGGAAGTGGGCGAATTTGTATTGGTTAGTTTCTTTGTGTGTGTGTGTGTGTGTGTGTGTGTGTGTCTGTCTGTCTGTCTGTCTGTCTGTCTGTCTGTCTGTCTGTTTGTGGTGGGAGCATGTGGGATAAATGTGAAGATCAGAGGATGACTTTTAGGCTCTTTCTTCCAATCTCGTAGGTCCCCAGAGATTGGACTCAAGTTGTTAGGCCTGGTGGTAAGTCCTTACACACACACACACACACACACACACACACACACACACGCTAGTCATGCCACCAGCCTTGGTTCTTGGACGTTTTAGATGACTCTGTTGTCCTTCTGTGACTTGGGTAATAAGACGCACCCCAAGAGGAAGTATGATAGCTAATCTTCATTGCAATCTTGATTGGATTCAGAATCCCTTGGGGCCTTGAGACACACCCCTGCATGTGGGCAGCTCCATGCCTCAGCCTGGGCTGCGTGAAAGAACAAAGGGAGAAAGGGCCAAGGCCACAGAGGAGAAGCAGGCCCCCTGCCTCTGCTTCCTCACCCTTACCATGGTGCTGCTCAGCTTCTTTGCCATACTTGACCTCTTTGAAATCATAGCCCAAACAAGTCTTCCTCAGGGTTTGCCTAAGTTGTTTATGTCATGTATTTTGGTCACAGCCATGCAAAGGTCACCAACATAGAAGGGGTCATGTGGAAGTGCTGAGTACAGGACTCTAGGTGCTGATGGTAATCAGATCTCCACTGGCTGTGTGCATGCAAGGGCCAGTTCTGGACCAAGCCAGGTTCCCCAGGAGTCTGTGGTGGGGAGTGGGGGTAGGGTGGGGGTAGTTAGTGGAGCTTGCAGGTGCTGGGGCCAGGGCCATAGGCTGCAAAACTTGTTTTAAGCATTCGGGTGACCTAAAGGACTGGGAGAGTCCAGGTGTGAACTGGCAGCTCGTGGATCTGGAAAAAAGACAGGACGGCTGGTGTGAATCTGTCAGCCCTGCTCTCTCTCTTCTTTGGCAGCATCAGGTTAGTTCTTCTAGTGAGAAGTGAGGAGGGTAGCTCGTTCTCTGCACCATTTGTGATGTTCCGTATTTCCACATGGAGGTAAGTGCTCTGGACAACCACTCACACAGCTGAGAGAGAGAGAGAGAGAGAGAGAGAGAGAGAGAGAGAGAGAGAGAGAGAGAGAGAGAGAGGAGAGAGGAGAGAGAGACAGAGAGAGAGACAGAGAGAAACAGACACACACAGAGAGAAACAGACAGACAGAGAGACAGACAGAGAGACAGACAGAGAGAGAAACAGACACACACAGAGAGAGAAACAGACAGACACACAGAGAGAAACAGACAGACACAGAGAGGGAAACAGACAGAGAGAGACAGAGAGAGAAACAGACAGACAGAGACAAAGACAGAGACATGGAGATAGAGACAGACAGAGAGACAGAGACAGTCAGAGAGACAGAGACACAGGGACAAACAGAGACAGAGACAAAAACAGACAGACACAGAGACACATAGGGGCAGAGAAAAAGAGAGAGGAAAGGGAGACACAGAGACAGACAAAAGAGAGAGAAAAACAGAGGCAGATACACACAGAGACAGAGAAGAAAGAGACAAAGAGATAGACAGACACACACATGGGGTAGGACGATCATGTCTTTTATTTAAGTCTATAACTAACCATTCTTGGGGCTTTTTACTACATAAGAAAAATACCTTGAAGGGGACTGGTCTTTCAAAGAACAGACTCAATAAGAACTGTGTGGGGTTCATGACCATGAGCAAAGGAATTCAGACACCATACACTCTGAGGAAGAGGTGACAAAGGTAAAGCCAGGTGACAGGGGACAGTTCTAATCACCCTTTGATGTTTTACAAACAATGGATCTTGGTACCTTAAGTCCACAGCCCTCCTCCAACCCCATCCCTGCAGCATTTTCTTCCATGGTGTTAGGAAGTCCTGAAGCACAGTGTGGTGCTGACAGGGTCTTTCATGGGAACAGTAGGAACATGTAGGATGCAGGGATGCAGGATCTGTGGCTACCCAGGCATCTCTGTTGGCAGCAGGCTAGGGGTCTTTCCCTAAGATCTCTTGCAGGGAGCCAATAGGTCAGTGCTGCATCCCTTGTGACTAGTCCCAGATGGTCCACTCTCTGCAAAATCAGGTTCAAGAGGAGGGAGCGGTCAACCTCCTTGAGGGCAGAAGTATCAGGATCACATTATCCTAGGACATGTGTGATTGGTGATGCTGTTGAAGCTATGCCAGGAAGTTCCATTAACCATGTCGAGGAGTTGCAGGTGGTCCTTAGGAGGCAGGAGGCTAGGGAACCCCCATGTCTTCAGTATTTTGACTCGATATCCTCAGAGCACTTCAACCAATTCATCAACAACTACTCAGAGAAGAACAGGAGCTTGGGCCACTGTCCTGATCAGCTCTCTAACACCACCAGGGGTAATCACATCACCTCCTAAATTGCTCCTGAATATACAGTTGAGCTGAATTGCTTATGTTGATGAATTCTTACAGAACTGGCCACATGCAAACTCCCGGAGTTGCCATCCCAATAGCATGGAAAACACCCAAGGTAAGCTGTGGCTGTGAATGCCACCTCCAAAGGCCTGTAAGATGCAGGTGTGGTGGATTCCTCTCCTCTCCATATGGAGAGGCAGCCCACCAATATTCTTTGTAACCACAACTATCCTCCAAGAGTCGCCTTTGAGCTGGAGCAAACCTCTGTCCCCTGCCATGCACCTTTCGTTTTTGCCTGATATGTTTTCTGTGCTCACGTTAACACAAAACAGCGGAAGCAGGCATTGCACAGACAAGAACAAGAACCTTTTCTAAAGTCTATAGCACTCGACGGGAAAACCCCCAAACTGTTTTCTAGACTCTCTACAGCTCTGATTTCAGAGGTGGGTTGAATGCTCTTGTGTTCAAGAACCGGCAGAGTGTGAGGGATGAGGTCTGGGTGTGTGTGTCTACTGTCCGGAGCCCTTATTTACTTCTACAAGAGGACAGGATTACAATGACTTATTTACAGACCTTAATTAACTTACTTTTCCATTGCAGAGTTTGGCTACACTTCATGCCATAAAATAAGCTGGGTTTGCCAATAGGCAGAGCTGAGGAGGTTGGTTTTATAACTGGAAAGGGGCTGAAGGAAGCAGAGACAGAACACAAGGGGAATTGTTTATCTTTTCCTTGTGAGGTGGACGATAGAATCAGGCTGCTGGTTTAACACTGGTTTACCTCAGGTTACCTTTTTGTAAGGATTAGACCAGAGAGAACTTTGTTGTGAGGTCAAATTATTATGCCAGTTGAAACTGTGTGTGTGTGGGGGGGGGGGGGAGAAGGGTGTGGTTCCTATCATTTTAAGTTTTCAGAAGGTCAAATAAACAGCTCAGCTTAGGCTCAGAAATGTGACCGTGTGATCAGTGACTCCAAACTGACTTTGAGTCTGAGCCGTCAGGGCCAGTGAAGAAACCTGCTCCAAAGCACTGTTGTCCTGGGGTTTTCATGAAGTGTGAGTTGTCACTGGTTGTCTTGCGGCTGCCGTGTGGTCTCCTGGGTGAAAGAACTTTACCTCAGATAAGACAGAGCAATGATATGTCCGAGTGTAGCTTAGTCAGTCAGGAGCTGACTGGAGTTACCCAAAGCAGGGTTGAGGGGTTACCTTCAGGAACGTGGGTGACTTGAAGACACCTGTATCATTGAGAAATTCCACCCCATCGTGGGTGGTACTGTGGAGCTCCGTCTGACTCTCAGGTAACTTGGCCAGTTGGACAGCAGCTACTGTTACGTTCACATAACCTTGGCAAAGGCTGTGTGAACCTTCTAAGTGTCTGTGTTGTTTGTTTTTCAAGACCGTCTCTCTGTGTTCACGGTGTCCTGGAACTCACTCTGTAGACCAGGGTGGCCTTGAACTCACAGAGATCCACCTGCCTCTACCTCCCGAGTGGCTGGGATCAAAGGAGTGCGCCACCGCCACCTGACTTGTGCGTTTTATGTTCTTAGTCTCAATGGGCTTCCCTCAGCTCTAACTCAGAATATTTCGATTTGAAGGAAATAGCCACATTGTAGAGGTTCTAGAACAATGGCATTTAACAGTTGTTACAGAGACTGTGGAAGCTGGAAAGAAAATTCTGTACCCTCTGGCCTTTTGTAGAATGACTTTGCTAACAGGCATTGGGGAGCCCTGGCCTCTTCCTGAGGCTTTTCCTACATCAATAGGTTAGCAGGATCCTGTTTTCTGCAGCAATGTTCCCAGGGCCCTCCTCTGAGTTCTGAACGTCAAGTAGAGCCGCTGCTCCGTAGGCTGGGGTATTAGTAGACCCAGCGTGGCATGGCTCCCGGAGTGACCTCAGAGCCTCTAATCCTTATTTTTCTGAAAGCCATTCCAAGAATCACAGCCTAAAGCCTGTTTCTACAGTGACTTTTTAAAACACGTAATTGTAAATACTAAGCCTTTTTCTTGACCAAGTTACCTGATGTATTTTGACTTTCTGAGCTGACTTCTGACCATGGCATACCTGGATCCTGTGCTCCAATAATTGACATGTCAATAGTGCAGAGTTCAGCCAGGCCTTTGATCCTAACACTCAGGAGGCAGAGGCAGGCTGATCTCTAGGAGTTCGAGGCCAGCCTGGTCTATGAGTGCATTCCAGTCAAGGCTACACAAAAGAACTCTGTCTTGTAAAACAACAATAACAAAAATACAGTCTTTCATCTACAACAGTTATAATAAGTTTATGTCATATATGTTTTTTATTATTATTTCTCTCTCTTTGTGTGTGTGTGTGTGTGTATGTGTGTTCTTGTGTGGGGTCAGAGAACAACTTGCAATAGTTTGTTCTTTCCTTCCATGTGGAACCTGGGATTGAACTCAGGTTATGGAGCTTGGCAGCAATCACCTTGATCCGCTGAGCCATCCCACTGGCCCTTCTGATATATTTATATAGGATGAGAGTGTGCTGAAAATGTCACACTATGTTTTTATTTAATAAATTAAGAGACCAAGATTCCCTCATAGTCACAGTGATTCATGTGAAAAATACTCCTGAGGGCAGTTTGTTTAAAAAGTCATGCCCCTGCATCTCTCGATTTGAAAGCTCTGGCCATTGTGCCCTTGTGCCCTACCATGGTCAGAACTGGGGTTCCTGGGTCCCAAATGAGAGCTGCCCGATTTTTTCCCCTGTGAGCTCTGTTCTAAAGCCTGTTGTGCAAGAGAGGGGGTGGGTGAGAAGGAGCAGTTTCCTTATGCAACTCGGCTTCCTCCTGAGGTCATCCACTGGATGTATTTAATTAGGATATGTTAGGTCTAAGAGACGTGGTTGACTCCAGCCAGCAAATAGCTGAGACGACACACTGGAAGTCATTAAGGACAGATAGCATCACGTCACGGGCTCTCGGCCCACACCGGGAAGATGAGCCCACTTTGTTTTCTGAGTTGCTCCTGGGTGGGGCTGCATCTTAGCAGCCACCCGTTTTGCCACTGATGCCTTTGACACTGTGCAGCGCTGGACAAATGCCACCTCCCGACTCCCAAATCAAAGGTCACATTTCTGTGAGCCTTCTGAAGCTGGTTGGGGGTGGGGGGTGAGTGTCATTTCACAGAAGCCCTGTGAGTTAAAAGAGCAAATGAGACCCAGATGAGGAGGGAGAGAACTGACCCCTGGGAGCCGGCTGTCCTTTGACCCCCAGCAGGCATCCTGCGGCAAGTTCGCCTACGTGCACACACATGCACAGCACATGTGGATACACACTAAGTATAATGAACTTCTGAGGTCTAGATATTCTTTTTTTCCCCTTTCCCGTTCTTTCTAATTTTTCCATGTGAAATCTACTCTTCCTGCATAGCATTAGGGGAAGAAAATAAAATTGGAAATTCTTCAAAAACCATTACTTGAAGAAAGAAAATGACTCTAAACTAGAAATGTAGATGGACCCCCTCCTCTGGAAGTCCAGAATCTAAATACAATACCGAGAACGTTTGTCTCAGAAAATACTGCTAGCAATGTGTTAATAGTAAATGGAGACTGAACTTAGCATCACTAGAAGAGACATTTGTATTCACATCTGGGCGGGATATATTAGTGTCACCTTATAAGCACTGTTTTCTAGAAAGTGGAAAAGGCACAAGACTCCCCATGGCCCACAGTGGCAGGCATTTTTTTTTTTTTTTTTTTTTTTTTTTTTTTTTTTTTACAAGATGGCAGGATGGGAGGCACCTCCCCTGAGATCTCTCCACACCACACACAGGCCTTGTGAGTGGGAGGGAGCCTTTCACGGGACCTCAGAGAGGAAGCCTGGGAAACTCACCACCTAAGCGCGGGAGGCAGACGATGGGAAATAAAGTCAGCGATGTCTCACCAAAAAAATAATAATGAAAAAAAAAAAAAGCAAACCGGCTAGGAAGCTGCTTCTAAATGACATGTTATTGTTTCTCTCTGGTCCCCCGGGGACTTTCTGGCTATTTTGATGCTGTGTTTTCTTAAGACACGTTCAAACAGCAGGGCCGGGAACAGTGAGATCGGAATGAGAATTAGACGTGTCGGCTTTGCCTGTGCCCTGCAGGTGAAATGTCACATCTTGTTCTCAGCCTCTAAAGATTCGATTACGTGACCCATTTTCCAGCCACGCTGTTGAAACACAAACTGCTCAGGAGCTGATGGCGCTCCCCACTGCCACAGATGGGAACCTCGCTGGTTGTAAGACAGAGCTTTGTTTAGCATCCGAAAATGTGCTTGTTCTCAGTGTCATGGTGAACTCCCCGGTGGAAAACACAGGCTCCTTCTGAGCCTTGCAGGCATGTGTCCAGACGTGCTGGGGGGCCCAGGTTTGGGCAGGCTGGGACTCTTCCAGGCCTGTGTTCTGTCACTCAGGGAAGGTAACTAGAAAAAAAATGTGGTCATTGGTGATTCAGCCTTTGACAGATGGTGTGACTCTTGCAGTAGTCCATAAATGCCACCCCCCACCCCTAAATCAAAGTCATATTTCTACCCATCCCCCCTCCCAACTCTTTCTCAGTTTGTTGGGAGCCTTCTAGAACTTTGGGATCATCTCATTCATTTCTTTGTCCTTTCAAAAACATGAATTAAAAGAACTGGACCAACGAGACCCTTGTGAGGAAGGAGAGAGCAGGCTTTAAAGGTTTCTGGGCTCTCCTGACTGTTCTTTCAGGTAACTCGGCTCCAATCTCCCTGCCTCCCTGGGTAGAGGGGAGCAATCAGGTTCTAGGTCTATAGACAGAAAATCAAACATTTGGCGAAACCCCTCCTGCCCTATTTGGCTTCTGAAGGGGCTCAGGCAAAGGTATCAGACCCACTTTACAGGGGAAGAGTCATGGGATGGGAGGCAGTTGGTTTCTGCAGCCTGTCTGGTGTGTGGGAAGCTGATCACATTTCATTCAGGGGGCTGAGAAGCCGAATGTGTTTCCTCTCGTTTTCCTTCTCCTCCATCCTCAGTCCAGAGACAGAGTTCTTTGGGTTTGTTGACATTTTACTCTCCTTCCTATGGAAGCAAAACCCACCTTCTTCCCAAGTGCACAAGGGGAAGACTCAGGTGCCAAAGGACAGCATGGTCAGCAGAGTCCCCTTTTGACATGGGACATCATGGGTAACTCTTTAAGGCATTGCTGAGACTTTCCTTCATGACCCATGGATGATGGGGGGCTGGAGAGGTGGCTCAGCAGCTAAGAGAACTTGCTGCTCTTTCAGAAAACTAAGTTTGGTTCCCAGCATCTACATCAAATGTTACACAGCTGCCTGTAACTACTGTGTGATAGGATCCAATGACATCACACACACACACACACACACACACACACACACACACTCGCGTATGCACATAAAAGTTACACATTGTGCATCGATTTGGAGAGTCTTTATTTCAACAGCTTATGAATATTCACTGATTGAACTGCTAAGAGTCTAAACACAAACAATGCTCTATCCTAGTTCAAACAGAGTTCGATTTTCTTTTTCATTTTCTGACCATCGCTCCACCCAAATGCTATGGGACTGGGAAAGGTTGGATTTTGGAGAGAAAGTGTTTCTGCAGAGGTATACTTCACTGCACACACTTTTGGTCCAGCATGGAGCCGCTCCACTGGGAAGCACGCCACACAGCACTTGTGGCTTTCCCAAGCCTTGTACCTTTGAAACCTGTCACTGCCGTGGTCAACAGAATATGGGGAAGATGGCATTGAGATGTGTGGAAGACTAAACCTAAAGGCAGTGTGACTTCTGCCTAGCTTTCTTGGACTCTCATCCTGGGCGTTATACACCTTGTTTGTAGGAAGCCCAGGTCCCAAGAAGAAACTACACATGTGTGTTTGAGCCGAAAGCCAGCAAGAACCAGCATGGGTCAGCAACCCTATCAGAGAATGGTCATCAGGTGATCTCAACTTCCATGTTGGATATTTTCCAGTGGAGACTTCAGACACCATGGGGTAGAGATAAGCCACCTGGCGCTTCCTGTTCAACTCTCTGCCCCCACAGGAAGCAGTAGAAGCGATGCAGATGAAAGGGAGTTATTTCAAGAGGACCGATCTCGGGGATTTGGTTAGACAGCAGTAGGCAGCAAAAGTGGTAGGGGGCTCTTGTATCACTGCTGAGGAGTGGGTGTTGAGTGGAGGCCTCAGAATCCACTGTGCTGGGGTCCTTCTTTCTTCCAGCTTCTTCCTTTAAAAGCACGTCTGTTCATGCCCCATCATTATTCTGTGATGAATCCTGTAAACATCCCTCCAATCTAGATACATGCGTGCTCATATGTGTGGTATATTATGCACCTGGTGATGAAACAGAGGGACAGGAGAAAGGACTAACAAAACGACATACACCCGGTCTGGGGTTGTCCTACAATGTAGGATAACATATATGAACATCACCGTGGTACGAGCTTCAGCATAATAAAAATAACAGAGTTTAAGGGAGAAGATTTATTTTTAGTGGGAAAATGAAAGACCAAAACAGTCTTGGGATCAATATATTACAAAGTAAGTTACTAATTTCATAAAATGAACACCATTTCTTTGTATCATGTTCCTTGACAGGCACATGCTGTTCAGGGAATGGCTTGGTGGTAGAGACACAGTGGTGAGACCACATGGTCACCCCTGCAGTGGCCTTTTAAAACCCATTGTACTTAAGGCAATTGTACTGTATTTTTGCCATATTGTACCATCCTGTGTTTTATAGCATCGTAACAGCCTGTGTTTTACAACATTGTATCAGCCTGTGTCAGACTTTCCAGTACTGTACTGTACCATGTTCCATTATAATGTACTGTGCCCTGTTGTACTGCACTATTGTGCTGTGTTGTGTTCTGTTGTATGATTTGCAGAGCAAAGTATCTGACATCTGACACCATACATTATAGATGCTTGCAGGTGTAGTCGTCTGGTGAAATTCCTCCTTGTCCAGGGCTGCCTTCCTTTTTAATGTTTAGATCTGGATTCTCTCTCTCTCTCTCTCTCTCTCTCTCTCTCTCTCTCTCTCTCTCTCTCTCTCCCTCTCTCTCTCTCTCTCTCTCTCTCTCTCTCTCTCTCTCTGTCTGTCTGTGTATACTTTCATGTATGTGTACATATATATATGTGGCATCTGAACTCAAAACCTCATGCTTGAATGACAAGCACTTCCCTGGCTGAATCTCTCCCCAGCCTGGGGCCTGTATGTATAGAACCAGAAGTGCTTGCTTGCATGTGAGACTTTTGGTCATATGCTCACTGATGGGCAAAGCGGGCAGAAAGAGATCTATACGGGTCATTGATTTACTTACTTAAAATAATTAGCTGTGAGTCTGAAACTGAGAGAACGGTGTCAACATTGAAATAAAGACCTTGGGCCAGTGAGATGGCTTGGTGGATAAAGGCGTTCGACACCAGTCCTGATGACCTGAGTTTGACACTTGGGGTCCACATGATAGAAGAGAAGAACCTACACCTGCAAGTTCTTCTCTATCTCTACATGTGTGCCATGCCGTGTGGCATCATCCCTTCTCTTAATAAAAAAAGGAAACTTTTGTTTCTGTATCACACACACACACACACACACACACCGGAGGTGGGGAGAGACTGTCTTTGAACCCCCAGCCACAGATGTGGGCAGATGACACAGGTGGTACTTTGGTGACTCAAGTGATAAATGGGTTTTGTCATCATGAATGTGATTTTCTGAAGTGTGCTTGGTACTGTTCCAAGACAAACATCGAACAGCTTCCTCTTATCTTCCAACGTAGCTAGATTCCTAGACGCTGTATTTACACTCAGAGTGTCAGATTGTGGGCTCAGATAATGATCAGGTTTCTCCTTCTATATGAAAACTCAGGTGAGCATACAAGAGTCATGTGAGATGGGGCACAGTTTGTTCTCTTGTGGGGTGACTAGCACCTCTCTTTCATTCCTACCGAATCACAAAGGCACCTTCTAATTGTACCAGCGAGTAAAGCCAGCGTCTTATTTGCAATGGCTGAATTACAATGAAATGGAGTTCCCAAGCCCATAAGGTCTCTTCTAGTAGAGCTCGAACACTGAGTGGGGCATCATGGGAACTGGAACGGGAACTTGTGATCAGATACAGAGAAGTGGGGACTCAGAACTCTGAATTTCACTGCACTGGTGTGAAGGAGTTAGCGAGCCAGAGATGGTCGTTCTGAAGACTGGCTCTTCACTGACTTCTGAAGAGCCTTGTATTCATACTGGCTTTTCTGTTTGTGCAAACTGGTTGATGCCAAGATCAGGTTTCCTTTTCTAAGTGCTTCAAGGATTCCTTCTTTGGGGAGATGTAAACAGCACCAATCTCTTCTTTATAAGGTCCCAAGACAAACCAAAGTATAAGTCTACCTGGGAACCAGTGAGTTTATTGGGTTTGATTACAGAGTATGGCTGAGGGGTTACTAACAGAGAGTGGGGCACTCTAAGCAGCCACGCTGGAAAATCTTCACCCAGCATGGAGGGCAGCTAATCTGTAGACATAGAGATAGAACCCCTTCAGTTAACTTTCTCAGATTATATATGCTCTACCACCTGCTGAAGACAGTACAACTGGATACCAATATCTGGGAACAGAGGCTGGAACCTCGGGTGAGATCCAGTGACCCTCCCCACCCCTTCTCAGCTGATGGGATGTCAACTAGAGATGGTCTCTTGCCAGCAGCCCCAGTTGTTTTGTACTGAGTACTGTGTGCTAGCCCAGGGGTTGTCAGTTTGACCAGCTCTCAGCACAGATACTGGCACCGAAGCTTCTGGCCCAGCAGTAGGTGACATTCTCCAAAAACTGTTCCGACTCAGTGTTGGAGAAATTAAGTGCACTCTATGTGACCGCACTGGGAAGGACCCTGGAAATTGTCACCTGGATGCCCCCAGGCTTTGTCCCACTCACTTTTCCCCCTTTACTCATTTTGTGTCCTGGGACATTAATGGCAGAGAGTATAGATAGCTGTCTACGGAGCCCTGTGAGATGAGTTCTTTTAGCTAACCAATGAAAAGAGAGGTCCTCTGGGGACTCCGTGCACTATGAAAATGTTGCTTTCTCCTCCCTGCAGGGAACTCTCTTTGCCTGATAATACTGGTGGCCTCTCTTAAGATGGTTGTTCGATGGGTAAACCTTCTCAGAACCTATAAACTGTATTTAAATAAAGTTCTCAGAAGGCTCTAAGAGATGATGTATAAGGCATGACCCACAATGATACAGTTGATGCCAAGTATATGACCTGGAGCTGACAGGAGCCTGGTAACTCTTAGGAGGTGGTATCGGGTGGAAGGAATGTGAAATGATAGTTTCTGACTTTATTGATTTATTTTATCACATTTATTCAATGTGCATATATAACACATTCATTCAGCATGTGGATAACACATTCAGTTTGTGTGTGCTCATGCCTGTGTGTGTGTATGTATGTGTAAGTAGGCATATGTGTACATGTGCATTTTGTACATGTGTGTGCACACACTCATGTGTGCATGTGCATGTGTGTGCATGTGTTTGGGCATGTAGCACCCGTGGAAGTCAGATTTCTCTCTCAGCCATGTGTGACCCAGGTTTTGAACTCAGACATCAAAACTGGCAGGAAGACTCGTTATCCACAGTGATCCCTCTAACCCAATCAAATTTCTTGCTTTTCAGACAGTAAGGAAGCTGGGGTGTTGTTTGGCTTGATGGGTTAGAAAGGACTCTTCCTGGTGGCTTGTTGGATAGACACAATAGTAAAGCCTGTATATTGGTTCTCAGAAAGAAGTAGGTGACCTTGGGGAGAAATCTGAATTTTCTCACAGAAAACTAAACCTCCTCGAAAGGTTAGTGGTCTGCACACTAGGGATGTTGTTATGAGGGCAAAGCAGAAAGAGAGGGCTGTGCTACTAGGATTTGGGCAAGTGGGCTATAGAATGACAGAGTTTAGGGGAAAGTGTGTCTGACAGTCAGGTAGAACATAAACCTCTGAGCAGTACGCTTGGACAGAGCACTAAGGAAACTTCCAAGCAATGTGCTGAAGTCGATTGTGTTACATTTCTCATTGATGTGCAAAATACTAACAAAAGCAACTGAAGGGGGGGGGGAAGGGTGGAAGGGAAGGAGGAAAGGAAGGAGCGATGGAAGGAAGGAGAAGAAAAGTAGGAGGAAAAGGAGAAAAAAAGGGAGAGAAGGAGGGAGGGGAGGAGGGAGGAGAGGAGGGAGGGAGAAAAGAGGGAAGGAGAAAGGAAAGTAGGAGGGAAGGAGGAAAGGAAGGAGAGAGGGAGGGAAGGAGAAGGAAAGTGGGAGGGAAAGAAGGGATAAAAAAAGGAAGGGGAGGAGGGAGGGGAGGAGGAGGATGGTGTGAGGGGGAAGTAGGAGGAAAGAAGGGAGGGGAGGAGGGAGGGGAGGAAGAGGAAGGTTGGAGGAGAAGTAGGAAGAAAGGAGGGGAAGGGGGAGGGAAGGAGGGAGGGAGAAGGGAGAGGAGGAGGGAGAGAAGGAAGGAGAAGAGGAGGGAGGGGAGGAGGGAAGGAAGAAGAGAAGGACGGTTTACTTTAGCTTACAGTTTGAGAGTACAATCCACCATTGTGGAGAAAACATAGCGAGCAGGAGCATGAGGCAGATGCAGAGGTGAATGCTGGTGCTCAGCTCACTTCTCCTTAGGAAACAGAGGCAAAGGTTACCAGACTGCACCCCAGTTTAAAGTTTGGGATTGATTAATCTGGGGTGCACACTGGAGCTTGCTGCTGCATTGTAACATCAACTCAGCACATAATGGCTTAAAGTTGTGCATTTGAGGGTCTGGATCTGGAAAGGATTCAGCTGGGTCAGCTTATCTCTGTATCATCCGACTGGGAATGGGATGTGTGCTCTCCATGTCTGGTAACATGTTTCTTCTCTCTCTGTGTGCACATGTATCTGTTCATGTTTGTGTGTATGTGAGTATGGGTATATGTATGTATGTGTAATGTATGTGTATGTGTGGGTTATGTGTGAATATGTGTGTATGTATATGTGTGTGTATGTATAATATGTGTGTGGGGGTATATGTATGTGTGTATGTGTGTGTGTTTATGTGTATGGATACGTGTGTAAGTATGTATATATGTGTGTGGGAGGGTATGGGTGTATATATGTGTGTATGTGTGTGGGAGGGTATGGGCATATGTGTGTGTGTGTGTGTGTGTGTGTGTGTGTGTGTATGTGTGTGTGTGTGTGTAGCCCAGAGGTCAACATTATGTATTTTTCACCATCATTTGCTACTTTATTTTTTGGAGACAGAGTCTGTCACTAAACCCAGAGCTCACAGATTCTACTTGATTGGTGGCCAGTGCGCCCCAGGGATTCTCTTGTGTCTGTCTCCAATAATGAAGATTACAGGTACACACTACTACATTTATATTTATTATCAGGGTCCTTGCATTTGTATAGTAAACACTTTACCAACTGAGCCATATCCCTGGCCCAACTTGTTCTTTTCATATATGTTAGTCCTCCTGTTTCAGGGTCACTGGGTGGTGGAGATGCCCCAGAGCCATTCTCAGCTCCTGGTACTTGGCTTCCAAGAGACAAAAGTGGGAAGCTGCCAGGCCAGGGCATGAGGCACAGCATCCCCTGGTGTAGGCTCTTTTTGTCAGAGCAAGCAGAAGACCTGGCCTTCCTTATTGCAGGAGAACCTGTGGCTTGGAACATATTATTGGGACCATTTATGAAAAAATGGAGTTGCTTATAAATTTCTTTTGGTGTCCTGGGAATTAGTCCCTGAAATAAACTTCAGAATAACCTTTCAGACAGGTGAGGGACAGGGCACCCTCTTGCCAGAATTCCTTGTATAAGATGTTAGGCCATGTTGGAGCCCGTGAGCTCCTCTCAGGGAATTTCATGTTTTCAGCGACAGTTGTTAATTCTCTGGTCAAGCACCCAGGGAGTGTTTGGAAAATTTCCCGAGGAACAAAGGAGCTGAGAACGGAACAAAGCAATGATGGGAAGTGTACTCACTCTCTGTCTTGGTTTGGTTGTTCACATGCCAGTCCCATACTTGTAGGATGGAAGCATGTGAAATACACGCATCCCTAACCATGAGACCGTTGACTCTCCTGTGTCTCCATCCTCCCCCATGTAAAGATTAATGACAAGACAAAATGTCCTATTAAACCCATGTGTGAGGTCTGACCCTCACCCAGCACCACCGACTCCCACCCGCAGCAACACACTTCAGTGGGCAGCATCACGACTGGGGCAGAACAATGCCTACCAGGGTGGAACAATGGCTACCCTTTTTAGATATTCTTAATGGGTTCATGGACTCCCTTTATTATTATTATTATTTTCTATCCAGGCATGTAGGTCCTAGGACAACTCTCCAGAAGATAAGGCAATTCTTTTTGGGCCAGATTAACTTCTGAGAGAGCTTGTTTTTCGGGAATGAGGTTGGCCTCTCTCTAGTCTCTTGCTTCCTGTCATCCCATGGTTCCTCTGAACTCACCGAGCCCTGCTCATGCGTAAACTTGCATGAAGTGTTTGATGTTATATGCAATGTTGCCAAACGGCTCACATTCTCCATAACCTGCTCTTCCAGGCTCTGGAACGCTAAGCTAAATAAACCCATTTTCTTTTTAACATGTGCATCCTTGTATACTTTGTACTCCAACAAGAATGGACTAAGACCAATGTCACTTGGGGATTTAAAAAGGGATCAAGCTGCAGATACTTGCATCCACTTGGATGGATCTTAACATAACTGTGTTGATTGAAGGAAATCAGACAAAACCCAGAAACTTTTAGGTTTGTTTTTATAAACTCAGGGGAGACAAAATGAACAGATCTTTCCCATGGCATTGGCAGTGGAGACAGGCAGACCATTCACTGTAATATCTGTGCACTCAGCTGCATGTAAACTCTTCTTTAAAAAGAACTGTAGCAAACAGTGACTCTAGCTAATGGGACTTTAGTGACATGTGTACGGGCAGACAGTGCCTTTTTTTTTTTTTTTTTTTTTTTTTTTTTTTACTTTAGTCTGCATTGATCAACACAGAAAGAGACAAATAAATGTACTCTTTGTGAGAAAATGAATATAGTCAAGCCTTTAGTCTAGGATCCAGAGAGGTAGGCTCTCAGTGAAACCCAACTTTTATGTTTGAAGTTTTAAAATAAACTATTAGGGTGGTCTGGCAAGATGGCCACCAAGCCAGGAGACCTGAGTTGGATCTCTAGGTACATTAGGTAAGGAAGAGAACTACTTCTCCCAGATAAGGGTGCTTTTCTCTGTCCCCATACATGTGCATAAGAAGTGAATAAAATAGAATCATTTGGGAAATAAAATATTAGGAAAAACTCGAATTGAGCCTTTGGCCTCCCTCAGAAGGGAATGGGTATCTTCCACCCTGTACAGGCAAGTTTGCCTGTGAGAAGGTGCATGCCGAAGCTAGAGGTTGATGCTAGCATCTCTTCCTCAGTCACTTGAGGACCTTATCTTTTTGATACAGGGTTTCCTACTGAGCCTAGAGCTTGTTTCTTAACCAGGCTGGCTGGCCAGTAGGGTTTACTCAGCCATGCCCAACTCTTACATAGGGGCTGGGGATCTTTACAATAGGACAGGAAGCACTTTGCTTTCCTGGGAATCTCCCAGCCCACGAAGACACATTGTGTCTGTGTGTTCAGGGATCCTTACAGCTTTTGTTCCCTGTTGGTATAACCTGGACTTGCTCCTCTGGGGACAGAAGCTTTTCTGGCATCTCGGTGTGTAATTGGCTGTTGCTATGGGTCTTTTTGTTTTGTTTTGTTTTTTGTTTTTTTTTATTTGCAGATCATTCATTTGGTAATAGATTGAATCACCAGGTCCAGTGATTGGTCAGAAATCACCTTGGATTTTTGGGGTATAAACTTCTGTCTTGAAATGATGACTGTATTTCCTATTCTCTTCCAACATTTGACATCTTTTGGTCTGGTTCTTATATATTTGACACTAAGTACAAATCCTGGTTGCTAACTCAGGCTCTGGATGGTAAAGGCCATGGTACAGAACTTAAGCATGCTCTTCTCTCTCTCTCTCTCTCTCTCTCTCTCTCTCTCTCTCTCTCTCCTCCCTCCCTCCCTCCCTCCCTCCCTCCCTCACTTGCCCTCTTTCTTTCTTTCTTTCTTTCTTTCTTTCTTTCTTTTTTTCTTTCTTTCTTTCTCTCTTTATTTCTCTCTTTCTTTCCATTTATGTAAATTAAGGCACTTTATTTAAAATCTGGATATCTTCTTTACCCTATCTGTGAAATGGGTGCACAAGCAATATTTACAGGCTCGGGAAGCTTCAGTGTTTAAATAGATGGTACCTGTGGTACCTGTAATGCTCTGGCACAGAAGAAAGTCCAGTCTCTAAGGAAACAGCATGTTCCCTGCTCCTGTGAAAACATGAAAGAATTTATAATCAAAAGTGTGTGTCTGTCTGTCTATCTGTCCTTCCTTGAATGCCATCCATGCTTTATCTTATTTTGTTATGACTTGTATCTCACTGACTTGGACTCACCAAGTAAGCAAGCTGGCTGGTCAGTCACCAGTCTTTATCTGCACAACACTGGGCCCTGTCAGCACTAATTGAACTTTCTCTCCAGGCCCAAAAGATTTGGATGGTGACAGTTTTGGGGCAAAATAAGTTTGATGGGACCAAGAAGGCCGACAAAAATCCACGTCTTGTTCCTAAGGTTGTGATCCACATGTGTGAGGGTGAGGGGCAAGATGGAGACAGGAAACTAAGCTTTCTCACACAATGCTAAACAAGATGGTTCAGCATCGGTTGGCTACACATCCAATGTCCGATTTCCCTCCCCCTATAGATCATTAGTGAAAAACATTTTAAAGCATCAACCATGAAAACCAAAACCAAGAATTGGCTTCATTATTATTATATTTTAAGCCATTCTTTGGGTCTCTCTAGAGAGGAACCACTGATTGATCTGAAGTCTGCCATAAATCCCGAGGAGGAAGGTGGGCCTCAGCACCCAGGTGTGTGAGAAGGCTCGTTGGGCTGCAGGGAAGTCGGAGTTTCAATGCTGTGGCTGAGGGGAAGGGTGGTGGCCAGGACAGCAGTTAGACCCGGTCATATCACAGCTCCTGCCGGACACACATGGATGTGGGCCACCTATAATTAGGAGCAGCAGATGCTGTGGTCCAGGCTTTGCCCGCCGCAGGCGGTGCTGGTGCTTGCCTCCCTCGGAGGATATTTTAGGCTGGGGGAGTTCTGATTTTATTTTTGTATGAGATTCACCTTGGATGGAAACCCCAAGAGCTGATTGACGGCCTTGGCCAGGCTGACTTTTTTATCCCTCCACTAAAATGCAGGCCAGGGCTGTGGCTTCAGTCAACGGCAACAGCTCGCCAGCTGAGATGGCTGCGGATCCCACAGACAGGGCCTGGTTTCCGGCAGATGTCCCAGATACCAGGCAGGAGAGCCACCACAGAAATGGTTGCGTAAAAAGAAGGTCTGCTCAGTGTGACCTGCCAGCCACAGGCCGGCTACGCCCTTGCTCTTTCCCAGTTGGAAGCTTCAGGCATAGCTGAGGTCCCTTCTTCCCCAGAGCATCCCTTTATCCCAGATGCTGGCTCTGTCCTGTCCCATGAGGCTTCTTCTCTCAGTGAGTCCTGTCACTTGGGGCCTTTACAGGGTCTGTCTCATGACATGAAGGGCCCTTCTTACCTCTGGTGCCAAGTTCAATTTGAAGGGCCAGAGTGGATAGCTGACTTAAGCATCTTTAGACACCAAATGCATCACCAACTGGCCTACCATGCAGACCATAGTCTCTATCCACTGGCTACATCCCCAACATATGTTACAGAGCAGGGATAAGGGTCATGTGGGTCCCAGGCATCAAGGGACAGAGAAAGGGCCAAAACCCAGAGTCCCCAACTCTCAGGAGCTCTGTTTGAGGGCCAGGTCAGACACCTGCTCTACACTAAGTCAGTTTTCTGAGAAGAGAATCAGAGGGTGTCTGTACTGTGCTTCAGAGGGAAAACAGAAGAAAAAAAGAATGTTCCCATAAAAGTAGGGCTGCGTATATGCACTCGTGTGAGACTAATTAAGGCAGAGGCTTACTCTGCCCAATTCTGTTCATGGATGCTTCCTGCCTCCTGTCCCTCATCTACAAATTCTTAGCGAACCCTCAGACCCCATCTTAGGAACATCTGCTCTTGTTGATGACTGTTTAGATCCATGAGGTCCAATACTAAGGACAAAATAATGCTCAAATCTATTTTTTTTAAAAAAATATAAATACAGTTATCTTAGGAAATCATTATTTTAGGTAATAATAATAATAATAATAATAATGATAATGATAATACTGAAACCCAGAAGACCATGTGCCGCCTCCATTCCACACGAAATGAGAATGTGCCCGCAGTTTCCTTTCCTATGTATGTCTGACTTTCTAGTGTTCTTTTTTTTTTTTTTTCTATTTGAAGATGCAAGTCATCCCTTCCAAAGAAAGAATGGAGGTAGAAGTGAACTTTGCTTCCTAATGGCTTCTGGGGTTCACAAAGGGCCCATATCTCAAAACTGGAAGGTTTTAGAGCTTGAAGCTGTGTACCTACAAAGGAAATCCCAGTACAGCAGAGTTGGGACGGGGATTGATCCGGTCACTCAACTAGAAACAGAACTTTAGCATAAAAGTGAGCAGGATATGGTGGGAGTGACCTGCCCAGATGATCCTCAGATGATCTGGAGACAAGGAGAAGTTGTCTGAGCAGAGACCTGGCCCTGGTCCAGAGTGCATGGTCTACTCACCTGCTGTGGGTCTGCTCATCAGTGTTAGATGCTCTTGGAGAAGAGGTTTATGACTGTGTGATGGTGTGTGTAATCAAGTAGGTATGCATGTTTAATGGGGGTGCTCTGAGAGCCCCAGTCCAGCTGTCTGGAACACTCCGTGAGCTTCAGGTATGCCCCCCAACTCCAGGCAGCAGGTTCTTTACTGTCCCCACAAAGAGACCTTCAAAATTCTAGAAAATAGGAAAGAACATTTCTGACCTCTCAGGCTGGCTCAGACTCTTGTCTGTTTCAATCTGGGCTGTCTTGTCCCTCTGTTGGTGCCTGTGTAAGTGTGCACGTGTGTGTGTGCGTGTGCACATGAGAGTGTGTGAGTGCACAATTCACACCTGTGCTTTCCTGTGCTCTTACACATTTGTCCACCATCGACCTGTCTCTGTAAGAAGTGTCACTCGATGGCCACTTGTCATGGTGAAGAACCAACACCACTGCTGAAGGTGGTATCAGGGGCTGCACCGCTCTTTGCACTTAAAAAACTAAAACCAACACAACAATAACAACAATTACGATTTTTTTTTCTTTTGAGCAAACCAAACCAAATCCTCTTCTTTTTCCAAGATAACCACCAATAGCTTAGAAAGCTAGGCAAACCTCTTCAAAGTAGTTTCCTTTAACAGAAAACTTAGTTTCTGTAGAATCTAAACATTAAAGTAAAAAAATAAAAGCAAGCAAACAAAACTGTAGCTCCTTGCCATTGTATTACAAAACAGAGTGGAGCATAAGCCAGGAAATTCAGTCAAATGCCAAGCCCGTCTCCACTGACATTTCTGTACTGCTTTCACGTAGAAAATCTAATTTAAGTTTCTATAATCCTTCTGGTGTGTGTGATTATTTTCGAACCCCGTGACATCGACAGTCATCAAATCCTAGAAGTCTACCAATAATTTTCTTATCATTCTTCACTATAATGTGAATTATTTCTTTTAGGGGGCAAGGGTGGGAAGAGGTGGCCTCATTATGTAGACCAGGCTGACCTCGAAATCACAGAGATCCCCCTGCCTCTGTCTCCTAGTGCTAAGACTAAATATCTGCACCACTATGCCTAGTAAGGGTGGGAATTCTTAACCCTATTCATTTGTTTACCGTGGCCATAATGGAAATCTCTCACTGTATTTTTTTTTTTTTTTTTTTTTTTTTTTTTTTTTTTTTTTTGAGCAAAGGGCATTTTCTAGTTTAGAGTATTTCCTTAAGAGCTCCTGCCAGTGTGTTCTGCACAGTGCTGGGTGCTCTGTGGGCCTCTTGGAGCTTAACTTTCCATTGGCTCGACTCCCTACTTTGTCTTCCTCTAAGGGTTTTGGTCCATGGTCCCCAGCAAGGGTTCCCAGCAGGTGTGCTAACGCACTTCCTTCAGCTGGTGATTAGCTCTGCACACACCCACGGTCACAACCCGTATGATTCCCCCTCTCTCCTGCAAGCCTTGAACAGTGCAGAGGAGGGGGAGGTGGGAATCCTAGCAGAACGGGAAAGGTGCTTGGAGCAGCAGGCCTTGGCATCATCTTAGTGCCCTCAGGTTGATTTGATTGGTTTCAAAAAGATACAATGTTTATTTGACTTGTTTCAAGGAGACACAATGTTTGCTCCTTCACAGCTCTCTGCAAAGCCCAGTGGACTTGAGAAAGAGGTGCCTGTGTGGTCTACTGTGAAGAGCCAGCACACTGGCCGGGCTCCCTTGGGCTTTCTAGATGGTCACAGTTTAAGCAGGCCTAAAGCAACTTCTACATCCTCCAGTCTGTCTGTCCCGGAGAAAGAAGAAGAGAAAAAGAACCTATTGCTAACTGCTGCCTCCTCGTTCACAAATCGCAGTGGAACTGGGAACCTGGCTTAGGGGATAGAACGCCTGCCCCGGTGCAGGAAGCCTAGCACGGCATGAACCAGCTGTGGTCAGACAGACTCTTGCGATCATCCTCAGCTATAGAATGCAAGTTCCTGGTCAGCTGGGGTACATGTCCCCAGACAATCATGAGTGTGTTTCAGTGTCTCAATATGTGGGAATATTTTGAATCAAATGAAGGGTTTGAACTGGATGGATATATCTAAATCCTGTGCTTGGCATTAAAGCTCTATAGATTCAGTTATCACCTTTATTGACATTTGATTTTATTTTTGATTAACAGGATCTATATATATATATATATATATATATATATATATATATATATATATATATATATATATATATATATACACACACACACACACACAAAAGTGTGGCTCTCAACCTTCCTAATGCTGACCTTTTAATACAGTTTCTCATGTGGCTGCATCATTGCTACGTCATGACTTTAATTTTGCTGTTATGAAGTATTATGTGAATATCTGTATTTTTATGATAGTTTTAGGTGACCCTTGTGAGAAGGTCATTCAACCCCAAGGTGTCACAACCCACAGGTTGAGAACAGCTCACTGCTCTACATAGTTTTGGCTGTCCTGGAGCTTACTAGGCTAGGCTAAACTAAACTAGGCTGGCCTTGAACTCATAGAGATTCACCTGTCTCTGCCTCCCAAGCTCTGGAATTAAAGGCATGCTTCACTATGCCTGGCTTGATTAACATTTTTGAACACTGTACATTTCTAATTAGTATTGTGCATTTGTTGTGTTGGTTTTTAAAAACCTTTTGTGCATTTGTGTGTGCATACGTATATGCATATTCACATGTGTGCACATGTGCATGTAGAGGCCAGAGTTTGACAATGGGCGTCTTTCCTCTATTGCTTTCTGTTGACATCAAGAAACCAGCTTTACAATCAGGAACCGGCTTTCTGGTTGTAGATCAGATCTGAATCCAGTAATAATAGTGATGTTTCCCATAGGCGACAGGGACCCACACATTTGTTGCCATGGCAATCACCACACATCCCCAGGATCCGCTTCCCACCTCTGCCTGCAAGGGGTTATGTCACAGCCTAAATAAAAGGCAGACCATTCCTGACCTTTGCCTCTTCTTCTCTCTTTCCCCTCTTTCTTTCCCATTACCCTCTTTGCTCTCTCTCCCCAGTAAACCTCTCTCATGTGGAACTGTACTGGTCTAGTTGTAGCCATGGTTGTGGGGCTCCTGAATTGGAGGAAAGCAAGCAAGACAGGGGCAGCTGAGGGGAGAAATCGGGTGGCCCTCCATGTGACCACTTGGTGTCAAAAAATTGTAGACAAGAGACTAAGACTCTTCTGACTCGCCATTGGTAACAAGAATGGCACAGGTAGGGTGGCCCACGAATCCTCATTCCTGCAGACTTGAACTGTGGAAGTCATTTAAACACCAAGACTACCCAGTTTCTGCAGCTGACTTGGCTCCCTTGAGGAACCTTCACAGATAGATTTGCCCTGGGCTTTCTGTCTCTGCCTTGGCATCTTGCCTGTCCCAGGAAGACAGCTTGCTTATCTTGTGCCATCAACAGAACCAGATTTAGTTACTTCTCTTGTTATTACAACAAAATACTTGACATATCCACTTAAGCAATGCTTTGTTTTAGCTCACAGTTCAAGGTTACAGCCTGTCATGATGGGGAATGTTGTAGTAAATATTAAATAAAAGGTTCTGTTGCTATAGGTCCTGTGGTCTTAATCTGCAGGACCTCTCATGCAGAGTTGAGCATAATCCCCTAGACAGTTAATAACCCAGCCTGGTACCCACACATCTCATTAAATGGGCCCCATGTGCCCTCTCCTTGTGTGGGCAACGGAGCTGGAACTGCATGCTCCAGCTGCCTCTCAGCCATTGCTTTCCACACACTGTCCTCCCCAGCTTGGTACAATTATGACTCAACAACCAATAACTTATCAAACAGGTTTATATGTTAAATTCCCAATTCACAATCCCTCAACACAATAAGCTTACAACCAGTTGACAAAGATATAAACCACCCATGTAGATAAGATTAATTGACCTATAGAAATCCATTCCTAGAAAGTATACCTATCTACCCATAGCTACTTAGAGCCACATGGAGCAGATGGGTCATCCACGTCTTTCATCTTGAATCTCCCACTTCTCCTCTTCCATCTTACCAACTTTATCCCCACCCCACTCTCTACTGTCCATTCATGTATCACCTTGACATCAACCTACAGGGGAAAGTCATGGAGGCAGGAAGGGGAGGTGGTTTGTTCACGCAGCCTCCACAGGCAGAAATCAGGGAGAGCTGGATGCAAGTTCCCAGGTTGCTTTTTCCTTTTTATTTAGTCTAGGACCTCAGCTCATGGGAGGGAGCTATCTACATTTAAAGTAGGATTTCCCACCTCAGTTAGGTCACTATAGAAGGTGCTACTGCCTAGGAGGTGATTCTAGATTCTGTAAAGTTCTTGATCGACATTAACTATCTTAAGACCAGAATCTGAAGGCTTGGCTTGTACCAGGCTCAGCTGGAGAAGACTCATTTAGGCTGGAGTGAAGTGAGGAACTATGGTGCCCCACTCCCAGTGCCCAGTAAGGCCAAGTTCCCTGTAGCTCCCACCACAATCCTAAGGATTACCTGAGCTGGGCTGAGGAAGTGAAAACTCCCATAGCATCTCTTACCTCTGTCACCTTTCAAAAATACAGTGATGGTTTCTAAAATCCTTGGACCTTCACTGCTTTGGGGTCTGGTTCCTCAGTTCACTGTTTCCTCTCCCTTTTCACTTTTATGGGACCCCCAGGAACCCATAAAACCCCTGAGTATGAAGTGACTGCTGTCTTTGTCTTTTATAGGATGCTTACTCACCCAGGAGACACAGGGAACTCGTGAACCTAGGGTTACTGGCCTGACTCATAAGCACAGGAATGGCCACCGTGATAAGCTACACAAGAGAAAGGCGCAGTGGGCAGTGAGGGTCTCATCCCCGATACTCTAACGCATTGACTTCCCCAAGTAGGGGAGATGGTTCAGCCGGTAAGGAGCTTGCTACAGAGCATGGAAATCTTGAGTTTGGATCCCCAGCGCACATGTAAAAGACTGTTTTTAAAAAAATTGGTTGACTGTAATTGAAAAATACACCCAGTGTCAACCTCTAACACACACACACACACACACACACACACACAGAAAGAGAGAGAGAGAGAGAGAGAGAGAGAGAGAGAGAGAGAGAGAGAGAGAGAGCTTACAGCATATTCCTATTCATTCAGATTGATTTCATAAACAAATACTATTTTTAGCAGTATGCACTTTAAAAAAAGATGAGATTATTTCTGCAAAGTCTACTTGCAACATTTTCCCTCTACACTGATATCAGAGCACATTTTCTCCCATGGACACAATAAGTCTTCTTGGTTTCGCTTGACATTTTGGTGGTGGTGGAGGTGGTAGTGATGATGATATGTTTGAGGTATGTTATGGCCTAGAACAACTTGGAATTTACAATTCTTCTGCACCAGCCTTCCTATGGCTGAGGTTGTAGCTGTGCACTTGTGGAGAACTGGCTTTGGTTTTACTCATGATTTGAGCATGCTGGGATGTAGACCCCCTCTTCTTAGGGGAGGGGAGAACCCAGCAGCAGCTGTCTGGCTGAAGGGTGCTGTGACCCCTCAGGTAGCTCTGCTCATGACAGGCAGCAGCTGGCTCCCCTAGGAGGGTGTCTTCTGCCAGGTCAGGAAGGAGAAAGGTGTTTCCTTCTCATCTGCTTAGATCTGTTGTGTGAAAGTCCTGCACCAGGCTTTACTCTGTCAGATGAAGGCAGGGCTACCGCCCTCTGCTCTTGACTGATTAAAACAGTCACGGAATCCAGCAAGAACTTAAAGGTTAAAGGTCAGAGGTGAAAGGTCCTCACCAGGGAGATCTTATGACCTCTAAGTGTTCAAGCCCCGAATTCCACAGTGGAAGAGGAAACTGACACCCGAAATTTGTCCAATGACCTCTACATGTATGACAAGGCATGTGTGCTTCTGCGTATACCACTCACACACATGCACAATGTACACATACACATGGTAATAAAAAAGTGATGGTAATAATAATGCATTTAAAACAGACCAGGGGGTTAAAAAAATGCAGAGGAACCGCTTCCCAAAAGCCTCCCTGGGAATGGTGAGATGAGAGCTATGGTTACCCTGGTCATGACTCAGTGAACACAGAACCGTGCCAGTGACCATAGGAGGGAACAATGCAAGGATGTCCAGAATCCTCAAAGCCAGAACAGGGCCAGCCGTGGTTGCTATCTGTCACGAGAAGCATTAGGTCTCCTCAGCTACAAGGGGAAAAGAACATTTGCATTTGCAGAATGAGGGAATGAATACATATTTAAACTTAGTTGAGACTTGTCAGGTCTTTTATGTTCAGAGAACAAAAGATTGAAGAGAGAGGAGGGAGGAGGGAGGAGGGAGGAGGGAAGAGGAAGGAGGGAAGAGGGAGGAAAGGGATGGGCAGGCTGCAGCAGGCCAGTGATCAGCTGCAGGCCTTTCTCTGCCAACAGGGCTCTTGCTGTTTCGTACACACCATCAGGCCCTGAGGTTAATGAGGCTTCGATGGGCGTGTGTGTCAAGTCTGAATAAGAGGACACAAGCCCTGACCCATGCTGTCCTTTCCAGTGCCCCTTGGTGACTTTCCCTCCATAGATGTCCCACAGGTGTGTTGTAGCTACATGTGGCTGAGCATGTGCAGTGACTCTTTGCCATCCTGACATAGAAGGTTCCATCACCTACCTGGACGGACTCCAGAGGCAACAGCGCTCTCTTTGGATTTCTTTGCCTCACCTCCCACACGCAGGCCATTTGTGTGTTTTCTAGTTTTAGAATGGATCAAGTGAAGAAATTTCACTTCTTTTTAGATCTGACTCTTCTCTGTAAAGTAAGACACGTCACTTTTCCCCCTAAACAGTGCACAGGTCCAGCCTCCCCAGCCCCAAATTACGGAGGCCAAGATTTAAAAGTTTAGGACATAATATCTAAGGTTTCTGACTTCAGAGGTCTTGTGGTTTGGGATTTTCAGATTAGGGATGCTGATTGGTAGGTTCTATGTGAAGACGACAAAATAGCAAGTGCTCTGGAGTCTGACACCCGTTGGATTCTGGGAGGAGTGTTTGGTTTGCTGAGATCTGGGCCTCATCCGAAGTAAATGTTCAGGCAGACTGTGACTCAGCAGGAGAGGAGTCTGGCAGGTGACAGAGGCTCTGCTGTGGCCTGGCCCTTTGATTCTTATACAAACAACATGCCTGGGTGGGTATTTCCCCACCTGAAAATCAGGAAAATTGGGGCTTGGGGGATGGTGGAGAAAGTTACTGTTTTTTAGGACTCATTGGTGCATGTGTGTGCATGTGTGTATGTGTGCATATGTGTGTATGTGTGTGCATATGTGCATGGACATATGTGTGCATGTGTGTGTATATTTGTGAATATGTTTGCATGTTTGTATATGCATGTGTGCATGTGTGTGCATGTGTGTCTGCACGCACGTGGACGCCAAAAGTCATCCTCAGGTACCTTTGCAATTTTACTCTTTGTTTTCCTTGAGGAATATCTCTTACTTTTATACTGCACAGATTCAGCTAGACTAGCTGGCCACTGAGCCCCACAATCCTCCTGTCTCTGCCTCCCCAGTGCTGGGTGGGGTTATAGGCACAGGTCACAACCCCTGGATTTTGCTGCTGCTGTTGTTGCTTTACATGATTTTGGGCATTGCACTTGTGGTCCCATGTTTGCAAGGTAAGTAGTTCACTGAATAAGCCATCTCCCAAATCCAGCATCATTGCTCTTTTCTCCTGCTTTGGGAAAGCGCATTCTTG
Organism: Micromys minutus; assembly: GCF_963924665.1. Classification (NCBI taxonomy): domain Eukaryota; kingdom Metazoa; phylum Chordata; class Mammalia; order Rodentia; family Muridae; genus Micromys; species Micromys minutus. Next base: position 101,880,301 of record NC_137969.1, read on the forward strand.
GGGCTATAGAGATGGCCCCACTGGTAACATGCTTACCAAATGAACACAAGAAACTGAATTTGGATCCTAGGACCTCTGTAAACAGGGGAATGTAGTTGGTGCGCCTGTGATCTCAGCACTAGTGGAGGTAGAGACAGGAGGATCATGGGATCTTCCTGCCTAGTTAGTCTGGATAAAATAATGAGTTAACTGAGAACTTGAGGCAGAGATACATCTCTCTGTGAGTTCAAGACCAGCCTGCTCTATATACCAAGTTCCAGGCCAGCTAGGGCTACATAGTGAGACCCTGTAAGAAAAATAGAGTAAAGCCAAAAACTAAGGTGGAGACTAGTGGTGGAAGACGTGGGACAGTGGTCCCTGGATCCCACATGTGCACAACTAGATTCACAAAAGCATACAACTGACCTTTAATGAGAAGATACTTTGTTGTCTCTGGTTCCGCATGTGTGCGTAGAGGGATGGGAGATTTTATGATCTCTATATTTAAGATCTGTGTATCAAACACACATGGTGGCTTCGTGTCCATGTTATTTCACATAACCCATCTGTGGCTGTCCTTCCTTTCACCTTTATTCTTTTTTTCTGCCCCTGATAGTTGGACACAATGTCAGAAAACCAAGCATCCGTTTCCACTTAAATAGTCCAAGAAAATAAGAACCTTTACACTCTGTTCCGGTTCAGTCTCTCGCACATTCACAAAAATAGAATTGCAAAGCCTAGGGTTGTTATGGGCATCAGACAGACCCGGGGGATGACACATTCTTAAAAGTAGGATCGCTACCAGGGCCAGGAACGAAAATGCTTGCGCCTACTTAAAAAGCTGGCGTGAGTCATGTCTGCTGAGTTCACCCTTTGATTTGGGTGCCAGGAATGATCAGCCCTTCCAGATACATTATCCAATTAGTGGGATGGGCCTGCCTACTGGCAAGGTCTGTTAGATGCTCATGCCAGGGCCTTTTAGGGTTGTCATGGAGACCATTGGAGCAGATTCCTTCGACTGGAGAAGGTGTCTCTTAGAGATGTGACACCAAGTGCAGGACATTGGATTCTAAGTCAGGGTCACGTGGAACTGAAGAACCAGCAGGGCATACCAGACTCCTAGGAAGCAGAGACACACACCTGTATGGCCGAGGGAGCCTACACAGGACCCACAAGGAGAGAACATTCCAAGCTTTCCTGCAAATCTTCCAAACCATGTGACCACTGTCTGCCAGCTGTAATTCCAAGATACTCAGCCCACATCAAGAAGGCTTTAACTCTTTGAGTGTTGAGGGTCCGACGGGAGGGGTCCATCAGAGAGGTACTGGCCAGTGTTCCTCTGTGTCACAAATACTTAAGATAATCAAAGGACTGTTTAGGATCATGGCTTTAGGAGTGTTTGTTGGTTCAGAATTGGCTGGATCCGTAGCTTTTGAGCCTGTAGAAAAGCACTACAGTGTGATAAAACAGCCTTGCAAGGCAAAGTCATTCACTGCTTCAAGGCCAGGATGCTGAGGAGATCCGGAAAGAGAGTGGAGATCCTGCGAAGCTGTTTTCCCAATGACCTGCAAAGTCCCACTCAGCCCCATCTGCTAAAATCCCAGCCATGCCACATCCCATGGGATCACAGATACAGCACAAAGCCTTTAGGAGGACAGCACTGTCAAGGGGAATATAAATTACAAAGGGACTTTTACTGTTTTGGTTTACATGATACGGGTAGTCTAGCAATGGATGCTTACAGATCAGTGAAACCAAGAAACCAGTAGTTGCTCCACCCATTAAGCTGGGTGCCTTGGTAGTCCTAATATGATGCCAAAGTCTTAGAAGATCCACGTTAGAAGGCAGATGAGGCTGGAGCCTAGAGGCAGGGACTGATGGTGGAGCAGAAACCGCAATCTTGGGTTGATGCACTTGCTAGCAAGAGTGAAGGCAGCAGGCAAACATGGGTGATCTCCTCTCCAGCCTTGTTATGTCTGGGCAGCTGCTGGAAGGTACTGCCCACTCTGGAGGAAGATCTTCCTCCTGTCCAGTTGACCCTCCCTAGAAATGTTCTCACAGGCCTGTCCAATGATATGCCAGTTAGTTGATTGTAGATCCAATCACAATTAACTATCACAGAGGCAATTCTAGATTTGGTAGATCATCCCATCCTTGCCTATAAAGCACATTATCTTGAACAAGGCCACTTTTCCAACCCAGGTCCAGCTTGTGTATCCAGGGTGGCTGGCCCCTGAAAGGAAAGGCAACAGTGGAAGCTTCTGGAAGACTCCCATGCCTCCTTAGTCGCATCATCAGACATACATTCATTTTTAGATTGGAAAACTGGAGTTTATGGTAAAGACTCTTTTTTGAGTTTCTGTCATGTAACAGATTCGCCATTAAATATACTCTCAACTCTCCACGAGCTATAAGGGGTAAGGAAGATGGCATCCAATATTTAAGTAAGTCCTGTGAGAGCCTCATAGTTATTGGCAGAGCTGGGATTTGGACCCAGGCATTTCTGGCTCTGTATTCTAACTGGATGTCACATAAACTGATGACCAAGGAACAGTGGGCAGTCCATCTCTCTCACACAGTTGCTTCTTTGAAGAGAGTGTTTGGATCAGGAGAGACAATTTGGTGGTTGAGTATTTGCTGCTTTTGCAGGGGACCCAAGTTTTGTTCCCAGCACTGTTGTAAGGTGGCTTACAACCCCCAGGGGCTGACTCCTGACATTCTCTTCTGGCTCCCACGGACACTGTGCTCGTGAGTACATACTGCTCCCTACCTCAGACACACAAGTCAAAATAAGACGTCTTTAAAGAGGCTATTTATTAAAGGAACAGAGAAAAGACCGGAGAGCATTGTGGGTGGCGCCTGTCATGCATTGCAGCCTCTATGAGAACCTGTGTCTTCACTGCGATCAGTAACAAGTGCTTCCTGATGTCGGTGTCCTGGCAACCCCCATGAGTTCTTTTGGGAGATGAAAAGGGAGGATATGAGGGCCCAGCAGACAGCTGAGGCACTGCCTCAGCATCCCATCATCTTTTCTTCCTGTTGGGAATAGGAACCTGCTGACCCCATTGGTTCTCATCTAACGTCACAGTTCTTAGTCTCTTCTCGGGCCATGCAACCAAGTAAAAAAGCTGGTGAGATGGGGAATGAACTGACAGCTCAGAGGTGAAGAGCAGATGCCATTTTTACAGAAGACCTGAGTTCAGCTCCCAGAGCCCTTGTCGAGAGGCTCCCACCAGCCTGTAACTCCAGCTTCGGGGGATCTGGTGCCCTCTTCTGGTCCCCACAGGCAATTACACTCATGTGCACACTCCCCTTCCAAGCACATACAAGCACACAAAAATAAATTAAATCATTAAAAATAAAAATAACGAGATCAGAGGATAAACAATGAAGCCTTAGAAAAGGCTGACCTAGAAAACCAAAATGGCTCCGAGAACCTAGAGCTAAAAGGCCCGTGTTGAAAGCAACAAAGTGCTCTGCCTGCCCTGGCCATTTTCTCTTAGATCAAAGGGAAGCAAACCTATTTCAGCAACTGTATTTTTAGAGTTTTATTAGGACCTTCAAGCCTATTTGTAACTCATGCGCTTCATAGGTGCAAGTTGGTTTGAAATGGATTGTGGCTGTAAGAACTTACTCCAGGATAACCCAGAGTGAAAGTGCCCACAGGCTAGGCACACGAGCCTCCCTCCCTACCCCTGGTTAATCAGGACTGTGTGGAGCGAGGAAGTCACAGCCTGGGAGGCAGAGTTTGCAGGTTGCCGAAGGTCAGGTTCAGCCTGACCGTGCACAAGGGAGGTGTTGCTTGACTACTATTTAAAGAGAACCCCAGTCTCCTTTCATTTTGATCTTTCATAGCCACTGATTGGAAATTGTGTACAACCTGAATTCACATGCAAGAAATAATAAGTGATATTTCTGCATCTGATGCAGAGAACACAAGAGGCTCAACAGAAGCAGGCAAAGGAAAAACAGAATCATCATTTTGAAGTGTGTGTGTGTGTGTGTGTGTGTGTGTGTGTGTGTGTGTGTGTTTATGTGTGTGTATGTGTGCCCAGCACATACCAGGCCTGGGGTTTCATCCCTAGGTAATGTCCCAATGTATATTTTAAGTGTTGTGGCTTCATTTCTGTTGCTGTTATTAAATTTTTTGACAAAATAAACTTAAGGGAGGAAGAGTGTGTTTTAGATCATGGTTCAAGGAATAGTCTCTGTGTGGGGCAGCAGAAACTTGACACAGTTGGTTACATTATATCTCAGTCAAAAAAGAGTAGTGAGTGCATGCATCTGCTCCATTTGAGCAAGCCCAGGATCCCCTACCTAAGGAGTGGTGCCACCCATGGTAGGCAGGTCTTTCTACCTTGGTTAATAAAATCAAGATGTTTCCCCACAGACATGCTCACAGTGTCATCTCCCAAGGTGATGCTAGATTCTGTCAAGGTGACAGTTCTAACCATTACAGGACCGTTAGTAGAAAGTGCATTGTAGGCACTTTTCTGCAGAGGAATTTTCTCATGAGGTACCCACAAAGATGGATTTGAATCAGACCCTCTATCTGGTGCTGACTTTACTGAGTAAGAAAATATATCTAACTGATATCTTAGGCTATTAATTATGCAGAGGGCTCATACTTCTGCCTCATGGGATGATATGAGACTTGGGTTTGATGGTGACAGGGACTGGTGCCTCATACCTCATTCTCCACCCTTAGCTTCCAACACCTAGCATGACTCCTTACTATGTCCACTTCACTCACACGATTCATTCATAACCTTTGCAGTCGTTTGTGTGCATGTAGAACTGGTGGGCTCTTGTCTTTACTGTTTCAAGACCTTTTGTATAACAAAACTTTGGAGCCAACATGGCTCAAGACTGTACCAGGGCAGAGGCAGAAACAAATAAATCAGCTAGCCTGACATCTACCTACCATTCTACTAGAGCATCTATCATGGATAAGGTAATACCCACTCAAAGGTAGCCTTTCTCTCTGCCCCATGTTCATTGGGCCACATGATGAAGCCTTCATAGTCCTTCTACAGTGTCCTGAACTGCATGTACTGAGCAGCCATCTACATAGGTACTTTTGGTGACAGCTTGTGGCCGTGAGCATTCTTCTGAGAATATATTTGTGTCTGGATCACTCACAGGAATGTACGTAGCCCTGGGCCTCGTTCCTGCCCAGCCTTGTTTACAGATCCTGCCAGTTATGGAATGTGACTTAAATTATTTTAATTTATTTGAGAACCAAATTTATGTTTTCAAAAGTGGGAACCATGGACCCTGCTGGGTCTCATGTGTTTCACAAACTGATAGGTCCTTTAGGACCTGTGATAGGTGACAGGTCATGTGGTCACTGACCATTCTAGCGATGTCATCCCTGTGGGAGGCTGGAGAAAGGGCCATGTGATCACAGCCCACAGCGCCAGAATAGGTCAGACTTAATAAATGAAACTCAGGCATCGCCAGCTAAGCATAACTGGAAATCAGCTGCACGCAGCCAACCACCCTACCCGTGAGCTCCGGCATTTCTCATCCTAATGACCTCATAAAATTGCAACGAGGAATAAAATGAGGTCCAACCAGTGCTTGAGCTTCACAAGTAAGATGGTTATACTCTACGGTTTCTGAGAACGATTCTGGTTTAACGATCTGAGGTCATTTGCACGAGGCCATAATTTTCACACAAACTGTGTGCATGAATCGAAAGGTGAGCAATTCGATCTGATGGTCTCGCCATCTTGGTGTATTCATTTCCTCTTTATTGTAAAGATTATGTGCTCACAGAGGCCAGAGGAGAGCATCAGATTCCCAGAAGCTGGAGTTTCAGGCTTTAAGTCCAAAGTGGGTGCTGGGAATGGAAGTCAGCCTTGTATGTGCCTCAAACTCTGTACATAATGGGAAGGACATTCTCCTTCTTCTCCTTCTCCTTCTCCTTCTCCTTCTCCTTCTCCTTCTCCTTCTCCTTCTCCTTCTCCTCCTCCTCCTCCTCCTCCTCCTCCTCCTCCTCCTCCTCCTCCTCCTCCTCCTCCTCCTCCTCCTCCTCCTCCTCCTCCTCCTTCTTCTTCTTCTTCTTCTTCTTCTTCTTTGTCTTAAAGTCACAACCCTGGGTTACTGCAACTCGTCCTGGAGACATGCTGCTGTACTTTGGAGACAGTAGACTTAAGTTTCATGAAACTTTGATGTGAAAATGATATGAATGAAGTTATCTTGGGGTTTCCTGTGGAAGCAACTCCAGCCCAAGCTGCACCATAGATGGGTGTGGCGGGTGTGGCGGGGGTGTGGCAGTCTGTTCTGAGCAGAGGCCCAGGAGTTCCCTCATCTGCCCAGCACTCAGGGACAACACTAAAATAAACTTGTGTTTCTGTCTCCACACACTAGGGACTCTCTGCATCAAGGCTGACATTCAGTTCTCTTTTCCTTAGAACTTGATGACATGATTCTGAACAGCTCTTTCACTGATACCTACACACACTTCCAAAATTAACATATCAGGAAGAGCCTTTTATCTCTTCTTTCTAGTTTTTTACAATTATTTATTGTGTGTGGGAGTATATATATTTATGTGCCAAGGCACATGGGTGGAGATCCCAGGACAGTTTTTGGTAGTCTGTTCTCTCTTTCTATCGTGTGAGTCCCAGGGATGAAATCCAGTTTCCAAAACTTGATGTCAAGTGCTCCTTACCAGCTGAGCCACCTAATCCCCAACACCTTTGACAGATCCTTTATTAATTATGGAGTTAGTCCTCTGGGTTCACGTGGAGTGTGCACACATTCATGTTGAGAAACAGTGTTGTGTAGCAATTTCTTGCTACAAATAAATGCATCCTCTCCTAGAAGCAGGATTACTGCACTCGGGAAGTAAACAAACCTCACAGAGTTTTTAAAAAGCCCATTAGCACACAGAGATTCTTAATCCAAGTTGTCACCTAATTAGCCCAGTTCTTAATTAGGTCTTTGCTCCCTTCCTCACTAGCCAGGCCTTCTCAGTCCACATTTCTCTCAAGACTTTTCTTCCAGGATTACAGCCTTATGTTCTTGACACTTGGAGCTTATCAAGTTTGGGGACAGAAGTGGCATCTTCCATTTATGGGGTATGTTGAGATGACCCCAGGCTCCCATTTTTTCTTTTCTGCGGTGACATGTAACCCAGATCTTCTTCTCCAGACAGAGTCCCTGCCAGAACCCCTGAATCCCTCATGGGGCTTCAGTCTCAGTAGTGATGGGATGTTTGATAATTCAGGACCTGCACTGGGTGCTAGAATTAGTAAGACTGTCAGGTGTGTGCAGCATCAGAAGATGCCAATGGGAAAAGCATTCCCAGGCAGCCCTTTGGTTAGCAGAGAACAAACTTTCAACTCTCACTCTTCAGTCAGATGGCAACCTCAGCTGTTAGAAGAGTTTCACTGAAGTACTAATGCTGTCTGCAATGTGGCTATCTCAGCGGGACAGGACTATCGTTGACATCAGATATCCACCCCCAGTCCCTGCCGAGTGCTTTACATATTGAGTAAACACAAATATCCCCGAGTCCCAAATTCTGCTGAGTGTAACCTAATTCTATGAAATGAACACCATAAGTATTGGCTCTAATGAGCTTCCTGTTGCAACAGCAGCTATGATGCCATCATTTCAGCTGCTCTGTGGGTGTCTCAAAGGATGGATACCACCCTGCCCTCTGCATAGGCTGCTGCTCTGAGAAGCTGAGTCCTGTGTATCCCAAGAGGCGTGTCTCATAGGGCCCCAGTTTGCTGCCAGGAGCTACCCCATGGTACACACTTTTTTTTTTTTTTTAAATCATACCCTCTGAGGTGTTTGACTGCCTCTCAAAACCTCTCAAGGGTCCTGTAGGCTTCAAAACCCACTTCCCTCGGGAGTTATATCAGCTGTGCTGTTTTAGGTAATTTATTTACCTTTAGTTTTTAAGGTTATTTCATTGCTCAATGGCCCTTTAAGGGAGAAAGGGTTTCTTTTGGCTCATCATCTGCCACGGCAGAGAAGTCATGGTGGCAGGACCATGAGGTTTCTGGTCACATCATATCTGCAGTTAGGCAGCAGGGAGTGGTGAAAGCTGCTGTTCAGTTCTCTCTCCTTAAACTCAGTCCAGTCCCCCAGCCCACGGGATGGTCCTGCTCACTGTCAGCACGGGTTGTCCTGCTTCAATGAACTGAACCTAGGCTCTCTCTCACAGACATTCCCAGGGTTTGCCTCCTAGATGACTCTAGTTCTTGGTGAGTAGATAGTATTATTAATCAGAAGGAGAGTCTATCAACAAGTGGTGATATGTGGGGCTGCCTAATCCTATGTGGTTCAGTGGGCATTGGGTATCAACTGCTGCTGTGTACAGGGTTTAGACAATTTTCCATCAAACTGATTCATGAATGTTTCTACTAGTGATCTTTCTTGACTTTATTGGGGTTTTTATGTTGTTATAAAACCCAAGGCATGGGCTATTACTATTGGGTATAAAATCTGGTCTTAGAGCCACAGGGAGAGACAGGTGTGGTTCCAGGAGACTTGGGATGTACAAGAGCTTACTACAACCCCCCCCCCAAAAAAAAACCAACAACAACAACAACAACAAAAAAAAAAAAAAACCAAAACATATTTGAGGTCTTGATACATCTGTATCCTGAGTCATGATTGATTCTGGTGGACCAGAATTCTACATGGTGTCTATTCTCCTAGTGTGTAGAGTCTGGGAAGTGAAAAATCACATCTTCTAAACTCTTGAAACTAGATTCTGAACATAATTTTCTTTCTGTTTAATTACAAACCATGTACGGATAGTTTATAAGGCAGAAGGGAAGGAATTGTTCTTCTGTGGTTGCTATTTCTACAGGGCAGTTTAGGGATACCCCATCATTTTGCAGCAGGTTTTGCAAAGGTCCTGGATCCAGGCCTATGGCATGTTGAGAGCTGGGCTCAGAGCAAGTAGCAGATTCTTCAGCTCTGACCCAGACTCTCAGCTAAAGTGCAGTGTTTTGGAAGCTCTCTGTGGAATACAACATCTGTGTGTTTCTGAACATTGCTTCTTCTACCTGATCAACTCTTCTTCTCTGAGATCTGCTACAAGCTGGGGTGGGGACCGGCAGGGAACTGTCCACATATGTTCATCTGTCCACACTGTCTGTCTTCAGAGGAAAAATTGAGACCATTGCAAGGGATCTGGAGAGGGCTTGTATGCCCCTCCTGGATGATGGAGAGTCAGTTGTATACAGTATGGAGCTGGGTTTCTTCCTTCCTTTCTTCTCTCTCTCTCTCTCTCTCTCTCTCTCTCTCTCTCTCTCTCTCTCTCTCTCTCTCCTTCTTTCTGTTAAAACTCACCTGGATACAGTTTGTTCTTTCATTTTTAAACATTGTTATTATTAATCGTCTAATAATTCTGTACATGTAGGAAGGCAATGGGAAGTCTTAATATATGTGAACAATATTAACATATCTGTCAGCTCACGTACTGATCATTTATTTTTATTGAGAACGTGTTAAGTCTATGTTTTTGAAGGCAGCTCTGACATATGTGACCTCTGGTAGCTATTGTCCTCAGGCCTTGGTGGTGGTTAAGTGAGCCTCATTCCTGTCTGAGAAGACATTTTCCTTTTCCACTTACCTCCACCTCACCTCCATCCCAGCACCTCTCTCTCATGTGGTTCTTGGCAGCACTCTTTAAAGCAGTGGTTCTCAACCCTCCAATTGCTGTGACTCTTTATACAGTTTCTCATGTTGTGGTGATGCCCCCATCCCCAACCATAGACATATTTTGCTGCTATTTCCTAACTATAGTTTTCTACTGTTATGAATTATAATGCAAACACCTGTTTTCCGATGGCTTCAGGTGACCCTGTCACTGGTGCCCTGAAGGTTCACAGCCCACAGGTTGAGAGCCATTGCTTTAATGAGACAAGCTCTGAGCCCTCCATGATAGCCACCAGCAGGGACAATGACTGAATCAGATATCTTCCTACTGGATAAGCCTGAGATTGAGTACAGTGTGGTCTAAGCACCTGATGTAGGTGTGTGGGACTCCTGCAGGTGGCGCTAGAGTCCAAGTCCCTGGATGGGAGAGCCCAAATGATATCATAAAGCAGAGCCAAACACTGAATAAGCCAGGATAAACATGACCTGCTCATAGCCTGAAACAGACCAAGGCCAGTTGTCGCAGTGCTGACATGGTTCTTTCTTCTTTAGGGCCAGTGCATGGGTGTGCATCATCTGTGATAATCCAATTAACTACAGTTAAGAGATATGAATGCCACATATGTTTATGTGTGCATGTACTCATGTGTGCATGCATACGTGTATTGTACATGCATGTAAGGTATGTTCACACAACTGTGAGTATGTATAATATATGTACATATATGTATAGGTATGCATGCAAGTATTTAGGTATATGTGCATTGTAATGCATGTGTTGGTATGCATGTGCATATATGTGACTATATACATGTTTATGTGTGTACATACATTTGTATGTATTTATGACTGTATATGCATATTCATGTGTGTTGTTTGTATACACATGCATGTTTATGGTGCCTATACATGCTTGTGTGTGTTGTATGCCATGTATGCTTGTGTGTATTGTATGCCATGTATGCTTGTGTGTTGCATACATGAGCTTGTCTCTGTGCATGTATGTGGCTGTTGGTATGTATATATTATCTATGTATGTGTGTGTGTGTGTGTGTGTGTGTGTGTGTGTATGTATGTGTTGTTTTGGTAACTGAAGTTTAGGCAGTGTTTTTCTTTGTGTATATATGTATATGTGTGTTCATATGAGTGTATAGTATCATGCATATGTGTACAATGAAAGTTTAAATATATGTATATATCTTCAGGTGTATGTTGCATATTATATGTAGGTCACATGTATTCTATTTCTGCAAGTATACCAAATACTAGCAATCAGCTTATAATGAAAAAATATTTATGTAGCTCATACAGTCCCTGATCAATTGGCCCTGTTGACTGTGGGTTTGTGGCAAAACATCATGGAGAGAGTGTGACGTCATGTGCTGAGGCATAGCTGCTCACCTCATGACCAGGGTATAAAATCATGGAAGAGGGAGAATAAGAATGGTGTCTCACCATTTCCTTCAAGGCCAAGGGCAGATCCCAATGCCTAAAGCCTTCCAGGCCCAGCTACGGTTTCCACTGGCTCACCTATGTACCAATCTGGGCAACAAGCCTGGAATACACTGACCTTTGGGGATACTTGAGGCCCAAATTATTGCAGTATGTATGCATGAGTTTATTGTGTGCTGTGTGCATGCTCTATGCACATGTGCATACATGTATGCATTGCATATGTGTGTTATGTGCATGAGTTGCATATGTGTATGCATGTGTGTTGTGTGTATTTGTACACATGCATGCTCATGTATGAGTAATACTGTGCATGCATACGTATGCAGTCATGTGTTGGAAATGTGTGTATGCATGTATGTATTTCATATGTATATGTGTGTGCAAGCATATATATGTTATGTATGAATATGTCTCTCTAGATCTTAATGTAAGCAAGATCAAAGCTTTCAGGCAGGCCTGCTGTAGACATAGTGACATGTGAACTCCCATGGGCTTTTTTAAGACATTACTGTTCTTAGCCCTAAGTTCTCATCTCCTGTTTGCTCTGGTCTGTGGTGCTTCCAGGCTTATAAGTTCTGTGCTCAGGGGCATTGGCTGAGATGACCAGTTGCTGCCAGTATATCTGGGACAAGGCCTGGCTGTGAAGATGCCAACGAAGAAAAGACATAACTTGTCTTTGTCGTGGTAGCTGGTGCCAACACGAGCGCTCTAGGGCTATCCCGAAAAATAAAAGGCCCAGGGCCATGCTTGATCCTGAATTGGGAGGCTGAGAGTTAGAAAAGGGCAGAAGCACAGTGGGCGAGACCTCCTCTACGATATAGCAGGAGGTCAAACATCACTGAGACAGGTAAGTAGATGGGCGCTAAGCTCATACTTTATCTTGAGTCTAGAATGTTCTTCGGTCTAGATGATGTGATGCCCACAAACTGGCTTCTTCAAATGGAGGAATCCAGTCAGCCTTCAGGAGCACAGCACATTGGCACCTCAGATAAAGAAGGACAGACTTCTTCATTCCTGCTGCACTGCCTGAACAGTTCAGAGTGGGTAGGTAACATGCATGTGCACTGAAGAATACACATAAGAATGTGTGCATTCATGAGTGTGCACATACACAACACACTTACTAGTACATGCAGACCCATTTCTTAAACAACAGTTTTCTCCCCCTATGGGCACTTTCACCTATTTCTGATGAGAAACAAGACATCCATCCATCCACAATACTCTTCCCCCAAAAGTCCATCCCAGATAGCAGAGCCCCTCCCTATCTGCTTTTTCCCTAGAGTTGGAAAGCACAGCCTTGAAATTTCCGTTTCCCTTTCTGTGAATGATAGAATGTCACAGATCATAGCATCCCCTTCTGGTCTTACGAACAGGCTCAGATGGGACCTTAGTCCAGTCTTTTCTGTAAACAGATCCTTTGAAGTCGACAGGTCCCACTTAAATGATAGAACTGTGTTTCTGTGTCCCTGTGGCTGGTGGGTTCATTTTTACTGGCACCATCCCAAGACTTCATCTGAAAGCTGGTAACTACACTGGTGATGTGAGGGTGGTCAAGTTGCTGTGCTGAACATGTTCCTGTTCCTGAAATCCCACCAGAATACAGACCTAGGAAGGTCACAGCTCTGATCTGAATACCTTGCTCCACACAGAGAGAAGTCAATGACTTCCTGGGAAAGGAGTGACAACTAGGGCGCCGTGTCACACCCTGTCACCTTTGAACCACTTCTCAATATCATCCAGATATATATCATGACAGTCCAGGAAAGAGGGAGGGCAGAGGGTGAGCTGCCTGCTCTTTCACTGTTTCTTGTAGGACAACCAGAGATAGTGCATGGAATGTGCAGGGGTCATGGGATAACCTCAGGCAGTACGTGTGGTGTGCACAGGTCATGGGGCAGCCAAAGGTAGTGCACAGAGTGCATGTGGATCATGGAAAGCAGCACACAGAGTGTGCACGGGTCAATGAGTGGAATAAAATGGCAGAGTTAGGGGCTAGGGAGATGTGAGGTGGTTAAAGCACCTGTGGTTTGAAGTCCTCATGAGCATGAGGACTGGAGGGTAGAAATCCACCTAAATTCTGGGTGAGTATCTCAGCCTGCTTACCTGTCTGTAATCCCAGCCTCAGAAGGAGGAGATGGGATCCCCAGAGCAAGCCAGTTGGTGAGGCTGGTCATCAGCAAGCTTTGTTTTGACCGAGAAATCTACCCCAGTGAATAAGGATGATGGGTGACCAAGGACTTTTTTCTGATATCAACCTCTGACTTCCACATGCATGTACACCCACTCACGTGCAAAAACACACATGCACACACATCATATGCATGCACATACCCATGTATGTAAGCATGTACATACTCATGCATGCACACATGGGCACACGTACTCACACATGAAGGCACTCATATACATAAGCACATGCACACACTCAACACACATGGCCACACACACATGCACTCGCACACTAAGTTAGCTTTGTGCAGTGCATCCACTGTTCTGGTGAGAGAGAAACTCATATGTGAGATACAAAATGCAAACTGTGTAGGACCAATAAGTAATTTCTCACGCACCTTAATCCTTCTTGTATTTTCACATAAAACTGGCACTGTACAAAGGGCAAGGTTTATGCTAATCATCTTAAGCAGGGGTTCTCAACCTTCCTAATGCAACTCTTTAACACAGTTCCCAGTGCTGTGGTGCTCCCACTTGATAACTGTGATTCTACTACAGTTGTGAACAGTAATGTACATATCTGATACTACGGGCAGTCTTAGGTGACCCCTGTGAAAGGGGTCACGACTCACAGGTTGAGAACCACAGATTTAAAACTTGTCCTCGATGAGACATCGAGTAACTGGGAAACATCACAGCAAGCCAAGAAGCAAGGCTGAACTGTGCTATGAACATTAGGCTGAAGTAAGAAGCTGTGAAGGAAGAGGAGGCTTTATATTTAGTACCAGTGTGTGCACATCCATCCTGCTTTGGGTACAGGTATCCAAGAGAGGAAGCCCTGGTTCAGGTATCCACCAGATTCAGAGGCTGTTCTCTCAAAATTGACTTTGGCCTTCAAGGGTAATGAGGAGTTTTGAAGTTTACTTACTGGACAGCGGCAGGTGCTGGTGGAGCTGTCAGGGGCACTGTAGGGTTTGGGAACATCAGGTAGGCTGGTATGAGGTCAGAGAGATGGGGTCACCTACTTCTTGCCACGGAAAGGGCTCTCTCTTCATAGCTTCTCTCCCCAGAGTTGTAGCATGGCCTCAGAGTCACTAGGATTCTGGAATGACCCAGGCATAGTCTGACTGAGCTGTAACTGTAGGATGATAGGCTGATATACTAAGGATGTTTAGGAACACAGTGTCCCTGTGGACATGCTGAACAGGACCTGTACCATGTGGTCCCCCAGGGAGCCCAGGGAGGGAATCAGGGAGGGCACAGGGCAGGAAAGTTCTGTACTGTTTGAGGAGATACACTTGCCCACGTCCACACTGTAGGTCCATGTGCTGGTAAATGTGCTTCCACACATACTGACAGACATGCATAGGACAGAAATTACAGACACATACACAGACACATAGCCACAAGCAAGGCACGTAAACATATAGAGACATAAACACAGGTATGCATAGAAATGTGTACGCATTTGTACACAGACATATATGAGTATATATACATATAAAACATGTAAACACAGGCATATATGCATATACAGATATATAAGCATAAGCACACAGATACATGTACAGACACACCATACTGAAGCAAATAGGCATAACAAACACATGGATGTGTTTGCAAATACATAGATATACAGACACATAATTGTATGGCATATACATATAGACATGCATGCATATAGACACAGACAGACAAACACACAAAGGAGTATAGGCATACTAACATGTATACATACACAAATACATACAAGAATGAGCACAGACATCCAGCCACGTGTATACAAATACAGACACGTGTATATAAAGATATGTGCTGACAGACGTCCAGGTATGTAGATACACACTCAAAAGATACCCAGGAATGGAAAATGTCCCTACATCCTTTAAATACAATTCGTTTTGATGAAACAGATGTAGGACACTGTTGACAAACGTGCCAGACAAACTTTGCTCTCTGGTATGTCTTCTCTGTAGCCTTGAAAGAGGCTAGGATAAACCCTCTCAGCCAGAGCCATCTAAGAGGGGGGTCGTGGGGCAGTGTGGCTGGGGACAGTGAATCTGAGGGTCAGTGTGCCCGGGAACTTAGAATAAACTTATAAAGAGAAAAAAGTTTGTTTGGGCTCAATGCTAGAGATTCCTACGTTCATGGGCACCATGGCAACAGAAGAAAACACAGAGAGAAGCGTCCATTTCCCATCGTACCAGGGAGCCAGAGGAAAAAGAGGAAGAGACCGGGTTCTCAAAATCCTCTCCGGGTGTGTACTCAGGTGACCAGAAGGTTTCTTAAAGGTTTCGTGATATGAATGCCAAGCTCCCTAAACTGCTAGGCCTCCGGGGAATGTTCCAGACCCACCCTGTGGTGAGAGTCTTGGCCCTGGGCTTTGGGCATGGAGAAGCAGCAGCTGGTAAGTGCTGTTATTTTCATAGCTGACATGCTCCGAGGAGGTAATAGAGACAGGTACCCAAACCATCACCATGGTGATTACCTTGGGCAGCGGCAGAAACAGCTGCCCGCATTCTGAGAGGCTAGACCGTGTGTTCAAGGCCACCCGGTAAAGAAGCACAGCCAATATCCTCAAGCTGGAGTGTTCTTGACTCCTGAGGCCGAGCCTATCTTCATATAGGGTTTGAGAAGGCCCTTGAGATACAATAGAGATGTGGAGATTGGAACGGCATCTCAGCGGTTTCATCTCAGGCCTGGAGGCTCTATAGGGCCACGTGACTGAGGCTTGTGGGCACCAGATGCCCTGAGGCCTTTAGTTATGGAAAGTCCCCAGGTGTGGTTATTCTGTCCCTTTATTGGTGACGTCTAAAGAGATGGTTCAGAAACATGCAAGTATCAGTGACCCTGCTGCAAATCCACTCAGTCTGAAAAAATAAAAAAAAAAAAAAAAAAGAAAGAAAAAATGTCACATAGAAGATGCAGGTCTGTGAGCTAGCGTCCCCCACGATGCCTTGTCTTCCCTGAACAGCTGCTTCCCCGTGGAGCTCCGGGGTCTCTGGCAATGACTACAGCATGCACAGACTGAAGGCTGGTGTTTGGAATATCAGTTGCCCAGTGAGGCTTTAGCTACGAAATAATCAATTTTTGTTTCACTGGATTTAATTGTCCAGTTGTTCTGCAGAGTGTAAGACTTACAGGGAGCCCCAGGGATCTAGAAGGACATGAGTTAATCTCCTCTACAGCAAATAGTGGTGACCAGGGTTCTCCAGAGAAACATAGTAGATGCATTTTTATTGTAGAGACTGGCTCATGTGCTTGCGGAGGCTGAGATGTCCCACAATGTCCTACTTGTAAGTTGGAGACCCCAGACAACCGGCAGTGTCATTTGGGCCTACTCCAAAGATCTGAGAGCAGAGCAGGCCAATGGTGTGTATCCAGGTGTAACTAAAGAGACCCTCCGGACAAACAGAACCCTTATTGCCTGAGGCAAGAAGGTGGGTGTCCCTGGTCGAGCTCAAAGAGCAAATTCACCCTCCTGTATCTTTATACGCTGCTTAGCCCCTCACCAGCTTGGATGGTACCCACCCATAATGGACCTTACCAGCTCAGCCTACCAAGGACTATGCCAGTCTCTCTCTGACATTTCCTCAAGGAACCACACAGACATACTGAAGGCTTTACCAGTCATCTGGGTAACCTGTAGCCTGGTGAAGATGACGCACAAAAGCGGCCATCTTGGGCCTACCCAGTGTACATACCATTAAATGATACTTAGCTACCAGTCGGGTGATCTCAAAGTCTTAATGACACTTAATATGATACAAGTAGGAGGCACATAACTTCAGATTCACTAATTTGTCACCAGAAGAGAGAGACCTTTGAGTGACACAGTCTGTCTTTATGCTGTAAAACTAACCTTCCCCAAACCCCTTCTCTGCCACTGTAACCAAACACCCTGACCACACTCGTTAGTTTTATGTCAACTTGACGCAAGCTCCAGCCATTTGGGAAAAGGGACTCTCGATTGAGAGGATGTCGCTGTAAGACTGGCCTATCGTCAGATCTGTCAAATTCTTGATGAATGACTCATGTAGGAGGCTCCATCCACCATAGGCAGTGCCACCTCTGAGCAGGTGGAGCTGGGTTGGATAGTAAATAAGGCTGAGCAAGCTATGAGGGAAGAGCCAGTGAGCAGCGGTCCTCCTCGGCCTCTGCTTCAGCTCCTGCCTTGAGTTCCGGCCCCGACTTCCCTCAGGGATGAACTGTGCTATGAACATTAGGCTGAAGTAAAGCCTCTCTTCCACATGATGCGTTGATCATGGTGTTTTATTACAGTAATGGATTGAGGAGAGGGTGGTCATTCTAGTTCTCAATTCGAGGTTACAGGGAACTAGTCACTAGAACTGGAAATTACTAGTCATGCCACATCCTGTGAGGTCAAGAGAGAGTGAATCCACGCGTGGCTACCACTCAGATTCCCTTCGCCATCTTATACACAACCCAAACCCATTTTCAGACTGGATTTTCTACATGGATTAAAGCAACCAAGATAATCCCCTATAGACATCCCCACGGGCCGATCTATCTAGAAAATTCCTCATTCAGACTTCCTTCCCTGGAGATTCTAACGTAGAAGCTTGACAATCTTAACTGTCACACTTACCAGCACTCAGATCCTTACATAAAGTCTGCATGTTGTGTGTTGTCTGAGAAGACAGTAAGGGAAGGAAACAGAATGCGATTTTGTGTTGACACACAAGCATATCTCTCCAGAGCCACTGCTCTGCTTCCTGGACCTGTCTCATGGTTACAGCTGCCTCGTCACCTCTTCTGCCGTCCCCTGTCAGACTCCAAGCCTCTCTGGCTCATCATTGCCTGGTGGTCCACAACACCATTCCTAAAGGATCTAGACCCCAGAGTCCGACTTAGGCTTCTGTCCTTTGTGCAGATTAGACACATTAGTGGTTAGCTCCAAGCCACCGAAAATGCGTCAGTACTGCTCTGGGGAAGGAAAGACAAGCACTTGCCCTTGGAGCCATTTAACCAAGGGGGATTCCAGATTCAAACTCTCCACTTTATACTCCCCAGGTCTTGTGCCCTTTGTCTGTTGCATGAGTCTAAGCCTGTGCCTGAATAAAGGCTGTCCTTAGGATCTCCCCCTGTATCTGTTGTATGGTTGGTGTCTGTGTGGGAGTGATGTGACTGTTCCTACCTACCACAGGCCTTCCCTCTGTCTTTATTGACTGGCATGGAGACCATCCTGTGGGGGAAGGAATGGGATTCTTTTCAGAAATCTTTAACAGAGTTTTACAAGGGATGAAATCACTGGCTCCAACTGGTCCTAACTGTCCCAGACAAGAAACATCACTGTTTATCAACCAACATCCATAAATAAATGGATGCTTGCCATCTTATGGTAGGTTTTAGGAAGCTTTCAACTTCTGTATTTGCTGCCTGCAGCAAATGATACACATGTGTCATTGCAGGTCGGGGGCACAGAAGAGCACATAACTTAAGGTTGCAGCCATGCATCAGTTTAGGTTTAAAAGCTGATTGCATGGGAAATCGGAGGCAAGTAGGGTGGGTTATTACAGCGTTCTCTTAGAGGCAGACTAAACAAACAGTTTGAGTCCACAGTAGGATAGCAGCCTTACATCTTAAGTGACCTCAAGATGCATTATTAACTCTGGCTGTGAGGTCCAGCGAAAGTTCCTGTCTCGTAGAATATGTCATTATAGCGCATTGTCACGATCCTTGACTTCGTGTGCAAGGTGTAGTAATGTTGAGATGCGCTAGGGTTCTCCCGTGCCCCCGGCAGACTCCTTGCCACCTCTTTTGTGATAGCCTACTTTGTTTTCTCTCAGGACATTAAACAAGTCACCCTAGCAGTCACCACAACCTACCTTTTTAGTCTGTTAACTCAGAATTACGAAGGAGCCCAAAGGGCCAGATAATGTCTTCACTTCCATACAGCCATGTTCTTGCCCTGTGCTGGCACCATCTCGCTCCCTCTGGTACCAAGCAGAGTGTTCAGCCAGAAGAATGGGAAAAAGAGAAAAATGCTGCCAACGTGCCACTAAGGGCATCGCTCCATGTCCACTCTTTGATTTCCCATCGGAGAGTCCCAGGGCTGTGGTTTTAATCTCCGATGTCTCACACAGACATTGGACCCAGCTAGTGGCTCTGTTCGGAGAAGTCATGGAGCCTTTAAGAGGCGAGGTCTAGGTGGTAGAAACAGTCTGTGAGGGTGGGCCTGTGGGGGTGGGCCTGTGGGGGTGGGCCTGTGAGGGTGGGCCTGTGGGGGTGGCCTTTGAAGCCAGGTCACATGCCTTCTTTGCCTTCTGGTTCACCATGGTGTGAACAGGCTCCTCCCTCCATTACTCCTGTCAGCAGCTGAAGCCCTCTGCCCTGCCTTTCCCTTCCACGGGCCCCTCATGAGCCACAGCCCCAAAATTGGGAGCCCAAAGTAATCTTTTCTCCTTAAGATGCCATGTCAGATATTATGACCACAAGGGTATAAGCATGGCTAACATTCCTAGCCGTGAGAGGGACAGCTCCAGACAGACGATGCTCATTCAGGACGTTTAAGTCCCAAGGAGGATCAAAGCACTGAATAGTAAGTTTGGCTTCCTGGTGAGGTGCTCAGGCTAGCCCTTTTCTCCCCTCCCGCCACCATCGTTAGGCCTTGGTCCCAGTCAGCAAAAGGAGAGCCCTGCAGACAAACACGCTTCCACACCACCCAAGCACCGCCTATCTCCCGGGCATTTCTCAGATATTTTCTTGGCTGTGTCAGGAGGATTGCTCATCTTTGGTTTTGACTCATGTCTCAAAATCCAGGAGAGACGTTAGTTGTCCCTGTCTTGTGGTTTCTCTCAACACAGCATGCCTGAGCATGAGAAGGTGCTAGGACCAGGAGAAGGACCAGGGTGGAGGCGGGGCAGAGCCTGGAGCTAAGGTCTCAAGCCACGCTCATCTGAAAGCTTCATGGATATGCCTGGTGCCATTTCCTTGACTCAAAAGTGCAGGCGGGGTTTGTATAGTACGGTTGTCTCTCTGGCTCCTGCATGCTGGAAGCTCGAATCTTCTGGTCTGGAATGACTCACGAGTCAGTCAGCGACGCATAAGCTCACAGCTTTGTTTTCAAAGCACTCTCCCTTGGTCAAAACCCCAGCTTTCTCTGGGTGCCATTAGCAGACCTGAGCATTCCTGCTGTCTGGGAGAACGCTGGCTTCGTGGGAAACGAACCAAGGTTCCACTAATTAAGAGGCTCTGGAGCAGAGACCAATAGGATGGGATATGGGGGTCCTTCTAGTTTAGTCTGCACCCCACCATTGCAGATCAGAGGCCCCAAGATGACTATTTTGATGTCAAACTAGCAGAAATGATTTTGTGCAAATTGGACTGCCCCCACCCCCTTTTGAGACAGGGTCTCAAGTTGCCCAGTCAGGCTTTGCATATGTTATGTGGCAGAACAAGCGTATACACCCTGCTTTTATTCAGGACTTGGACTAAAACAAACCTAGGGCTTTGAACACACTAGGCAAGCATCTACTGACTGAGCCACCCACCACCTCAGCTCCAAGTAGATTTGAGAAAGAATAAATAAAGAGATCCGTTTAAAATCCTACTCAGCAGTACTTTGATGTCCAAGATTAGAAATTGCTTTCTTGTATATTATTTCTGCACCTGCTGGAATGTGATTCCCGCCGTGTACACTTGGCAGAGCTGACTCTTGTTAAAACAGGTACTTTGTTACGGAGGAAGTGGCTCCATTTTCTGCCTGTCTGCCCCGTGGTGCTCCTGTCCAAGGATCTGGTGCCACCTACTGGACATCTGCAGAGTAGCACCGACAGAAGAATTCCCGAAAACTTGCGCTGACTTTCTTAGTTGGTGTTCTTACAAGTGTGTGTTCCTGTGCAGCACGGAGAGGTGACCACCGGCCAGGCATGCCCGTCTTTATGTTAGGATCTTGGTGCCATGATCGAGCCATCCTTCCTCCTCTTCTTCCTCCCATATCCTCCGACTTGGTTTTGCTTGCTTTTTAACATGGTTCAGGCTAAAATAAATGATCCAGAAGAGGAAGTAGCCGCCTTCTGGACATTGCTTCATGATCGTCTGTGTTCTGCTTCAGGATTTCCTTATCTGTGTGACCCATCCCCCAGGTATACATGTACAGGAGGGCTGGCCAGAAGTCTGTGTTGGTGTTACAGGGACAGCATGTTCCGGGGCTGAGATACATACAATAAGCCCTGGAAACCCTGGTACAAGGCAAGGAGTTCAGGGTTGGGTATTGGGCTTGAATTTCAGCTTCTGGGTGGTGCCTTCTGAGGGGCTTGCAGTACAGACATGCCAAGAAAAGACCCTGAGCTGGTGGCCAATGAATTTCTCTCCCATGTGGGCTCAGAGCTGGTCCTGGGTATCCCGGTGACTGGCTGAGGCCAGACAGACATACTATGGCAGGATATGAGGACACTCGAGTCAGTCTTGAGGGCAGTGGCACAACTGTGACTGACTGAACAGTTGAAGGGAAGTTTACAGTGGCTTTCTACAAGCCTAGGGGTGGGGGGCTCTGAGAACGGGAACCCAGCCGGTCGCACTTCTTGTTGGCATGTGTCAGAGTGACTGGGGCTTTGTGACACATCACCTCAGCTCTCAGCTCCCCCTCCTCAGAAGAATGCCCTTTTAGAGTTAGAACAAGTCTCCGCCGGAACAGGACACAGCCGGCCAAGCCTAGCTTCACAAAATGGCTCAGGTCTTCTCGTGCTGTTTCTGTCTCTGTCTGTACATCTGCATGTACATCACCACCACTGTTTCCTGTGTTCTGTCTTCCCCCTTCCTTGCCCTGCCATCTCTCCCACTCATACACGTGTGTGTGTTGTGAATGTGTCTGTGTGTGTCTGTATGTGTGTTTATATGTGTCTCTGTGTGTGTTTATATGTGTCTGTGTGTGTGTGTCTGTGTGTGTGTCTGTATGTGTTTATATGTGTCTGTGTGTGTATCTGTGTCTGTGTGTATCTGTATGTGTGTCTCTATGTATCTGTGTGTCTGTATGTGTGTCTGTGTGTGTCTGTATGTGTGTCTGTGTGCCTGTATGTATGTCTGTGTGTCTGTATGTGTGTCTGTGTGTATCTGTATGTGTGTCTGTATGTGTGTCTGTGTGTCTGTATGTGTGTCTGTATGTGTCTCTATGTGTCTGTACGTGTGTCTCTGTGTGTCTGTATGTGTGTCTGTATCTGTGTCTGTGTGTATCTGTATGTGTGTCTATGTGTGTGTCTCTATGTATCTGTGTGTCTGTATGTGTGTCTGTGTGTGTCTGTATGTGTGTCTGTGTGCCTGTATGTATGTCTGTGTAACTGTATGTGTGTCTGTGTGTCTGTATGTGTGTCTGTGTGTGTCTGTATGTGTATCTGTGTGTCTGTATGTGTGTCTGTATGTGTGTCTGTGTGTCTGTATGTGTGTCTCTGTGTGTGTGTCTGTACGTGTGTCTGTGTGTCTGTATGTGTGTCTGTGTGTGTGTCTGTGTGTCTGTATGTGTGTCTATGTGTGTGCGTGTTTCTAGTGATCCCCTAGTTCCTCTGTGGAAGGCTGACAACAATGATGATGTTCATCTTTTCTCTCCAAAGTGTTCCCCCCCACACATACCCCTGGGTGCAGAGATGGCTCTGTTCCAGGGTCTTTTGAGAGACCAGGCAGTTATGAGATAGGACTTCCTACCCCTGTGCTTATTCCTATGCGACCAGAAAGAATCCTGGTACATCACAAATCTTGCTGAATAAAGCCACATAGGTTGCTCTGATAGCAGCCAGCCCAGGGCTGCCACACAGGCTGCTTTGGGAGCTGCCCGCACAGGGTGGACTCCACCAAGGGTTGTTTTTGTGGGGACCAAGGTCAGCAGTGACATGCATAATTTCTCTTCCTTCTCACCTGGTGACACTTGCTCTCTGTCTTGGTCTAGAAAGCCCATGAAGCTGTTTAAGGTGAGGACCTTGACATCTAGAGGGACCCCTCCCCACATGGATAATGCCAGGACATCAGCCTACCTGTGCCATATCTCTAACCAAAGTAGCCAGTGGCCACCAAAGAGAATGCATATGTTGTTTGGATGCAGATGCTAAGAGCTAAAAGCAGCTCTTTTGGAGGCTAATGATGCACAGGTCCTGGGAATGGGGGGGTCAGCACTCAGTGGGCTGTGCTGATGGGTTGTCAGGGTCTGGGCTGGGAAGCCCTATCAGGCTGTGCTTGGCCTCCCATCCTCAGTACACCTATTAAACAGACACACCCTCCTTGTCCTCCTTCAATCTCTCTCTCTCCCTCCTCCCTTGGTCTCTTTCTCCTCCCTAACTCTTTCCCTCCTCCCTCAGTCCCTCTCTCTTCCCTCATCCTTGCCCACCTCCCTCAGTCTCCCCTCCCCTTTCCTTCCTCCTTCCTTCCCTCTCTCTTTCTTTCAGACTCTCCTTCTTCCCATCTTCCTTCACCCCCTCCCTTTCTACTTTTATCCCCTCTTTGTTTCCCTTCCTCCTCTCCCTCCTCCTCTTCTCCTCCCCTGCCACGCCCCTTTCTTCATCCTGTCTCCCTTTCCATCTCCACAGTGAGTTCTAACCTAATGCCTCCTTGTTCCCTGGCACACTGTCCCCTGGCCAGACCGCCACTTCAGTGCGACCCTCTGTTTCTGGTGTCTGCATGGGCTCCTTCCAAGATCCCGAGAAAGGATGTACCAAGGCAGTCATGTTTTGTTAAAAAGAACTTTCCCAAATTAACACATTTTTTGCCCGCCATCTGTCAGGACAGCTGTCTCTTTGTCCTTTGAGTCCCAGCCACAGGCACTCTCAAAGTTTGAGAGGGAAGAAAGGGAGCTGGAAAACAAGAAGTCTGAACTCTGTCAGGTACTCACTCAAGGGATGGACCCTCCTTCTGTGCGGAGGCTAAGCCTTTGCCAGCTACCTAGGGCAGCGTGGCTCACCCCACACTTCACTGTCCACTCACTTTCGAGACACGAAGGCTGCATAGGATGCACACACGGCTCATTGTATAGAGTCCTAAATGCGTGGGGGACACGGAAGACAATCTTGGTTTGACAAGATGGAGACAGCGTTACTTCAAGGTCTTACCATGGGGCATGGCTCAGCGGAAGTTCTTGTCATTGAAAAGGGATTGGGGAAAGGCATCTTACAGAGGAGGGCTCCTGGGGAGTACTTCTCATGAAGGAGGCTTCAAGGAGGACTCATGCAATGATCTTCTCACTGAAGGGGGCTCCCAGAGAGATGCTATAGAGAAAGGCCCAGTTCTTAAAATCAGGGACAATTCACCTGCATATGCAACTAGGTGTATTCCACGGCTTGGGTTTTCTCTTTTGAATGAAGCTATGTAGAAGAAATTTAACAGCTGGTGGCTGCCCCTTGCGCAGCAGCTGTACACAGAATGGCCCACCCTGTGGTTGGCAGCCATGGGACTAGGTTATAGCCCTGGTCACTGGCAATGCTGGCGGTTCCGTAACCTGAGCCAGAGTCCCCAACATTTTCTTTCTTAAGGAGATCTCCCAAGCCACACGAGTATCAAGTTCTACATCTTCCCCGACCCCCGAGAATAGCCTGGGAGACCCTTGCCTTCTCTGGTGAGAGAGGTACATGTCCAAGGATGACAGCATCTCCTACACATAGCTCAACACTGAAGACACAGACTCCAGGGATGCTGGCATGGGATAGTTTCAAGCTGAAAATATCTCCGGTGTCGTTCATCACTTAGCACTGGTAGAGCTAGCAGGGGCGGACATGGCGGTACTGAGTGCTCTAGGCTGGAGTTTTCTGGCTTCTTTTCTCCAAAAGGGTCTGGATTCTCTAGAACAGCGGTGCCTCTGTAAGGTTACCCCAGGCTGATGTGTGCTCCTGAAGCCCGGCTCAGACTCTCCCCAATGCCCAAAACTCCAGCTCACACACTTCAGGCAAAGGAGTCACAGGTATGTCCAAGGCTTCAGCTCTGTTCCCAAATCACTGTGGTTGGACACAGCTTTGTCCTCACCAGACTCTAGGTCACCTACAGACTCTTCCATGAAACCCAAATCATAAAAGGGCCAAGTTTTAAAAGGCAGAATCGGAAAAGTTGTCAGCACCAATCCCAGCTTGGAGTAGTCGGACATCGTAGGTCAATCAATGTCCCCGAGGTCATCTGATAATCCAGCATCCCCACACAGGAAACCTGTACCTTTGGTCACTCCAGAGGACCAGGGCTCTGTCAGGTCTGACCCTCTCCTCCCTAAAACAGAGCTCACCTGGCTCTAGGTGGCTTCCAAACCTTAGTAAATTACTGACTGCCACATGGTTTGCTGGAATGGACAGTCTCACCTTATGGCATTCCATTTGAGGACTGCCCTAAGCCACACTACAGACCCATTATATCCAATCTCACTCTGGTTGCTTCTGAAGGTCAGTCAGGTTTGAGAGTCTGACACCTGGATCATTTCTCTCTCTCTCTCTCTCTCTCTCTCTCTCTCTCTCTCTCTCTCTCTCTCTCTCTGTGTGTGTGTGTGTGTGTGTGTGTGAATATGTATTTGTGTGAGTGTGTAAATTTGTGTTTGTGTGAGTGTATATGTTTGTGTATGTGTGTTTGTGTCTCTGTGAATGTGTGTTTGTGTGTGTGTGTGTGTCCTCTGGTTTCATTTATAGTTAGTTAATAATAATGACTCTCTCAAAAGATAGTTGTGGGTAGCAAAGGACCTGAGTTTGATTCCCAGAACCCACATCTGGCAACTTAAATTTGTATGTGCACATGCACATACAAATAATAAAATATGAGGAAAAAAAGCATGTCTGAAACTCACCAGAGACCTGAAGGAGAGAAAACAGAGGAATAATCTCTCCCCTGTCTACCATGATGGGGGCTCAGATTTTGGCTGTATTGGAACAGACAGCCACTGTTGTCCCTAACAGGCTAGCTCCCTGAGTCAGGCCACTGTTGGGTGGAAGCCAGTGTTTCTGACAGTCATAAAGCTGACTCCAAGGTGGGCAATGGCCAGGTGAAGGCACTGGCTATAGAAAGACTCTAGTCACATGTGAGTCCAGATTCTACCTAGGGCATACCTATGAGTTGAGGTAACCACCCCCATCTCCCAAGGCTGAGCCAGGGACTCTCCTGGGCTTCCTGGGCAGGGTACTCCCACTTTGGATAGGAGTAACTGGTCTGCAACTGCTTAAACAAAATTGGCCTGGCTCTATGGCATTACAGTCAGGGTCTCTTGTGAGATCATGCCCTCTCATGGTATCATGCTTTCTGGGGTTACATGAGTACATACAGCAGAGTCAGTGGTAGGTGGTGTGAGACAGGAGTGCCATATATGCACATGGTCACCACACATACATATACACAGAGAGACACAAACACACATATTACATGGATAACATAGATACACATTTCTTTCTTACATCACATATACACACTCACACACACCACAGACACCACATATAGAGCCCCTTCCACAACCATATACATACAAAGACAAGCACACAAAAAACAGATACACCCAAATCACACCACAAAAGAACAAAGGCCTAGCACCCCACTCTAGACTGTCTCCACATCCCAATTGGGGTGCAACGGCTGTGCAGGTGCATTGGGCCACATGCAGTCCCGCCTGCACAGGCCTTATATAGGAGGCTGGCTACTGCTTGGTGCTGTCGCATGACCCTTTTTTTCTGGGGAGTCATGAACAAGCCACAGATAGGGAATTTATATGAAACACCAAAGTAACCTTACCACAAAAATTAAACTTGGTCAACCAATAAATTTATTGGCATCTCTAGTAGGAGTATGGGTGAGGGCTTAATTGTGTGGGCAGAGATGACATAAAGGCAACACCAAAAAAAAAAAAAAAAAAAAAAAGTCCAC
Organism: Micromys minutus; assembly: GCF_963924665.1. Taxonomy (NCBI): domain Eukaryota; kingdom Metazoa; phylum Chordata; class Mammalia; order Rodentia; family Muridae; genus Micromys; species Micromys minutus. Next base: position 101,907,361 of record NC_137969.1, read on the forward strand.
CCTACCATGGGTGATGGCTCATGGAAGCTAGGGCCTCGGAGCTCACTGCACAATTCCCAGGCAGCTCAATAGGTTGGAAGAGTGTCTGTTCTAGGTAGCTTGGGTTGTCAGATCTCTTGGCAGTCCTTACTGCTTATATAAGCTTGGGGAGGGAGGGGCTTAGTGCATTTGTTCAGTTTTAGGGATTTCCTGAAGCTTTTGAGTTGTTTGCTTCCTGAATCTTAAGGAGGTTTCCCCACCAGACGAAATGTTTTATCAGGGAGAGAACTGATGAAAATGGGGTAATTAAGAATAAAATGCTGGGAAGAAATTGAGAAAAACGAGTTTCCTGAGAAAACACTGATGTGTGGTATCTTATTAACTTCAAGGGAAATTCATTCTGGAATGAACATTTGTCTAAATGTTTTTTTTTACTCACAGAAAAAAGTATCAACCAAGGTGTTTGCACCATATTCCTAGGATTCTATCTCTCCACCCCCTGAAGACCTGCCCTCCTTCCTGTCAGGAGGCTTGCTTAGCTTCTGGTCTCCGCTCTATGGGGTTTCCCCTGCTGCACTCACAGGGCAGAGGTCTCTAAGAGTGTCTTTCTAGGCAAGTATTCTCTGCTCTGTTTTTCACAGCTGAATAATAAAGAAAACAAGAAGGGGGTGTCCATTGCAGGGGACAGTGTGCAGAACAGAACACAATCGGTCTGGAACTTTTACAACTGGGAGGAACCAGGCTGTCTGAGATGCTCCGAGAACCTCTGTGTTCATTCTAGAGCCACACCTCATGCAGTTTGGTGCAGTGATGCCGCTGGCCCACCCTGCCGGGAAAAGCTACTTCCGGTCTGGCAGTGAGCTTTCTTGAGCAGTGAGTGGGCCTTCTGCTTCCTCACCCGCTCCTCACCCTCTGGAGTAGAGGCCTTTCTCTCTTGCATAAAAGATAGAGGGACATGGGGAACTTGAGAACCCGTTCCCAGGCGGTAGAGTCTTTATGGCCTGCAATCCCATGGTTTCGTCAGACCTGGTGATTTATAGAAATTGGTGCTGTCATCTGATAGGAGCTGTGGGGAAGAAAGTGTCCTAGACACTGGCTCTTTATTTTCCATGAGTGAGGGAGAGTTGTTTATGAGTAGTCTGCATTTTGAACTCTTTGTTCCGTGGCTCGATGACAGCCACAGTGCACTGAGTCACCCACAGACCTCGGAGACTGAGCCCCAGGGCCTGTGACTAATGGCTTCAGTGCAAAAGATGCTTAGCTTTAAAAAAAATAAGAGAGGAAGGAAAAGGGGAGAAAGGAAAGAGCTCGGTGGGCTTCCAGCCCTGGTGATGGCTGGCAAGGATGAACCTAGATGGCAGCAAGAGGTAGGATTCGAGCTTAGTCACTGAGGCATGCCCAGGACCATTTCCTGGGTTTGGTAGTGGCAACTTTGGAAGTGTTTCTCTTCCTGTGGGTTCACTTTGCAAAGCTGTCAAGTGTTAAGTGGCTGTAAATACAGCTTTCTGTGATGAATTGTCAAACTGAGTACTCGAGCGCCCCCTGCTGTAGACAAATGATATCAAGGTCTTTTCTTTAAAGGAATTCTTGGTTCTATTGCCCTGGGGTGTGAGAGAGGGGGGCGGGAAGGAAAGGGAGAAGGAGAGTTGCAGAGAGAGAGAGAGAGAGAGAGAGAGAGAGAGAGAGAGAGAGAGAGAGAGAGAGAGAGAGAGAGAGAGAGAGAGAGAGAGAGAGAGAGAGAGAGAGAGAGAGGGAGGGAGGGAGGGAGAGGGAGCAGGGGAGGGAGGGAGAGAGAGGGAGAGAGAGAGAGAGAGAGAGAGAGAGAGAGAGAGAGAGAGAGAGAGAGAGAGAGAGAGAGAGAGAGAGAGAAAGAGATGCCTGAGGCCCAGTTGGGAGGTAATCAGACTTTTAGAAGGTAGGCCCTCTGTGTCTGGAAGGATGGCTCAGTGGTTAGGAGAATATGCTGCTCTTCTAGATGATCAGAGTTCAGTTCACAGCATCTGGGTGGCTCACCCCTGCCTGTAACTAGCTCCAACACTCTCTCTGTCCTCAGTAGGAGCCCTTGCATACACAAGCACACACACGCAAACATGTGCACACAAATAAAAGTAAAATAATAAACTCAAAGAGGTGGGGCCTTGTGGAAGGAAAGCAGTTCACTGGGGAATGCTGTCGTAGACATTGGGAACATCCCTCCCAGCTCTCTCTGCTTCCTGACCACAGTAAGAAAGGCGCCTCCTCCACCCTGCGTCCCTCTGGTGAGCGGCTATGCCACCAAAGATACAAATCAGCAGTGTCAGGTGACCACAGCTGTATCGTCCTGGCTAAGGTTACTGGAGCGAGAGCCCTGTGTCCTCCCTTGACCATCAGGACAGCAGAGCTGCATGCTAAGGAGTTGGTAGGGAAGGAAAAGGCTGAAGCTGGTGCCAGCAAGGAGGGGAGCTGGTTTTACTCCTGGACATATCTCTGGTCCTCTACTTAAACCTAAACTTCACCCCTGGACCCCAGAAGATGGGCTTAGGAGGGCTTGTGGCTTCCTGATGTGGTTACGTTGGAAACTAAAACAAGCAGCCGGACCTGGCTTGTTAGGTTGACCAAGGGCCTCAGCTTCAACCCATCACTCCAGGAACAAGGCCTTGGAAACGGTTGCCAAGATAAGCCTTTCCTCCTTCTAAGCTCATTTTCTGGGGTATTTGTTACAGTGTCAGGAAACTGATTAGTTCAATGTGCGAACCTACCAGCTTTAAAAGTCTGTGGCTCTTACACACATATCCATGTGTGGATAGACTAGCATTGATCCATGCACATGCAGTGAGTGCCCTTAAATTGAGTTTCTTCAGAAGTATTGCATTCTTTGGCATGCGTGTGCATGCATGTGTGTGTGTTCATGTGTGCATGCTTGTATGTATGCATGTGCATGTGTGTGCACAAGCTTGTGTGCATGTATACATGTTCATATGTATGCATATGCATGTGTGTGCCTGCACGTGTGTGCCTGTGTTCGTCTGTGCATGTTCATGTGTGCATGCTTGTATGTATGCATGTGCATGTGTGTGCACAAGCTCATGTGTGCATGTATACATGTTCATATGTATGCATGTGTATGTGTGTGCCTGTGTTCGTGTGTGCATGTTCATACGTGTGCACGTAGAAAGTTGACACTGAGTGTAGTCTTCCGCTGCTTTCTACTTTATTTTTCTAAGACAGGATCAGAAGACCTGGAATGTGGCAGCCTCGCTGGGTGAGGCTGGATGGCCAGTGAGCGGTAGTGATCTGTGTAGTGATCTGCTTCTCCCTCCCAGAGCTGGGGCTGCAGACATGTGCCCATGCACTGCCTCTTTCCGTAGGCACAGAGTGCTAAACTCGGGTTCTCATTGGGTTCCATACCGCGCTTAGATTCAAACTATCAGCTTCACACAGCCTAGAGTCACCTGGGAAGGGACCCTTCACGGAGGATCTCCAAGTCCAGATTAGCCAGTGAGCAAGGTGGCACCGGGAGCCAGGGTATGTCAGCAGGTACATGTAACCGTGGACATGTGTCCACAGGTTCACGTTTGTGTGCACAGTGTGCTTTTGTTTGCATGTTTGTGCATGTGTGTTTGTATATGTGTCCCTGTGTACTCATGCATAAGATGCTTGTCTATGCATACATGAATATGTGTGCGTGTGTGATTCTATGTAGTGTATGCATGTGCGCCTGCTCATAGCTCCCTTTAGGATGAGAGAAGCTCAGGGTGCTGGACCTTTACATTGTCACATTGTCTGCCTTGCTGCTTTCATGCTGTCTTCACAGACAGTGGCAAAGCTCGCCCCGCCCTCCCAGGCCATTTCTGGGTCTCCTTGTACCACTTTCTACTCTGTTTGAGTTGGGTTGTCAGTCCTCAGCCCATGAATCCCAGACACAGATGTTCCCCCAACAAGACCAGGCCGTACTTGCAGGCTCCCTCCAGTGGCAGAATATGTGAGCTCTGGAGACTCTGTGACCACCCAAATGTAGCAGTATGGCTGAGAACTCAATATTTCACAAGCAGGTTGTATTTCTTATGCTGGTCAACTCTGGTCTAGGGTATAGCCAGTCTCCTGTCTGCATCCATAAAAATCAGCACAAGACTAACAGAAAATCTTTATTAAAAATAACTTCTGAAATCACAGGGAAACACTGTGTGCTGCTCTGGGTGGGAGACGGACAACCCAGGGCTTCCACCTGCAGGGAGCAATGCAGTCACAGGCCTGGCATCCCTGTGGCATCCCCGTCTGGCACACAGAGCAGGTTTGGGTACAGGAAGGACATGTTCCAGTGCACACAGAGACAGGTTTTTATGAATGGCTGGCTTGGGTGTTTACTGGAGAGACATTCGGTTCTGCATGAGGTATGTGGTGCCTGCACTTAGTGGGATGTGGGGTTTGGGGGCTCCTTGTACTCTGCAGACAAAGGGTCATAGGTAAAGGCACACAGTGAACCCAGCTGCCAAGCAGAAGGAGGTCAGAGTATCAGAAGATGCTTGTGAAGAGACCTAAGCCAAGGTTAGATGCCTGAAGGACCTTGGCTAGTTTCTGACCTTGCAAGTTTAGTGTGCACCCATAGTCTACATCATCTAGGGAGGATCCTCTCCCCATCTGCCTTCTTCTGCCGTAAGACACAGTTTTCACCAGATGAGAGCCCTGAACAACGGCCACATGACTTCTGCGCATGCGCAGAAGAACCCGTTCTGGCCTTCTGGAGGGAGGCAAAGCCTGTGCCTACATTATGCTTAGTCACATTCAGATAACGAGTGGTCAGTACCACCAGCCCTTTCCAGAGAAAGGAGAGACAGTGCTAGAGAGGCCAGAAAGCAAACAAAACAGGAAGGGGACAGAGGCCTCACAGGGTTCTCACACCTGCTCCCTGACCTTCAAGGTGGTCTTTTTATAGCTCTACCTGGGGACAGGGGAAGGCAGGTCAGGAGCTCAGCAGAGAACTTCTTGCTCAGACCAGACAGCCCTGTCTCCATAACCAATACCAATAGCCATAATCAATAGAGGCTCTTCCTCTCCTGATTAAATTTACAGCCCTGTCCCACGGGATTTCCTTGCCAAGGCTGTGTTCTGCAGACCTGTTCAGCGAGTTCAGCATACAGGGATCTCTACTTAATGGGACGATTGACCCACTAGCACAATTAACCACCATCTAAGTGTAGTGGTTCCATATCAAAAGCAGTGGTTCCCAACCTGTGGGGGTGTGACCTCCCCGGGAATGCTTATCGCATACCCTATCAGATATTACACTAGAATTCATCATAGTAGCAAAACGAACAGTTATGAAGTGGTCATAGGTTTAGGGGTCACCACAACAGGAGGAACTGTATCGAAGGGTCTTGGCATTAGGGAGGCTGAGAACCACGGGTCTAAAGAGAGACACTCATTTCACTGTTTCTGTTCATTGAAGCCACCGCCTGCGGGCCCTCCTGTACCATCGCTGGCTGTGTACGTCACAGTGTCTCCAAGGCGACGATGAGTTGCTCTTACTTGTACAATTCCCTAGACCTAGATCAAAGGTGACGCAGCCTTTACCTTTTTTAGGTCCTCGGCAGTTGTGCTGTGGACGGGTCACACTTGGTGCACGGTCAGTGGTTAGCCACACCTTAGCCAAGGCTTGGAGGATAGAGGGGGAATTCTCACTTCATGAGTCCTCAGCTCAAAGTCTCGCACTTAGCAAGGTTTAGTTGTGGGGAAGGTCATGTCTCTGGTTTCACTGTGAATTTAAATGTTACACAGAAGCTCATCCTGAGACGGCCTTGGTCACCACATTGCCATCTGCTCTAGTATGAATGTGTCCCCTCAGGGTTCATGTGTTGAAGACGTAGTACCTAGGCTCACTGGCATGGGCCTTGGGGGGATGATTAAGATGAGGCAGGGTCATGGGGGGGGGGCTCTGAGATGGTATCGGGGACCTCACAGGAGGAGGAAAGACCTGAGAAGGCTCACCTGCTCTGTCAGGATATCACATTGTGACATTCAGGAAGGCCCCTACTGCTACTGCGCCTCGCTGGTGGCGGTTCCAACCTTCAGAGATGCATTTCTTTTCTTTGTCCATCACCCTGTCTAGGCGTTCATTACAGCAACGGAAAATGGATGGACCCTCTTACAGTTTAACTGTGAAGTGCCCCCCACAAAGGCTCATGTTCTTTATTTGAACCCTTGCTCCCAAGCACTGGCATTCACTGTCTGAGAGACTTGTAGAACACCGTTGGGAGGCGGGGCCTCGCTGAATGAGGTGGGTGGCCAGGAGTGGGCTTTGGGGCCTTCTAGCCTGGTCCCACTTCCTGCTTATTCTTTGCTTCCTGAATGCAGATACCATGTGACCTTCCAGCTTCCCGTTCATGCCGTCAAGCCTTTCCTGCCTGTTGTAATGTCTTTTCCACCATGATGGCCTATCCTCTCCTACTCTGAGCCCAAATAAGCCTTTCCTCCCGGAAGCTGCTGGTCGGGTATTTTGTGGCAGCAACAAGAAGTCCTGGATGCATTCCCTCTGCAGAGGGGAGGGAGTCTGACCCATGCCTGACACACTCTGCTCAGTCCCAGAGGACCATGGGAGCCCATCTTCCCCTGCAGCCTCTATGCAGAATGCTATTTACACCTCTTCTTGCAAGCACACAACAGCGGGCTTCAAGTCATTCTGCAGGGAGGTGGATCCAGGGGTGTGTAAGCCAAGCCAGCATGTCTCAGTATCCCATCCACATGGTGTCTCTGTCTCAGTGCTGAGAGTAAAGATTGTGCCCAGGCTTGTCGTTTTTTTTCTTAACCACCTTCCGGCTTGCCGACAGCATTGGTGAGGTTTCTCTTTATGTCCTTTGTCATTTAGCATATCACTTTTCTTTCTGACCTGCAGAGGGACACTAAAATCCTGGACCCAGAGGTCAAGATGAATGATGACGTCAAGAGAATTTGGAACTGGTTCCCGAATGTGACCCGCAACGAAAACCACACAGATAGAAACAAACAAAAACCAGATAGACGAAGTCACAGGCCCCCCGAGGTCTTGCTGCTTGTCTGTCTTTTGGGGTCAGAACTGTTGTGAGCGTGAGTCCTAGCTTTGCTTCTCATTCTGGGTAGAGGGAGAAGAAACTCTGAAAGCCAGTTCACCTGAATGAATGAATTTCCTGTGATCGAGTGAGAATCCGAGGTTGCCACGGACAGGCACCCAAGCTGTTAGTTAACCACGTCGTAGTAGTAATTTCGAAGCCGCAGTTCCACAGCTGTGAATCCCGGCCTGTTCTCTACACTGAAGGAGGAAGAGATGGATGTATTAGTGTTTGTCAGTAGGCCTGTGGAAACATGAGTCATTGCGCCCCCTAGTGGTGGTGAATGCTGGTGACTGCATCGGGCTTGAATTCAAGCCCGCATTTTATAGCATCCCGAGGATACATATCCTTGTGATCTGGAAGAGATTTTGCACTATGGTACTAAGGTACAGAACACCCTCTGTTTCGGATGCATCAAACATCTACAGATGTTTTACTCAGTCTCTCTGTATAGTTTCATAACCGTGTATGCACATGTGTTTGGAGGTGTGATTTAAGTATGTGGTGACCAGAGGACAACCTTGGTGTCCCTCCTCAGATACCATCTCTCCTGCTTTGTTTTGCTTTGTTTTTGAGGCAGGGTCTTTCTATTGCCTGGAACTTGTCAAGCAGGTGAGGCTGGCTGACCATGACCAGTAAGCATCTGGGATCTTCCTGTCTCCATCTTCCTTGGTGGTGCTGGAACCAAAAGCACTTGCCACCATGCCTGGCCTGTTTTATATGGGTTCTAGGGATCGAACTCAGGTCCCCACAGTTACACACCAGGCACTTTACCAACAGAGCCATCTCCTTAGTCCTTGGCTCGAAATCTTACAAGGAGAATATTGGCACAGCTATAGTACACCCTGCCCACACTCAAGCTGGACTTTCAAGGGGTGTTGGTTTGTGCCCTTGCTAGAAGTCACAAATCTCTGTGGCTGTGGTCTGGGTGAGGACCCAACCCTAAGTATCTGCCCAGAAACCTGTGTTGTCGTCGACAAGTTAAATGCTGAGATGAGCAAGTGATGGGTGAATCTTTTATCTGACAATTCAAAGGGAGTTCACCCCCATCTGTGCTCACGAGGGGATGGTTCCAGGCCCCCAAGGGGAACAAAGTCCTCTGGCGTTCAAGTTCCTTCTATAAAGTGGCTCAGGGACTGGGGAGACATCTGAGTGTACAAAAGTGCCTCTGTCTAACTGTGAGGACTGAGTAGGGGTCACCAAGAATTAATGCCTGGGATGAGGGTACATTTCTGTAAGCCCAGCATTGGGGAGGGACAGACACGGGCCAATCCCATGTGGCTTGCTCCCTCTAAGTAAGGCAGAAGCGGTGTGATCTGAGCTTAGTAAGAAACTGTCTCAGAGAAAAAAGCAGAGAGGCTCAGGAGGTGGTTTGGTGGGTAAAGACACTTGCTACCAAACCACAGGATCTGAGTTTGATCCTTAGCACCCACATGGGAAAAGAGGAGGACTGAAGCCTGAGTTGTTCTCTGACCTCCATCTGTGTGCATGCCTGCACATGCACATGCATGCACATGCACATGCATGCGCATGAATGTGCGTGCGAGAGTGCACACACACCCTCGAGATTAGATGGAGAGAAACAGGAATAAAAGAGGAAGGCAGGCCAAGTCAGCTTGTGGTCTCCACATGTGTATGCATGCATTGCGCGCTCGCACACACACACACCTACACACACAAACATGCACCCCTTGCTCACATGGATCAGTCTTTGCACATAATTCTGATGTTTGAAATCACCTTTAGGCTTCTGGTAGCACTTGAGAACAGCTGTCAATCTATGCTGCATGCAGACAACAGTGGCAAGAAAAACATGTTCACCCCAGATGCGATTAAAAAATAATCCAGTAAACATGCTAGCGCAGACACCGTGGGGTTTGAGGATCAACCGCTTGCCTTAAGACCCTGGAATGCCAACCTTGCTTCTCTTACTTTGCTAGATTCTGGTCTGTGATGATGGAGCAGACAAAGTTTTCAGTTGGTCCCGTTCTACCAACTGTCCTGTTACAACCACAGCTCCACAGGGCTCAGCCAAGGTCAGGGAGGAGAGACACACCCAGAGCCTGACATTACAGAGAAGGCAGCATATTCCTGATGCATCAAGAGAACCCACACTTTAGTTTAATACTCAGTGTGATGGCTCTACCCAAGCATCCATCTTGGTGCCCTCTAGTTCTTTGTCTCTGACCCCACTCCCTGGGAGATAATTTCCCAGTAACCCCAACTCAGCGATCTCCACCCCAAAAGATATGGAAGCGGCCATCTACTTGTTATGACATGTCTGACTGCCCTTTTGCTTATGCGGATACCTGAAGATTTTTTTTTTCAGACTTATTTTTTGGTTGTCTGTTTAGACATCGAAGGTCTTCCTGTGGTTTTCCTCTTTAAAAAACAAAAACAAAGGGCAAACAACAGCAACAACAAACCCTTCCTTACACCCCCCACTTCACAGCAATTTCCAAAAACGTGGTTCAGAGACTGTTTGTCCTGCTTGCAGTTAATTGATACATCTTTTCGTTATAATTGAATCGAGTCTGCGGTCTTTTCCCAGGGATCACAAATTCCATAACAGCAGCTGTGGTTCCTTTTAATTGTCAACTTGACAGTCTGGAACCACTGGGGAAGAATCTCTACAAGGACCGGTTGACAATAGGCTGGCCCGTGGGGGAACTGTCTTAATTGTGTTATTTGCGTGAAGACTCAGGCCACCATGGGTTGTCATTGGACCAGGGACTTCCTCTAAGAAAGGAGAAAGAGAACTGAACCCAAAAAGCATGTGTTCCATCTTCTCTCTTAGCATTCTGATATGCTATGACCACACGATTTTAAGTGTCCACCACCCTGACTTTCTTGTGGTCATGGACTGTAACCTGGAGTTCTGAGCTAAAATAAATCCTTTCCCCCATATGGGCTGGTTTTGTGTCAACTTGACACAAGCTGGAGTTGTCACAGTGAAAGGAGCCTCAGTTGAGGAAATGCCTCCACAAGATCCAGCTGTAAGGCGTTTTCTCAACTAGTGATCAAGGATGAAAGGGCCCAGCCCATTGTGGGTGGTGCCATCCCTGGGCTGGTAGACCTGGGTTCTAGAAGAAAGCAGGCTGAACAAGCCATGGGGAGCAAGCCAGTAAGAAACATCCCTCCATGGCCTCTGCATCAGTTCCTGTTTCCTGACCTGCTTGCGTTCCAGTCCTGACTTCCTTTGTGATGAACAGCAATGTGGAAATGTAAGCTGAATAAACCCTTTGCTCCCCAACTTGCTTCTTGGTCATGATGTTTGTCTAGAAATACAAACTCTGACTAAGACACCCCCCCAAGTTATATTTTGGCCCCAGAATTTTATTACAGGGACAGACATGAAACTAGGTCAGCAGCCATGCCACCTACTTCTAGAACCTTCAGGTCCATGGCGGGAAGGATTGGGCACTCACTTGTAAGTCCAGCATAGGTTCATCAGGTCATACATCTCTCTTGGGCATCCTGGAGGACACCCCATCCGCTCTCCTTTCTCCAGCATGGCAGTTACTTCGCTCCCTTTCATCCCCTAAGATGTGAAAAGGCATATAAGCTTTCAAAATATACAAACAAGCGTTCTTCACCCACAGACACACAGGAGATTTCAAGTGACATCAGTCACAAGACTAGGAGCCCTTCCTCTGGAATCCTGGAGTCAGATGTGGCTGCCCAGTGAGAAAGGCTGGGTGTGTAGGGAAGGGGGTGTGCTTTGGAGTTTCTGTTTTGATCCCTCATTTAGGGAATGAGCTTTGTGGGAAGCTTCATTTGTGATAATCCATTGAGTGACACCCTAGGATCTGTCTACACTCAGGAAACACACACACACACACAGGATAATTCAGGCTGCAAAGTGCTTACCTTGCAAGTACAAGGACCTGAGTTCAATTCCCAAAACCCCCGTAAAAAGACAAGAGTGGTATTGAATTCTTGTAACCTCACTGCTAGGGTATAGACAGGCAGATCCCTAGGCTCACTGGCTAGCCAGCTGTCCTACTGGGTGAGCTCAGGCTAATGAAGAGACTGTATCAAATGCAAGGTGGATAGTCCCTGAGGGATGACACCTGAGAATGATCTCTGATCTACACAGACAGATACACACACACACATGCACATACACAGGTGTGCACACATATGATAACTAAAATACCTGATGTTGTCAGTATCACCATTTCTATTTTACTGTCAGGAAAGATGGTCTGAGGCTGTGTCTGGTGCATGTATGTGTGTAGCACACAGCGAGAATGTGCTCACTTAGCATCACATGTCATTTCCCCAAGTGAGTGCACGCTTAGGTTAGGTTGTGCTAACCGCCCACTGTTAGAAGGTAATGAGACCCCAGGGTGTCCCCAGACTCCAGGGGTTCAGGTTCCTGTGGCAATAACCCTATGCCAAGGGACAGTTTCCCCAGTGCAGGAGGCTGAGACAGGACACACACATCTAAGCATGACTCACTCTGTATGGCTTCTGCCCGTAGGAGAACGCTTCCCACATCAGGACCCCGAAGCTCCAGACGTCACTCTTACTGGAGAACTTGAAGTAGTTGATGCACTCGGGGGCGTACCACTTCACCGGCCACTTCCCGTGGGTCTGGGCCTGGAAGCAGAGTGAACATTCTGTGATGAGTTAGGTCAGGCGTGCGCATGATGCACAGAGGGGCTGGGTTTAAGGAGCAGGAAAAGGCATCTGCTGGAATTCACAGTGTCAAACCAAACGGAAGGAACTCGGGAAAATCTCTCAAGGACCCACCAGTTCTGGGGCCAAGGAAGTGGCTCAGTTGGTAATGGCTTCATTCAATACGCATAAAGTTCCCAGTGGCTCTCAGCCTGTGGGTTGTGACCCCTTTGGAGGTCACATATCAGACATCTTGCATATCCGATATTTGCATTACAATCCATAACAGTGGCAAAATTACAGTTATAAGGTAGCAATGAAATAATTTTATGGTTGGGGCTCACCACAACATGAGGAACTGTGTTGAAGGGTTATTGCATTAGGAAGACTGAGAACTACTGGTTAACCCAGTCATAGTGGTGTATTCCTCTAACCCCAGCACTCAGGAGATGGATGCCAACCTGGGTCCCATGAAACCCTGTCTTAAAAAAAAAATTAAAGACCAACTCCTTCAGTTTCTATTTTTCAAAGGAAGTTAGCGCAAGCATTCAGGGCCAGTAAGATGGTCCAATGGGTAAGGTGCCTGCTGTCAAGCCTGACGATCAGAGTTCGATTCCTCCGATATACGCGGCAGATGGAGAGCATCAACTTCTCTAAGTTGCCTTCTGATCTCTATTAGTACACTATGACACACATGCCTACATACACAGAACAAGATAAGTAAATGTAAAAAAAAAAATCCACAAAACAAAAATCAACACAGGACGCTAGTCTGAACAAGACTCCAGTCGAAAAGTATCGTATTTTTTGGTTCTTGTTTCTTGATTGAGAAAATCAATCTTAAGAATATTTTCCCCCAAGATTACTAATGAGATTTCTACCATAATAAAATACAGAGAGCACACATTTATCTTTCTATGTCTTTATGACCTGCACCCTTGACTGTGCACTCAGCTGCCCCCTCACCCTCCTCCATGGGCCTGCACTGAGCTGTCCTACCTTGTAATAGTTTTCATCAGCACGAAGGGCTTTGGAAAGACCGAAATCGCTGATCTTGGCATAGTGCTGGGTGACCAGAAGCACGTTCCTCGCAGCCAGATCTCTGTGCACAAAATTGCTCTCTTCCAAATACTTCATTCCCATGGAAACCTGGTGAACCAGCTCTATGATGTTCTTATCCTTGATGTGCCTAGAATCACATGATATCATCATTACCAAGAGTGGATGATGGCCATTCCCAACACACAGCCATGTTCCCAGTGCACCTAGAAGAGGGGTCCACTCAACAACAGGACAGGCTGGGAAGATACTCGGTGTGAGAACATTTGTGGCACACACAACCTGGGGACCTAAGTTTTGATCCCCCGAAGCCACGTGAGAAAGTTGAGCCCACGTGGTCACATGTGCTGTAATTCCCAGCACTGGGAGGGGGTGGAGACAGGAAGATCTGGAGGCTCGCTGGCCACCAGAATAGCCAAAACCACACCAAACCAAACCAGTAGAACTTTCTGTTTAGTGGAAGAACCATTTTTTTGGGGGGGGGGGACAGGGTCTCATTATACACCCTAACTAGCCTGGAATGCACTGTGTAGAGCAGACTGGCCTCAAACTCACAGAAACCCACCAACCTAGTCAGTCCCTTTGGTGTGGCTAAAGCAAGAGTGATAGAGGACACACGGCGTTCTCTCCTGGCCTCTGCATGTATGCATGGGCATGTATACCCACACACATGGACACACACGCACACACACAAACACACACTATACACACACAGAAATTCGAAAACCCACAGGAGGCATGAGTGTGGCAGTTAATCTTGCTGACACACAGCTGTTCCAGACTGAACACCATTCCCCTGTGCTTGGTGGGCTTCATTTTCATGCATGCTTTGAGATGGACAAAAATTCTTAGAGCTATGGAGAAAGCTTTTGGCAAATTGCTCAGCCTGCAACCACCAGGACCCGAGTTTGATGCCCAGTGCCCCTGTGAAATTGAAGCCAGGCATGGTGACACATGCTTGGAATCCCAAAGCTGAGAAAATGAAATGGGTGGATTTTTGGTGTTCCCTGCCCAACCAGTCTAATTGATGGGCTTGGGCCTCTGAGGGACCCCAGTCTCAAAGGAAGCAGAAGGTATCCCAGGGACGGGTGTTGCTTTAGCTTGACCTGTGGTTTGCACCTGTTGCACCTGTTGCACTTGCTGCACCTGCTGCACCTGTTGCACCTGTTGCACCTGCTGCACCTGCTGCACCTGTTGCACCTGCACACATGGTCATACTCACAGATGTGTACTGGAAGTAATAACAAGAACCTTACAAAATGAGCCCTGGCTCAGAGGAGTCAGGGAGTTACTCTATGTTGACAGCAATCTAAGAGCAACTAGCTGTGCCCGGACCACGTAACCAGAATCAATGAGCTGCCGCTGCCCCTTTGGATGCAGGCACTCAGGAGGTCAGCCAGACAGGACAAAGCTGGTGCCCTAGGAACATGTTTATTCACAGTGTTTACTAAAGAAGAATGTTCTGCCTGTTGGTAGGCAGTGCCCTGTCCACGCACACTGAGAATTTTATCCCTGGACAGAGTTGTTCTCTGACAGGGCTAAGGGAGATGTTTGATGTACAAGGATGAAGATCTGAGTCGGGATACACAGCGCTCATACAAAAGCCAGGTATGCCCGTGAGGACCTGTAGTCCCCAGGGCTCAGTGGGTAGCCAGTTTTGCTGAACTTGTGAGCTCCTGTGTTAGGGAGAGACCTGTCTCACGAAGTAAGATGGAGAGCAAAGGAGATAGTTCAGCGGTTAAGAACAGGTACTGTTCTTGCAGAGGACCTGGGTTTGGTTCCCAGCACCTATGTGGGGAGGCTCACAAGTGCTGTAGCTCTAGCCCCAAGGGATCTGACTTCTAGCCTTCAGGAGTATCTGCACGAGTGTGGCACACGCTCATACCAACATACACATAAAAAAGAAAACATTAAAGATGGAGATCAATAGAGGATAGAGGGGCGATATCTGATATTGACATATGATACATTCACACAGGTGTACACCCTCAAAGAGACAGGGAGGAAGGGGGAGGGGAATGGAGGGGGAGGGGGAGGGGAGAGAGAAAGGGGGAGGTGCAGGGGGCAGGGGAATGAAGGGGGAGGGAGGAAGGGAGAGGGGGAGGGGAAAGGGGGAGGGGGAGGGAGGAAAGGGAGGGAGAGAAAAAGGAGGTGGGGGGGAGGGAGAGAGAGCTATCCCCTAGAAATCATGCCCCAGCACAGCCCAAAGTGGGGGAACACTGCGCACAACTCCCATGCATGTGAGCTCTGCGGCACCTGTTCTGCTGCAGGTACTTGTTGAGGGGCCCCAGCTCCGCCATCTCCATGACTAGCATCCACGACTCCGCCTCGCAGATTCCGATCATGCGCACAATGTAGGGGTTGTCCAGCTGCTGCATGACGTTCGCCTCTGCCAGCAGCTCGTCCTTTAGAGCCGGGTCGTTGGCCTCATTCTTTAGGATTTTCACAGCCACTGTTTTTACAACCCTGTAACACAGATTGTAACTTGTGAGGAACTTTCCATACTACCTAGAGGTTCTCTTCTCTGTGGCCACTGCGGAGCAGGGCGGGGAGGGGGGCGGGGGTGGGCGGAGGGGAATGATGCCAACACACCCGCTGCCTGATGAGAACCTTTTAAAGACATTCAGAAAGAAGGAAGGAAGGAAGGAAGGAAGAAAGGGAAAAAAAAACAAACAAACAACCAACAACAACAACAACAAAATGGCCATAGGCTGGGTTAACAGTCCAGTGTAGAAAGTGCTTCCATGCAAGAGTTCGGACCAGAGTTCAGATCTCAGAACCCACAGAACGTTGGATGCAGTAGCATATGTCTGTAATCCCAGAGCTTCTAGGGAAGGATGAGAGGCAGAGAGAGAAGGGAGAATCTATAAATATTTGTGGAGTCAGCAGTGAACCCCAAAAAGGGTTTGAAATAAGGTGAAAGGTAAGAGGTGACATCCAAGGCTGTCCTTTGGCCTCTATATATGTGCTGTGGCAGGAATACCTGTACACACACACACATGGACACACACGTACACATACACACACATAGAAATAAATGGCTAGTACCGGTTTTTCTCATTCTTGGGGAAATTTTATCAAATTTCAAATCATACATAGCTAATGTTTGTTCTTTCATCTGAAACACAGTCCGCATACTTTGAAGGGTTCAGCATGATCCATGTGATATTTTTGTGAGAAAATGGAAAAGATCCATATTTTCGAAACACGCTGAGGCTTGCCTTAAAACTAACAAAGCCCAGTGGGAGAGAAGCATTTCTTTCCCTTTAACTCTGAGCTTGAACAATCTGTGTGCTTCAAACTGGTCATGGTGGTGCCTAGCGCCCCAGAGGTAGAGACAAGAGGATCCTTGGTTTCATGTCTTTAACTTCCTCTGAATGTAACACCTGCTAATTCCATCTGGCCAGCTGTGCCTTTTGCAACAGACAAGCAAGACCAGCTCCGACTGCTGGTTGCTCGCCCATATGAGGAAGAGGTAGAGATGGTCCCTGGATTGCCCCCTGGATTCCTGGAACTCCCTCTGGTACTTCACAGTCATCTGTGTGAGATTCTGTCCTAAGTGAATATAAACGCACGGTCTTGGGAGGTGTTAGAGCCTAGGACTGTGTGAAAGTTAACAGGAGTCTGAGAGATGTCTAGAGGACCTTACGCATCCTGTAGAGGCCACCACCTACACTGAGGCCAGACCTCTCAGTGGCGCAGCTCTCGTTGGTAACCCCGCATACTTGTTCTGACGTAAGCCCGAGTTGGACTTACGGGATTGTTCTCTGATTTGTGGTTGGTGCTATGTATGAAGGAATATATATTTGTTCACGTCTCTTACAAAAAGCTTCTACAGTAGCGAGTCTCCTGATCAACTGTTCGTAACTGGGGGCTTTTCCACCATCGCCTAGTTCCCAACATTATAACTGAGATTCATTATTTATGAATAAATGCCTAAGCCATAAGCTTGGGTTTGTTCCTGCTAGCTCATAACTTAACTATTCCGTTTAATCTAGCCTAAGTCTGCCACCAGGCTTGCTACCTTTCTTCAGTTGCATGTGACTGTCTTGCTCAGAGTTTGCAGTGAGTCTCTTTCTGTGCCTATATCCCAGAGTTCCTCTCTCCCTACCGGAACTCCCACCTCCTATTTCCTGCATCAGCTAATGGTCACCAGCTTTCTATTGACAGGTAATACTTCCACACCGTACACAGGAGATCCTCTCTACAGCTGTTCTTTTATTGACAGAAAATATGCCCCACTTCCTGTAAAATTGTCTAGTGGACAGCAATGGAGAATCGTCCAAGGGGAGGAAAGCCCCTGAATTGTGAAACAGTCAAAACAGCTTCAGTAAAACCCACCAGTTGTGACCTGCGAACAGCTTGCTGCTATGTCACCTGATCTATCAGCTGGGTTATATCTATATGCATAAAAGAAGAGAAAGTTCCTTTATGATATTGAAAATGAACCTCTGAACCCAGAAGGTTTTTAAAAACACATTGTTTTACATTTTTTAAAAAATTCTTGAAACAGGATCTTATGTAATTCACTGTGGCTTTAAACTTGCTGTAGAGCAGGAAATGACTTTAAACTTCTGATCCTCCTGTCTCTGCCTCTGGGGCGGTGGGGATCACAGGTGTGAACCCAAGTTGCCCAATCCAAAGCCCACACACTGTTCAAGCTCAGAGTTAAGGAAAAAGAAACACTTCTTTCCCACTGGGCTTTGTTACTTTTAAGTCTTAATGTATTTCAAAAATATAGGTTTTTTTTTTTTCCCTCACTTTCTTACAAAACACACACCACAGATCATGCTGAACTCTTGAAAGTTTTCTAACAAAAATGTGGCTTAGGTGAAAGAGCAAACATTAGCTACGTGTGCTTTGAGAAATGACTTGTAGTAAGATTCCCACAAGTGTAAGAAGTTGTTTCTTTTGTTGAACTTGGAGAATAAACACAGAACTAATCAGGAAAGAGGCTGTGAGGGGCTCAGTGGCTAAAGATGCTTCCTGCCAAGGTTGATGACTGGAGCTTGGTCCCCAGCCCACATGCATGTACACATACACATACACACACATACACACATATACATACATACATACACACATACACACACATACACACAAACAGACACACACAAACACACTCACAGACAAAAACCACACATAAACATACACACATACACACACAGAGGCACACACACATACCAAATTCACTCAGTCAAATAACAGAATATGTGGGACAGGCACCCAGGAAGGTACACACAGCCAGTGTGGTGCTCTAGAATGCAGCCTGTGGTCTGAAAGGAGGATATTGATATTATCAGCACCAGGGAATCTCTCTGGGTCCTCCTGGGAAGAGGAGAGGCTCCATTCTGTCATCTCTAGCCATCTACTTTGGCTTTCATAGTTGGTCTATCATTACATCTGTGGTGTGAGGCAGAGATCTAAATTAAGAAGTTAACAAAGTTCTCTTGGTTTCTCTAAACATTTAAAAAAGAAAATACCATGTTTCCTAGAGAAACAGAACAGAAATCCGATGCCCCAATAATTCTAAGAGACGACCATTGCTCTGATTTCTGAATGTTTGTTTACCATAGCCTAGGAAGAGACTATAAAACTCCCAGTCTTTCAGGCATTGGGCTCTTTTATAGATAAGAGAGAAAGGCTCCATTATGAGAACTGTAAGAAAGCGATTGGCTGATAACTTCATGTGGTGGTTTGAATGAAAAGCCTCTGTAGGCTCATATATTTGAAGTCTCTAGTTGGTAGAACTGTTTTGAGAATGACTAGGAGGTGTGGCCTTGATGGAGTAGGTGTGGCCTTGATGGAGTAGGTGTGGCCTTGATGGAGTAGGTGTGGCCTTGATGGAGTAGGTGTGGTCTTCTTGGAAGAGACCTGCAACTGGGGGTGAGCTTTGAGGTTTCTTGCTTTCTGTCTCCAACTTGTGAATAAGATATAAATTCAGCTACTGCTCTTATACTGTGCCTTTCTGCTGCCACAGTGTTCATGAACTCACCCTCTGAGACTAAACAAGCCCCCAATTAAATGCTTCCTCTTATATGTTGCCTTGGACATGGTGTCTCTTCATAGCAATAGAACAGTGATTAAGGCACTTCATGAGCACATACATGAAAATTCTGGGACAAATACTGATGGATTATAATCAGTTATTTATGAAAAGAGATGAAGTGGACAAAAGGTTAGGGGAGTTTACTGCAAGATCTAGGGACATGTTTAAGATCTGGAATCTAATGGGTGTAACCCATCAC
Organism: Micromys minutus; assembly: GCF_963924665.1. Lineage (NCBI taxonomy): Eukaryota > Metazoa > Chordata > Mammalia > Rodentia > Muridae > Micromys > Micromys minutus. The sequence goes on from NC_137969.1 coordinate 101,926,331, forward strand.
AGAACCACGGTAGAGAAAAAGAAGCCCAGGATGAGCTTTGTGGAGCAGGGAGAGTCTTCACCAAAATTCAGCATAGATGTATGATTAAGAACTTGCAGAGATATCAAAACAGAATGGCATGTCTTCAGTCTGTCAGACAGCAGTCCTCATGAACAGATATAACCCAAAGCCAAAGGGAATGATGGAACCTCTGTCTGTAACCAGTTATAACGCATGATTCTACAATTCCTAGATAAGGCACTAAAGTGAGGACAAATACTCAAAGGATAAAGATTGGGCATGGTTTTCTTTAAGGAGTACCAATGTTGGACTGGGGAGGCAGCTCAGTCTGTAAAGGGCTTGCTATGAAATCATGAGGACTGGGGTTTGAGTCCCAAGACTCCAACCTGTAAAAAGATGTTTGTGGTACACAATTATAATCTCAGCACTGGGGTGGCAGAGACACATGGATTTCTGTGGTTCTCTGACCAGTTTCCATAGCCTAATTGGTAAGCTCCAGATCTCAAGGAGAGACCCTGCCTCAAAAAGCAGGGTGGATCTGTCCTGAGGAATGATTTTTTTTTATTTGTAAGTGCATTTGTATGAGCAGAAGTGCATATTTACAACCTACACATACTTGTAAACATATCTAAACATATACACTTATACCAGTAAACACACATATATGCATACACATATAGATATGGCATTCATAATTGATGCATTTCTGCACTAAAGACTAGCTAGATAAACTGCAACTGAACACAAATGAGCTCACCGGTGTTGCTGGTTGTCACATCTCTGTGTAAAATCAGTTTTAGTTCATATAAAAGACCAAGAAATGGAAAATGCTACATGATGCCACACATTACCATCAAACTACTAAGAGTACAAAAAGCACTTAGTATTTCCATACAAAAAACCTGAGAATGCATGTAAGAGAAGTTGACTAAGCCCTGACACAGAAAGCTAAACAAATCTGCTGAGAGAAATCTGAAAGACAGTAAAGAATGAGCTAAGTTTTGTCTCACAATGGTCTTGGTAGAAACCAGTTCTCAACTCTCTGTGATTGAAATTGTATATAAATCCACGTTAACTAACCATATTAATTCATAGTAATTAACCAATAAATTAAAATACAATAAACTAAAGCAGATCATGAAAGATTATGTTCAAATACCTAAAAAGCGATATTTAGTTTTTCAAAAGATTTATACTTAATGATGTATCTAAGTGTTTGTCTGTGTGTGAGTATGTGCTTGTTGAGTGCAGGTACCCCCAGAGTCCAGAAGAGGGCAGCAGAACTCCTGGCACTGGAGTTACAGACAGCTGTGAGCTGTCTAATGAGTGCTGGAAACTGAACTTGGGTCATCTATAAGAGCAATATGTCCATTAACCCCTGAACCATCTCTCTATTCCTTAATATTCAACTTCAAAAGTGACTGTAAATCAAACTAAGCATCATGACCTCCATGTGTATGCACAGAAAGTGAGGAACCAGAAGCAAAGATTTCACACACATATAAAGACCCAATAAATACCTACACCAAGGTTAGTCACAGATAGTGGTGTTCTGGAGGTATATTTTTATTTTCTTATGAATTTACTTACTTCCATTTAGTTATTTTATACTATACTATGGACTTAAATAAGCATCATTACTGTCACTACAGTTAGCATATGCAAAGGATGCTTTTATTATAAATGAGTCAGAAATGAAGGTTATAGGATGGCTCAGTTGGTAAAAGAACTTGATGCCAAACCTAATGGCCTGAGTTTAATCTCTTGAACCTGTGTGAGGAGGAGAAAACCAACTGACATATCCTCTGACCACATGAGTGCTGCAACACACACACACACACACACACACACACACACACACACAAAAAAAAATTAAGAATTATTGTATCAGAAATGATAAGTATAATGTTAGTGTAAAAGTCCTTAGCCATGTACTTGAACCTCAATGTCTGGGATTAGATGAACATTCTAGGTGCGTTCTGGGAACTTTCCAGAATGCACGGTCATGGCTGAGGATGACAGCGGTGGAATGCTTACTTTTTCATTTGGTAGTATCCCTTTTTCACAGTCCCGAAGTTACCAGAGCCCAGTTCATTGTCCTCCAGGGTCAGCAGGTTCCTGTCCAGGTAGACCTCTTTGGGCCGGATCTCTTCAGGGTCAGCATAAGGACTCTCATACACCTCCGTGTCCATGGGCAGGGCTTCTCTCTGAAGGCCTGCATCATAGTCAGGGAACAGATGACGCCAGTTTAGACTCATGTGGACCACTCCTTGGCCACCCTGCTCCCCACTCCTTACATCTTATAGGGCAGTTGGATGCAGCCAAGTGGTGAAGCAAGGGAAGAGGCAAGATGGTCTTCTACATCAGTAGTAATGGTGATAAAACCTCCCTTAGGCTTTAAGCCAGGTGTGACAGTCTCCTATTGAGAGGTGGCACAAATGACAATGTGCTTCTTGTTGGCTTTTTGTAACTGAACCAACAGAGCTCAAGAGAAATGATGCATGGGCTTCTCAAGGCTTTGAAATGCCAACGTGCTTAATCTCTGAGATGCTAAGGACTCTGAAGCTCATGTGAGAAAGGCTACGAACTCAACCTGCAGCTAGCAAGGATGCTGACTGTGCGCAACACCATGCCTGGCTCATGCCCTGCTGGGGATGAAGCCCAGTGCTCCGGGCATCCTAGACACACTCTACGCACACCCCTAGCCATAAGGTATAAATTAAATGAGAGATGACTGACTCTTGCTGCTTTAAGCCTTAGAGGCGATTGATAGCAATAAACAAACACAAAGCTCACCAATAAAAAAATAACAGGCAGATACTCATGAACCCAAGAAAGGCACCAAGAAGACCCATTTCTGGGAACAAGTCACGTGTGTCCTCCTACACTGTGTTCCCTGTGGCCTCCCAGTCATCACGGCTCCCTGAACAAATCTAGAGGAACCTGTGAGTTGTCCCTACTGTCAAAAGCACCCAGATGCTATCCTCATCCTTTGCCACCATGTTCTTCCAAGAAAGGCAACCGGGGTCCACGGAGTGTGACAGACATAGCATGACACTGCCAATGCTAACACCTCATTGGGGGTTGTTGTTTGTTTGTTTGCTTGCTTGTTTTAATTATAGGAGACCATTTTCACCAGGCAGAACTGCTTGTTTTATGGATAGGTGCTATCTTCTGCCTGTGGCTGGGTATCACCACTGTTTGAGGACCATCCCTCTAAGGCGAATTTGGAGTGGTGCCAGGAATTTGTAAGCTGACTCTACACATCAGCAAGCAGCTGTGCACCCGGCTCTACTGTTCATCAAGTAAAAGTGCATCTCTCACCTCTGTCTGGGCCCCAGGACCCTCCAGTTGGCTCATAGGGATTGAAGGACACGGTGCTCTCCGGACGGCTCCCCTGGGCTGGGGCAGGCTGAAGCACACAGATGGTGATGTTATTTTCTGCCCGGATGCCACCATTTTCAAATGCACAGATAACTTATGCCAGGAGACAAGAGGATTCGGAAGAGGTCAGAAAGGTTCATCACGTTCTTCAGGCAACTGTGTGGACCTGAGAAGGCTAGACAGGCTCATGGCCTCTAACTCCCCCCCCCCCCCGACATGGCTTCAGAGAGGGAGAGCATCTGCTCTGTCCACCCCAGAATTTTCTTCTAGTTATGTGCCCTCCACACCTCCCAGAAGATGGCAGGACATCACTTACTCCCCATGGGCTCATTTCTGCTCTCATCTAAGGTCATGTGGAAGTTATTTTAAAAGTGAAGTCGACCATGCCCACCAGTTTTGCCTTCCATATAGATTTAGATGCAAGGCATTGCTTTCACAGGGTAGCCCAGGCCAACGAGCTGCAAGTTCCAAAGAGGGGAGCTTCACCCTGCTGTACCCCCACTGCGGCCACTCTCATGATAAGGGCTGTGATAATGGCAGCAGGCGCATGCACTGTCAGAGACGCTCTCTGCCTTCCCGAGGGAAGAGAACTCTTCCGCTTTTCCCTGTGGCTGGTCACTAAGGCACACTGGCCCTTACATGTGAAGGCTTCTCAGTCCGTCAACACCAATTTGCTTCGTGAAGTAGGCAGAGGGGGCAAATCTTCTTACAGTCCTAAGGATTTTCTATTTGAAACATATTTTTTTTTCTCTTTTTCTGACCCATCGTTACTCACAAAGTAAAGCAAAGTGGTGGCTGCTAAACCTGTCTCTCAGGCAAACCTCCATCCACTGTCCAGATCTGACTGGTTTCTCCTTTTATTGTCTTGTCTTGAGTATCTACTTACCTTGTCAGCATCCACACGTTGCCATGAACAAGTGAGATAGCACCAGACTTGAGGGAAAGTGTAAAGAAAGAGACATCCAGCTAACATCACGCAGCCACTGTCTTGAAGCACATGTCAAAATCTCATCCACCTCACCGACGTGACAAATCCCACCCACCAACAGCAGGGTCTGACTCTGTCGTTACAACTCACTAGCGTCATGGTGTTCACCACGAGTTAGAGGCTGGCAATGCCCGTGGAAAAGGCCTCTTTCAGTGAAGCCAGAGGACATCTGGTCTCAGATGTCACAGGATCCACATTCTCACCTTCCCTCTCAACTCTCCCGCAGGACCATGTGATAGGACTAACCATGGCAACAGAGCAGAAGTTATGCAGACTTAGGCATTAAATCAAAGCTCAGTAGTGTGCCACACTAGTAATAGATGCCAAGAAGAGCCACACAACAGACACATGAAAGCACAGAGGATGGATGCATAGGTGAGTGAGTGAGTGAGTGAGTGTGTGTGTGTGTGTGTGTGTGTGTGTGTGTATGTGTGTGTGTGTGCACAGACAGATCCATAGAGGGATGCATGGGCGTGTGGATGGATACGTGGATGGCTTAGTGGATAGATAGATAAATGGATGGATGGTTGAATCAGTGAGTTGGTAGATGGACAGGTGGATGTGTGGGTGGATAGATGGGTGGATGGTTGAACAGACTGATTTAAAAGTATTCTTTCAGAAGACAAAGGCGTGAGATGTAGGTTTACATGGTTTAAAACGAATTCTCTCTTTAGTCTGCACTCTGGAAGGGACCTAAGTCCCAGTAACCTCTTCGACATTTACACACAACTTCAGTCATGTTGGGTGTTGCTTGGAGGCCTGGCCTCAGAAATTCCCTGGCTTGGACTTGAGCATTCCTACCGTACATACCCTGCTGCTCTGTTCATTCCATAAGCAGACCCCGGCTGTTGTTTTTAAATGTCTTTCTAGGTTAGCGTGACTACCGTGTTAAGTCTTTTGACTTTTCTCTGTACACAGGAAAGCTCTGAGATTCCCAGAACAATCCCCAACTCATCACAGAGTTAAAGGATATCTCAGTATCTCAGTATATATATAATAACCCTCCCTGTGGGTATAAGAGCTCCTGCCTTCTGACACTCAGTGCCCCCAATTGGGGGCTTCACGCAGGCTCTCTGGAATGTTCTCTAGAGAAAGGGGACTTCAAAAGGCTTGTTACAATAAAACCAGGACTCACAATTTCCTAACAAAACCTCCTGGAATATTTTTATAGCAGAGATGAGGGTCTTAGGAAATCAGTTAAAAGGTGGGGGGGGGGGCAGTATATCAAAAGCATGTAGGGGATCAGTGAGGTGGAGCCCTGAGCATCCAAGCTCCTGGAGGGAGTTCACACCCAGATAGACAGGTGCCACCTCTATGTCTAGGTGACAGACAAAGGAAACAATTGGGCATCTCCTTTGTAAAATAGGATTCTTCAAGTTGGTATGGCTCAGAGTTTCACTTCCGTGCCGCCCAATAGAAAGCACCGTATGAGACCAAGCATTCAAGATCCAGGCAGAGCCTCTGAGATCCAAGAGACACATAACCTTTCTCATCTGGATGCCTCAGCCCCAGGACCCACCTCCTCTTGCCTCCTGTCCGGGACTAGGAGAACATTGGCACCTCACTCGAGTGTCCTGCAGAAGGAACGGATGGTTTTGCACTGTGACCATTACCAGAGCAGCAGTTGGCTGCTTTGAGGTGTAGAGGAAGATACAAAGCCCCACTTCCAGACTTCCCACAGGCCCTTCCTGGGACTCCTGTCACCACTGTCACCACTGAGAGCTCTGGAAGTAAAGCTTCAGTTGGAAAATGAACAAGGGGTCTCTTTAAGGGATGAGCTCAAAGGCAAGGGTTGAGATTAAAACGGAGGGGAGTGTGAATTGTTTTGAGAAGAAATGCTGGCAGACAAAGCTAACATGTGGTATCTATCTCTCCACTTTGTCCTTGGTGGTCTGTCCTTTCCCTGGCATCGTCTTTTCTGCACAGAGAACAGACAGCATCAGCCTTACCTTTCCACCTATGCATAACTTCTAGTTGCCTCTAGATGGCGCCAGGTATCCAACCTTGGGTAGATAATTTTGAGTTCGAACTACTCTGTCACAATGCATTAAAAGTGGGGATGCACTAGACATGCTTGTGTGTGTGTGTGTGTGTGTGTGTGTGTGTGTGTGTGTGGTATTCTGTGTGTGGCTGAGTGCTTATTGTGTGTATGTGCCTGTGGAGGCCAAAGGTCAACTTCAGGCATTGTTCTTCAGGAACCATCCACCCTAGTTTTTGACACTGGATCTCCATTGGCTGAATGGCTTGTCAGTAGGCGCTGGGGACTTGCCTGTCTGTTTCTCTAGGCCTGTGATTACCAGAGCTCTCCAGCAAACTCACTGTCCTGTGGAGCTGGTGGCCTCCGCCCCATGTCCTGCTTCCACAGCCTTGCCTTTTGCTTCCTGGACCTTGGCTTTCACTCCCAGCTCCCAGCTAGGTAAGGGTGGCAGTGTGGGTGGTAACACTCCCCACCCACAGGCCAGAAGCCAGAGGGCCCCAGGACATTGGCTTCAGTCAGCTGGGTACAGTTTCCAGTCTTAGGCTAGGGAGAAGTGGTGTGCTGAGGGCAGACTGTTGGAAGGTGGGACGTGGTCAGGTTCACCCAAAGATGAGAACGTGCCCTGTATAATTAGTCTTTTATTTCACAGCAAAGAACTGAGACCTGGTCTCTTCTGATTATGCTTTCCCCAAATCCCAGCCATCAAGGTTTGCATTGAATAAAACATGAAATTGGGGTTTAATAAGAAATCCTGGGTATGTGGTTTTCCACTTAAAGGTCTTAGGGAGGGAGTGTGTATAGCCAGGAAGCCTCCTTCAGTCTACGTGGCCATAGTTACAGATGTAGGGAACCAACACAGCAGAAATGCTAGGATGCACAGTAGTGGAGATTTTTAAATGGCCACAAGTACTCTTATGCCTTAGCTAAGTGTAAAGAGTACAAAACACAGTACTATTTCCTAAAGTTAAAATTCACCTGCCTTGGGGCTGGAGAGTAAGCTCAGTGGCTAAGATTATGTACTGATTTTTGCTACTTGCAGAGTCCAGGTTTGGGTTCCCAGCACCCACACTTCGCTGCTCGCAGCCAGTTGTAACTCTGGCTCTGGAAAAATCCAATGTTCTCTCTTGGCCTCTAAGACACCCGCCTTGCACACATGAGGACACCCCTGAAAATCTCCCTCCATCGGGATGTTTAGTTGCCTTAACCTGTGCGGTACCAGGCTGCCTGGATCCCACTGGGCTTGCAGGACATGAGCTACCTCAGTCACATGGGGCCCTCAGCAAGGAGAGTGTGTAAGGCTCCGAGCACAGATCAGGCAGCTTCAGAAGAGTCTCCAGATTCTCCACCACTGACTGGACTTAGCACAACATGGCCTCCTTCCTCTTCAAGCACCACGCTCCTCTCTCTTCTGTGCTCTGGCCAACAGGACTAGGACTCTCTAGTGAGCGGCCAATAGAGGGGATAATTACTGAGCAAAATTCATGGGCATTTATGCTTTTGTTTCTAATAAATACATTCATGTTCAACTCTGTGTGCACTGGCTTAATCATATAACCACATACTTGGGAAAACATTGATATAAAGATAAAACAACTGTTACTGGAGTTATTATTTACCTAAAGAAGATAAAAATAGATAAGAAAGAGCAACCTATATATTATATATATATGTATATAATACACATTATATGTGTGTATATATGCACATATATCTGTGTATATACATACATATACATGTGTGTATGTGTGCTTGTATATGTAATTCACTATAAACAAGACAATACAAAGGTCAGGATAGGATGTCTTATAATTCTGGAACTTGGGAGGTGGAGGTAAGTTCAAGGATAGTCTTGGCTACAGAGTAAAGTCCTGTCTCCCAAACCAAAACTAAAAACAAACAAGAACCAGAGGCTGGGACACAGCTGAGTGGTGGAGCACTTGAGTTTGATTTCTAAACCCTGAAGAAAATCTGTGTAAGAGTCAAGGCACACACTCGGGGATCAGAGGGCAACTGGAAGGAGTCTGGTTTTCTCCTGTGAGTCCCAGGAACCAAACTCAGGTTGTTAGGCTTGGTGACAACTGCCTTTGGCCTCTAAGCCATCTTCCCATTAAGGTCTCCTTTTCACTGTCCCTCAAAATTCAGTCACGTAACCAAACGCAAAAATCAACCTGATGTTTCAGGGGACAGAGCACCCCTGGAGACCCCGGTTTGCTCCATTGTGAAGAACCTTATGTATCGGAAGCCATAATGCTGCATCTGATATGAGAACCAGAAGGTTGTGCTCATGAAGTGACTGGAGGTATGTGTTGGTAGAGAGTGAGGTTACAAGGACAGGCGGTGCAGCAGCAGTGATGGAGAAGCCACGAGCAAAGCATGCATGCACTGCATCAAGAGATGTGTGGAGACAACAGCATGGGGCTGCAAGGTCATGGCAGGCAGGAGGCATGGGGGCAGAGCTTCCTTGGCTACAGGACAGCCAGCCAGGCATGGACTGCAGGAGAGTCTATCCTACCACTTAGCCAGGGGCTGCAAGCGAGGGGCACTTTAGCACCTTTTTGTGGCCAGGCTTTGGGAAGGAGTAGGATTTGATTCTTGAGATTATTCCACCCGGTGACCAAGTCTAGAAACCACAACAGCAGAGAGGAATAGAGCATTTAGTTTCAAAAAACACATGCAAGACATTCTTCCTCATGACATGCTACCCCGCCTTGATTCTGCAAACACACTGCCCGCTCCCTTCACCTGCCCCAGGGAGATTTCCTGCATGCAAGTTCAGATCATTTGAGATGCTCCCAGAAGAGTCTATCACCCGAGCAGAGAGGTCTAAGATACTCCATAAATATTTTCCACTGGGGGCTACAAAATCAAAGCTGAGACATGAAACAGCCATGTTGTCTATGGAAATCCTGTGTCCTGAGGTCCACAAAAGACTCAAGTCACTGACTGCTGAGTGGTGTCACTGTTTGGTGACACTGGTTACAACATGATATTGTTATCTACAGAATCCTATAACATATGCAGCCTTCAGGCTACAAGTTGGACACAGAGCTGTCTCAAGAGCTCAGAATGATAAACGCCAGGTGAGGCCCCCAGGGGGCATTGTGTTTCAGAGGGCCCTCAAGCTCGCTGGTGTGTTAGTCTACACAAGGTCTCTCAGTTTGGTAAGAAGCTCTAGCCCCGGGATGAACAGTTTTGGTAGCAAGTGGCCAACCACCGCCAGTAGAGACCGGGCAAGTGTTTGGCCTTTGGTAGATTTTGTTTCTTAGCAATTAGCAGGATAAATGTCAGGAATTATTTCCTGGTGGTGCTTATGGGCTGGGATGTGCACCCTGAAGTCCCTACGATGTGAGAAGAGCAACTCTTGTGAAGTAACAACCTAAGTACCAGCTCTGACATCCTTCTGGATAAAGAAGGGACCTGCGGTTCTTCTTTCTTTGCAATGAAACAGGGTCACCTGGGGTACGTTCTTATCTAGTGACAAAGAGAGGGGTGTCTGTTCTGGCCAAGACTCTTTCCTTCCCTGGACCTTTCTCTTGAAATCTTACCAAGTGTTCCCTCTCACCTCTTCTCTCCCCTAACCATTAGTCAAATCAATTTAGGTCAAGTCCCTGGTAATAAGGTGTCAGTTGGTTTGGCCAAAGTAGTTAGATAGCCAACCTCAAAAAGATACCTATCTGCTGGCCATGTTCTACTGACACGCATGTTGGCAGGCCTATGCATGGCACACACAAGTTCACACAGACAACGCAAGATTGAACTTGGACTATACATTTCCTTTTTCTACGTCTGATCAGTGGCTTTTCTGATCTCCTAGTGGGTTTCTGTCTCACTCGGCACACTACTTCTAGAGAATGAGACAAAATAAATAAATAAATAAAACAGACAAAAAACCATGAATACATGTCTCCCTTAGCAGTGGCAACAGGCTGATGGTTTCCCAGACTTATTAGATTCCCAGGCCTTCAAGGATGTATTTGGAGTACACTTCCTGTGCTGACTAAAACCCGACCTTCCTATGTGCTTCCCCAGCACCCAGCAGAGACACCTATGATAATACTTACCATAGGATGGGTATTTGAACCTCCTGGGTGACCTGTAAGAAGAATATACCATAGTTGCAGTTCAATTTCCGCCGCTGTTTGTACAAACCACATACATTTCATATCTATCAATATGCCTGAATTTTTGACACATTCAGTTAAGTAAGTTTTTCTCTTTGAGACAGGGTCTGATGGTGGTCTTGAAATCACATATTCCCTACCTTGCCTTCTTAATGCTGGGATTGAAGACATGTGCCACCATCCAGGTAAGACATGCAATTAAATCCCACTGGGTGTTTTTGTTGTTATAGTGATGGGTTATCTTTCAGCTAATGAGTCCGAGAATTGGCGTGACATTGACTTTTGTAAAATCAAAGCCTCACTATGTATGAGTTTGGAATAGGCAGATCTGATACCAGGTTGACAGCGACCAGTTCCCCCAAATCAGAGCCTCTTCTGTGCCAATCACTCACCCATGTGCGCGCCAATCTTTTGACATGGTACTGTGAGGACTCTTAATAGCCCATCTGGCTTGTAGGAGTAATGTTCCACTAGCTGGAAGAGAAGCAAGGAAGAAAATGGTTGAAAGAGAGCATTGGTATAAGTCACAGCTCTCACTGGTTTTAAAACCATCAAAATGCCAGACAGTCTCTTTCACAGGGTACTTGGGGATGGGTGTGAGATGTCCTAGGATAGAGTCAAAGAACTTTTTAGCCTCAAAGCAGCTGGTCACATCCATAGTCAAGAGTGGAGAGTGTATGCATGCTTACTGCTTAGCAATCAGTCTCTGGTCTTATAGAGATCAGAACTCAAGCCTAGGGAATGGTGCCACCCACCAATGGCCCGAGTCTTCCCACATCAATTAATGTAATCAAAACAATCCCCATGGATATACTCACTCTCCAATCTACACAATCCTTGAGACTTCCTTCTCAGGTGATTCAGATGGTGTCAAATTAGCAATTAAAATTAACAATCATGCAGCCAGATAATGATATATTTGGGGTTTGGAGGTTTCCATACCATTTCTACCACATAGTTCTTTATTGAGTTAATTTTTTGTTTGGTTGCTGAGATAGGATTTTTCTATGTAGCCCAGGTTGGCCTTGAATTTATTACTTTTAATCCTCCTGCCTCCACAGATAATTTGGTTGTGATGTCAGATTAAGGAAGTGAAATGTGCTCAGTAGCAAGTGTGGGGAGCTGGATGAATAGTGTTGGGGTGCTTGAGTTTCCTCTAGGTTTACTGATGGCTAGGTTGAGAATGAACACTTTGCAAAGCAGGCATGCAGTGTTCCTTGGACAGGCAGTTGTCTGGAGCCCAGGAAGAGTGGACTTGCTCTCTAAGCTGTTTTAACTTCCTGTGGTGGCTCGGCTATGAGGCTGCTTGTCTATGCGGGTGCTCCCCACATTGGTTAGCCACCATGATGTCACCTGAAATTCAGTGTCTACCCTGGTATTTCAGAGCTCCAAGACCAGCTGGGTCACAGTCCCTAGGTTCTTTGTTTGGTCATTTATAGTGTGTGTGTGTTTTTATGTATGAGTGTGTGTGTGTGTGTGTGTGTGTGTGTTTGTGTGTTTGTGTGTTTAAGTGTGTTTGTGTATGTATTTGTGTGTGAGTGTGTTTGTATGTGTGTGTGCTTGTGTGTATGGGAGTGTTTGTGTATGTGAATGTGTTTGTGTGCATATTTGTATGTGTGTGTTTGTGTGTGTGTATTTGTGTGTGTGAGTGTATATGTGTGTATTTGTGTGTGTGAGTGTGTATGTGTAGGTGCATATGTTACTCCAGTTCCTGATGGCAGAGCTTTCTCTTAAATTCTTAACACTGCCTTGAAATACATTATCCTGAGGCATCAGGAACTTAATGGCTCTAAACAGGTGACAGAAACCTCTGTGGTGTCATTGATTTGATGATGGTCTGTATGGGCATTTCTCAAATAAGTCTTCTAGAAATCAGAAAATGGGTTTTCATGAGGGGTATGAAGCAGAGTTTTGGAAAGAGCAGTCTAGTAGGCCTACGTTGTGCCCTCCAGAGGGGAGGAGGGAGGGGGTGGAGCAGAGGGAGAGGGGAGGGACAAGGGAGGGGAAGAGGGAGGGAGAGACAGACAGACAAAAGGACACAGATGAAGGCAGGTGGGGAGAGAAAGAGAGAGAGAGAGAGAAAGAGAGAGAGAGACAGACAGACAGACAGACAGACAGACAGAAGGACACAGATGGAGGCAGGTGGGGAGAGAGAGAGAGAGAGAGAGAGAGAGAGAGAGAGAGAGAGAGAGAGAGAGAGAGAGAGAGAGAGAGAAACATACCTGCCAGAGGGTGTCGAACTTCTTCCCCTCAGGGATGGAGAGCTTCCCGGTCTTGTCCCTGTCGATGCGATAGTGCAATACCTTCCCTTCATGCAGCAAGCACAGCGCATAGGAGCCGTTGTTGTCTCTGGCCCTGATCCTGGGAGAGAGAGCACACCATATTACCCCTACTGTGACTTTTCAACCGAACAAGCAATACCGTCTCCACAGCTGGGGACCCTAGTGCGCAGAAGGTCACCAGCATCAACAAGCAGTGGTGGGCAGGCAGCAGCCAGACCTCGAGATCACAGGAGGGCTCAGTACCAGGGCCAGTGTGACAGCATAAAGGAAATTCCAAGGGTTGGAGATGGATATGGCAAAGGTCCAGCAGGGCCATGAAACTTTGGAGATCAATGGCAGAGCTTGGGTTGTGTGTAGCTCAGGGAAACAGGCATAGGCTTTGGGGTATCTGTGAAAGCCTTAGACTCAGGTGTAGGGCAGATGGGAATCCAGTGAGCATTTCAACAGCATTTTCTGGAGCACACATGAAAGATTATGAATGCTTCTACTCCCATGGCCTTCTTCCCTTTCTTACTCTCTCTTCAGTGCCAGGGACAGGCTTAAAACACTATGTGACATTAGCAGCTGGCATCCCCTACCTGAGACGGGAATGATAGCCTTGTGGCATGAACCAGCAGAGACACCCCTGAGGCCCAACAGGCATCTGTAGGTGGATTAGGACTTCATTGTTTCCCTGACATCAGGAGCTACGTGTAGGACTCCAGGCCCCCATGACAAATGGCAACACACAAGTGCACCCTTGAACCGAGCGAGACACATGCACAAGGCAGTCCCGACATCAGAGGAGGAATCGGTTTGTGGAAAGGCCCCAGAGAGGGTGTGACCTGGGCTGACATGGCAACAAGAGGTGTGACTCTTCCAGTTCAGAGCCTCATCTCTCTGAGGCCACACTACACCCCTTTCTAGGAACTCATGACTTCTGATCATGAGGTCCAGGTAAGGACGAGTCTGTAGGACATCTGTGTGGTCTGGGAAACTCTGAGACCTCTGTGTCCTCTGTGTTTGCTAAGGAAAGGAAGATGAACTCTCAGAGCGGTCAGCTACATCCAAGTGCGTTGGACTCGGGAAGAGCTCAGTCAAGTTCCAGCTACCTGGAGAAGGATGTCTGCAAACTGGGGTGATTTGTACAGCTCTCTCCAGGTACATAATGTCTAGGCCACAGCCACAGTTCAGGCTGAGCTGGGCCTTGGGACCAGATGTGACCTCACTTCCCTTTTTGCTGCCATATGCATGTCCTCAGGCTGAGTAGCCAGAGCTCCCTCCTAGCCTCTGCTTGAAGCTTGGGGCAGCTAGTGAAGGCTGGGAAACTGTAGATGCGTGTTCTGAAATTTTGCCACTGTGGAGACATTTGCTACCTCCTACAGTGAGTCACCAGCACCGTGAGGTGCTAACTCCTTTTGGATGACCAAGTGGCTGATTAAAGCTTTGTTAGTTATTGGGTGATGCCTAGTCACACAATAAAACACCATATATAAACAGAGGGTTAAACCTGTTTTTTAGGGCAGCCATTCACAATGTGTGCTGGCTCTATCTTAGAGACACAAGCGGCTTGCAGAGAAGACAATGTGTATACACACATATATGTTAAGGGGCTGGGGACATGGTTCAGTGGGTAAGAACACTTGCTGTAAAATCAGGTTGGACATGTCTACATGTGTCTGTTAGCACAGTGATGGATGAAGGTTGGAGAGAGAAATGCTAGGAGCTCCCAGGTTGACCAGCTCAGCTGAAGCAGTGAGTTTCTTTTTGTTCAATAAGAGACTTTGTTTCAGAGGAATAAATGGAAACTGACAGAGGAAGATTCTGGAAGTCTTCCTCAGGCATCTGTATTTTATTCATGAGTATGCACATCAACACAAATAAGTAGGCATAGAATACTGTGTGTGTATGTGGGGGGGGGGAAGGAAAGAGAGGGTGAATCGAGAAAGGGGGAAAGGAGAGAGTAAGGGGAGGATAAAGGGGAAGGTAAGGAGGTGGGTAAAGAGAGGGTAATGGAGGGTAAAGTGAGAGTAAGGGGGAAGGTAAGGGTGAGGGTAAGGGTGAGGGTAAGGGGGAGGAGGAAATGCACACATCATCACACCAACAGGAGGTCAAGGTAGGAGGGTCGGTAGCTCAAGGTGTGGGTGGTGATGAGACCAGAAAATGAGTGGAGGGCCTGGGAGATAACAAGACACAGAAGGCTGCGGTGTCTAAGATTCTAGGGATGTGGTCTGCATCTGATGCAGAGAGAACAGAACCCTAGTCTCTGTTGTTATTGTCCAGGGGCATCTGTGGTGGGGTCAGAGTTGCAAGAGGAAGAAAATTGTCTGAATGGGCAGCAGGAGAGGGGATGGAAGTGGGAGGGGGAGGAGGGAAGGGAGGGAAAGAGAAGAGAGAGGCGAATCCTAGATAAGAAAGAGATCATTGCTCAGGTCTAAGAAAGCACAGTAGCTTTTCGAGGAGGGCTAAGGAAAACAGAAGATAGGGATCCTGGACTAAGTGGCATCTGGTACTGAAACATTGCATCTGCCAAACCCTTGAAGTAGCAACACATAGGCACACTGAGTGTCCTCTGTGCAGACCCTGAAAGATAAGTCCCTAAAGCAAACCAGATCTGAGGCATGCCAAACTTCTGTTCTCTACCCACACATCTTTTAAAACATTTTTTCACAAATGTCTTTCCCGTGCTGTGGAGACGTTGCAGAAGGTAAGGTGCTTGCCTTGCAGCCAGGATAACCTTAGTTCAATCTTAGAATCCCTATTAAAACAAACAAGCAAATGAGGAAACGTCAAGCAAGCAAACAGCAAGCAAGCAAGCAGCAAGCAAGCAAGCAGCAAGCAAGCAAGCAGCAAGCAAGCAGCAAGCAAGCAAACAGCAAACAAGCAAACACAACCAAGTATCATGATTTCTGCTTGCAGTCCCTGTGTTGGGGAGGCAAAGGCAGGTGGATGTTTGGGAGTTGCAGGTAGTCATCCTAGCATAATCAACAAGGCCCGGGTCTGGGTGGAATACCCTGCTCAACAACTCGGTGGACAACTCCTGAGCACTACCACCTGAGGCTGACTGCCAGTATTAACACATATTCCCTGTGTAAGGTGCACACAGCTTTCTCTTTGTCTCTCTGCTCCAGTACCTAAAGGTAGAGTTCCTTTTTGTGGCTTTTCCTCCATCTTCCCAGGGCCTCTGAGCAGCATCAGTAAACTGACACCTGACACAGACCACAGCTGTCTTTGAACTTTTTCTTCAGATGGCCTATGATGCTCTTTTTTTTTTTTAAATGGCCCTAAGGCAAACCCACACAGATCAAATGAATGCTTTTTTGACCTGCTTTGATCACCCATACCAGTGTGGGAAGACTGACTGAACTCAGCTATCACTGTGGTCCCGGATCACAACAGCCACTGTTCCACCCCTTAACGAACAAAGAGAAGGATTTCTTTGATGCCCACAGCGTAATGGCCCACAGCATAATTTTGGAAAGAATGCATAGATCACAACCTGAGCTAAAACTTGAGGAGGCAAGCTTGTTTGGCAAATAAAAGCAACAGTGGGCTCAGGGCTGGGGGAGATAGTCCAGTCAGTAAAATGCTTGCTGAACTAGCATGAGGAGATGAAGCATCCCTTAAATCCCAGCACTGAGGAGGTGGAGAGACTCACTAGCCCAGAAACCTAGTCTAACTGATGAGCTCCTGGTTCTAGTGAGATACCCTGTCTCAAGGAACAATGTGATTGGCTCTAGAGAGGTGACATAAAAGGTTGACCTCTGCCTTCTATATGCATGCACTCTCATGTACACCTGCATGCATTTGCACACACACACACACACACACACACACACACACACACACACACTGACAATAGGGGGGTTGAGGACAAACACTATTACCAGCCCTACACTGGGCAGAGTTTGGGCTTCAGATCAGCAGCTGCCACTTGAATCCTGAAGGAAAGCATTCATAACACAGGACATTTAGCTTCCCCACAGATGAGCATCAACCATATACGAGCTCAAAAAGATTACCTCAGATGAAGTAAGCGTAAGTTTTGAGAAAAGAGCATTTGGGCAAGAGAGATACTAGTGAAAATGGGATTATATACCTGCAGATGCTCAGTATTAAAAGCACAAAAGATGGAATATAAACTAGCTATGCATGGAATGTTTAAAGAAATAAAACAGGAATCACCAACCAATCAATGAGCTGCTCCTAAAATTGTTGAGAAAGCATTTTGAAAGATAAACAAACCTTACTCCAAATTTAATTTCTAGACATTAAAAAAAATGTAGCTATCTAAAAAAGTCAAGGAGTAAAAGAACAGATTACAGATTAGACAGAGATCAGACAAAAGATAATATGAGAAGAAACATAGTGACAGACCCATGTGACACGAGAAAAGAGGCAACAGACCTTCAACAGGCTGCAGAGGATACAGAAGGAACCCAGCATGCTTCCTCTGAAGGATAAAGGGGAAGTGGGCATTCTCCAGAGTTGATTGGAAAGATCCATGGATGTAGGAACCCCACGTCTATCACAGTTCCTGGCTCGTCTATGCACCTGGCCCAGTTCATCTCCACCATAACTCAGGGTGAGAGAGGCTAGCACACACTGATCTACAGGGGGCACGTGCCATGACTCCCAGCATATGCCTAAAACTAGAAGGCACTGAACTAAGTACCACATCAAGCACAGCTTCTCTTGAGCATCGTTACTCTTTCTCTTGAGTCATCACTAAGTAAAGACTTTAATGCAGTTGCCACAGCATCGTTGGAACATCCTTTCCCGTGGCTGGTCACATGTAACATGTTCCAGCAATACAAGATCACTAGGGCTCTCAGAGGTACTCCTAATAGTACATGACCATCCTCAGCTAACCTCTCTTTATCTCTCAGAGCTCCTTGGACGTCCTCAGAGAGTTCCTCCCACTGAGAGGTTACACAAGCTAGGATTACAGCTGTTGAAGACAAGAGTCTAGTTCCTGTTCCTGAAGGACCCAGAATGGGTGGAAAGTTATAGAGAGACATTGAGTGTAGACTTCTGACCCCCTTCCTAACATACACACACACACATGTGCATACATGCACATAATTATATACATATACATACACACATGTGCATACATGCACATAAATACACACACACACACACACACACACACATATTTTATGAGACACCATGGCAGGGAGTGGCATGTTTTCATGTCACGGGCTCTGTAGCATGTGGACCTGAATGACTGCCATCTTCCCTGACATAAAAAGCATGATGATGTGGGGGGAAGGCCCGTGTGCATGCATGGTCATAGAGCCCCAGCTCCCGCTATGCTGCCTGACAGTCAGACACATGACAGCTCTCTTGTTGAATGAATAACTGCCTTTGTGCTACTTTTTTTTTCACAATGTATGTCACAAGTCAGAAAGTAGGAACTGCGGCTCAAACAGCAGTTCAGTGACTTCCTGGCTTGATGACTCCACAAATCTGAAAGGCATAGCTCTTGGGAAGCCTCCGCAACTGCCCCGGGGACTCCCATAGTTTGCACAGTTCTGTCAGCAGCTCCTGCAGGCTCTGGCCGAAGGCCTGAAGGGAATTCCCTCTTGAATTCCTTGGTGTGAACAGGGAATGGGGGATGAAGGACATGGTAATGAGTCTCAGCTGTCACAGTGGCATTCCATGTGTAGGAGTTGAACTCCAGGGTGAACTCAGCCCCGAGGGCAGAGTAGCCATCCTTTGGCTTCATCGCAGATGGCTGGGAAGAAACCATGGCTGAGGACAGGTAGGTTGTGTTCGTCCTTTAGTGTGGCAGGAGCTTTGGTGGCCCTACTCCCTTTGTTTTGCCATTCCCAGTGATTCTCCCTCAGGTAGCTGATAGATTAGGGTGGGAAATTAACAGAGAGTGGGGAAGGAAAGAGAGGCGGGAAAGGCTTCTGGATCTTTCTGTGCTCACACCCAAGTGGCCGTGCATCACTACTAATGCGGGATTCAAGAGTGCACGCTGTCCCAAAAACAGAGGACTTGCCACACTGGACCGTAATCAGATCCGAATGGAATCGAGCTGCAGTCTCCTGGTTCTACCAAGAGCTCCTGCGTGACTGTCTAGGCTTTCTCCTTGTTGCAATGAGTACTGAGAACAAGACAGGGTAGTGGAGATGAAGCATGCTCTGTCCACAAGCTCACGTACAGGAGGAGACACAGAGACCTTGCTGAGTACCTCATAGCGGGATGGAGAAACAGAGAGGACATGGGTCTGTCTTAGCATGAGCGGCATGGACCCTGGCACCCAGAGTGACCTGTGCATCCTGTGCCATGCCCACATCACAGCCACACACAGACTACCTGCCCAGACTTGGGGCTTTGAATGGCTCATCCCAACATCTACCCCATCTATGAACGTGCGGGCTGGTCCTATAGATCCGAAGCCACAGGATCGCCAGGATCGCCATGACACAGGGCAATCATGGACATCTGAGAAGAGTCCCAGTATTGAGGAAGTAGCAGAAGCCACAGGCTTTGAACCAGATCGACAAGTCATTCCAATGAGCGTTTGCAAGCACGGACATGTGGACACTGGCGTACACTGTGGGACACACTGTGACACGTTACAGCTTCCACAAGATTTATTTTTTTCTCTGTTGGCAGGGAATTTGCAAGAGGAGGGCACAAGGGGAGGGAGAGATGAGTGAGATTGGGGTGCATGATTTTAAATTCACAAAGAACCAATAAAACGTTTTCCAAAAAGAAATGATTAATATAATCTAAAATAACCTTTATTTTATTATTATTCTTATGTCTATGGGTGTTTTGCCCACACATATGTCTGTGCACCACATGCATGCCTAGCTCATGCAAAGGCCAGAAGAGGACATAGATCTGCTGGGATCGGAGTTAAAGACAGTTGTGAGCCACTATGTAGGTGCTGAGAATTGAACTCAGGTCTTTTGGAAAAACAGCCAGTGCTTTTAACCACTGGGTCATCTTTTCAGCACCATAAATCATCTTTTTTAAAAAAAAATATCAGAAGTAAGAGGAAATTTTTTATCTAGATGCAAAAGCAGAGAAAACAGCTATGTTTCTAGGAAGACAGTCTGGTGCTGAGCAACGTACCTGACCATGAGGCTAAACCACTGAATGTGAGAAAGTTTTGCTGGGAAAAATGGGTGGTGGTTCCTAGAAGGCCTCTGAGTAGGGACACTAGGTGACAAACGCAGGCATTCCTACCTTGGCAGGCTCATCTTTAGAAGGTTTACCCACACAAGGATAAGGATTGCCCCTAACCTCTCTGGACCATAGATCATATCCAGCTACTCCACTCAACTACACTGTCCAATTGCTCCAAAACCTTCTGGATTTAGGCTCACACTGCCCCAGTGCAAACACCCAAGTCAAGAATCCAAGATTCAAGCTTTCACATTATTGAGCTGGCCAGGCTGAAGCCCACAGACATATTTCTGTTCAGACAGCTGCATCCAGATTTGGTGTAAGCTGCTCTGAGGAGCTTGCTCCTGAATGTCTGCATTAGCCCTCAGCTCCAAACACAGACAGAATTCAAGTCCAAGATCTGGGGGCAGATCTGAGGGAACAAACCATACCTTTCTCTACTACCACACTCTGTGTCCCATGTCTTCGTTGGAGGCAGAATTCAGGTCAAGCACCCTGAAAACACTAAAAATATTGTGGGGAAATTGCCTTGATGCTAGGTGGCAGGGACTATGGCTCGGTTGGTAAAACAAACATGAAAGCCTAAGATCATTCCAAGAACCCATGTAAAAAACTGGGTGTGGAAGGAAGTACCTGTAACTTCAGCACTGGAGTGGTACAGACAGGAGGACTCCTGGGGGCTGCTGGCCAGTCAGTATAGACAAATCAGCAAGCCCCAGATTCAGTGAGAGACTGTTTCTCAAAATGCATGGTGGAAGGGAAGGCCAGTGAGGTAATTCATTGGATAAAGGTGGTTGCCTCGTATACTGGTTGGTTTTGTGTCTCAATTGGTGATCAAGGGTGAGAGCCTGGACCATTGTGGGTGGTGCCATCCCTGGGATGTTAGGCCTGGTGGGTTCTATAAGAAAGGAAGCTGAGCAAGTCAGGGGAAGCAATCTAGTAAGCAGCATTCCTCCATGGCTTCTGCATCAGTTCCTGACTCCAGGTTCCTGCCCTGTGTGAGTCCCTGTCCTGACTTCCTTTGGTGATGAACAGCAATGTGAACAGTGTAAGCTGAATAAACTCTTTCCTCTCCAACTTGCTTCTTAGTCATGATATTTTGTGTAGGGATAGAAACCCTGACTAAGACACTGCACAAGCCCAGTGGCCTGGGTTCAGTCCTTAAAACCCAAGCAAAGGTAAAAGGGGAGAACTGAATTTATGAAAGTTACCCTCTGGCCTCCACTTGCACACTGTGGCACAAGTACTCCCCTCACCAGCATGAGTACTAACCAACCAGCATGTGTGCGTGTGCACACACACACACACACACACACACACACAAAATAATAAATAAGAAATCAATATTAAGATACATAAGACAGAAAGCAACTGTACAGCTACTCAATGTCCACCTCTGATCTCCACACACATTTACATGCATGAGCAGGAAAATCTACACACACAAGAAATTGTCCAGAAATTATAAACATCAAGTGCTTTGAAAACATAAGATGAATTTCTAATGCAGGCTTGGATGAGATCCCAAGACTTCTCATTACATGTGTACAGATATTTTCCCCCATCAGAAAACACCCCCAATCCAAAGCACTCCGGGTTTCACCATGTTGGGTAACAAACTCAACCCTTATGGGGCTGAGCACCATTTCTTTAGGCATGATGTCACAGTTTATGGTCAGACTAGATAAAGCACATGCTGGGTCACAAGTGACAGCAGCTCCCATGTTGGTAGATGGTGATGTGTGACATCTTCCTGGGGCCACCTGGGTTCTAAATGGGGGAAGCTGTTACCTCTGAGTAGGGATGTAGATGACCTGCTACTCACAGGAATTTTCCATTGGTCTTTGACCCTATGAGGACCGTCTGCTCTGATTCATCTCTGGAGATGTTGCCATGGAACCAGGGCATCTTCTCATGGGCTGTGGTGGCGATCAACTTCTCTAGTTGGGGCTTCTGGCTGATGATGGCTTGCTCCAGAGCCTGGCCCTGCAGCGAATGAAGAAACTGAGCTGGCCGGGTAGAGAGAACGTGGACCTATCTGTCCCAGGTCCTATCAATACTAAACTCTACTCCCCCCCCCCGCCCCCCGTTCATCTTTCTCTCATCCACAAGGGAACCAGTAAGACTTTGGTATATCACGTGCATGTCTTCAAGTGTATAAATAAAGGTATATACTTTGAAATTAAGAGATGGACCCTTGAAAAGCCACACACACACACACACACACACACACACACACACACAAATTGAATCTGTAGATCATATACCGATGGGCTAAGGTCCTCCAAAGACAGCTCTATACTCAAACTAGTTTCAGTGTGAAAACCTAGTACTTTCGTAACAGGCAAGGAGCTGTATGTGTGTGAGGTCGGGGGTCATGAGAGAGCGGCTCAGTAAAGGTTCTTGCTGCTGAGCCTGAGAATCTCAATTTGATTGCTGGGACTCACATGGTGGAAGAGAGATTGACTCCTGCAAATCCTCTGATCCCCCCCCCACACGCTATCGACCTGTAGATACCCGACCCCAACACACAAAATCGATACATGTAACCAAAGAAAGTTTGAAAGGATGATGTGAGTGAGGATGTCACCTGTGGCTTCATATCTGTCAGGGTTCAGCTGTGTCCTTGGTCCCATCTTCCCCACCCCAACACACCTGCAGGAAGGCCATTAGAGGAGACCCAGGCGAGCAGGTGGAAACAAGGAGGAAATCAAAAGAGGGAAATGGAGTAAGTACCTTTACCTTCCTAGTAAAAAAACCCAACAGATCTTCGTAATGAATAACCAGAGTTTAATTTACAAAAATAAAATAAAATCCCGAAGGAGTAAAAGTTAAAACACAACCTTCTCCTTCATGGCAACAGGGGAGGACAGGGAGCAGAGGGGGAGTGAGGATTCTGCTCTCGCCCATGTGCAGATGGGAAGAAAGGCAGCGAGAGGCAGCGCCACACAGGTAGTTGCTGTCCCAGTCTTTGTGTAAAAGAGGCAAAGGCTTCTGAGTCAGTTTAGAAGGTCCTGTGGTCCAGGCCCACCAGACTTACCTGAAGGTTCCAGGTCTGTTTTACATATTCCCTGATGAGGTTCTCCTTCAGGTCCTCAAAGGGTCCGGTTTTGGGCTGTACCCCCGGGGGCCGGTTGAAGGGATTCTTGAGGATGCAGACAAGGCCATCTGGTTCCTGGGAGTGATAATGGCAGAGATCTGCTGGGCTGGCATGGGCCCTGCCCCCGGAGATGGCGTAGGTGCCATTAAGTTCTCTCTCGATAGTGTAGTGGTGTGCCTTCCTGTTGTATGCCACTGACAAAGCAAAACCACCCAGGTAGTTTCGGCTCTGGCGTAGCAGGTAGAGCCCATCAGTCATGCCTCCCTGGACCAGGTAGTCTTCAGCCTCTTCCCGGGTGATGTTGCCAAAAAAATAGGCCAGGTGGTTGGCACTGTCCGCGGCATTGCCCGCCATGTCTGCACTTCTTCAGAGTTCCGGGAGCTATGTGCAGAAGTACCTGGGGACCACAAAGAAGGGAGAGTCAAAATGAGGCACCCAGACTGCAAGAGACATTGGCTATGCCCACCAGAACTGTTTCCACAGGGATACAAGCCTTTCTAGTTTAGAATGCTCACACTGGTGTGTGCATTTGGTGTGTGGTCTTTTCTAGCCCCTAATTTCCACAGTCTCCCAGTACATATCCTGAAGTTAGTTAACCAAATCCATGGCCTTTGACAAAGGTGACCCAATTCACTATTATTTTTTTTTCTCTAGTTGATACAAGAAATTCTAGGAAGCACAGAAAAAGAGAAGTGCACTGTAATATTTTGACACAGTTCCATACCCTGAGACAGTGGTTCATGGGACAGAACCAGTGAGAACTCAGAGCCCTAGATGGTCCCAGGAGGCACAGAACATACTAAGGAAAATTATGCACACCTCCTCAGTCTCTTGGGTTTTAAGTTGCCCAAGATGAACTTGACCTCAGTCAGCAGGTAGCCAAGGATGACCTTCAGCTTCTAATCCCTCTGCCTCCCTCCCTCTCCCCAGTTAGAGATCAGAGGCACAAATTACCATATCTGAGTTATGTGGTCATGGGGTATTCAGGCAAGACTGTCACATGCTGGAAATGCACTATACAACTGAGCTACATCTGAAGCCTGTGGATCCTACCTCACATAAACAAGCACTGTTACACCTTAGGAAGCTGTAGCCATGGCCTTGTTACCACAGGCTTGCTCATTTCCTGCCTGGGGTAGAAAAAGCAGCTAGTGGCTCACTGAGTTATAAACAGTGATGTCTACCCAGAGTGCCCTCTCTGGCCTTGGGAGCCTCTAAGAGAAACATCCAGAGCCCTGGCTGGTTCGGTCTACCTCCCCCACATGGCAGATGAACAGTCAGTAATGAGGAACTTGACTTGTGGAGACACAACCTCTGAGGAACAGGAATGCATGGACACATTTGTGAATGGAAAAGATACACAGCACCAACCTAGAAAGTGTTCAAAGCATGTTTAAGTAAAAAGTGCTGGTATCAAGAAAATGCTGGATGATGCAATTCTTTTATCTGGGGAAAGAGCAATTACCTCTCGGTGTTCTCAATTTACCTCCCCCCCCCCCACAGCACACTGCAAACATATATCTCCTACACACCACATGCATGTACTACCCACATACACACATACCACATCATAATATATGCCACATACCATATATCACATGCACACACGCCACGTGGTATGTGCAACATAAACATGTCACGTATCACAAGTACACACAGCACACATACATTGTAACACATAGCCCACACATACCATGCACAGTATACATGCAGAGCCAAGGCATGTACCCAGAATACACAAGCACACTCCACACTGCACACACTTAACACAGCATACGCACATGCTACACATATACACAACACAGCAAGAACACGAATAGACGCGCCACACTCACACCACATGGAGTTACAAGAAAGGTATCCTCCTGTGGCTGCACAACCCAAAGATGCCATGTAAGCTCAGATGACATGGTGTCCTGACCCCGTACCCTGAAGCAGCCCCACGGAGGTGAATTCTGTTGTGTTCCAACAGTCCGCAGAATGCAGGGCTTCTTCTAATATTTGACTATTGAATGTCCTTTGTCCAGCCAGTCTCCACAGCATCATCTCAGTCCCCATACAATGACAGCCAACCTTTTTCTTCTCAGTCTATCCATATTGTCACATTCTTCTCTCTGCCGAGCCCTCCTACCTCTCCTCAGCTTGTCCCTATCACACTTTCTAGGAACCTTTGGTATCCGATTGATTGCAGAGCCCTCAGACACCACAGCAACACATGCTACTCACTGATCTAGCAGAGCCCATCAGGGTGTCTGTTGTGGTAAATATTAAAATGATCGGTGGCTACCGGTTCCCACGGATCTGAGCGGAGCCGAGAGCCACTGCTGCTTCTCTGCCACATGGTCCCCTAGCCACCCTCTCCCGGATGTCTCTCTTCCAGCTGGAAACTTTGCTCACATTCCCTGCAGCCCAGCAAAATCATGACCAAATAATCCATAATTTATCAATCAGATTTTTATGTTAAATTCACAATTCACAATCTATTCACACAATAAGCTTACCTTATGACCAGTTGACAAAGATATAAACCACCCACCTAGATGAGACAAATTGACCTATAGAAACCTTTAAAAATATTCATATCTACCTGTGGCCAATTAAGACCACCTGGAACTAGATCCTCCTTCTCCAACTCTACCTTGGCTCTCCTTCCTTCCCTCTCTCTCCAGCCTTACAAAAACTTTGTGCTCCCCCACTCTCTACTGTCCAATCATATATCACCTTGATGCCAACCGACAGGTGTCTATGCCGGAGAGATGCACAGGGAGGAGCCTAAGCAACATGGAATGTTCCAGGGTTTTATAGTTTCTCAGTGTTTGCAAACCACTCTGTGTCCATGATCTCTGTTCTCACTGCCTTACCCTATGCACTGCAGTGGCCTTCACCTATCACCTCCCACTCCTTACTGCCTGCAGCTGCTCTTCCGTGGTCCAGATCCTCCCTACAGCCCATCTGCTTTCCCTGCTGGAAGCCTTAAGTCTAGCATGCTGGACATCAGCCTAGTGCCACTATGGCCCCTCTGCCTTACTCTAACCCTCAGGTTCTATTCCAGAGGCAATTTTTTTTGTCCCTTCCCTGTCCCATTCTCAGGCCTCCCCTGCAGACCTGCCTCAACCACAAACATCACACAGGTGGGCAGAGCAACTATTCCCAGCTCCTCAGGTTTCCACCGGCGTTTATTCCCCTCTTTATATGTAGCTTTACTAACTAATAGCTCCAACTAAGACAATCATGTTCAAATGCTTCATAATTCACTACATGAATGTCAACTACAGTCCCTTAACTCATCAGCTGGTCTTCATGTTGAGGGCAGCTGTGGTGGCAGGGAGTGCTGAGGCCCAGGGATAGGGGATTTATGGACCCCTCCAGGAACATACGTGGTGCCTCTTAGACCTTGCCACTTGTTAATTAGTTAACTCTTGCTTGATTATTGTTTTGTGTGCACACATGTGTGTGGCATATGCCAGGACTTGAGTGTGTGCACACAGAGAACAGAGGAGAGATATCAGGCATCCTGTTGTAGTACTACTTTCCGTCTGTCTTTCACTGAGCCCGAACCTCATGATTTCGAAGTCTCCTGGATCCCTCTTCCCTCCCCATCCCATAGCACTGAGGTTATAAGTGTGTGCAAAATCACACAACCACACCTGGCTTTGTACATGGGTCCTGATGATTTGAACTCAGGACCTCATGATTGCCCAGCAAGCACCCTAAACTGTGGAGTCAACTCCAAAGTACCATTCATTTGTGATTGCCTTGCAATGTGGCAAGCTGATGCTTTGATCTATGTTTACTAGGGCTGATGATACAATGTGTTTCTCGAATGTCACATTAGACATTTGTTAGCTTTGTGGCTGAGACCCTTCAGAACCTTTGCTTTTTAGCTGTTTTGAAATAGGC
This sequence comes from Micromys minutus, assembly GCF_963924665.1. NCBI lineage: Eukaryota > Metazoa > Chordata > Mammalia > Rodentia > Muridae > Micromys > Micromys minutus. The sequence continues at coordinate 101,953,212 of NC_137969.1, forward strand.
AGTCTGTTACTTCTGACCCACTGGTGGGGGGCTTGCTGTAACTCCATACCCTGTCCCCCCCATGGCCCATAGCCTAGGGAATTACCACTCCACATGGTACATTATAGCCTTTCTCCCCTGCCTCTTTCAGTGTCAGTGGGAAGGGAAAAGCTTGGTGTTGGCATTCTCCTTGCTCATCAGCTCTTGTAATTTTGGCCACTTGACTTCTGATGTCATAGGCAATACAGGTGCTGGCTGAAGTAAGGATGCACCTTGCTCTCTGCGACACTGGCAGTTGGGTGCAGAGGCAGCTCCTGTGATATCCTGCTCTAACTCGAAACCTGAATAACATCAGTTCCTGCCCCCACATACATATCTTTCCAGGGCTAGCACCCCCAGTGCCCACCTGGAACCTTATCCTGGTCTCCATCCTCCTCTTCCATGGGCTACCTTATAAGATGGCCACATGATTTCTGCCTGTCAGGCAGGCAAGACTGAGTACTGGTCTCACCTCTGCTTTGAAACATTAGCTTGTGCCTAAGAAGCCAAACTCACAAATTCAGCTTTTTGCTGGGCACGGTGGTACAGGCCTGTGATCCCAGCACAGAAGGAAGAGGTAAGCCTCAAGCTGAAGGACAACTTGTGCTGCACAGTGAGTTTCAGGCTAATCAGAACTACACAGTGAGATCTTAGCTAAACAAACACAAACATCGAAACAAAGCAGGTTTTAACTGTCATCCTGACACAGCATGGGGAGAGTTCCAGTTGTGGAAATGTCTGGATCGGGTTGGCCTTTAGTTACATCAGTGGAGGATTGTTTCAGCTGTTAGTTGACGTGGGAAGACTCACTCCAAATATGGACAGAACCATTTCACCTCCAGGGCCCCAGCTGGCCATGTGCAGGAAGCTTGGGGCACATAAGCAGCGAGCAGGCAGGCAAGGAAGCGTGGGTTCGTGTGTTTCCCTCTTCTCCTGACTGGGTGGGAAGCTCTATGTCCCCACCTTCAGGTTACCACAACACAACAGTGAGTGCAACCTGGAATTATAAACCCTTTCTCCCCCTAAATTATTTGTTGTCAAAATATTGTATCGTGGCAATAGAAATGAGACTAGCTAACCAACCAAACCAACTCCTAAAGGACCTCGAACAAACAAAACCGAAGAGAGTCAGTTTTGCATTTACTCTTACACACACCCTTGGCACTTCCATAGTTGCCACCTCTTGAAGAGCCAACATTATCTAACGCGTGTGCTCCTTCTGGCTCCACTGAACTCACTGTACCAGCCACTGTGACTTGCATGTCATGTCTGAGCTCCCCTCTTCTGACTGCAGAGAGAATCCACAGCTCACAGTGAACACCCTAGGCAGTCCTGAGACTCTCACTCTTCCTTCTCAGTCCAACACTATCTTTGAATAGTTTGACATCAACAAGTACGTGAAGCCACTTTGTAAATGCATTGACTCAAGGAAGATATCAAGACCCCAGTCCAGTAAAACCGACCCCCTACTCCTTCTCACTCTACCGGTGCCCAGAGTTAGCCAGTTCTTACCTCTGCACACACCTTATAGGCAGCTTTGCAGCAGTGAGGTATATGAGGAGCTTGTCAGAGCACAGTAAACCTCTCACTCTCTTGGGGCCCTGTAGGATGTAAGTTACGCATGCAAGGCCTTAGTAGCATGGAAATGTGTGTGCACACATGATAGTTCATGTGAATACTTGTGCATGTGCACCTTTAGAGGCCAGAGTTCAACTTCAGATGCTGTCTTCAATCACTCTGTTTTTTTTTTTTTGTTTTGTTTTTTTTTGTTTTGTTTGTTTGTTTGTTTTGAGCTTGTCAGATATTCTAGACTAGGTGATTGGCAAATCCCAAGATCCTCCTGTCTCTACATCCCCAGTGCTGTGATTATGTCAGGAGCCATTTAGGAAGGGCTAAAGTTTAGCAGATGATTTCCTGAAGTGGGCCACCATTTTTGCATGGCCTTTGATGGGTGAGCTCTGAGAGGCAAGGCCACAAGAGATTTCCTGTCATCGTTACATATTTTGATGACTCCTGGGCACTAGCTCACCATGGTGGGCAGATTTTCTGCAGATCAACGAGGATGTACTCTCCTGTAGTAATGCTGTATAGATGGATTGATAATTTTGTAATTCCTAATAATGGTTACAAAGATTATATAGCATTCCTAAATTTATCCAAGTAATTTTGAGCCATCATAGTATGAAAGTTGAAATTAGAGTTCTGTAACTGTTCATGTGTCACGAGCTAATTGCACTAGAATAAGGAAGCAGGGTTGGAAAAAATTATGATCAGGAAAAAATTCCTTCTAGGCTTGCTGGGAAACCATTCTCTGATAACTAAAGGTCATAAACTGGGAAGGAAAATTTATTACAGGTGAAAGAACCAAAGATAAAATATTGCCTGAATTTAACTATACAAAACTTCAATACTAATGAAACACAAGGCAGATGATTTGCCTTTTGACAAAACTATGCTAACTTATGACATAAGAATTATGGTTTTAAACTTTTAATGAGCTTATGGGTCTAGACGATAGATAATGGATGTTTATTTAGATACTAGTCTTAATGGAAACACATGTAAACAATTCTGCTGTGACTCCTTATTCGATTTATTGATTCGATATGTCTTGAACTTGCTATGAACTTTTGTCGGAATGTAAAGATGTTTGGAAAACCATGTTGACCTATTCTCCTGAGAAAGTATAAGAACTAGGAATGAGGGACACAAGGTTTCTTTCATCCAGCAATAAAAAGGAAAAGGCTTTTTTTTTCCTTCACCAATAAGAGAGACGAGGCTTTTTTCTATTAGCAATGAAGAGGAGGGTCTTTTTTTCTTATTTAGGGGTCTTTTCTTACTTGCAACAATAAAAAGGTAGAAGCTTTTTCTTTCTCTGAGCAATAAAGGTTGGAGCTTATTTTTCATTCAGAATAAATGAATTTCGTCTGTGTTGGCACTTTCTCAGTGGAACTTGCTCATGGGAGCTTTTGTTCTATCTACCAAATATGTGTGTATATATATATATATATATATATATATATATATATATATATATATATATATATATATATATATATGTTGGAGGGGGAAGGTAGGCTGTGTTGGGAACCCTGATTATCGGTTGAGATGGTAGAAGCCCCAGGAATAGTGAGTGAGACGGCAGGTAGCTTCCTGGAATTCCGTGGGTCAGGAATCCTTGCTATAAGCACAACACTGTCTCTTTGGGCACTGGCCATACCTCAAGTCCCTCCTCCACAGGTAGACATGACCTGTGATCACATAAGATAGGCAGAAGCTACAGGCAGAAGCAGGACTGCCCACAAATATGACAAGGTCTTTCCTACTAGCCCTCAGGCCAAGCCAATAGGAAGTACTGGTTATCAGACTCTGAACCATTTTAAAACTATATATACAGAAGCTTGGTTGGAAAGTAAAGAGATATGTGTAAAAGTCATTCATCTGCCTGAGATCCTTTGTTTTAAGAGATGATAACACCACCAATTGGGAAGAGATTTTCTCTTCCAAAGCTACTTGCATCCTGAAGGCTCAGGTCAGCCTGGCCTGGAGCCCCATGGCTGTGGCAGAAAAGCTCGCCTCACTGAGCCCAGCAACGGAAACAGCAAAGCTCATCTCCTGGACCCAGCAGAAAAGCTGTGGCTGAGCTGGGTTTTCTCCCCATTCACCTGAGTTCGCATGCACCAGCCAGACCCAGCGGTGCAGCCGGACCCAGCGTCGGAGGTGGCAGAGGCCGCCCTTTCTTCAGCCAGAGTGGGATTTCTGGAACCAGGTCTTGTGAGTGTGTATGTGTGTGTGTGTGTGTGTGTGTGTGTGTGTGTGTAAAATGAATCAAGCCTCTTTTCTTTTTCATCTAGAGTCTGCATGGGTCTGTGCATGTGATTGAGGTCTCCTTTTCTTTTCTTTCTGGTTCACAAAGAGTTAATAAGTTCCAAACTTCTCCCTTGGGCAGCAAGAATCTGAGCTGGAGAGAGAAAGCCACTGGCAATGAAGACAGTTTTCTTCTCATTTCTCTGCAGCTGCTAGTAAGAGTTTGTAACCAGAAGCCAATGGTGTTTAGCCTTAGAATAGCAAAGCATTGCACACAGAAGAATTACCAAAGAGAAATAAACCTTGGCCTCAATGCTGACTCCATACCCCCATTGCTGCCTTTCCAGTGAGGTGTTGAAGGCTGGAGGCAGGATTCCAGACATGCATGTCAGACATGCATGTACCACCAAGCTTAGATGTTTTGCATGGGTTCTGGTTAGTGAACTCAAGCCCTTGTGCCCGCAAAGCAAGCGCCTTACCCACTAAGCTACCACCCATATCAAGGAAATGTTTAATTTCCATATTTTGAGATCCTCATAGAATTTTTTGCTGATTGTAATTTGCTGATTGAACGGACATCCAGTCTCGCCTAAATTACTCTTGGATGCCCAAAGGTAGCTTGACCTTCCCAACTCCACTCCTTACTCTGATCCCTCATCTTGAGGGACCACCATATTGCTTTCTCCCCTAACAGAGGTGATCTAGAAACTGCAAAACGATGTAAAAACTATGCTGAAGATTGTTTGGAGCCTTCCCTCTCCCCTGTCCTCCATATTCCTGGATTCATAAAAGACTCTCTTCAAGCATGGGTACATGCTGGGGCAGAATAGTCCCAATCTTTACCAATGTGGCCAAGAACTGAAGGGTCCAGAGGGTTCGATGTCAGGTTTCTAGGGTTTACCTAGTAACACAGAGTCTGCAAATAGCTCCTCAAGCCACTGGTGTTCTACAGACATTCTCAACACTGCCTGTGGTAACTCCTACCTCCCAGCCTTACCTGGTCCTCTCCTCTGGTCCTCATTCTTTGTTTCCTCCTTGGCAATTACAGGCCCAGCCTACAAGACCTTCCTTGGCCTGACTCCAGCCACTCTAGCTGTGTCCCACACTGTACTTCCATGCCTTAGATGCCAGGTTTATTCTGTCCTGGTTACAACAGTTTTTCCTAATGACTTTCTTCCCTCCTGGGCCTGTGGTCTAAGTTCCTGCCATCCTCTCTACAGCCTCAAGATCTGACATACACATACACATATACATATACACATTTGGCATGTCTTTGCCCATTACATTGATTTAAATTCACTTAAGTATCAATTTCCCTTCTACACTGCTTCCATCTTTCCATTATATGAAAATGTAAGTTTCAGGGTTTACCAGATGTCCATAAAACCTGTGCTTAACGGGCACATGTTCCTCTTTCCTTTAGAAATTTTACTGTGGGTAGATGTTACTTTACTAATGAAAATGCTAAAAGTCCAACTTGTCTAAGTCCAGAAGTTCCTGCACACCAGCTGTCCAAATGCCTAGCCCCATGTCTGTGCTGATGGAGTTCACTCATGTCTTACACAAACTCGTGTTTCTTGTGGTGACGGGATCTCTGTCACACGCTCCATGCTTCAGTAATGAAATGCTATCTCATCGGACTCCCCACCTTTTCTCTGCAACCCTAGGACACCATTCACATGTGTTGCTCTCAAGTACCACAAAGGCTTGTCCACAGGCAGTCAATATATTCTTCCTACTTGGCCATATCTCTAGCATGTGCATGCTTCCCTAATTTTCTCACATAATTTCATGTTGCACAGGCTCCTTTTTTTTTTTAAGCATTGGGCTAAAGAAATACCTCAGTGATTAAGAGCACTGGCTGCTCTTCCAGAGGTCCCGAGTTCAAATCCCAGCAACCACATGGTGGCTCACAATAATCTGTAATAGGATCTGACGCCCTCTTCTGGTGTGTCTGAAGACAGCTACAGTGTATTCCTATACATAAAATAAATAAATCTTTTTTTTAAGGCATTGCCAGCCCTGAAGCTGCTGCCCCGATCTCTGGTCTAGGCCAAGGGTCTACAAACCCAACTGTGGATTGTCCTAGCTGTTCAGCATCTGCCCTAGGCTCCTGGAGAATGAGGAGTTTCGCTTCCACATGCAGTTGTAACACCCTCCCCACCCTCTGTTTATATATGAAGACAGCTGCATTGCTTTCCACTCCTACATACGAAAACAGCTGCATTGCCTTCCACTCCTGTCCACTAGTTTCTCCAGAGCCCTTCACGGTTTCATCTCATAGCTACAGGACAGAGGGGCTGGACTAGTCCTTGGTATGTGTTTAGGGTGTGGGAACTTTCTCTTCTACTACACTGAAAACCACAAGATTAGTTGCGTGATGTGACCACAGATTTGATGCAGCCTGTTTTTGTGTCTTTGGTTTCACTGATCTATTAAATATCTCAAAGCCCCCCCCCCCAATTTATTTGATGATCATTCTCAACACTGAGCAGATGTTGTGGAAAATCCTCCCCAGCAGAAACATAAACAACATCTCCACCTTCCTCATAAGGGTCCAAAGAATCCACCAAAATTCACTCTTCGGGACCAATGGGTTTTTTTTGGCTTAGTTATAGAACATGGGTGAGGGGTTTATGGGTAGGACCATGGAGGACATAAAACACCTACACTAGAAGATCAGTACCCAGCATGGATGATGGCTTCCCCGTGGCTGCATAGCTAGAACCCTCATTCTCTATTCTCCCCCCATCCTACATACTCCAGCCCCACCCTGAGACCCCAAGCCCTATGCACACATAAGTAGGGCACAATTACAGATGACTGGGGAGGCTGTCTATAGTATTGCTTGTGGGCCTAATGACCCCGATCACACCCTCCTTCTCTGAGGTCACATCATAGTCCACAGACTGGCTCCTGGTGGACTCCTGCAAGCAGAAGCCACTAGTCTGAGGAGGATGCCAGCTCTTTCTCTAAGCATGGGGCTGTCCAACAGCAGGGGTCTGGAGGGACTCTTGGCTATGATGCCCTCTAAGCCTAGAAGGCAGCAGGGCTGGGATGCAGGGTAGAAGCGAAAATCAAGATCTGCCGGTGTCCCATCTGATTTGGCATGGCCTGTGCACCTCACCAATCCTCCTATTAACATGGAGGACAGTGTCAGAGCAACTGTAGTGCTTTGGGTATGGATAAGAAGATGGGTACCACAGCAACTGGCGCCCCATGATGGCAGGCTCTGGGCAGATAGAAGGAGCAATAGAAGTATGTGCTTGCAAAAAGGCATGGGTTGGCTAAACAGGGATAGACACAACAGGATGAGAAAAGTGGGATGCTCAGAAATCACATCCCACCCACAGAGCACTGTGCTGGTTAAGTCCAGAGCACAGCCATTCTTCTTCATAGGCTTGGTCTTTGTTAGGTTTAAGCTAGGGGCTAACCAGAGCACACTTCCTGCAATCTCTGGATACGACGGAGAATCCATATCAGGCTTCTCAGGAGCCCCAGGACACCAGGAAAGAAATGCTCAATCCAGAGGCATGGCAGCTGTCTGTGTACCCCTAGCTCAGACATGAGCCCTCAGAGTTGATTCTCAGCTTCCTGCTGCTATAGGCAGAGGCCAGCAGTTGTCTGCAATTGTAAAGCAGACTCTGTGGGTGTGCAGAGTAGAGATCACAGACATTCAAGGGCAAAGGCACATTCTCTAAAGGTGCCTTTCTAAACATGTAGTTCAGGTAAGGGAGAAGGTTGAATGCTATGTGCTGGGCAGTTTTTCTCTCCTTCTGCTAACCTTGAGCATCTGTCAGCAGTCCTCATAACCAGTGACAGGGTACCAGTTTATACTGCTGTGTGCCTGTGAGTGTCTGTGCATGTATGTGTGCATGCGATTGTGTGTGGACATGGATGTGTGTGTGATAAATACACACAGAGAGTGAGTGAGAGTCGGGGAGGGAGGGAGGGATGAAGGGAGAGAGAGGGGGGAGGGGGAACATAATGCATGCACATGTGAAGGAAGGCTAGAGATTGACATCAGGTATCTTCTCTTTCCACATTAGTTTTTGTAACAGCTTCTTTTATTAAACCCAGAGCTCCAGGGCTCTGCCTATCTCTGCTTCCTTATCCTAGGGATTACGTTTGCCAGCCCTGCCTTTTCATGGGTGCTGGAAGTGTCCCCATGCTGCAGAACAAGCACATTACTCACCGACTGACTTCTAAACTTCCTTTCCCATTAGACAATCACATGCCAATTCCCCAGGACTGAGGAGAAAGGACCGTGCCTTTGTCCTGTTACAGGCACCAATGTAGCATTATCTTCTCAGTCAGTGACCTCCAGAGACACTGAGCAACAGCTATGCCTGTCCTTGCAAGTATGATGTTTCTGATGGCCACTGAGCTAATTAAAGAATTGCATTTCTCAGGGTAGGCACAGGCACTGCCCCGGAAAGCAGGTACCAAAAGGCAAGCCACGGGTACAAGCAGCACCTAGCAAATATCTCAATATACTGTCAATAAACCAATGGTCTGGGCTCTGGCAATCTGGAGAAGGCCTTCTGGTACCCAGCATCTTAGAGCGAAGGAGAATCCAGTCGAGGAAAGAAGGTGCTCAGACACACATGCCTGAGGGTATGTTCCAGGATGCTGTCAGCCTTATGCTATCTTCCCTCGCTTCTTCTCTATGTATACAGAAAGGGCCAGGGGCCAGAGTACTCTGCCTGGGTTCCCTAGGGGCAGCAGTATCCTAGCCCAGGACTTAACATCTTGTGCTTGGGGTCAGGGATGAACCCCAGTGTTCAGGTTATTTTATCATCACAATCATCATGGCTCACACATCTTCAGTGCTATGACTTTCTCTTTACCCCTTTCTACGTTTCATCCATACCCTTGACCCTGATCCTACTTTCCAATGCACGGAACTAAATAGATACTTTCTACAGAAGTGTCTAAGCATTTGCAAATTTTCAACCATTGTTTCTCAGGAAACTTTTAAGGTTAATCCTGGAGATCCCCTGACTACACTTCCGCCAGCCAGACAAGGAACAACCTTATATGCATCTGGTTAAAGAAATAACTCATATCCATTGTCCATTGAACTTTGGGCAGGACTCCTGTGCTTGTAAGACGCTCACCCAACACGGGAATTTATTTAATGAGTTACACATAATTTTTGTGCTTAGGGACAGTAGGCAGCACTTCAGCCTCATGCTTGGGACTATTTTCAGTAGGGACGTCACCAACAAAAAGCACAAAAACTGCTATTAAAATGTGACCCTAAATAGATTGAGAAAATGGGCACTGTTTATGCTGTGAGACAAGAAGAGGGCCACTGTCCTGGTTAGCCTCATCTGTCAACTTGACAAACGAGGAGTCATCTAAAACTTCGATTGAGGGATTGTCTGGGTCATACTGGCCTGCATCCATGTCTGTGAGAGGTCGTCTGGATGGATGATTTATGTGGGAACTCCCAGCCCACCATGGGCAGCACAATCCCTAGGCAGGTGGTCCTAGGCTGTATAAGAGAACTACATAAGCACGAGTCTGAAAGTGAGCAGGAGCAGCATTCTTACATGGTTTGGCTTCAGGTTCCTGCTTAAGTTCTCACCCTGACTCCTCTCAATGACAAACTGTGACCTGAAAGTGTACGCCAAATAAACCTTTTCCTGCCACAAGTTACTTTTGGTCAGAGGGTTTTTTTTTTTTTTTTTCACAGAGACAGAACTAAATCATTTAGAGCATGTCCACAGACAAAGACAGAGAGCCCTAGCTGACTAGGATTGCAAGTACATTTTAGTAAAATATGTGTGCATGTGCACTGTTTGTACATGTTTGTGTGTGCATTCCTGCATACATGTGTGTGTTCACACACACCCAACAGAGGTCAACTTTAGCTGTTGTTCCCCAGACCCCCTCCACCAGTCTTGTTTCCTGAGACAGGTCTCTTACGAGCATGAAGTTTTCCAAACAGGCTAGTCTGGCTAGGTTGCCCCAGGGATCCATGGGTTCCTACCTCTCCAGGGCTGAGCAGTGTGAACCAACATGCCTGCTGCCACTGCTATTGTTTTGTAAGTGTGCATGGGATTGAACTCGGGTCCTTGTGCTTGCAAGGCAACATGCTGACTGCACTATCCACCCCAGGATCAAGAAACGGTGAATCCTTAAATAAGGAATCCATGACCAAGTAAGTGTTCATTGGCACTAAGTAACATCCTCCCTTCTCCATACACTTCCATGAAAAGACCCGATCTCTTTCACAAAGACCCAGAATGCTGCCTTAGCAGTTTAGAGAAAACCAATTCCTTGTATGTTAAGATGGTATCCACCTATATGCAACTCTATTTATTAAAATTTATTTCCTACACTTTCTAGCTAGACATGAACTGGGAGAGAAGAGGCAGCCTGTGTCATGTTCCCTTTCTCTGACTAGCCTCTGCCCTTGTTATCAAGGGGGGTTCTTAGTAAGGCAGCTCCCCTCCCCTTACAGCTACCCTGACCCTTCCCTGCAGGACACTGTTAGCAGGTCCTAGCCATTTAAGATTGCTGGTGCTCCCATCACATGGTCACAAGAGCCCTTGGTGTATTGTGGACTGTGGTTGGAGAAAACAGCTCTCTGGGAAAGCACCACCCAAGGGTAACATCTGCCCACTTTGGGCCACACAGGGAAACAAAATCAGGAAGATGCAAATACAGGTTTATCGGCACTTGAAACCACATGGCCACTCCAATGCAAAACAGCCCCGCTCAAGTGTACCTGGGAAATTTCCTTGCAGCCATAAGTTGAGTAATTAAATGCTAGAACTTCATTTAAATGAAAAACTTCCTCCAGGGGCTATGCTAATTTTCATAAAAAAAGAGGAATGAGCCTGACCTGGAGGGAGAGTGAGTTTCACTAGGCTAGCCAGGCTGGTGGATGACAGGCCACCCCACTGCACTGAGCTCTACAGCTGACTGCCGGAAACTTCTTTTCCTGGAACTGTGAGTATTCACATGGCTTCCACTCGGAGGTCTCACCATGAAGAAAACACATGGGCCCAAACGTGGGGCTTAAGCAGGGAAGAGTGGAACACAAAGGATCCTGGGTCCGAACCTCTTAGAGCAGTTGAGTCAGCTTCACTGCCAGATACTGGCTTATCATCTGGGAGGCTCTCTTACAGGAGCTCTGTCCCCCAGATATCCTGTACCCTGACTGGATGTCACACAGCACAGACACCTAGCCTCCCAAGGAGGAGCCACACCTTTATCTGTGGAGCACTTCCCCATTCTGTCCTGGTAGCAGCTCAGGAGACGTGCCTCAAAGACAGGAAGCACAGCCAAGCCTGGCCTACTTGATGTCCACTATCACTGAGCCAATAACACACACAAAAGCATATTCTGACCCTTCTGAGGCAGCTTCAGAGCAGAGAATGCCCGAAACGCACCCAGCACAGGTTGACTGTCTCAGCTGGTTGCTGGATATCCTCAGGTTTCACAGGCAAGTTCTCTAAGCTAGTCTCTGTGCCTACCTGGATGTCATTAGCACAAGTCACAGAGGACGCCTGTAGTCCACAGATTAACTGTTTACTTATGAGCAGGCAGTCAGCCTACCTAAGCACACTTCATGTTTGTACACGCTCATGTATATGTTGGTATTCACGTATGGAGGCCAGAGACGGATCTCAGATGCTGTTTTTTGGGTGCCATCCACCCATTCCTGTTCCACTGGCTTGGAACTTGCCAAGGAGGCCGGCCACCTAGCTAGCAAGCCCCAGGGATCTGCCTCTTGCCACCGGAATTACACCCACTTGTCTAAACATTCTGCATTTTAAAATCTGAGTGTTGGGTACGGGACTCAGGTCGTTGTGTTTGTGACAAGCACCTTATCAATCGAGCTATCTCCCCAGCCCCTGTTTATATAACTTTCAAATCTAAAACATGGATCCACCGAACAGACCTGCAGAATGGATATCACAAGTTAATCAACAACCAACTGTGCCTGAGAGAACCTAGGTGCACTGTTTCCCTAGCAGCATGTAGAGAGAAGAAAGTCTGGGAATAAAAGGGGCCATGATCTAGCCAGGCCTGCATGAACCGTGGTTCTCACGGGTACTTTTCGCACCTTATGTGACTGACTAACATTTTCTGCAGATGACTCTGGAACAAAGGAAGAAAATACTTGCAGGTCCAAGCTTCTACCTGCTCAGGGGCCGGCTCCACACATGGTTTTAGAGTCACACGGACTCCACGAGGAGACAAAAGAATAGAAAATTCATGAGGACATCTCCCCTGGTGATTTTTAAGAAGGAAACTTGGAAAGTTCTGCTGGATGTCAGCAATTTCCTTCTTGATGTAACGCTGTTCGTGAGGGAAGCACTTAGACCATAATCCCCCTGGCCTGGCCGGGCAGGCAGAGCAGATGTTCTGAACAGCCCCCAGAATGGCAGAGAAGCCAAGCAAGGAACTGTTCAAGCCACTTCCCACTTTCCTGGAAGCACTTATCATTGTACAGGAAATTGAGAGGTGGACACAGAATTCCCTGAAGCTCATGGGCCACGGAGACTACACATGCAGCACTGTATAACAAAGAGGTTGTCACTCACTCAGAGTTGTCTTCTGACTGCCATATGTGCAGCATGCGTGCACATGACAGCCCTCTCTCTCTCACACACACACACACAGATATCATACATACAGGTATACACACATATATGTGTACACACCACAGACACATACAATACACCACACATAAAGATATATACACATATATACATACAACACACACACCACAGACATATACATATAAAGTTATATACACATATATACATACAACACACACACACACCTCACAGACACATACAAATAAAGGTATATACATATATACATATACCACACAACACACACATCACACACACAAACACACATAAAGGTATATACACACACATATATATGTACAATACACACACACACCACACACACACATATATATATATATATATATATATATATATATATACATATACCACACACACACACACACACACACACACACACACACACACATACACACGGTTATATACATATACACACATACACATACCACATACACTAACACATAAAATAGCAACAAGCGATCAAGTACCAGACACTTCATGATAAGAATGTCTTTTAGTTTTTCCTGCCATCATTTTGGGACAAAGTATCTAGGATTGGGGAACAGTCAAGTCACAGTATTCTTCTGGTTCCTCCCTCAAGCCCCCTCCCAGAGAATCCCAGCTGGGTGGCTGAGGTCGAGGCCACAGTGGACAACGTGACCAGCAGACTCCATTTCAGTAGGCCGTGGGGCCTGGCTGAAGCTACTGGCTCTGTTTTACTTCCCCACCTGCCCACCTCACAAGAACAATGTGCACAGGGCCCTCAAGGCCTCTAGAGAAGCCGAAAACGACCCAAATTTGACACAAGGGACATGCCACACCTGCTCAAGGAAACCTGTTTTGTTTTTTTGTTTTTTTTGTTTTTTCTGAAATTCATGACTGTAAAACATTCAAGGAGATTACAGTGGAATTACTCCCGAGACTTCACAGCTGTATCTAAAGACACACGTTAACCCCAGCGCTTAAAGAAAATGCCAACGGTAATGTACTCAGGGGAGAAAGATGGCTCTGCCACGTGAGAACTGCAGTAACTGTCAACTCCTCAGCAGCTCAGGACGAACAAGTTGTCGGCCAGGGCTTGGTGGATCGTAGCCCAGGGGACAGGGACAGTATCGGGTAGAGAAGCATACACAATCACTCAGATACCGGTGTGCTCTCTGATGCCCGCATGGTGCAGAGAGCCATGAGGTAGGTCACCATTAGCGATTGCTACAGATCTGACTTACCTTCCTGTCCTGGAGTCACAAAAGGCCTGGGCTCCCAGGCACCAGGCAGCATGGAGTGTGGAAGGGACCAGACTGAGCAGGCTTGAAAATGGAGATGGCCACCACGGAGAGAAGGCAGAGAACAGCAAGTGGAGGTTTCCTGCTGTTAAGTGGTGTTTGTAACTAGGGAAGTGGCTTTTCCTCAAAGTGTCAGTAAGCAAGACAAGCCAGAAAGCAGAAGTGAGAGGGGTGGGGGGGCGTCACTTGCTAATTTCATAGTCAAAAAGAAGTTACAGTCAGAAGGCAGGGATCCTAAACAAACACATGCTAGCCCAGGAGGAACAGTAGACATGGCGGTTCTTGACCAGGATGGGCACACCGACTCTCACACATTTCTTATGCGTGCTGGCTAAAACTGTCTTGTCATCTTATTGTATATCCTGTTTGACGATTTACTAGTTCAGATGATCATCTTTAAAGGCTCAAAGTGGGTTTTGTTTATTTTTGTTTGCAGTTTCCTATTTTTCGGCTTTGAAGTTTTTCTGTGTTGCTTCTTTTCGCCATTGAGGCTTAGTCTTAATGTACTACAGTTCTTTATCATTCTTACAAAACTTAATTTGCTATAATTAGAGCATCATTGCCGAAAGTTATAGGTGACTGAGCTGACACATCACCAGGGTTTGGGTGTGCCTCTCAAGGGTTCTTGTGCTGGAAGCCTGACTGACTGAGGTGTGGCATGTTCAAACGGCAGAACCTTTGAAAGGTGGGATCTGGTATGAGGGAGCAGGTTCAACGAGGCACCAGCCTTGGAACAGATTGATGGCTGTCTCAGAGGGCAGAGTTAAGTCTCAAGGGACTGGGCCTGTAACTTTGACAGTGAATAGTTTAGTCAAGCAAGTTCATTCCACCAATTTGGCTCGATCCACAGTCATTACCAGCACAGCCTTCCTGCCAAGACACCATGCAACATAAAGGGCTCGCCTGATGTGACTGCCTGAACTTGGGCTTTTAAGCCCTACACTGCTAGCCAAATGAAACTCCTTTTCTTTATAAAGTAGTTAGCCACAGGAATTTTGTTATAGCAGTGGACCTAGAGCTAGGGATTTCCCTCTAAACACTACTGTTAGCATCATTTGAAAAATGTTGGTAAACCATATTTTCATTTTTTACAAAAAATATGTATTATTTTATGTATATGAGTATTTTTGCCTACATATACGGATGTGTATCGTGCATGTGCTTAGTACCCATGGATGTCAGAAGAGAACATCAGATACCTTGAGAATGGAGTGACAGTATCATAAGAGTTCTTTTGAGACTTTTTCCCCCAACTCACTAGTTATATGAAAACCCATTATTCACCTTCCAGATATTTTTTGTTATGGATATATGGTTTATTTTTGTTGTGTTCTAAAAACAAATGTACATGGCTTTTTAAATGCAAACTTAATGGGTTTTCCAAGCATGAATTTTATTTTGGTAAATATTCCATGAGCACTTGAGAGGAAGGCCTTTGTTGGTCAGTAGATTTAACATTTCACTAATGTCAGGTTGGCTGACAGTCCTGCTCTGGTCTCTTCATGACTATTGATTTTCTGTTTGTTCTATCAGTTACAGAGAGAGAGAGAGAGAGAGAGAGAGAGAGAGAGAGAGAGAGAGAGAGAGAGAGAGAGAGAGAGAAAGAGAGAGAGAGAGAGAGAGAGAGAGAGAGAAGCTGAAGATCCAGACCATAATATTGGCTTTGTTTCTTTCCGTTTTCCATTTTGTCAGGGTTTACCCCATGCATTTTTATGTTCTCCGGATCTGTGTATACATGTTTACCGTTGCTACATCTCCTTGGATATCTAACCCTTTTGTTATTATGTTTTCTTTCAAGCCCTGACCCCTCTCCAATGTAGAAGTTTTGTCCCATAAGTGGCCCGGAAAGGGAGGAGGGTTCTGAAGTGAGGAATCCATTGGGGGAATTCCCAGCTGGAGTGTAGCTCTAACCACGTGCTTTGTCTTGGACTTCCATGTCCTATGCAGGATGTAGGTGCTTTTTATACTTATTCCTACACCCCCAGCCTCTTTCTCAGATCTTTATGATAATAACCTAGTGAGCTGTGTGTATTAACTACAGCTTTTCGCTCTTTATCTTCTGATGTTGGCGGGAGGGGAGCTATCCATTGCAGCACTGACCAACCTCTAGAAAGTGAAACATTCCACATATAACAAACCAATCCAAAGTCCACCTTGAACCACTTCCTTTATCAGGATGTCAGATGCCAACCCTTTCCTCCCTTGCCCTGATCATGCTACAGGAATAGGCAATAACAGAAAGCCCTCCTCTCTCCAATGCAACACAAGGCCCAATGGGAGGGGTCCCCAGTCCTTGGGATAGCACCAGGTTCCCATTCACTTCTGTCCACCAAAAGTATCTAAGGGTGTTCTGGCCTTTTGCTGGCTTAGGTCCTTCCAATTGTTCTCAGATTTAATAGCAACTGGGGCTCTGTCCTAGTAACCAAATGGGGCCACTTGTTCAACATGGCTTTTACATTTTTCCCCTGAAAGAGACATGATCCCTCTTTTTGTCTTCCTTTGAAGAAAGACAAATTTCAGACTCCAAATATGCACTAAAATGGTATTCTCTGCGTGTGTGTCTCTCTGTCTCTGTCTCTCTCTCATGTGTGTATACATATGGCTATACATGAAATACCAGGGCTTAAAATCCTAGAACCCCATACATGGTAGGCATGTGCTTTAGCACTGAGTTCCAACCCAGACCTTGACTATTTTCTTTAAAACTGGGGAGAAATGAACAGATACCAAGGATCTCCCCAATCCTTATACAGTCCTCTTAAACAAACAAACAACAACAACAACAAAAAAGACTCTTTGTGAGCACTCAGCCCTAATTGGGGCCTTTATATCATGACGGCACTTGTCCCAAAGCTGAAGGCTATGTGTCCCACCAAGGCACACTGTGGAGGAAGGGAATGGGAAGAATGAGAGAACCAGAGCATGGGGAAGAGCTGCTGCCTTCTGGATGTGCCATAGGCAACCCCTTCCAAGAACTCACAGCAGAACTCCTTACATGCATAAAACCCACACAAGACCAAGCCAATCAACTCCACAGCACGGGTGGAGGAGGGGCAGCAAAGCCCCCTCCCCCCACTGAGAAGTTAATGGAAGTTGGTGGCTGCTGAGTGAGGGAGCCTTTTCTTGGAGGTGTGGCTGCTGATAGGTTATCCAGGTTCTGGTGCACAGCTCCTCCATCATGTGAACTGGCAACCCTGACTGCTTTCCGTGGGTTAGCAGAGGAGGAGAGCAGGGCGGTGAGGAGAAGGGGAAAGGAGGAGGAGATGAAGGTGGCCGGGTGCATGTTAAATGGAAAAAAAGAATGAGTGACTATGATCCAAATACATTATATAAATGTGTATGAAACTGCCAGAGCGGAAATAAAAACGCTATTTAAAAATGACTGTTTCAGGAACTGAGCAGGGCACTGTACCTGAGGAGGACTGGCTCACAGATGCTCACGGAGCACCCAGCTCTGCAGGCATGTGAGCCCTTAGCCTTGTGCAGAACACATCTGTTGTCTTAGCTACTTTCCTATTGCTGTGAGAAGGCGACTTAGAAAAGAAACCGTGACCAGTTATGGGTGCTTTCGCTTTCAGGAGTTAGAGTCTGAGACATTACAGTGGGGACAGGGCGACAGGTTAGAGGAGCAGCTGAGAGCTTACATTAGGGTCCACAAGCAGAGGGACACATTTGTGCTGCATATAGACACAGACAGACAGACAGACACATACACACAGAGGGGGAAGAGGAGGAGGGAGGGAGGGGAGGAGGGAAGAAGGGAAAAAAGGAAACAAGATGATACCTAATCCTTCCCAAATAGTTCCACCCACTAGAAACCTTGTCTTCAAATGAGCCTATGGAGGCTGTTCTCACTCAAACCAACACACACATTTTCACACAGGCTTTATCCATGGCTAGATTAGTTATGATACATAACACAACACATAGTGAATGCTGTGTGTGTGTGTGTGTGTGTGTGTGTGTGTGTGTGTGTGCGTGTATATATATATAATGTAAATATACTGTAGGGCATAAAGAACAATGTGCACGTAGGACAGAAGTAGAGGTGTCTTTAAATACTTTATGTCTGGGGCTGCATCAGTCTTCAGGAAGCTGTGGCTGGGAGGGCTACATGTACACAGAACCAATGTCTCTGTTTAAGGTGAGAAGGTGAGAACTCATTACAATTTCTCACAGGCTGCGTTCTCATCTGTAAGACTTCAGCAAGACACTGGGACCGGTTCAGTTTTTCTTATGACTCATAAGTAGCATGCCACTGAGTGGACCACACTGGTGTGTATGTGTGTGTGTGTGTGTGTGTGTGTGTGTGTGTGTGTGTAAGGGAGACTGCTGTGCTAAGGCATGGAGAGTTAGGACCCTAGGTCCTCTCTGATCAGGACATTAGATCTCTTTAAGAGGATTGACCTAGCTTTAATTGTCAACCTGACATAGACTGGAGTTCCATGTCAGGAGAGCCTCAACAACTGAGGGATTGCCTAGTTCAGACTAGCCTGCAGGGATGCTCGTGAAGGATGGTCTTCACACACACACACACACACACACACACACACACACACACACACACACACACACAAATTCATCAGCTGTATGTGGTGGCTCAGTCTGTAATTCCACTTCTTAGGAGTCTGAGAGAGAAGGACCTTTATAAATTCTGGGACATCCTGGGCTACTGAATGAGATCCTGTTTCAAACACCAAAGAAGAGGGCCAGTAAGATGGCTCAGCATGTAAAGGAGCTTGCCTACAATAGGAGATATCAGCCCAAGGCAGGTAGGCCTGGACTGCATAAGCAAGCCAGCTGAGCGTGAACCTGTGGCCAAAGGATTTCTCCATGGTTTCCGGAATTCCTGCCTTGACTTCTCTCAGTGATGGGAGTAAGTGTAAGCTGAAACAGACCCTTTCCTCCTCAGAGTTGTTTTGGACAATGGTATCTGTCAAGACAAATGAATAAAAACCTATGGCAATGGGGAGACTGTTCCTACAACAGAAATATGGCAAGTACTACCCATGATGGACATACACGAGTGACACAGTTCACAGCCAGGCAAAGCTGACAAAACTCCTCCCATTTCCTGACTCCCCTAATACTCTCCCAGTATGGTGGCCGGTTCAGGTCTAACTTAGGGTCCAGCAGTCCTTTCACCTTGAAAATGCTTAACACCGACATTGCCACAAGCTACAATGTTCTTGAAATCTGGGTAACGTGGTTCAGAATGGAACCATCAAGTTTGTTTAAGTTTGGGATGTACACAGCTAACAGGCCCCGTGTTGAATATCATGGCAGGGAGGTAGAGAGAAGCCTCCTGAACCCACCTGGGCAGCATGCTAGCTCACTCTGAGATTAACATGGGAAGAGAGGCCATGGATGACACTGTATAAATATAACATAAATAAAATCTATATCTCTCTCCCTTCCAGAAGTTTCTCCCGTTAAAATGAAACTTGGAGGTTATAGACTTTCTTTCTTTTTTTTAATTAAAGGGGTGGTACAGTTTGTACCAAATATATCTGCTTTTCTGTGTCCAAGCAGATCTGATAGAGACTTGTAGATAGAAAGGTACATAGACAAGCATATATGAGGGCTGGAGGAATTGCTCAGTAGAGAGGTAGGTGGGAAAAAGACTAAAAAAAAGAAAGAGGAGGAGAGAAAGGGAGATTTCAGGAGGAAATCAAGATGGAGCTGGAGAAGGAGGATCTAGATCCAGGTGGTCTTAATTGGTGATAGGTAGATATGAATATTTTTAAGGGTTTCTGGAGGACATTTTATCTCATATAGAAGGGCAGTTTGCATTTCTATCCATTGGATGTATTCTTATTGTGTAGAGGGTCTGTGGATTGAGAATTTAATATATAAACCTGCTTGATAAGCTACCAGGCTTTGGAGTCATATTTGTGCCAGGTGGTGGAGGAATGGAACACGCTGGGTAGTTGTATCTACCCAGGACAGAAGTAACAGGGCAGGTGGAGTGAACCACCTGGGAAGGGAACCTCATGGAAAGGGTGGCTTGTGGACTGTGTGACAGAGTTTGTGAGCTCGGCTCCACACTAGAGCAGAGCTGAGTGAGACTGTGGGGGCTGATGAAAGGATAAACCATCCTTTCAAGATTTACCTCTACAAGCAAAATCCCTCCAAAGCATGAGACAGGTTGATCTTTTTTTTTTAACATGAGATTTTGGGGCCTGATGGTCTACACTTGTAACCCCAGTTCTGGGGAGGGAGAGAGGGAAAAGACAAGAGGATTCCAAGGTAGTCTAGCCTACTTGTTGAGCTCTAGGCTAGTGACGATTATGCAGGACCAGAGTGAAGAGATGGCTCAGTAGCTCAAAGCACTTGCTGTCCTTACGGTTTGTTCAGTTCTCAGCTCCCATATCAGGTGGATCTCAGGTACCTGACACCCCAATTCCAGGAGATCCAAACCCCTCTCCTAATTTCCACAGGCACCTCCATGCCTGTGGTGCGTATACATACACTCAGATACACAAGCATATAAAATGAAACTGTAACAACAACCCAATGCAGATGGCATTTGAGGAATGACAATATGACAATGAATGTTGATCTCTGGTTTCTATAATATTTGCAAATACCTGCACCATGCATGTACACACACACACACACACACACACACACACACACACACACACGCTCGCGCACGTGCACACGCACAGAGTACACCTCATAGACTGAGCAGAGGCTCCAGAAAAGGGACATTCAGCATCATTTTGCAAATGAGATAACCGAAACCTAGAAACTGAAGGAAATGGTAAAGTCAGGATCCCAGGCATCTCTGTCAACTATGCTGCTCCAAGGACCCTGGGAAACCACCATTTCTGAATTGAACAAGTGTTGATCAAAGCCACAGTCTTGGGGTTTGCATCAAATGGTGTACATAACAAGTCCTGGTGCTTTCTGTGGTGAGGACAGCTGTGCAGTAGACACATTTGGAGCTGAACAAGTGACCACATGCACCACCGGCATATGGCCTACAGGAGAACAGCCTTCAGGTCACCCTCTGCTGCAGCCTGAAAGGCCCTGATATCAAGCCACAGTCACGGAGAAACCATAGCCGGAGCTGTCAATCAAAAGGAAGGCAGTGTGTGTCCTTGTGAGAAGAAAAAACAAACAAACAAAGACTTCACAGGAACAGGCACGGAACCAAGGTTGTGATCCCACAGTACTGGGGTGGACTAAGAAAAAGGTGAGAAAATAATCAGGAAGATGGAGCCCGAGCTGAGGGACTTGCATAGAAACGGTACATGTGGGTGCACAGTTTCCCTCCCTGGGAGTTAGTTTATGTGTGTTCATCTCTTGCTACTGTGTCAGCTAGCTGAGAATAGAGTCACATTCTCAAACACTTCGACACCCTGAAAATTCTAAGACTGGCGCATTTTTAGGAATGTAAGTTCCTGGGTATGGGAGAAAAATGTTTTCATTATCTGTCTACTGTGCTCTCTCTCTTGCTCTCTCTCTCAACACACACATACACACACACACACACACATACACATACACACACACATACACACACAAATTAACAACACAAAACAGTCATTATACCCAGCATGCTCACAAATTCCGAGGCAGGTGAGACTCCTTAGTTTTCATGGATGCATGTGCAGTCATCTCATGAACTGCTCTAAAACCCTGATCTCCCTCTGTTCCTTTTCCATTCCTCCAGATAGAATGGGCAGGAGGCCACACCCCAGACTTCTCTGTAGCTCAAGCTAGACCTGTATATCAGGAACCCAAGTTTAAAAGAAAGAAAAACAAAACAAAAATAAAATTTGAGTCTGCTTGGCCTTGAGCAATCCTCAACCTCTGGAGGCTTTGGTCCTTGTGTAGGGACAGAATTTGCCCAACAGTTGTGACAAATGTTGTGTTTCAAAATTAGCTTCCTTCCTCCTCTCCTTCACCATCCATTCTTCCACTAAAACCGTGTGCTCCTCCTCCTCCTCATAATCATCATCATCCACCAACTTGGAATAGACATGCTTCTGGCCATATAGCATCTACAAACCTACAGAAACAAGTGGAAAGACAATGGCTATTGTCACATCCTTCAGATAAGTTCTGCTTGCTACACTGCACCCTTCTTCTGTTTCCCACATTGATTCAAAGACAGCTTTCCAGACGAGGTGTTTGCAGCAGTGATATTCACCTCAGCAGTTAAAAGAACTGAGGGAAAGGCCAGGCCTGGGTTTCCCAGAGAGCCTACTATTCCCCCCTCTCAGATCATCAGCCATGGGCGAATTACATTTATTTAGGATGTAGATGCCTAATGGTTGCATGGAAGGCAAAAAAAAAAAAAAAAAGAAAAAAAAAAAGAAAAAAAACAAACAAAAATCAACAATAACAACAACAACAAAAAAAAAAAAAACAACCAACTTACAAAATGTGATTTTCAAATAGAAGGTACCACAGAGATTCTATTGCAACTAAGAAGTAACCACAGAAATAAAAAGTTTATGGGAAATGTGCCCAGCATTTATGACAACAGGTTACGGTAACAGGATATATCTACTCACTGGCCTGTCAAAAGGCAAAGCAGAAAACAGTGAACACCAAGAAATAGATTTAGTCAACAAACTCCTCAAGGGATTTATTTCTGCAATTCTTAACATATGTGTAGCCAGACTGAAGGATCACCAAGACTGGAGCAAAACAGGAGGCAGGCAGCTGGGGGGGGGGGCAGGGAAGAGGCTAGGAAGAAGAAAAGAAGAAGGAGAGGAGGACAAGGAGGAGGAGGAAGAAGAAGAAGAAGGAGAATGAGGAGGAGGAGGAGGAGAAGAAGAAGAAGAAAAAGAAGAAGAAGGAGAAGAAGAAGAGGAGGAGGAGGAGGAGGAGGAAAAAATGTAACAGAGATAAGATGGTGTATTTTTGACTATGTGGAAACTTGTGTCAAAAGAAGTTTCAGTTCTATGTCATTAAGTTGAAAAGGAAATTAGGTTCTGAGCAATCCAAAAATATGGCAATGACAAAGTTTTGCTCTAGGAACAGCAAAGAGAGACAAAGGAGGAACAAGGAAGGAGGTGGCAGGCCATAGCACGATGGGCCAGTCTACTTTTTGTTGCTATAACAAGATACCTGAAGCTAGGTATTATATAGAAATGTATAGAACTCACATTTTTGGAAGTCCAAGGCTGTGTGGTTCCACCTATATAGCAGCTGGTATGACCCTGTGAGCCATACATGGCAAAAGGAACCTTGACAGAAGTCATGAGTAAGGAAGACACTATATACAGACACAAGTCAAAGACAATCAGAAGCCAGGCTTGCTGTCTCACTCAGGGTCCCTGAAGAACAATGCTAGTCTCTTCAGAAGACAATTCCCCACAGTCCAGACCTCTGGTTAGGACTCAGTTATTAAGGGTACAACTGATTTTCAGCACCCAAGCACCCACTCTGAGACTTTAACGAAAGCACCCTGACCTTCAGGGCCATAGGCAAACTATTCACACTGCAGAACACCCAAGGGGTCCTACTGCTCACAGCTGATGAGGCTGCCAACCCTGAAGTTGTAATGGGCATGGAGCACCATTGGGGAGGACAATGGACTTTGGTACAGTCTTCAGAGTAGAGAAGGCCTGACAAAGTGTGGACTCAGCAAGTTGTGAATGACAGTAATCACTATCAGGAAAACCCTTGCTGAAACTGATTAACCCCACATCACAGAATAGTTATCATTGGATGGTATAGGAGTCTGGCTTCCACCCACTCCTCATTCTCAGTTACACTGTGAAGTTGATACATGAAATGCCTTGCACGAGGAAATGTACAGCTTCCAAAATAAAAAAGCTTGCTTCCCAGAAGCTGGACTATAGGACAGAAAGACGGAATGCAAAGACTGAATGGGGGAGGGGATTCTCAGTTAAAGCAAAACAAAGTAAAAAGACCAAAATAGCCCAGGCCACACTAAGACATTTCCATGGCCACACCACAGGAACTGTCAAGGGGATGACCTATGAGGCTGATCTCCCTAGAACAAAGGTCTACCAGGAAGTCAAATGTACAGAAAGAGGCAGGAGGAACTTCCACCGTGTGGATTTCAATACATTTTATAGACATGCGGCACCCAACTAAGTTCATCAATGTTGGAATTACGGATTTCCCCAATGGACATTCCCTAGATATTCACAGCACCCGTATCTGACACACGGGTGTGTGTTCTACCTTTGCTAGCTAATCTCCAGTAGGCTCAGTCCTCCCCAGGCCTGTGATCCTGCCTAAGCCTGAAGGCTGTCCTAGGATGCGAGGCATGCACAGCTTCCAGAGCCAGTACTATGTAGGGGGAGAAAGGAGTTCTTCCCTCAGTACAATTACTCTCCACCTCAACTAGCCATCACAACATTCAGAACATGCCCATTTCCTCCTCCCACCCCAAGTCTCCAAGAAAGACAAAGAGAGGGCCATACTGGCTCTACTAAACTGAGAATAACATCAATGAAATGTACTTTCTTTGCATGTCTTTGGTTTTAACCATATTTGACTATATTTAGTTTCTAAATTCAGTCAGTGAGCTATAAGAGATGCAGAGCAAAAACGACAATGGTTTTGTTTAGGTTTGGTTTTGAGACAAAGTGTTATGTAGCCCAGGCTGGACTCAAACTGGATAAATGCCCAAGGATGTTTCTGAACTTTTAACCCTCCTATTTCTACCTCCCAGGTGCTGGGATTATGGTCATGTGCTGCCACATTCAATTTACTTGGTGTTGGAGACTTCGTGCATGCGAAGCAAGTACTCTAATGACTGAGTTACATTTACATTTTTAGCTACTTCTATTATGCTTGATTTTTTTTTTAAATTGGTCTCATTTAGTCTAGGTTGGTCTCGGTATTGCTATGCAGTCTAGGATGACCTTGAACTCTTGATTCTCCTGCTTTGACACCCGAGTGTTCTGATTACAGATCTGTCACCACGCCTATCTACAAAACAGATTGTGTGTGTGTATTTGTGTACAATCATGCTTGCTTCTCTGTGTGTGTGTGTGTGTGTACACATTTGTGTACAATCATGCATGCCCATGAAAGCCAGTAGAGGGAGTTGGAGGCCCCAGGTGCTGGCGTTGCATATGGCTGTGAACCTCAGTGTAGATGCTGGGAAATGAACCCCTGATCCTCTGCAAGAGGAGGAAGTGGCTTAACTGCTGAGCCAGCATTCCTGCTCACATCATTGATTCTTAAAAGGAAACAAATCAAGCAAAACCAAAGCAAAACAAAACAAACCCCTCAAATGGATCTAGGCTAACATTCTGGTCAAAGTTATCACCAAATACAAATGTCCCTGGAAAGATATGAAGACGCACAAACCTACATAAACTCCAACCAGCCTCATTAGTACTTTAATCTTATACTGTATTTCCATTGGAAAACCTTTTTTTCCCTAGTGTTCAAATACAAGGTTGAAGGCTATGATGATAAAATCCAACTAAGGTAAGGGATTCATCTACGTCATTCTTAGGACTCTGACTTCTAACATAAAAAGATAAAAACCAGCCCATAGAATATGAATATACGAATATATATTTTCATTAAAGCCTATATTTCTATTTTTTTCACCCACCCAGTTGTCAAAAACACTAATCCAGAGACAGAGAAAATGTCTAAAAGTTGCAAAGGAGGGTAGACAGGCTAGATGGGGTAGTTGGAAGCAGGTCCAGACAGTGAAAGCCAAGATGCTGGACATTGGCTCTCATCTGAAAGGAGACCTCTCTCATCATCCTTGGGCAGAGGGAACAGAAACAAAGCCAACAAAGGCCAGCTGCAGAGAGAACAGGAAACTTGTCTTCCAAGGACCACAGCTGTGAGGCATGGCCACGCCCCTTCCTGAAGAGTCTTGTGCCCTCTTCCGAAGTTACAGGAATGATGGGAACACGTCTCTTTGAAACTTTTATCTCTAGAGGATGAAACCGCGTACTCTTAGTTGGACAACTTGGGATTTACGTAAATCCGTGGACATCGGTAAATCCTCGCTATTTCCCAACTCAGGGAAAGTGCCCACTAGGTACTGGAGTAAGTGTCCAGCAGTAATTGCATTTGACTTTCAAAAGTGCAACCTAGTTTAAAGAGTCCAATAGAGATCTAAGTCTTGAACCCCAGCGTTGAAAAACAAGGGTTGTTTTTTAGTCTCTCGCTAAGTTTTAAGGAACCTCATTTAGCTACAACACCTGCTCTAAACGGACACAAGCTATTTATAGCTGGTATCTATTCCCCTCGGAATATGAACACTACAGAGCACAAAGAAATAGTGGTGCCCGGACAACACCAGAGTGTTCGTGAGCAACGGTGTCCCTCTATATGAATTACAAATGTAAACCTTATATATGAAAGTCCCAAACACTCCTTGAAATGACGACGGGCAGTTTGCTGGGTAAGTTCTACCAGGAGCCCTTTGCTTAAAAATCAAAATCCAAATTAGAGAGATAATACCTACATGTAGAATATTAAATATAACCTTCAAAGGACCCCCCAAAATTATACAAGCCTAGCAATAAAAATCCTATTTTTTAAAAATAAAATTTACCTCTCAGGGGTGAGATATATTTCCAAGATATATATTACCCACTTCTATCCTAACTTCAGATTTTTTTAGAATTTTCCATTTTTAAGACTTTCACTAAATCTGGCTATCTAAGCATGTCAAATACAGAATGCCAATCAATCTCAGTTTTACTGCAAATTTTTCTTAAATGTATTAAATTATTGATCTGGACAGAAAAAAATGACTTGGTGAAATAATTTCAAGTAGCAAAGTGTATTACTTAAAACACCTGCTACCTTGTAAGTATTTAAATCTTTGTACTCAAATATAAATATATCCATAGACTATATGGATTGTCATGGCGGGGAAGAGGACAGACACATGACTACGTTTAATGACATTCTATTTTAAAGCCGCCCTATAGAGACTGTGGGTTTGCCCTGACTAAAGCAAAGTCCTGATCCCGCTAGTCCAGCCCATCTCTTTTGAATGCAACATAAGAGAAATGTTTCAAGAGTTTAAAAAAAAAAAAAAAAGACAATACGTCAAGGAAAAGAAAAATACTCCCAGTCGAGAATTTTACTTAACTTTGAACACAATCTTTGGTCAGCCAGGTTAAAAAATAAAATAAAAATAAGCAACAAAACGAGACAAAAAAAAAAAAAAAAAAAAAAAAAAAAAAAAAAAAAAAAACGGGAAGCTGACTTCTCCAACTCTTTCTACTCTATGGACTTTCGAAGGAGTGGGTCTCCTTTCAACGGCTGTTAGGTGGGCTTAAGTTTTAGAACCCATACTGATATGTGTCCAAATGTACACTGCAGTGCCTTAAACAGTGGTCCAGGATTAGGAGAGGTGACTTCACAAAGAAAGTCCGCCAGGCGGAGTGAGCTTGCTGGCTTTGGCAGGGGGTTCAGAGTTTGGAGAAACTGCTCCTTTCCTCACCTACCGCATGTCAGAGGCGCTGGGACTCTGCAGCGACTCGCGGGCGCGCGCGACAGCAGTCCGGGATCTCAAATGCTGGGGGACGCTGCTTCGTTTCGGGAACGCGCACCGTGGAAGTCTCCAGGTTCGCCGATCCTCCAGCCGCCGAGAGAGGCGGAGCTCCGGGCAGGGCCGCGTTGGCGCCCGCGCTCCCTGCGCTCCCTGCGCCCCCGGGCGCGCGCGTTTGCTAACCTGAGTCCGGGTCCCGCCGGAGTCCGAACGGTCCGTGCTCAGCCGCAGCCACCCGAGCGAAGCCGCGGTCCAACCTGGACTAGCCCAGGTCTGTCGCCTGGGAGTGGCCGAGGCCCTGTGCTAAGGTGCAGCAAGACGGATTGGCTCCTACCTGGGCAGGTGGCCGCGTCCTCCAACCCCTTCTCCTTCTCCCTCCTCCTGTTTCTTCTCCAGCCTGACACACAGGGTCCCCGGTTCTCCCCGGCGCCCCGCTGGCCGCTTCCTCCTCCGGGGAACTTCCTCAATACTCCCGGACAGCGCCCTCGCTTCCTCCGCCGCCACGAACCTGAGGCACACAGCACCCCGCCCAGAACCCAGCAGGGTTAGGCAGCGCCCAGAATGGAGCCTGACCGAGAAGTACCCCGAAATCCAGTTTGGCAACACTTCTCACCCTGAACTAGAGCTACAACGGGATAGCACGCTGAACAGAGCCTGGGATAATTAGAATTCAAAACTTGGACGGGACAGGAGCCCCAAACCGAACCGCTGCAGTACCTTTTAAGTAGTCAGGTAGTTCTAGATCCCCAAGCCAAACCTCAGCACCGTGAACCCGAGCTGAGCAGGGCAGAATCACAAACCCAGCCAGTCAGCACTGCTGAACCTGAAGAGAGGAAACGCCACAAACTGAGCTGGATCCAGGCAGCACCTCTAGACTACTAGCCCTAGGTTCCTCAGGTGCGACAGATTCAGAGGAATGCTGGCCCTTCTCCAAATCTGGAAGTCCCGTGGATCAAGGCCCCTCTATTCAGAAAGGAGGGTTCATCAACGAAGCTCAAGCTAGTCCCCAGGCCCCTTCTCCCTCCATCCCAGCCCGACAAAGCTGTGGCTGAGACTGCTTACTGCACGTTGTGATTAATGTCAGCAGGCCATGATACTTCTGCCAACATCATCAACCTAAGAGATCGGAAAGGTACCCCCAGAGGCTCTTGCCTGATCAAAGCTGTTTTTGAGGGCATTACTTGTTACCCACAATCTTGAATCCTGTTCTGCAGTTCTTGACTTTTTTTTTTTTTTTTTTTTTTGGTTTTGTTTTCCGTTTGTAACGCTGTAAGGATCGAAATGGTCACTTTTGTCAAATTCTGAGTAGAGTATTTAGATATAGTAAATAAATGAATGAATAAATAAACAATCTAGGTACAGTTTGTAGTGGATTTTAAAGAGCAATGTCCTGTCAAAACACAGAAACAGGGATGGAGAGATGGCTTGGGAGGTAAAGTGCCTACTACCATGGAGTCAGAAGGACCTGAATTTTATCCCCAGTACCCATGTGAAAACTGGGGTAAAAAGGCAAGTAGCAATAAGTAATAAATACAATAGGAAGATGGTAAAGGGTGATACTTAAGATACATGAAAATAATAACAGGAATGATCACAAAAATCTTTGCCAAAACCACAGCCTTGTACAAAGGCTACCACAGGCTTACACAGAAATCCTTTCTGCAAGGATATGGGTCCAACTAATTCCCATGTCACTGTGAATGAACAGTGATGTTATTGTGATCTTTGTAGGCACAGATTATTGTTTTTACACAGCATTGGGGCCTGACACACACATTGTGCCATTAAAAGCCCCTCCATCCTTTATGACTATTCCTAGTGTATTCTGGTGTGTGTATTCTTAGTCCAGCACTCAGAGACTACCAAACAAATTCATTGTTTCTGTAAAATCTTTGTGTTCATTGTCTTGTTTTGTTTTTAATTTTAACTTGTTTTTAACTTGTTAGTGTATGTGTGGGTAGGTGTTTCTGTGTACAAGTGTGTGCAGTGTGCACACATGTGTTGGGAGCTATACATGTGTGCATACAAATGCATATGAAGACCAGGGGTCAACACCTGAATTCTTCCTCAATATGTCTCCACATGAGATTTTGAGAGAGGATCTTTCACTGAAAGATTACCTATTTGACTACATTACTTGGGCCTATAGCTTCTCTTGTCTCTGCAGTATGGGTCAGGGTTATTGACTGGAGCATGAATGACTCTAAGGTAGTTGTATCATAGGGAGCTCCCGTCAGAAAGCTACGACCATGCAGCTCACTTTACGACTGGCAGGCAGTTCAACAAGTCCAAGAGTGTCTCTCTTTTATGTAGTTTGTCTGTTTTGCAAGTTTGTCTGCCTCTCTGCAGTCTTTGGGGGTGCGGGGCCCTGGTGTGTGTGTGTGTGTGTGTGTGTGTGTATACCTAGTCAGTTTCAGGGACTTCCTAGGACTACTGAATTTACTTTTTGAGTCATATGAGTCCTGATGAGCACCTCTGCAAGACTTTAACTCAGAGGAAATTGCTACACAGCAGTAAGATGTTCATGGGCTTTGGATCTGTGTGCAGAATAAAGCCAGCCTTTTCCAACAGGCCATATCTCTCTAGAGTTTCACTGGGTGGAGCTAAGGTGACATAATGGTCCTTCCTACCTTTGAGTCATCTTCAGTGTCAACTGCACTGAAGTTTGCCACTCAAATACCCTGAAAAACAAAGTCTTCTTGCCAGTCATCATATCTCCCAGCATTTTCTCTCTTCACCTCATGCTCCTCTGAAGACTGCCTTAGAGGCTCACCCCCTTAACACACCTGGACCCTTGCTGTGACAGTATGCTAGTCCCAAAGTTCTACTAGCTAATCTCTGTGCCTGGGACTTCCCAACACAGTCACTGCTTTAGAAATCTGTTTCTCTCATCTACAGGATCTTAGCAAAACTTTAAAAATAGCAAATGCAATATAGCTGTCTCCCTACTAATTCTGACTCATGAATTCTTTCCATATCTGGTTATTTCATCTGAGTATTTCTGCTGTTTCTTGTTCCCAGAGCTTCACTTCCCTGTGCACTCAAGTAACATTTGACTGTGAGCCATTCATCATCCCTGAAAAAGTATTTGTAGGGATTTGGTGATACCAGAAGGAAGACATTTTCATTCAGTAAGAAAGCGCTTTTGTTTCTGATGGAAACCTACAATGAAATTAGTCCTTGAACAGTTTTAAGGTACATGTTTGGCTTTTGTGTCTTAAGAAGGCAGGTGATAGGAATTGGAGTACAATTTCTTTTAATTTATGATAGTTTCTGAGTATTATATTCACTTGTTTGTTTATTTTACTGTGTGCTTTTTGTTTTGATTTTGTTTTTTTTCCCTTTTTTTTTGTTGTTTGTTTTTTTTGTTGTTGTTTTGGTTTGGTTTTTTTTTTGTTTTTTGTTTTTGGTTTTTGGGGTTTAAGTGTGTTCTTTTGCCTTGGCATCTCTAAGCCATTTATGTCTCCCTCCTTCCAACTGTGGTGACAGATGCTAATTCGCTTAGTTACAGTAATTATCTCAGGAGCATCACATTATATACTTAAAAATACATTATTTTTTATTTGCAAGATAAACTTCAATAATCCTGAACTCTTTTTGAGTAAAGCTTTGCAGACAAAATTTAACCTTTTAAATGCTGGAGAGATGGTTCAATTGTTACGATTGTTTGCTGTTCATGACAGAGGATCAGGATTCAGATTCCCAGGACTTATATAATGAATCACAACTGTCTTTAACTCCAATTCCAGAAGCTTTTATGGGTACTGCATGCAGGAAAATACTCATATACATTTTTAAGTCTAAAAATAATTTAAACCTTCCAATAAAAGCAAACAAAGTGCCTTGTTCACTTTAGCCTTACATTTTCTTCTATAGTTCTTCTTTTGTAGTAGAGCTATTTCTTCAGATTTTTCTTCCCCAGGATCTATTTTAATTTAACTTGGTATGTTATATGACACATAAAGTTTACAGGTGTCTTCAAAATGAAGATACAATGAAACCAGTTTGTTTCTTAGTCTCCCAATTTTCCTTCCTCTCTTTGTTGCTCCCTCCCCCTCCCCCACGATGTGTGTATGATATGTTCACAGGTGAGTGCACAGTGGAGTCAATCTTTCCCTCTGCCTTTCCAACAGGAGGGTATGGATCTCAGGACATCAGCAGTGTGAGACAGGTGCCAAGTGCCTTTGCCCACCGAGTCCTCTCACTGGCCCAATGATGCCAGCTGTAATATGCAATCTTTCTACTCTGAGTTATGAGATACCCATTTCCTCGTTCATAAAGCAGATTTCTCTAGTAATTGTCACACACTGGGTATGTTTCTAGTCTAGTTCCATGAATCAACCAGTGCTTTTTCTTTTCTCTTTTAATTTTCTTTTTAACAAAATACGTGTTTTTAAAAATAGCTACTTGTGGAAAGATAGTGTCAAGATAACAAGAGGACAAACAAACCAGAGACAAGACAGTAGTGACAGCATGGCTGTGTCCCAAGAGCTGAAGACACAGCAGTAAACAAAGACTCTGACTTCCAAGGACAGGGAAAACATGAATCATCTCTCCAAGGAAGAAGTAGAGATGGGGAAGAGGAGAATGAGAAGATGCTCCCATTATTGGATGCAGGGATACAGAGTAAGACAATAATGAGCTTCCACTGCAGAGCTATTGGACAAGTTAAAATACAGATGCTGACAACATCAAATGCTGGCAGGATGTGGAACAGCCAGCCAGAGCTCTGTCACTTCTGGTGAGAACCAAATGGTGAGGTCACTTTGGGGCAGATTATTTGCCTGTATATGAGTTTTGCTGTGAGCCCAGAAGTGCTCAAAAATTATTTTGATTTTGTTAAAATACCTGAAGTAAGCACAAATACAGAGAAAATAAAAAAGACAACAAATTCAGGACATTTACCTGAGGTGACTATTATAGTTTGTCAAACTCATAGGCTTGTGTTTGAAGACTTGGTCTCTGGCCTATGGTCCTATTTAGGAATTTAAGAGGTAGGGCCTCAGTGGATGAAGTGGATGTGTGCATGCATGCTTTTGTGTGTGTGTGTGTGTGTGTGTGTGTGTGTGTGTGTGTGACTGTATGTGACTGTGTGACTGTATGTGTGACTGTATGTCTGAGTATGGGTAAATATCTGTGAATATGTGTGAATGTGCATGTCTATGAGTGTTCATGTCTGTGGGTGTGCATGTCTGTGAGTGTGCATATGCAGTATGTGAGTATGTGTACATGTGTAACTGTATGTGCATGTGTGTGAATGTACATGTGTGTGTGAATGTGCATGAGAGAGAGAGAGAGAGAGAGAGAGTCGGATTTAGAGATGGGATTGATTTTTATCCCTTCTGCTTTATGGCCCACGGATATATGAGCAACCCACCTCACAGTCCTATCAACGCAGCCACATGCCATGTCTACTGTCACGCTTCTCAAGCTGTGAGCTTGAGAAACCCTTCCTCTCTTGCCCTGCTTTGAATTCACGGCCATGAGAGCAGTAACCGAGGCAGCGACCACAGAGTTCTCTTCCTATGCACACACATGACAACAACCTCATTTGAATAGAATACCCTCCATGTTTACCCTCATAGCCATAGAAATAAGGCAGTTTCACCCAACAGAATAGACATCTAAGGTGATCTGACTTTACAGAAATGACTATCCCAAATGAGCTGTTTTCTGGAATTATGCCACTTACTAATGAAGAACAGTTTAAGCCCGCTCGCTGAGATAACAACACAGTTGTCTACCATGTTGCTATGACCTGACCCCCACAATGCTTCTTGTGTGAAGATTAGATCACCAAGTGCTTCCCCCTCCCCCAGCTACAACTCCCTCAGCTAGTTATTCTTAGCTCTGGAGTTAAAGGACTCTGTTAACTGCAGAGCCTTTTAACCAAGGTTTAAAGAAATAAATAGTCAGTTGGGGAAGAGGCTGGAGGGAAAGAGATAACATTCCCATACAACAGCTAGACTATTATGAGAATTGACAGCACCCCGCCCTCCCTTTGTAGCTTGGGTGCCTCCTTACTCACTGTGGTTATCCTGGGCCAGTACCGTCCAAAGAGGGAGATGATGTAATGGGAGAGAGGAAGAGAAGAGGGAAGTGGGAAAGAAAGAGGGGTCATAAGAGGAGTAGAGTCTTCCAGGTTTTGGTTCTCCCCTTCGTTACCTTTTGTTGACTCCTTGGAGTTCACGAGCCTTCCCTCCCCTGCTTTCCTGCCATAGCTTACCATTGCCCTTGTTTCTCCTTCACCTTTGCCTCCCTGCATCGTCTCTCTCCATCTGGCCATCATTCCCATTGTATATCAGGAAAAAAAAAAAAAAAAAAAAAACAGGAACTGAGGGATATGACTCACAGACAAATGGCTTGCTAGAAAAAGAAAACCTTTGCAGGAAATTGGAAAGGTGGCTTAGAGGTGAAGAGCATTGGCTATTCTTCAAAGGACCTAGTCTCAGTTTCCCACACCCACTTGGAGATCACAACTTTCAGTAACTCCAGGTTCAAAGTTCTGATGCCCTCTACTGGCCTCTTCAGGCACTGCATACACGTGACACACCAAACACCTATATATATAAAATGAAAACAAACAAACAAGGGAGAGAAACAATATGATATTGAGTAATTGTGATAGTTCTTAGTTTCATAAGAAGCTGTGTTATATATATATATATATATATATATATATATATATATATATATATATATATATATATATTGCAATGCACACTGAAAGATTATGTTTTTATGAACCCCTGCTTAGATATTGCTTTAAAATGTTGGCTGTGTGTGTGCTCTTGTATGTGTCTGTGTGTGAGCGTGCGCATGTGTGCATTTATACAGAGGCCAACACTGGGTGCCTTCCTTGATGGTTCTTCACCCTATTTTTGTTTCCATAGATGTGAGCTCAGGTCCTGATGATTTTATTGGGAGTACTTGGTCTAGGAAGCAATCCTTCCAACCCCCACAGAAGGCTATTAAAATTGGGTTTTATGACTGCTGTTAACTATTAATTCTGGGGAATGGGAACATGGATATTCATTTTATAAATTACACACACATCATAAGATATTGATAATCCTACTACTGTCACTTTTTTTTTTTTTTTTGCCAGATTGGAAGCAATTGGCAAGGATGATGGGCACCAGCTAGATCCATACCTGAGATTTCCAGAGAATGGCCACAGATTATGTTAATCAGGTAAAACTGGCAAGGACATGTACTTCTCATCTTTAGCCTATCAGAGGTTGCACACATCCCAATGTATTTCCTGCCTCTGTCTCTTCTGTATGACCAAGCATATCCTGTGCAGTTGGGGCAACCAACCTTGTTTTCAAAATGAAAACAGAGGGCTTGTTATCTTACATGAACAATAGCCCCCAGCATTTTAGAAAATTATCTGTCCTTGGGTGAGTAGGGCTTATGGGTCAGAGGCTTTTTGTTTTATAAATCTCTTATACACAGTAATTAAAACTTAAAACATAACATTGTCCCTCACATTATTTCAGTGTGTTTGTTTGGGGTCAGATGGATGTTAACTAAGTCTGAATTTGAGCCCCAGGTTCCACATGGTGGAAGGAGAGAACCAATTGTGCAAAGTTATCCTCTACACCCGTGTAGTAGCATGTCCACTCTTGCATTCATAGGCACAAATACATACATACGCATACGCATATATCCACACATCCACATACATACATACACAGTTACATGTATATACACATCCACACATATATACACACATCCACATGCATACACAGATACACACACATACATACATACATACACAATGCATATCCACACATACACACACAGATACACATACATACACATTTATACACATGCATATACACATACATACACATTTATACACATGCATATACACATACACATGCATATACATACATCCATATGTATGCACAGATACACACACATACAAATACACACACACATATATTACATACACATGTATATTCACACATACACACAGATACACATACATACACACATATACACATACACACATATACACACATCTATACATATACACATCCACACACAAATGCACACACATACACATATACAAATATACACATACACACACAAACATATGCACATACATACTTTTTTCATACATATACACATATACAAACACATGCATACACACACATACACAGAAACACACACACACACTAAGTGTAATTTTAAAATTAAAATTAAAGCAGTTGTTTTAAGAAGGGTATGATATGTTATAAAGTCACCCAGCAATAAACAAGCAATGTCTCTCATAGGGCCAGCTCTTTAATTTAGGCGAAGTTAAGATGGACACATTGGTCTTTGTCCAAAAGTCAAGATTAAATATCTATAAGACACTAATTTTTTTCTTCTGTCAACTTTTCCTGCCTGTGTGTGCCCTGTATTGTACTTCCAGGAGAGGATCTCCAAGTCACTTGCATGGACTTCCTTTTGCATGGCATTCTCTGTGCCCTATTTATATGGGAGTAGAACTGTGCTTACCTTACAGTGTTCACAATTACAGATGGTGCTTTGTGACTCCCTTGTGCATGGAGGTAGGTCTTATTCTTTCCAGAGAATTGCACATGCTCTAACGTGCTAGATCTACATTTTGTTTTGTTTTATGAGCCAATGACATTTTGGGGGCTTACTCATAGGGACTTGTGTGGTGGATTGAATGAAAATGGCTCCCAGAGACTCACAGGGAGTGGCATTATTGGAGGTTCAGCCTTGTTGAAATAGGTGTGTGACTGTGGGTAAACTTTGCTTAGACGCTCAGACAGGCCCAGCATCACTCTCTCTGCCTGCTGCCTGCCATCCAGATGTAGAACTCTCAGCTACCTCTCCAGCACCCTGTTTGCCTGTGTGCTGCCAAGCTTCCTGTCATGATGATAATATACTAGACCTCTAAACTGTAAGTCAGAACCAATTAAATGTTTTTCCTTATAAGAGTTGCTGTGGCCATGGTGTTTCTTTGCAGCTATAAAAGCTTAACACAGTGTATGATGGCTTACTGGATCATGGGTGAAGAGTTACAGGGACATGGGTAAGGGGTTAAAGGGGCATGGGTGATTAGTTAGAGGGGCATGGCTGAGGGGTTACAGAGACATGGATGAGGGGTTACAGGGTTATGGGTGAAAGGTCACAGGGACATGGTTGAGGGGTTATAGGGACATGGGTGAGGGGTTACAGGATTATTGGTACAAAGTCATAGAGACATGAGTAAGGAACTACATGGGCATGGGTGAGGGGGGTTACAGTGTCATGTATGAGGAGTTATGAGGACATGGTTGAGGGGTTACAGGGACATGGGTGAGGGGTCACAGGGACATGGGTGAGGAGTTACAGGGTTCTGGGTGAGGGGTTACAGGGGTTTGGGCTTCCCTTTCTGGCCATTGAAAGCCCATGACAAATAGCACTTCACATTTTGTTTTTGCCACTAAGGGTGAGCCCTGAGAGCAATGAGTATCAGCTGAGTTCAGTTCCTCCTTTTAGGGCTTAGTTCCTCTTTCCCCAGCCCAACCACGTCCACAGCTTTATTTACTCAAGTCAGCCCACTTCCCCCTTTTGTCTTAGAGCTTCTAGCAAGTTCTGCCCAGAAGAGACACTGAAAAGATATTTATGAAAGCCCCAATTGTTACCTTTCTTTAATTCCTTTACATAGATAATTCTCTGGTTCAGTCTGTGAAGTGGGGACTGTTACTGCGTCTGTCCCATGGGGAGGAGGAGCTGATGAAGATGTTCTCCACCCTGAGGCTCACAGACAGGAAGTTATAGAGTCATGATTTGAACCCAGGTCTTCGGGTTTCTAGAATCTCCAGACACCAGGTCATTCGTGTATCCCTGAGAGTGTAGAAACATGGCACAACAGTCCCATGAAAAGCTTTCAGGCACATGCATACATATTTTTAGACTAACAATGTACTAGCTTAACACATAATTAGATTGTCACTGTTACCTCAGAACAGTAAGAGGAGAAAAAAAATACAGCCAGGACCCTGTGGTCACACTTGCTGTTGCTACATACCCAGAGCCTGCTGTTGCAGGGGACTTAGCCAACTGGGGAAACATACCCTGGTTTAGAGGATGCCAGGCATTCAGGTTGTGACCTTCTTTGACCCAAATGCAGGAACTGGGAATGATCCTTGAGTTTCCGGATGGGGAGGGGATGGTGTGAGAATAATTATGAGAAGAG
Source organism: Micromys minutus (assembly GCF_963924665.1). Taxonomy (NCBI): domain Eukaryota; kingdom Metazoa; phylum Chordata; class Mammalia; order Rodentia; family Muridae; genus Micromys; species Micromys minutus. Next base: position 101,990,610 of record NC_137969.1, read on the forward strand.
ATGATGATCCTTCTCTGAGATATTAGAGAAACTCAGAATCAATGATTTCCATGTTGTTCTTACATACTCCATGGCTGTTTCCATGAAGCTACATAGAAATCATGCCTTGAAACTGGTTTTCTGATGCATCTCTCAACCCTGGAAGCACTGTCTGAAAATGGCTGCCCCTATCATTGGGTGTTCACATGATTGGTAACTCTGCTACTGGGTGTTTCCTGGTCACCTAGCTATTGAGCCAAGTTAAAATGGTATCAGACAATGTCACAATCTACTAACTTTTAAAAACCCTTATAAATAAGACTACCTGCTGATGTAATTTATTTATCTATATCCTGGGTCTTACTGTGTATCCCTGGCTGTCCTGGAGCTCACAGAGATCTGTCTGCCTCTGCTGCCCAAGTTCTGGGATTATAGATAGGGACCACACCCTGTTTTGGCCTTTTCACTTTTTTTTTAATCTTTAGAAATTAAACATTTCAAGGGCAGCTGATTTCTTCAGCCTGAGACTGGCTCATTCCTTTATCTTAATTCAAGGTCATGCTCAGTGACAGAGGTTTGAGGCCAGACCCAGACACATGAGACTTTCTGAAGAAATAAGGAAAAAAAAAGAAAAAAAAGAAAGAAAGAGAGGAAGGAAGGGAGGGAGGAAGAAAGGAAGGAAAGAAGAAGGGGAGGGAGGAAGAAAAAGGTAGGGAGGAAGGAAAAAAGGAAGGAAGAAAGGAAGGAAGGAAAAGTAAGTTGGAGGTGATGCTGTTTACTGCTTAATTGACTTCCTGTCCTTTCTTGTAAAAAATGGCAGCCAGTGATGCTCTCCTGGACAGAAGACTTCAGAGGCAGTGCACACCATTGAATGTCTCAAGCACTAAGTTACTCGTAGAGACACAATTTTGTAGACAGTATGAGAGAAGAAAACTTCAAGTTAAAAACACTAAACTGAAAGTGAGTGAAAAGCAGAGTTGTTTGGACACAAATTCAAAACAGAATGGCCAATGCTGTCCCTTGCTGGCACTGCCCCAGAGTTGACTGATTCACAGAGTTAGAGCGACTCAGTCCATACTCCCAGCAGCCATCTCCACTGGCCCCAAGGAATGGCTAACAAATGGGGTGGAGGAAGGTGAAGTTGAGAATGGTGTAGGTGGAGAAGCCTTAAGATCATCAACCCCTGAGTACTGAGAGGTTTGGCTCATGGGGTCCAGAGCTTTGAGCCGATTGCCTCATTTTACCCCAAAGCAGCTTTTCTGCATGGAGAAGTGGGTGTCAGAAAAGCTGCTCCAAGAATAGTCTCCACCAGGCTGATAAACGGTGTTCCCACGGACCAGATGCAAAATCAGATGGTGAATTACTTGGTTACCCCAAGCCTGCAAAGGTGGGTGATGTGCTAATGGGGGTAGTGGAAATCCTGATTCCTCCTACAGCCTTGTTTTCCTGGGCACAGATGGCCTTTGACACTTTTCTTGAAGAAGCTGATGAGGAGATAAATCCCCAAAAGACCTTAAGCAAATCAAAGGCAGGGGGTTGTCAGGGCTCAAACCATGACCAGGAGCAGAATGAAACGAAGAAACACTTCAGAAGGGAAGTGGTTTGGAAAAAAAAATCAATAATAATTTTTAAAAAGAACCTTATTTTGCACATATAAAAAAAGAAGAAACTCCCTGGAGAGAATCAGGCCTGCTTGGAAAAATTTATAGCAAAAGTTTTATACAAGTCCAAGCTTCAGAACATCAAACACACTTTGGGCTAACAAGCAGTGGGAAGCTGACCCTACATTTCTGGCTTGGTGTATTGGCCCACATCAACATGTTTTATGTGTGCAATGCCTGCAGACCTCATGTCGAGTTAAGCTCTGGAGTTAGCCCACAGAAGTCTCTGTCCTTCTGAAGCTGGCCACCAACCGGATGAGCAGATGTGTAACCCATGGCTAAGTTGGTGAGCACACTGAGTTAATGCTACGAAGATCCACAGCCAGGAGGAGGGAGGATGGGCAGGGAGGTCTCTGAAGAAAATTCATCTTCTATGTGACTGAGTGAAAAGGTTAATGAATTACCAATTCTCAGGAAGACAGGGAGGTAGAGTATTCCAAAGAGAAGGCTGGCTGCCAATAGCCGTCAATTGGGTCTGTCATGTGTACATAATAGAAAACAAACAAAACTAATCTGCTGATACAATTTTCTTTAATGAGAATGAGGATTTTAAAGCTGTGGCTGGGTCTCAATACAGGAGGAAGAGCTAGCCATAAACAGTAGGGCGTGTGGAGATCTAAACTTGGTGGGGCCTTGAAGGGGAAGAGAAAGTTTCCTTCAGAGTCTGGAGAGTAAGGGGTGTGGGAGAGAGGCCATTAGAGCCTCTTTAGAGACCCCCCAACACACACCCCTACATAAACCTCCTCAAGTATTCTTCAGACCCAAATCTCCTGAACAAAAGAGATACTATCTTTTAGGGTTGACAGGAAGTGTGATATCATATGATTTAGTTCAGCATAGTAAATTTGACAGAGAGTGTGGAAGGGCAAGGCACCATGGTGGAGGGTTGTTCAATCACAGCACAAACAGCTTCTTAATTCTGTCCAAGAGAGCTGCATTTAGGCGTGGCCTCACCCAGATTGTGGGATCTGGCCTAAAGGTGCTGGCCCTCCTCCTTGCAGTAATGAGACAGACCACTGTAGACCTCTAAAGAGCGGGGTTTGGAGGGTTTCTGGGTTGGTAAGCATCTACCTGGATGGTGATGGCTAAGCCAGAGCCTTTAGTATCTTCAGATTTAGAAGGACTATTATTATTTCAAAATAAAGGCCGACTGGTTCTCTGAGGTCTGTGATTTGCTCTATCCAGTCATCTAACTCAAGCTGAAGAGGGATGGTAAGGATTCAGTTTGTAGCAAACTGATCAGAAGAATAGGTCCCAACCTAGGGTTTATGGGAGTTAGACTCCTCAGACCCTGCCCTGTGGTATGTCTCCAAGTAGGTGATGTCAAATGAATTGAACTCTAGTATACCCAGCTGGTATTTCGGACTGGCTTAGGGTGGGGCAGCATTTCCACAGATAGATGGGCACATGCTGAGTGTTAAGTAAGCAGTGTGCTTGTTTTTCTGTGGCTGTTATTTGTGTGTGTTTATGGGTTACATGATTGTGTGTATGTGTGTGTGTGTGTGTGTGTGTGTGTGTGTGTGTGTATTTTTGTGTTGTGTGCACACAGTGCATTGTGGGTAGCCTGTGTTTGCATCTTTGTGCCTGTGGTTGTGTGTGTAGTGTGTGGGATATACATTATACATTTTGTGCGTCTGCATTTGTACATGTACTTGTGTATGTGTGAAGTGTATTAGGTATTATGTGTGTTGTCTGTATGCATTGTGCATGTTATATGCATGTCTGGGTGTGCACTGACCATCTGTTTGTGTTGAAGCTGCTCCTTGTTTGAGGAGTCTGAGTGAAGCCACATGAGCCTTATTCCGAGGACGTTCTGGACTGGCTGTATCATCTCTCTTAGTTAAGTAGCTGGGACATGCAGACACACCCACCGGCTGAGTCACACAGTAGGAGATCACTTACGGGAAACTACTCTAGGCTCCAAAGGGCTTGCACCAGCTCTAGGCAGGACTGCAGAGCAGGCCAGTGCTTCCTGTCCCAGCCTGCATTCTGGCCCCTCACTGCAGCTTTCAGTTTGTCTGGTGAGGAGGGAGCCACACCGAGGTCTTGTTGCCCTGACAGCCAGTTGAACTGGATGAATCCATGTGCTCTCTTGGAGTCTCCTGTTATTTTAAAAGATACTGACAGGTAGGCTGCTCAACATTTATTCACTAATTCCTGTACGAAATCTTGGAGGTTTGACTTGCGTTCACCTCCTTTAAACTGAATTACCTTCTGGCTGTTACACGTTTGAGGACTATAGTCTGCATCAAAGCCTGTTGCCAGGTACACAGAGCAAGTGTTCCCTTCTAGCCATGGCTACCTCTGGCCTCATCTTATTGTCTTTAAGGAGCAGTTCTAAATTCAGAAAGGGATGAGAAAGGGATGAAAAATGGTGGTATTTTTGTGATTTTCACTTTTTTCATTGTTTAAATCAGCCCATTTGTTTTAGCAATCAAATGAGTACATGTTTCCCCCTCCTTTTTCGCATTAGGCTAAATGTTGAATGAATAGAAGAGTGGTTAGTATGGCTATTTTTATATGCATGTGTGTGTGTGTGTGTGTGTGTGTGTGTGTGTGTGTGTGTGTGGTGTATGGTTTGTGTGTGTGTGTAGTGATTATGTGTAGTGAGTGTGTGGTTTGTGTATGTGTGTGTGTGTGTATGTGGTGTATGGTTTGTGTGTGTGTGTAGTGATTATGTGTAGTGAGTGTGTGGTTTGTGTATGTGTGTGTGTGTGTATGTGGTGTATGGTTTGTGTGTGTGTGTGTAGTGATTATGTATAGTGAGTGTGTGGTTTGTGTGTGTGTGTGTGTGTGTGTGTGTGTGTGTGTGTGTGTGTAAAATGAGCCACACATGGTCTATGCATGTGTTGTGGTTAAATCTGGACTACTAACAGCTACCATTCATATTGCCATGAATATGATAAAGCCAGGGTCTTTATCTCTAATCTTTGCAACAACTTGCAAAATATGTGCTCCCATTTCCAAGGTCCGAGGAGGACTCAGGTGGGACTATTCTATTAAGAGACAGTGAGTGGGCCAAATTTGGATAGCTCCATTCACAGTAACCATGCAGATCTTACCAGTGTGAGCTCCCTGGTGCTCCATGGTAATACCTCCGGCCTCTATATCAAAGACATCAGAGGGACATCCACTGGTGCCCACACAGTGCATGCCATCCCCTTCAGCACATATGGAACTTGTGTGACAAAAGCTCTCAGTGTGAGCCTTTTGCCTTTCAAACTGTTTACTGAAGAACTTGCATGCTCCTCGGGGTCTTATGAAACTGCCTTTATGTGGCTTTGGTCACAACCTTGGAAGTGTGAGGAACCACAGGAAAGGGCAATGGAGCCACCTGTCGGGTGCTGGAGGGCATAGCAACCCAACAGGGGCCAGCGGCTACACACTTTCCACTTTTTCAGCATGGGGGCAAAGAAGTCATGCACAAGACTGTGCCGATGCCCAGTGACCACTTGGAATGAATGAATGAACTTCTCTCCCGGGACTATGCTTTCCCATCAGTGATCAATGACTCCTTCTCCTGAGACCTCCGCTCCTTCACTGGTCTGTGGGCTTCATATTAATTTGTTTTTTCACTTTGAAAACAGAATTCTCTTTGGCAAGCTCTGAGTCACCAATACGGCACAGAGATGTAACTGGGGCTCCAGACCTGGGGGTGCCTCAGCCTGAGCTCTGAGCACCTTACCAGGCTCCTTCCATCTCTAGTGTACCTTTAGCTTCAACTGCTCTTCAGATACCTGAATTTTGGCTGTGGAGAGTGAGATGTTTTCTCTCAGGCAGACCTCCTTAGGGGTCTCAGGAGCTTCATCAAAAATGAGTGACCTAGGCTGGGAAGACAGCTCAGTGAACAGTGTTGGCCGCACAGGCATGTGCACCTGAGTCCAACCCTTGGGCAGAAAAATCAGGTATGGCCACACATGCTTGTAATTCCAGAGCCAGCGAGGGGGAGGTGGAGACGGGTGGACTCCGGGAGTACTGAGACTGTTTGGCAAAGGTTCAGGCCAAAGAGTGACCGTCCCTTAAACAAAAAGGCAGAAGGCATTTGAGGAATGACACTGGAGGCTGTACTCTGACTTTCATGAGCATGTGCACACATGTACACACAAACACATGCACCTGCATACACATGTGATATCCAGCAGAGGGCACTATAGTGCCAGCCAGACATCCTCCTGCTAAGTGAGTAACTGGTACCAGCTTCCAGATTTTAGCAAAACCAGTCTCATCTGGACAAGGGCTCCCTGTCAGAAAGGAGACTAAGAGCACACACAGCAAGGACTCAGATGAAATCCCACTTCAGGAGAGCCAGCTCAGACATGAAGGCACCGGTGAGACCTTGTCCTCTTTAATACAGTCCTTACATTTCATGCACGAGGAGACACGATAAGAGTTTTGTATTCTCTCCCAGGCTCTATTTATAGCAGCTATTAATGTGCCCATAATGGAAACTCTTTGGCTCTTGGGGGAACTAACTGTGAGGCTAAATGACAGCATGGTGACATCCTCTGCCAAGCATTTGGTATGGGCTGCTGCCTCCAAAACTGCCCATTTAGTGACTGTGTGCATGTCACAGGTTGCTTTCAAAAACCTTGAAAAAAATGTACTGTCACAGTTGTTGGGATCTAGACGTGAATGCCAGATTGTAATGACCGAGTAGGATCTTGGCTGGTCTGGGTTAGTTCCTTCTTCATCCTGAATGTGACCTCTATGTTCAGGTCGCTGACTGAGCCCACCTACCTGTTTTCCTGAAGCTGCATGTGACATCTGGTGTCCATAGTCACTGCAGGCATTCCCCATTCCCTTTGCTCTGGTGAGCAAGTTATTGTCAGCAGATTCTCAGCACCTGCTACTTTAAACCTTTTATTAAGTAAATAAGTAAGTAAAGAAAGAAAGAAAGAAAGAAAGAAAGAAAGAAAGAAAGAAAGAGAGGAAGAAAGCAAGCAAGCAAGCAAGCAAGAAAGAAAGCGGTTCACAGGATAAGACTGGGGCTGTGGTTCAGTTGGTGGATTGTTTGCCTAGCATTCATGGGGTCCTGGGTTCGATCCCTGGCACCACATACATGGGTTGTGGTGGTGCATGCCAGTAACTTCAGCAATCAGGAGGTGAAGGCAGAAGGATCAGAAGTTCAAAGTCATCCTTGGAAACATGGTGAGTTCAAGGCCTACAAGACTACAGGAGACTCTCAAGACCTTAAAACAAAATGAGCTTTTAAGTAACATTACCTCATTTAAGTGAGTATGCAAACTGTCTTTATCACCTGATTTGATTGGCAGGGGGACATCTGGTGGGAAGTCCAGCCCAGAGCTCTCTCCCTAACCACAGTCACAGCAGCAAATCTTGTGAGGGTTGGTTTAGCATCACCAGCCACTTGAGATGCAGGATGGACTCTGAAAAGCTGGCTGTCCTATGCAAAGGAATTTTTACCAATCTGATTTTATATAAACAGTGGATGCAGACAGGAGCTAGTTCGAAGCAATCCCCCTTTACTGCGTAGCAGGGCTGACACCTGACCTCATAGGAATGGGCACCATGGCTCATACCTAGGCCATCAGTATCACAGGAAAACCCTGGCTGGCTGTGCTTACCCTTTATAGGGCTGTGCTCACCCACTGGCCCTTTGTTGAGCTCTGTCTGAGGGATGGCTGTCTCACCCTGATTCATGTATGAATTAAATATGGGTGGTTTTGGCTCCATCAGCCAGAGTTCTTACAAAACCATACCCATGTTAGACATTTTACAAGGTCGACTGATTAAAATTTCAGTGGTCCGATTGTTTCAGGTCATGAGCCAGATTAATATTGGCTTCCTCGAGCGTTTATCTTGCCAGGAGTTTCCCATCTCCATGTGATGTAACCAGCATCATCAGGAAGTCCTCCTAGAGACTGCTATTAGATGCAGTTGGGCTCTGACTTCCACTGCAGAGAAGAATTTCAGAATGAGTCAGTGAGTTGAAGGTTTGGATGTATTAACATAAGAATGTGGAATGCTTATGTTACAGAGTATGAACCAGAGATGACCACTCAGTATATAGCCAACTGAAAGTCTTTATTCCAGCAGGCTGGGACTACACTTGAATTTTCAGGGATGAAGCCAAGAGCGTTTAGACCAAGTGCTGTTAAAGGCAAAACTAGGCCCTGGTAGCTTACTCAGCAGCTGCAGGGGGAGGTTTGTACAAGCAAGCAGTTTAGCAGAAACTATGGGGTTATCCCAACTTTGGGTTCCTAGCATAGAACTGGGTCATTTCCCATGGGATTCTCAATCAAGGAGATCAAATTCTTATTAAGCCTGAAATGCCCTCAGGAAGAATAAAAGATTGTCTTGCCCTGTCACACTTACACCTAAGTGATGTGATTGTGGGCATGGGGAAAGAGAAGCTTAACACTTAACAACAGTTATCAATGCTATGTTGTGCCCTTTGGAGTGACAGTGATCAGTGGAGGTAATCAATAGCCAGCTTTAAAAGATTAAGGAAGAATATTTTGGTATACTGTGTTTTATCTAATGAGTTCTCTCTTCTATCAGTGAGATTATAAGGTGGTCCAGGAGGTGAATCACACAGGTGTATACACAACCAACGAGGGCTCTTAAGATAAAACATAGGTTCCATATTGTCACATGCCTTCTAAATATTTATATATGTCCATATGTCCATAGGTCAATGTTGGTTGAAGAAGCCTTTCTGCTCTGTGTAGTGCTCTACAGTGACTATGTATATATATATATATATATATATATATATATATATATATATATATATATATATATCTTCTCCATATATATATCCTTCATATATCTATAGATATAGATATAGATATAGATATCCTTCATATATATCCTTTATATACCATTTATATATATCCTTTATATATAGATCCTTCATATAAATATATCTGGTATATATATTTATATATATGGATAACTATTTCTCCCATCTCCTTTACATGACTTATTTAGAATCAGCCTCCCATGGGACTATCCTGTGGCCAGGTGAGAGACAGCCCAAATGGATTGTCAAAGTCTCTCAACTCAAAGGTAGATTCCATTCTTTTGAAAGACTTCCTTAAATAGTCTTTCAGCCTGAATGGGGTGGGACTCATTCTAGCCAGTAATGCTTTTCTATTAAAACCTTTTGGGAATAAGTCCCTGAACAAATCTGGTAAACTACCTTGCTTCTAAAAAAGCAGAGCATCGCCTCAGACTCGCCCAGACATCTGAGTGGCTCCTAATTAACTGACTGTACAAAGAGCTGCTGAATTCACACTCTGCTGGCTGGGGCAGAACAGTCCTGCATTGTTATGATAATAGAAAGGCTGCCATTTCTTTGCTATGCAAATTGTTCATATTTTGATCCAGTAAATACTTCCTGTCTGCCTGCTGCATAGATTTGAATAACAAACTTATAAAAAGTTAAGGGTGGGCTTCTATGGTTGAGAAAGCTTTAGAATAAAGAGATTGCTCTCTGCCAAGTGTCTCTGCAGCTGCCACAGTGGGAGGTACACTGAGGAAAAGCTTGAGATCTCTTGTGACAAAAATCCAATTTCCATGTCTGAAAGACTGAGAGACTTTGTAAACTTGGGGATTCAACTCTGAAGTTCCTTCCCTCCGTTCCTCCTTTCCTCCTTCCCATTCTTCCTAATAATTAAAAAAAAAAAAAAACAAAGGCTACATCCACTGAAAGGCTTTGGTTTTGTGTTCAAAGAGGACAGCTGAGACAAAAGTTGTTTGGGTAACAGACTTATTAGAATTGTCATCGTAAACAGACAGGCAGCAGCAAGCATGGCTGGGATCCAAGGAGAGTAGAAATTTCTTATTGTAGAGTTTATTGGAAGGAGGGTGGGAAGTGGGTCCACTAGGGAGCAGTGAGCTAGTGAGTGTCAGGTGATGGGTTAGCATCTCTCTTGACCTCCGTTACTGTGGCTTGACAGTGTAGTGTGGGAGGCAGAGGTATAGAGAAATGAGATGCTTTGGTTCTGGGAACCAAGTGACTTTTGTTCCGTGAGTTGTTCCAGCTCAACCAGAATGGAGGAGCTTTAACAAACAGGTGCTGTCCTGGATAACACCCACTCAGCACTGGCTTGGGTGAATGTGCACAGAAACCAAAAGTGGGGCTCATGGGTGACTACGGTCAGCAGAGTTAAGCTGAAGGGGTTGTGTTTGAGTCTTCAAGGGTGACAGAAAATGCTGGTGTAAAACGCTTTGTGATAATAAAATGTCTTTAAATAATGTGCCTTAAAACCCTTCATTAAAGTACCGTTCTGAGTTTCTTTCCCAGGAACACTGTTGAACATGTAAACATTAGCTATGAGGTTTCTAGTAAGGCTGCTGTGTCTCTGGAGTGACAGGGATAGACTCTTGTCAGGATCTCTGTCTTACATTTTCTTTCTCCATAATGGGATTACAGGTATTCCAACCTGCACCAAACTAGCATTCGGGATCTGGGCAAGCTTTGGAAGGGAAGATGTAAATCCCATTTGGCTCCATTAAAGGACCAGGCCAGATTTTTAAAAAGAAGGCTGTAAGGCACCAGCTCTGGGAACAGACCATAAAATCCAGGAACAAGGTAGTAAATCCCCCTCCCAAAGAAGAGCCTGGGGATGATCACAAAGATGGGAAAAGATCTTATCTCAGGATAGGCCATCTGTGCTGGGCAGTCCTACCTCACCCTGTGGTTAACCTTTCATGATATAGGAATACAGACCACTGACTACCTGGCACAAACCAATCTGAAGCTGACCCCTGTAACCCTTATTACTCACCAATGAAATTTTAGATTACCTAACCCTTCTAGAAAATTTCCCTAATTCCATGCATCCCCTCTGTTCATCATTTCTAAAAATAGTTGATCCCCTTATGCCAGTTGTTTCTACAAAATAGATATTCTTTGTTTTTGCATAATATCTGGGTTTAGGGGCCCCTTCAGCCATTTTTTGGGCCATTACACTGTATTACTTTGTATGCCATAAACAAAAGAGAGATAACTAAAAAGTTTCCAGTTATAGTATTCATTGTCCTTTGGCTTAAATGGATTGTTATTGATATCACAGACAGACAGAAAGACAGATAGGCAGACAATGACCCTGAGGAGATGCAGCTTTGGTGAGTTGTCCCCCAGCCTTGGAGGGCTTCTTGGTGATTCATGAATCTGTATATGAACTTACATGAGTTTATGTACATTCGCCAATGTAAAAGATTTTCTTTCTGCAAGTTCTATTCTCTTCTCTTGGTTCAATATAAGTTTATTGCTCCAAACTTCCCCCTAGCCCAACAAGCAAGAGGCATCTGGACAAAAAAAGATGAGAGAGAGAGAGAGAGAGAGAGAGAGAGAGAGAGAGAGAGAGAGAGAGGGAGGGAGGGAGAGAAAGGCAGAGGGAGACAGAAAGGGGGGGGACTTTCTTCCCTTAGGAAATTTTTCTTTCCCCCACTTAGAAGATTTTTTTTTCCCTTTAGAGCCCAGCAGTTCCTGCTGAGAAAGAACAAAGGCCACATTACTTAATCTCCTGCTTTTAAGCTACAGGTGTCAATCTCCTAAACTAGCAGCCTTTTACCCTCAGAAAGAGCAAGAAACTTTTTAGGACTTTTAGAAGTTATCATCAGCTTTTCAGTATAGTTAGAGAGCTAGAATGTCCTGAGACCCTCAGACTTTAAAGCCATCACCAGAGTCCTGCTCTGTGCACCCCACCACTGCCCCCTTCTGGCCTGGAGGCTCCCGGCAGGGAAAATCTATGCTGGTGTTCAGGAGAGAGGGTGTATGTTTAGGCCAATTTGAGTGCTTTTCTTTTTCTTTTCTTTTTTCTTTATTTTTCTTTCTTTTTTTTTGAGAGAGAGAGATTATGTTCACTGGTTCATCATTGGGTGATGGAATTAAGCTCTCCAGTGTATTATTACAAGCAGGCATATATATAAACAAAACTAAATGAGGTATCTCATATTTACCTGCCACGGGAGGAACAACTGAGCCACAGACCAAAAGCTCCTATGGTGATACTTTTTCCTAGGTGTGATGTATCATGCCAGCCTTACTCTGCACAGAAGGAGGAAGGGATCAAGAGCTATGCTTGAGGACTCCTGATACACACTCTCTCGTGGGATTAGGGCTTGTCTTTATAGGCTTGCCGACAAAATCTTAAGGGAAACAAAACGGTTATGGTAATGTTTCTGGTATTCCAGGTGCCTAGCAATGAATGAACTCTCTTCAGAAGAATAGATTTCAACTCAAGCCTTGACCAATCCCCCCCCCCCACATCTCCCCACAGCAGAGTTCAGGGAGCTGAACAGACCTGGGGAAGGGAGGCAGACTGAAGAGGTGATCAGCTCAGCAGCTCAGATACACCCAGCCATGAGGGCTAGAGATATAACACAGGGAATAAGTGTTCACCATGGAAATCTGAACTTCTACGTGCCTAGTTCCAGAAGCCTTTCAAAGAAGGCAGGCATGGTGGCAAGCACATGTGATCCCTGTGTAGGGATGGAGGAGACAAGTGGGTCTCTGGAGCCAGCTTGAGAGGGGAGGCCCAGGCTGTCTAAATAAACCCAATGTGAATAACCACTCAGGCATGACATTTGCAACTCTCCTCTGACCTTTACATACATGTGCACATGAATGTGCCCATACACATGCATAGAACTGCACTCCCATACACACACACACACACACACACACACAGAGAGAGAGAGAGAGAGAGAGAGAGAGAGAGAGAGAGAGAGAGAGAGAGAAACATGGATGCCAAACACACAAAGTCACAAAGAGAGACCATAAAATCCAGCCAGAAAAGGAAGACCCAATTAGATGCTGTCTGAACACACCAACGTCTCTCATGAAGATTTGAAAGGTAAAGAGAACTTTGGGGAAGGGTAAAGAGAAGAATCACACACACAGCACTTGCAAACGAATGTGAATTCTGTTTAATACAAGCCAGCGGAAGTGGATGAAGAAACCTAGACAGAGGGTGAATTAACAGTCTGAACCCAGGGGTGTGTAGAGAGCAGATGATGCATCTATCTTGAGATCCCTAAGATCTTTGTGTCATCTGGGAGTGTGGAGGAGATGTTAATGGGCTGTGGAACACAGACAACTCCCAGAAAGAAGAATCACAAGCCCTCTGAACCCCAAATCAGTCAAGGGAGGGGATGGGTAGAGTAAGTGGCTGCGGTGGTGTCTATCCAAAGGGAGAAAAGAAGAAAGAATAGAGGAGGCCAAAGGCAGTAAGCAGAAAGCTTAACATAAGATGGCTCAAGTGAAAGCACCTATTTGTGTGGAAAGATCACTCATTGGAAGTGTGGGAAGATCATTCATTGGAAGCAAGAGGGAAAGTACTGTTTGGGTACTGCGGTTTGAATGGGAAATGTCCCCATAGGCTCTCGTATTTGAACGCATAGTCTGCAGTGGGTGACACTGTTTTGGGAAGGTTGTGGAATCTTTAGAAAACACAGTCTTGGAAGAGGACACACACTGGGGACAGGTTTTGAGAGGGTACAGTCTCACCTTCCAGTTTGGTCTATCTGCTCTCTACCTGCAGGTGGAGGTGTGATCTTTCAGCCTCTTACTGCCTTGTCTCCCCCACTGCTCTGAGTCCTCTCTCTGAAAACGTAAGCCCAAAATAAACTCCTCCTTCCATAAACCGCTCTGAGTCTTGATATTGTAACAGTAACAAAGAGTTCAAGAAAGGATAATAGCTCACTTGGCAGAGTACCAGACTTGGCAGCAGGAGACCCTGGGTTCCACCCACCACACCTGCTGAAACTGGGTGTCTAGGATTCCAGAGCTTGGGAAAAGATGCAGGATGGTCAGAAATTCAATGTTGTGTTCACCTGTATAGTGAGGTAGGGGCTTCACTGGGCTACACTGTCTAAATATTTGTTTTAAGAGGGTAGAAATTTAATGAGTGAGAGACAGGGGAAGAGTCTCATTAATGTAACCACTCACACTCAGAGCCCAGTGAATGAGGTACTGGAACTGCTGAGTTTTGGAAAGGAAAAAACAATTTGCTGAGTCAATGGGTTCTCTAGATTGCAGCTCACACATTTAAAAACAAATGCAACATTCACAAGAGACCACGGTGAATAGCACACATTTGAATAATAAAGAAACTAAGGAAGAATTAAACAGAATCCGGGTGGGATGTTTATGAAGAAAACTTTGGTAAGGCATCATGCTTCCAAATGCAATGATTATCAAACATGCCAAATGCATATTTGCATTCAGTAGATCGACTTGCTATGGTAAATTGATATGTATAACACTAAATCATGATTCATACATAACAACATATTGCTTTTTAAAGTTACATAAGCCGTGATGGAGTACACGTAACAATTCTTTATACTCTGAAATTCTGAAGCTTTGCTTCAAGATTTGAAGAAAAACTACATATATACCTTCACTGAGAGAAGGTCTTGCGATGCTGGAAATATTATTTCTCCCCCGAATGGCACTATAGTTTATTTTTGGAGATCCCATTAACATACTGTCAAGGTTCTTTGAATAAATTCTAGTCTTCTATGTAAGTGTAAATGTCCACAACAGGGAACTCCTGGATGTGTGAGAAGGGGACTCTTGACCTGTTCCTTGAAGCTGGCTAAGGGGGTGCAGTAGGGTTGAGGGGTGCTACTAGTGCAGAAACACACCAGGAAACTCAGAATAGAGACCCTGAAATCTGCCAGGCCCATGGAAACCTGCCTGTGAAGAGATGGCCTTTGATCTCAGTTGGAAAAATTGGTGCCATGGTTTCCCAAGGGAAGAGTAATGTCAGAGTCAATTAAAGACTCATGTAAGAAGTCATATTTTAATAATTTCAAAAGATCAAAGAACACCATGCAGAAGATGCTATGGTACCAACCTTAAAGGGTAAGTTTGAAATTTTCTAAATCATTAAAAGACACGATACAGTTATTTAACCCAGAGAAGCATTGCTACTAAGCACATTGGATGTTAAGGCATCACGAAAGGGGAAATACTTTGTTGAAAAGAGATAAAAGGCACGAGACTGTTTGCAGATAAAGAAGCATGAAACACAGGATTTGGCTTCCTTATAAACCATTAAATACAAATTATTTTGCATCCATGGCATGTGCATGTGTACATGAATGCATGTGCATGTGTGAGTGCATGCATGAATGTATGCACATGTGTGGTGTATGCATATACATGCAAGAGAATGTGCACCTGTGCAAATGCAAAAATGGACGCAAGAGAAGAACAATGAAATTAATTCCTTCTTCTCCAAGTTGCTTTGGGCTATGGGATTTTAACTCAGCAATAGAAAACCTGACTAAGCTATCCCCCACAAAGCTTGCAGGTCCCCCACCTTGACATGAAAGACAGGTTGTGCTTCAGAGCCCCTGCCTTGCTGACTCTGGTGCTAGGACCTGGACTTAAAGCCACACTGCTGTCTGTTTGTCTGTGGGATTAAACCAACTCCTTAATGCCCAACAAATCAGCTCAGTGCCAGTCATTAACCCCACAGCAGTGCCTTTTCATTCACTGGGCTCTGAGCTCACAGGGCTATCTGTCTACCTTTTATCCCCTGCACGGTGGCTGCTGAGAATCTTAACTTGGAGATCAAACTAGTAGAACGTTCAAGTGTCCCTTATGGACTCTGTTCTGGGGTCATTCCTTTCCTCATAAATGGCATGTTGTTCATACACTGCTCAGGACAAACCTAGCCTTCCCTCCTGATCCATCTTCCCAATGTGTCTACAATCAGAGGATGGAAGCTGTGTGAGCCACAGGAATGATAGGCCAGGTATCACCTCAGGCCTTTACCAAAGGCATTGGTGCTTTTCGTATGGTCACTAGTATATTTGTTTTTTTTTTTTATGTTCAGAAAGATGTGTATCAAGGAAGAAGTTATATGTATAAAACATGATCTTGTGGGAACTTCCAAGGTGATGATGGGCTTGACAGAGCCACTAAGGTGTGCTGATGGAGCAGGAGAGAAGTATTCTTCTCACTTAACCTTCCGTGGACTTCTGAGTGTTCCTTTGATAATTGTGTGGTGTGCCTTCTGCTCTGTCAGGGAGCTTTGTCCAGAGATGCTATGGCTGACCAATTCCCACCACAGAGAAGGGTTTTGGGGTGTGTGTGTGTGTGTGTGTGTGTGTGTGTGTGTGTGTGTAAGGCAGAGGACAAAGCAGGGTATTATTTCTCAGGCATTATACACCCCATTATATTTTTTGCATGTATGTGTCTTGGTCCCTGTTAGGTTTCTGTGAAGAGACACCATGACCAAGGCAACTTCAATGAGATAAAGAATTCAATGGAGGGTTTGCTTATGGTTTCAGAGGTTTGTTCAGCACCTTGAAGGCAACGTGTAGGCGTGGTCCCGGAGGAGGAGCTGAGCAGTTATATCCTGATCCACAAGCAGAAGGGGTCAGAGAGGGAGACGGAGATCAGGTCTGCTACAGGCCCATCAAAGCCTATCCCCAGAGACACACTTCCTAATCCTTCTAAGCCATTCAAATTGATAGTTCATAGTGAACAAGCATTCAAATATATGAGCCTATGGGGGAGGGGCATTCTTGTTCAAACCACCTCGGTGTGAGTGTATGCATTCATGTATGTGCACGGTATGCATACCCGGTTCCCACAGAGCCCAGAAGGCAACTTTAGAGCCAGAGGCATAGGTGGCTGTGAGCCGCTATGAAGGAAGTGAGGAGACACTCACTGGGAGCCATTCTGTGACTCAACAGCCTCCTCAGGTCGCCAGACTCTGGGAAGTCAGAAGGGTGTTGTTATAGTGGGTACCCCTCAACTAGATGTGCCTCCCTGACATTCTCTCTTCTTCCCCCTCGGCCCAGAAGTCAGAGAAAGAGCGCTTGACTGCAAGCCCCTGACACAGTCAGCAACCATTAAAAGCTGTCGGACTTCTGATTCCAATAGTCAGTGTCATTTGAAAACAGAGACATTCATGGGTATGACTTCAAAGAATAGGAAAAGTAGAGGAGCATTCGACTCCCTAGTTACTCCTGCTGCAATAACTAAGTCCAGCTGCCATTACGGAGCAGCAGAGCAAAGGCGCGAGGAGACCTGTTTCTGCAGGATTGTGCTCATCTGAAAGGACGCCCTTAAGCAGCCTCTTAGTCATTGCGTTTGTGCGCTCACGCACATTCGTTGCTGCTGTATTGATGATACCAAGGAAACGGAACCAATGCAGATAGATGTCTGCCAACAGATGACCAGAGGGTGAAACCGTATCTAGGGGAAATGGAATACTATAAAGCCGTGAAAAGTGAAGTCACAAACTTTACAGAAGGAGGATAGATGGGGAAAGTGTAGTACTAGGCAAGGTAACCCAGCTCAGCTGCAGATTCTGGCCTCTAATGCATATATGTGAAGAGGTGTAAGTGTTTCTCAGAAAGGAGGCTGAGAAAAGGGTAATATCAACTGAAAAAGGAGGAGGGCATGCAGGAGGGACTGACTTAGGGTTTCTATTGCTGTAAGAGACACCATGACCAAGGCAACTCTTATAAAGGACATTTAATTGGGGCTGGCTTACAGGTTCAGTCTATTACTATCAAGACAGAAAGCATGGCAGCATCCAGGTGAGCATGGTGCAGGAAGAGCTGAGAGTTCCACATCTTCATCCAAAACAACCAGGAGCAGACTGGAGGAGGGTCTCAAAGTCCACCCCAACAGTGACACACTTCCTCCAACAAGGCCACAACCTCCTAATAGTGCCACTCCCTGGGCTAAGTATATACAAACCACCGCAGGGACATAGTTCATGATGGGGATATAATGCTTTTTATCCACCCTTCTAGCCTTAGCTCTGTTGTAGATTTCTCTCACTCTCCCTCCCTCCCTCCCTCCCTCCCTTCTCCCCCTCCCTCCCTCCCTCTCTCTCTCTCTGTCGGTCTCTGTCTCTCTCTGTTTCTGTCTCTGCATGTGTGTGTGCACACACTTTCTGAACATGAGTCAAATTCTAACTGATGGTAAAAATATAAAATCCTAAGTGAAGCTCCACGGCCCTGGAATGGTCCTTCTAACTGCATGGGACTCTCTGAGATGGGCAGGGTTTGGGGCTGGACCTGCGCCCGAGTGGCTTCCTTAACCCATCTGTGGTGGAAGATGTCTCTCATCTTACATGCAGGAGAGATGTTTAAAGGATCAAGGGATGCTATGATGCCAGAGCACTTCTGTTTGGTTGCCGCCCGGGCACAGGGTGACCGGAGCAGAATCACCTCTGTTGGAGATAATAAAACCAGTTCTTCAGAAGAAGATGGAGCGATTAATTATTCAAGGGCAGTGAGCTCTCTGCCCTTCATTTCCACAACCCACATTTCCCTCCTCTGCTGTCTTGGCTGCTTGCACTTCAATAAGGAGCCAAGGGCCATATCATTCAGGAGCTCTTAATCCAAGGGTCCCTGATTCTAAAAGGATTATTTTAGGCTCAGGGAAGAAACCTGGGTGCCTGTTTTCTGATGCCAGTGGTGAGTGGGGCTGGCAGCAGTCCCCTGAGGTCTGGGGATACACAGTGGCTACAGCCTTCAGGGTCCCAGCAAAGGGATGCTGTCTCCCTTGCTTTCCTCTAAGCCGTTTGGGGTCTCAGGCCCTGAATACCTCATCCTGAGAATAAGACTTTTGTTGTTGTTGTTGTTGCTATTCTGGGGATCAGAAATCTTATGCATTAGGCAATTGCTCTGTCTCTGAGCTGTGTCCCTAGCCTCTGCTAGGACCCCTTTGAGCTGGAGATACAGCTAGGGAAGCCCCCCATATCCTCTGGATAACAACTGTGCTAGAAAATGAACAACCATACCCAGCCCCTGCCCCCTAAGGCATTTTCCTTCTTAAAATGCCCCGAGCTCCATTCCTTATCTCCAAATATGTCAAGATAGCATATTAATTTCGGTAAGTAATGTTGAGCCATTTTGAACGATTAAGTGCAGAGCAATGTCAACCATCCAAGTGTCTGCTGTAAAAGAGATTGGATTAGATGTCACTTGATATTTTAGAAGAAAATTATTACCACCCAGGAGAATTATATATATATATGTGTGTATGTATGTATATTTAGCTTACCTTAGGATACTCAGAATGGAGCTTTCTGGCAAATGTTAACAGTCTCCTCGGCCCCTCTGCTGGTGTCAGGGAAAGAGGTAAGAAAAGAAGGCACCAAGAGTCCCACTACTTCTTGTCTGATGAGCATTCATACATATCAGCACCTATACAGAGCCAACCATGGCTTGAGTCCTTCAAAGTGGATTTGTAGATGTGAACCATGGGTGTTGGCTCTGCTTTAAAATCCAATCTGATACGTGCACATATGTATCCATTAATAGGCTAAATTATTTTTCTGAAGGGAGGAAATAGGGGAAACACAATGGAGAGGACACATGCTTATATACTCTCTGAGCATACATGCATGCACCTACCATACATACATATGAATATGGCGTACACTATTTATACTGGCTGGTTTTGTCTGTCAAATTGACACAAGCTGGAGTTATCACAGAGAAAGGAGCCTCAGTTGAGAAAATGCCTCCATGAGATCCAGCTGTAAGGCATTTTCTCAATTAGTGATCAATGGGTGAAGGCCCAGCTCACTGTGGGTGGTGCCATCCCTGGGCTGGTGGTCCTGGATTCTATAAGAAGGCAGGATGTGCAAGCCAAGGGAAGCAAGCCAGCAGGCAGCATCCCTCCATGGCCTCTGTATCAGCTCCTGCCTACAGGTCTCATCCCTGTTTGAGTTCCTGTTCTGACTTCCTCCAATGGTAGATTGTGATCTAGAACTGTAAGCCTAATAAATCCTTTTCTTCCTAACTTCCTTTTCAGTCAGGGTATTTTGTCCAAACCATAAAAACCCTAAGACACTACTGTTGTGTAGCGATTTTGTCATAGTTAGAGCATTCTATCCTAGAGGGAGGAAGGGAAGAGACTCATGAGACTCAGGAAGTAAAATACAATTCTTAAACCTCAGGAAAGTCCTGAAATTTACAAGATTCACAGGGGGTTGTTCTGATGCTTTGATAGGAAATCTGTGTGTCTTTCATCCATGGATCCAGGGGAACCTGGGTGGGGGCTGGTAGCAAGTTCTGCCAGGAGCTTAAAGCGGGGTAGTAGAAACTGCATGCTACAAGTTCCATCAGGGTTGCAGATCAATAATAACTGCCAAGGAGACTAAGATTCAACTCTCTCCCCTCCAAGGCACTGGGAGCTCCAGGGTGCAGGCTGTGTGGGCTGTTATCCAGGCTGAGAATAGCTGCCGTTGGCACATCATGCTTCTGTAAGCAGCCCTATCCAGTCCTGACTTCCTTTGGTGATGAACAGCAGTGTGGAAGTGTAAGCTGAGTAAACCCTTTCCTCCACAACTTGCTTCTTGGTCATGATGTTTGTGCATGAATAGAAACGCTGACTAAGACATATAATATCTTCTTCCCCCTAGTTTTCTTTCTCTCCTTCTTCCCTTCTTCCTCCCCTTCCCTCCCTCCCTCCCTTCCACCTTCATCCCTCCCTCCCTCCTACTCTTCTTTCTTTCTCTTCTTCCCTTTCTTCCACTCTTATTGCAACATGGTCTCAGATCCTAGGCTGGTCCTGAACTCCACAGGTAGCAGAGGATGACCCTGCATTTCTCATCCTCTGGATGCTCGTCAGTGAAGGGGTGGCAGGCATACACTGCCCTATCTGTTTTTTGTGGTGCTGGGGCATCGAACCTAGGCCTCTCTGTGCGTGGCAGGCAAGCATTCTACCAGCTGCGTTATATCCCCAGTTCTCCATAATATAAAGTGAGACCACAGCACTGATGCTGCCGTAGGGGAGGGGGATCTGCCACCTCTCTCTCTGTCTGCACCTGGCCTACTAAAACATGTGGCTTTTCATACCCAGTGACACTTCCATTTTCTGCAGTAAAAATGCTTCTGTCTCCTCCCTGCTTCCTTCACTGTGCAGCCCGGGCTGCAGAGACAGGGAACTGTGGCTGAGCGCTTTCAGCATGGGCAGCTTGGTAATGTGGTTTGTGGTTGCTCTAGAAGATGTGTCATTTTAAATGGCAAGGAGTTGGACAGATAAACGGACAGGAATAGCTTGGGCTCCACTCAGGCAAATAGTCTGTATCCTTCCTAGGTATCTTTAAAACCCACACTTGTGGGAAGGAGCTCTAAGGAGAGGACAGGCCAACCCTCTTCTCTAGAGTCTAAGATATTTCTAGAGTCTCCTGCCAATCTCATGAAATTCCTATAACACCCACAACTCTGCTCCTAAACTACAAACACCCTCAAGTTCTGCTCTCTATCTTGAAGGTGTTGGGTGGCAAGGGAGATTGCTTTTGATTACGATCCATGCTGATGTCAGATCAAATGTGCTCCAAGGGTTGTTTTCACACAGTGGTTAAGCCCCACGATTAAAAGCTGGGTGGTTTTGGGGCAAGTTACTTCTCTTCTCTGTTCCTGGTGCTCAGATTAGTACAAGGAGAGACGTCCTTGGCAGACTTCTGAATGTGGAGGTATCATGAAATGCCATCGAGATTCTAAGCATGTCAGAGCAATGCCTGAGCAAAGCAGGGGATGGGGCAAGTCTCAACATTTCTCTTCATTCTCTGCTACTGCCAAGAAGGACTGGCTGAAGCTGCTGTAATTGCCATAAGAGTTCCCCATGTGGGGTCATTATTAGATGTATGGATGCCCAAGACTAGTGTAGGCTGCAAGAGGCAGGGTGTTGGGGAGGTGGAAGACAGGCTCCAGGCACTTCTATACCACCAGGGTGTTGGAGGCAGGAGAGGACAGGCTCCCTGCCTCTCTTGTCTTGTCTCTGGCCAGAAACATCATCCCAAGATGGACTCCTCCTCCCAAACAGAGATGCCCTGGTGTAGATAAAGCTTCAGCCAGAAAACCGTCTCTGCTCAGCTTTGGATCTCTGTCACTGAAACCAGGCAGACGGCTGTCTCATTCTGTGAGCTGTGAATCTAGTTATTCCCACTAATACAGATTTTGAATGCTCGTCAGCTTTAAAATACTTTTTTCCCCTGTTACTTGAAGCAGAGTTAAAAAGGAAAAGAAAAAAAGAAAAATGAGGATTCAACATGGGCTGTTCCCAAGTTGGTGAAGGAGCATTCTGTGCGCCAAGCCACTGGTGATCCAGGCAAAGGGAAGCAGAGGATGAGGCCTGCCTGGAAGGGGCCATGCTGAGCAGGCTGTGGCTAGCAACATAAGTTAGCCAAAGGGAGCCAGCAGCTGAGACGTTGGTGCCCATACAACCCAACCCCACTGACAGCTAGAGCGGTGTGTTGAGCTGCCCAGTTTGCAGCTGGCATTCCTTGGCTCAGATCTTTGGTCTTAGAGCAGTGACATGGGTTAACCACCGTCACCTCTCCCATCCAGACACCTCTGTTAGGACACAGGTTATTGTACTTGCATCTGTCTGAGCTCTTCCATGGGAAGAGCCACAGCCGCATTGCTGGATCCTGGAGGACCACAGTTGCTGAGTGAATTTTCTGTTGACAGATCACGAAGGCAGTGGGTGTTTCATGGGCCATTAATAATGTACAATGCGCAAGCAATCCTGTGTGCCCACTGCACAGCAGAAATTCCATGGCCTTGCAGCATTGAGTTGTGCGTGTTTGTGCATGTGTGTGCATATGAATGCATGCATGGATGGATGAATATGTATGTGTGTGCCTGTGTGCATATGTGTACATGCAGGTATTTATGTATGCATGTGCATAGATGGGTGTGAATGTATATGTCTGTGCGTGTGTGTGTGTGTATGTATGGATATGTATGCATGCATGTGTCTGTGTGCATATGTATATGTGTACACACAGGTGTTTATGTATGCATGTGTATGGATGAATGTGTGCATATATGTGTCTGTGCATGTGTGTGCATATATCTGTATGTGTGTACACACATGTCTAGTTGTATATGTATATATGTGCATCTTCATTTGTCCTTGTGTATATGCATCTGTGTATGTGTGTGTGCCAGTATGTGTGCATGTGTATATGTATAGATGTGCATGTATGTATATGTTGTATACATGTGTGGTCTCCCATAATTGTGTTTTATACACATGATTTCTGCCACTGGGTCCTTGCACACCTGGCTCTTCCATAGTTAGTCTCTTCTCTGGTCCTAAGTAAGCAGAGACAAGCAGGATTGTTAGGCTCCCAGAGCCCCAGAGTCTATATGCTCAGTGCAGGCTCCTGCTTAAAGGCTCCACAGGGAGGGTTGTAGGTTCTAACTAGCCTGCTTTCCTAAAGGATTAATCACAACATAGCCTTTGCCAAGTGTCTACCCCACACACAACACTGGCATGTTATACTCAGGGCTTCCACACTGAGCTGAAGGTACCCAAGACCAGTGTAAAGGATGGGCGGGTCAGGCGAGTCAGATTGGAGGTTGACTGTCTCAGGCTTCCTCTGTGTCCGGGTCCTGTCCACCTACTGTAGGTGTTTCTGGCTATCAGCCTTTCTGCCGAGTGAGTGCTGCTTTGGTGCAACTTCTGCTTCAGTGGCTGTTGAATGATAGCTGGCAGGGTGGTTGGGCTAGCGTGGAGCCTCGCTGCCCCGTCTTCTTCATAATACTTCCCTGGTCTTCTTGTCACTTAGGACTGTGGCTCTTCTTGGAAGTCCTCTAAAGTATTTGCTCTGTCCACCCTTTTGTGTTTGTCTACTGGAGACAGGGTCTCATACTGCCAGGCAGGCCTTGAATGCACCATATGTCAAGGATGGCCTTGAACTCCACCTCCCAACTGCTGGCATTGCAGAGCATCACCCACACTCTGGTAGGGTAGTAAACGTATAGCTGGTAATAGCCTTAAACTTATTATCCTCTGCCTACCCCACCCCTTCAGCCTTTGCCTACCATCACATACCATCGTAAGGGGTCTGCTTCTCAAGACTCTCAAGCCCTCAGCTCTGCAAATGGCTCAGTCTGGCCTGGGTGGTTGTCTTGTGTTCACAGACTCTATGTCTCTGATGCTGATTTAGGGAGTGAACCTGGAAGTCTGGGGCAAGGTGGTCCCCTACATGCCCAGGCTAGGGCACAGTGCTCCCCTGCATGCCCAGGCTAGGGCACAGTGCTCCCCTGCATGCCCAGGCTGGGGCACAGTGCTCCCCTGCATGCCCAGGCTGGGGCACAGTGCTCCCCTGCATGCCCAGGCTGGGGCAGACTCTGGGGTCTGAAATCAGTGCTTTCTTCCTGGGTACCTTTCTGACAGATGGGTGCAAAGCTGACAGAAGCCTCGGGCAGAATTGTGGGCAGGAGCATCTTCTGGGAGATGTGGATCCTGGTAAAGAGAAAGCACCGTCATTCTGATGCCTCAGCACCTTCCAAAAATTCCTCTGCACCTACCTTCTGGGATTCCCCTATTCTGTCAGGCACCCTCGGCCCACCCATGAGTGATTCATAGACAGGAGGTTTGAATCTCTGTACTACAAGGTGGAGATCCTGAAGGATACTGTTTAATGCCTGACTCAGAGCCGGCCTTGGATCACTGCTTCCTGGCTTCCTGGCTCTGCTTCCTGGTGAGTCAAGTTCTCTGATGTCTCTCTGTGCACTGTGCTTCCTGACTCTTTTAAAAAAAATTATTATTTTATATATAAGACTACACTGTAGCTATCTTCAGCCACACCAGAAGAGGACATCAGATCCCATTACAGATGGTTGTGAGCCACCATATGGTTGGTGGGAACTGAACTCAGGACCTCTGGAAGAGCAGTCAGTGCTCTTAACCACTGAACCATCTCTCCAGCCCACTTCCTCTTAGCTCTCTCTTTACCCCATGCCTTCACTCAGCGACAGTTTCCTAACTGTGCTCCCATTTACTGACATCACAAGCACAGTACAGTCCCACTGGTTAGGTTTTTGTCTGCAAGCTTATTTTGAACGCCCTTTGATCTATGTGCACTGTGTGCTATTGACTCCTTGCTTGTATCTGATTCTGTCTTGAAAAAATAAGTTGCATCTTTCCGTTGGCTACTCGGCTGGTTTAGAAAAAAAAAAAAAGGACCTAAGACTTAATTTCTGTCTTTTAAAAATGAACTTTATTGTTAATTATGTATTTGTGTGGGGGAGGCTGTTGTGTGAGCACGTGAGTTTGATCTCACAGAGACCAGAAGAGGGCAGCATATACCCCACCCCAGCTGGAATTACTGGTAGTTGCAAGCTGCCTGCTGTGGATGCTGGGTACTGGATTCTGGTCGTTTGCAAGAAAAACAAGAATTGTCACATGTTGAGCCACCTCTCTAGCCTTCTTAGTTTTATGAGTTGTAAGTCAGGCTGTTGAGCAAGGCTTCCTGATTACTCAGATGAGGAAAGGACCTCAGAGTTCTGCCATTTTCTCTCTCGATCCCGCCTGCCATTTAAGCATAATGTTTAATATTGTCTGAGCCGTTTTGTGCTATGTCTTTCTGTAACCGTATTCCCCGTGTACAACATCTCATACTCCATCTGTTCTCACTGTAGCTGGCCTGGCTTTGCCTCTCGAAGAAGGGTTTGTACTCGCCAGTATCTGAATTTGTGTGTGGAAATCACATCTGTTTCACTGCTTCCTCTTTGTGAGCTACGGGCAGGGGTCCGGAGCAGCACACTGGTTCCGAAGCAAAGGCCCACCCATCACCTGTGTGACCTCTCCCAACGGAGGCTGCGGTACCGTGTCTGCATCAAACCCGATTGAGTCGCTACTTCACTGCCTCTTCTGGGGTGTGAGGCTGGGTAATTCTGATTGGACTGTGAAGCCCCTAAAAAATTAGATACTCCGGGTGACCCTATGAGTCCTTGAAGCTGGTATCTCTCTACATTGGTAGACACTTTGCTGTTCATGAAGTGGGGTTCCATGGGAAAGTCTCCCTACCCAAAATATGGGTAAAACCATCCCCTGGGCCCAGATGAAATAAACCAGGAAAACAGAATAAACCCTGGAGGGTGTGGATGTTGCCCCTTGCTGCTTCCTGTTTAACCAGAAATGAGATGCTCTTCAGTACAATGGTGGCTGGGATGAACCAAACCTCCAAAATTATGTGTGGAGTACATCTTCTTTTGAGCTGTTTCTTTATACATTATGTTGTAGAGGTGGAAGACTAAACTATCACAGTTCCAAGTAGCTCATCCTTACATAAGGCAGTAAGGTGAGGCTTGTTATATTCGTGTGGTGTCTGTGTGTGTGTGTGTGTGTGTGTTGTCTTGTTGCTATGACAAAATACTAGAGGAAAGCAACTGAAGGAAGGGTTTCTTTTGCCTCATAGCTCCCCAGTGCAGTCTACCATGTCGAGGAAGGTACGCTAGCAGGCCTGTGAGGCAGCTGGTCACACTGGGTCTGTGGTGAAGAAGAAAAAAAGAGACAAATACTGGCGGGGAGTTCTCTTTCTCCGTTTTACTCAGCACAGGACCCGGCACTGCCCATATTCATGGTAGGTCTTTCTACCTTCATCTAGAGAATCCAAAGAGTTCCTACAGACACACACAGACGTTTGTTTTCATGGTGACTCTGAATCCCACCTACTTGACCATCAAGGTTAACTATCACAGACAAGTATGATCCTGACTATGTTTCTGCCTATACTTCAGGTGGACCTGAATAAATACTAGGTCAGCCTCACATGAGGTAGGCACAAGAAACTCCCTGGAGGACAGAGGTCAGCTCTACCATCGTGGAGCTTGAGTAAGCTGCAAACAAAGATTAAGACCAGAGTGCCGGCGTGGTGCCTCCTTCTTACTGGAACACATAAAATATCCAAGGAGAATCAGGATAAGGTAGCCAGAACCCTCATTAGACTTAAAAGCATCCAGTGTGGTTGAATTGAGCCCAAGGGGATAATTAAAAATAATTAAAAATAGAATTAGGACTAACCCCCTTTATTCTCAGCAGAGAGGCCCACCCTAGAATTCAGCTGGAGCCACTGTTCTCTACAAATCAACCTTGACAACTATCATGGACACAAGAAACACCACCGAAAACTAAACTCACTGCCCCCAGCATGGGGTGTTTGTGCTGAGCCTGCCCCTTCGCTGGGCATGGCCCTTTGTCAAAGAGAAGCACTTTTGCCCAAGATGACATCCCAAGAGCAGAGGGAACATATATCGAGAGGTGGCTCCTTTGCCACGATGCGGGCCAGCTCTGGATGGCCAGCCCAGCTCTAGAGATCTTACTGCAGAGCCAGGGAACTTAACAGATAGAACTCAAAGTGAACTCTTCTTTTCCTCTTCCTGTCCGGAAGAGGCCTCTGTGTCTTTTCCCTGACACATTGAGCTCTCTGCTAAGCAGAACTCACACTTTAATGTGCAAGGCCTGGCTCCTCCCTGGTTATTGGAATGAAGAGGGGTGCAGTCACTTTAGGCAAAGGCACACCTGGGCCCATCTGGAAGGATTAGGAAGAAGCTGTGATGTTTTCTGAGAAGCAGAAGCCTCAATCCATATGTGGTAGAACCTTAGCAGGGAGGTCTGTACGGACAGCCACCAGCTACTGTGATGCTGGGAGAAGATGCTGAGTCCTTCCTGCCAGACACATCTCCAGAGTGTGAGAGAGCCGCTGCCCTGAGCACATTCTCTTAAGATGGTACCTTGCAACAATTTTGGGGGAGGCATGCTGACGCGCATCTGCAGAGAGATACGGTTCTGAAAAGACAAGTTTTAGCTCAATGTATTTAAAATTCTGCCATGCATCAGGAACACCGGAGTTGTTGGACGAGACTGCTGTGCCCAGCCTCAGAGTCTGTTCCAGTGTATCTGGGGTGAAGCTGGAATGTGCTCACTTATCTCCCTCCCTCCCTCCCTCCCTCCTTCCCTCCCTCCCTCCCTCCCTCCCTCCCTCCCTCCTTCCCTCCCTCCCTCCCTCCCTCTTTCCTTCCCTGCTACCCTGATCCCTAGAATCTCATGTAGCATGGGGCTGACTTCAAACTCAGTATGCAATCCAAATGACCTTGAACTTTTGATCCTCCTGCCTCTACCACTTCAGTGCTGGGTTGACAAATGAACATCAGCATGCCCATTTTATGTAGGGTTAGGATGAAACTTTGTGCGTGCGGTGAGCCCCTGGTCTTAGCGGAAGCCCTGCATATACAATCTGAACAATTTCCTACAGTTCCTGAGGCTGCTGACACTGAAAACTTCATCTTAGGAAAAAGTTATAAAAAAGAGGGCAGGCGTCTGGAGGACAGCATCAGAGACATGTTGTCTGGAGACCCACAGGTGTCCAGCAGCCCGTGGCTCTTCTCTCCTCAGTGGCTTATGCCTCCTCATCAGAACTGAGCATCATTTCTGGCTGGTTGGTTACCAGAACGCTATAGACCCAGCTCTTGCCTGGGGTTAGTTGATAGCCTTCCTACAGATGAGTGCAGTGTAATTGGTACAGAACTCAGAGATGACCAGCAGAGGGCGATAGTGGGATTGAGATGCTTCAGAGGTGCCCTTCTTCAGCCCAGATGTCAGGAGGGGCCTGCCCCTGCCTGGAATCCTCCTTCCCTCAAGCCATGGGTGTTTGGTTGTAGGGAGAATGGTGCCTTCTGTAAACTTGAGTGTTGGCCAAGGGTAGGCTTGCACAGTCCCAAATTGTAAGAGCAAAATGGAAGAGGAGAAGGAGGAGGAGGAGAAGGAGGAAGCAAGGAGCCCTTTTCATATCTACCCCAACACTCTGTAGTGAGTCTGTGAAGAAGGGCGGGGTTTTCTCAAAATCTTGTCACTGGATTGACAGGTTATATCAGTTTTTCTTTGCCATTGAGAGAGGGGGGGAGACCTCCCCAGCATAGAGAAGACTACCATCACCTGTTATCTGACTCTGCATCATTGTGAAACATCCCTTACATAGACCCCTGCTCTAAGCACCAGTCCCATTACCACAAATTCTATCTCAGACTTAATTAAGTCAATAACGATATATTCATGAAATTTGGTGTGTGTGTGTGTGTGTATGTGTGTGTGTGTGTGTGTGTGTGTGAGAGAGAGAGAGAGAGAGAGAGAGAGAGAGAGAGAGAGAGAGAGAGAGAGAGAGGGTCCCTTCTCTCTCTAGTAATTCTGTTGCTTGAGACTATTCAAAAGAAGGAACATTATGAAGGATGAGGGAGTCTCAATAAAAGGAAGATTCTGAGGCTGAAGTTTTGAGGTGGGGTCATGTTATTCAAATGAACTTTGGGGTTATATGGTACAGTGGTTTAGACCTGCACCTGCACATGCCTGTTTTGTTTATTTAAATGTTAGGCTGCTGTACTAGAGTATTAGATTAAGATATTTACAGCTTCCTTAATGCCCAGAATATGCAGGCAGACAAGGAAAAGGGGCCAGAAGCAAACAGGACAGACATTTGTATCCAAGGAAGTAAGAGGGTGACAGGGCCAACAGTGGGGCAAGGCACTGCTTTGACCCATTTTGTCTCTGGCTTCACTCCCCACCTCTCAGGAGCATCCTAATTCTTTACCTATATAAACTTCCTGCAGGAAAGAATTTCAGGACAGACCATCAGGAAGCAGAAAAAGAGGGTTGTTTTGGTTCATTAAGCATTTTAGACAAGTGTAAGAATGGGGGTTAAGATAAAGGCATGGCTCGCACTGGAGAGCACCAGGGTGGGCTGCCCAAGAGAGCGTCCCAAGACTGAGTGTCTTTGCAGTGGCCCAGTCTAATGCTTTCAGTGGCTTCTGAAGTGAAACCTCAAGGCTTGCTAAGGAACTCAAATAAGATCACAGGAGGGGTTCGAGGCACAGGATGGGATATCTGCTGGAGGGTTTACATCTCTCTGGTTTACATCTGAGGTTTCACTTCATCATTTAACCTATGTGTTGGTTGTCATGGCAAAAAGGAACCTACTTGTTAGCCTGGGTGTTTTTCTCAGATTTTAGGTTCAGCAGCAGCATGTCAACATGTGGGTTCAGTCTTCTGGGTCAGTTTCCCCATTGTCACAAAGAGCTGTCTCCCTTTCTTTTCCTTCCTGAAGCAGACACATGTGAAAGGATGTTTTGCTATAGCAGACATGTGAAAAGACACGCAGTGTCCAGAAGGGACATTAATATGAACCCCGCAAACAGTGGGAGCGTGAGCTTTGGTTTGCATTGCTCTGTCTTGCTAGTCTTAGCTAATGACAAGCGTTTATTGGCTCACCTTACATTGTGTTGCTGAGCTCTGCTTGCGGTGACGTCATAGAAAGAAAATTGCCAAAGAACTTCTCATGAGGCCTCTGGCCCGTTGACAAACCTTGGACTTTCTTCCGGATTGAACCGCCCTTGCTGGTTCGTGTGTGGTGTCTGCTGAGAGGGCTGGACTGTAGCTGCTGATTTGTATTTGGTGTTTGCTACGGGACCGAGCTGCTGACATCCTGACGATGAAGATTGGACTCATCCCCAAAGAACTATTTCTAAACAGGTCTACTTTCCCTGTATCTTAATAACTTTTCTCTTCCACTACTTTCTGGTGGGTGGTGGGCTAGAGGGGGAGGTTGAATGTTTATTAAAGTAGGTTGAGAAAAATGTATTCCTACAGTCAGTCAATTCTTGGAACATAACATAAAACAATGGAATATTTTACGATGAATAAATCACAAGGCTATAGAGGAAGAACAAGTTAAAAAAAATCACAGGGTGACCTTCACCTTAGGACACGATTAGAGAAAAGCAATTAAGGAACAGTGGGCAATCAATTCAAGGTCTAACATGTTTAACTAGGAAAAGAAAGAAAACAAAATGGAGTTAGTGGTCCCTTACCACTGTCTCTGACTCTGCAACTCTGGGATTACAAGAATGTCAAAATGTTCATTTGTTTTGCATGGATGGGAATAAGCTCAGGTTCTGATATGTGCTCGCCAAGCACTGTAGCGTCTGACCCATCTCCACAGTCAGACACAGACCCTCATAATGAAGAGACCGTGGTCAAGTGAACATCCTGCCCACAGACAGAATCAAAGCAGGGCTGTATTTGTGGAGGCCACTCTCAAATGGCCTTGTTAAAGTGCACTGCTCCTTTCATATTTTAGTGGCCATAGCACCAAGGACAGAATCAAGCTAAACTATCTGAACTATAAATGGTGAAAATGTGTCTTTGGCAAGATTAAAAAAAATGTTTTCTGTAAATAGCAGGGCCGAGATTTGTTTTGGAAACCAACTTCGAAGGATTACATTATCTGAAATTATAGGACTCCAGAACTTACCTGAACAGAAAAGTTGACTACATTTTAGCTTGCAGAGTCTATAAGCTAAGCCTACTTTAGAAGATACAGGCCTCATTTTATAGTGTGCAGCTCTCTCTCCCTCTCCCCCTCTTCCCCTCCCCCTTCCCTCCCTTCTCTCTCAAACATGATTAATTCTTTGAAATGCACATGAAAAACTGCTGAGCAGAAAGGCGGTGGTCACCCAAGCTTACCCACAGAGGTCCTGTAGGAGCCCTGTTCTGTTAAAACACTTAAACTCACACTGCATGGTTGGCTACTGGGCAGGGAATTCCTTGGCACCTATAAGTGACGGGTTGTCTTGTGATTTAGCACACGTGATTCCCATTGTCGACTTGATAGAATCTCAAGTCACCTGGAGATGGGCCTTCTGCACATGGGAGGAGAGATTATTTTGATTACCTAAGTGATGTGCAAAGGCTGGTCTTGACAGTGGGCCAGACCATCTCTTAGGTAGGGGATTCTGGACTATATGAATCCATCTGGGTAGCAGCATACTTTCACACTCGTCTAAGTTCTGATTACGGATGCGATGTAATTAGCTGTTTCAGGCCTCCTCCTCCTCCTCCTCCTCGTCGTCGTCGTCGTCCTCCTCCTCCTCTTCTTCCTCTTCGTCTTCCTCCTCCTCCTCCTCCTCCTCTTTCTCCTCTTCCTCCTCTTTCTCCTCCACCCCCTTGATTCCTTTCCTTACCATGAACTATGAACCAGAACAAACCCATTTTTCCTTAGGTTGTTTTTTGTCACAGTTACAGGAACAGAAACCAAGACCTTGTCCAGTGACCATGTCTTATTCTGTGGTAAGTACTGATTAAATACACCAGGATAAGGGCATAGTTTGAAACACAAGAATCCAGCGTCCTTTCAACGAAACGATATTTGATTCATTTAATTTTTCAGAAAATTCCAGTCTCCTGCCTTCTATTCCAGACGCTTTCGGTAGAGGGCAGCTGAAGGCTCCTGGTAAAAAGCAGGCGCCATTGGAACCTCAGTGGCCACCGCAACGAGCAACCGCTGTGCTTCTCCAAAGCAGGAGCTTGAGGAGGGCGGAGCCGGAGGCCGGGAGGCTAGAGCCAGAGAGCATCGCGTGGGAGGACTACGCAGGGCCAGGCGCGAGGGCAGGCGGTGGTGCGGTGCGGTGCAGGGAGCGGTGCTGGGGTTTGCAAGACTGTGCAGAGCTCGGGAGAGTGCATAAGGCAGCGAGGGGCAGGACAGGGCTCAGGACGTTGCACTGGGCGTTGCACTGGAGGTGCAGGGCTCTGGACCTTGCATTGAGGGTGCAGTCCTCTGGGCGGTGCACGGGGCGGTGCGGGGCTGAGGGGCAGCTGACAGCGTCATCAGGCAGGAGCGGTGAGCACTCCGCCTCAGCAGCCACCGCATCGCGCTGCGCGCAGCGAGTCCGGAGCTGCGCCTGGAGACGTGCCGCTCTGAGCCGGCTATCCCCAGGTAAGCCATCAGGGCTCTCAGCTGATGCTGGATGCAGCTCGCTAGTGCCTGCCGGTGCCCGATGCTTTTGGCAAATCCTGGGAGCGGAGGAGCCGGATTACTCTCTGAGGCTGAAGATCAGTATGCATCCCAGGACTGGGAGAGGGGGACCAGCCAGCCTCATCTTACATCCTTCCAGGAGGGGAGGGCGAGGACGAAGCCATACCTCAGTTGGGAGAACGTTAGACTGAACAACTAACATTGCTTTGAAGGAGCAAAACCTCATGGTCTTACACAGGATTAGGGATCCCATCCTAACAGGAGTTGCGGTTGGGGGGAAGATTCTTTGACTGCAGGTATTATAATGAATGCGGAAGATTCCATGGATTTAGGAAAAGTCTCCTAAAGAGGTACAGCGAGAGAAAGAAACATTCAGAGACAAGAAGAGCTAGGGGATTCCTGATGTTTGGACCCCAGTCTCTAGACTTAACACTCTGGAAATAGACCAGACCCAACGTCTCATTTCTCATTTTAAAGACCAGGCTTGGGATATCCACGGGACTCCCTTTCATCTCCTGGTGGGAAGCTGGGAATCCAGGCAAGCCTCCGCATCTAGTCCAGGCAGAAGAGCGTGGTCTCCATCAGAAGACAATGACAGCGGGCTGCCCAAGGGTCGGACTTCTCCACCCTGCTTTGCGATTCCATATCCCAGTTCAGATTCTTTGGGGTTGGGGGTTTCTTTGGAACTGGACACCCGGCGTCCCGGTTGTTCTATGCTCTCAAAGGCAGAACACAGTATAACTTGGGTGGAGGAATTCATACACAGCCGGCCTTGTTTAGGAATTTTTTTTCACATTTTGGTCCTTGTTACCTTTAAACCAGTGCTCGTTTATATTAGCAGAAGTTTTGTTATTTGCTTAAAAGAAAAAAAAAACACGAAATATTATTTAAAAGGACTATTTTCTAAGTAACAGCAAAAAAGCTGAAGTATTTTAGATCTCAGATCAGCCCAAATGCACTCTTTCTCACTGGCATTTGGATTCGAGGAGGCGGAGTGGGTGGTAGAGAAAAGAGAATAAAATTAGAATAAATTTAACAAATTTGTATGGGAATCATACTCTTTTTAAAATTGCCGTTGCCTGAAATTGCAAACGGTCTGGTTTTAGCTGTGCTAGCCCTTCACATTGGAGAGGCCCCAGAGCCCCGGCACAAGAAGACACAGCACCCCCACACCCCCATCCCAAATTTATCTGAGAAACAGAAGATGGCACAGGAAGGAGGTCCATTTGACTGAGGGCATTAAATGTCATGCCCATGGCTGTCCCCTGGAGAATCCAGG
This sequence comes from Micromys minutus, assembly GCF_963924665.1. Classification (NCBI taxonomy): domain Eukaryota; kingdom Metazoa; phylum Chordata; class Mammalia; order Rodentia; family Muridae; genus Micromys; species Micromys minutus. Next base: position 102,024,092 of record NC_137969.1, read on the forward strand.
CGGGGAGTGGGGCGAGCCAAGGGCTAGCTCACCGTAGCCAGGCTCGGGACCCTTGCTTGCTGCTCAGTTTTCTTGTGTGGGAGCCTGTGTGCAAGGCTTATACAGAAACCTCTAGGAGCCTTTTCATGAGTGCTTTAGGGTGATGCTCCTGAAGCTTCAGACACAGTTTGGGAGGCAAGCTGGGCAGGGAGGGGACTCCAGCAGCTGGCTAGCAACCAGCCTTGTCAACAGAACAATCAGCCTGAGAAGGGCAGATTGGGGACCTTGCTACCGGCTTCACATATGCATCCCATTCTCTACAGCACATGCCATTCTCTGTTTCCCTAGAAACAACTTATTCTAGCAACCAATAGCAGGCATCTGATGGGACCACCGAAAACCTCTGAAAAAATAACGGGGCTCTTTTTATAAAGAAAGAAACTGTACCTTTCATAGCCCAAAATTATATTGCAGTCAACCAAGGGATGGTTGACATGTTGAATAGCTTTAGATTAAAAGGTGTCTGTCATGTGTCCAAGTTGAATGCAACATGCACTTGTACCAGGGAGTTTCTGTTTGGCAATGAGAGAGTTCAGTTGCCCCTGGTGTGCTGAAAGTACTCAGGACTGACTTTTCAGTGAGGCTAACCACTGTCCCATTCTCTACTGCAAGGTAGCTCCAACCTGTGTACTTATCCTCGGTGCTTCTGGAAGGAGCACGTTAGCCATCTCTCTCTCTCTCTCTCTCTCTCTCTCTCTCTCTCTCTCTCTCTCTCTCTCTCTCTCTCTCTCTCTCCCTCCCTGTGTGTGTGTGTGTGTGTGTACTTGCAAATACCTGTGGGTGCCTATGCACAGAAGTGCACACACATGTGCATTAATTAGTATGGTGACCAGAGATCATTGCTAAGGGTCTTCTTTGGTGGTACTTGCTAGCCAGTGAGCTGTGGGGACCCTTCTGACTCTGCCGCCTGGGCTAACAGACAAGAACTGCTGTGCCTGGCTCTTTTATGTGGATGCCAAGGATATGAAGTCTACCATGGCAAGCCCTACACTGTCTGAGCCATCTCTTCAAATGGTGGTCTTTTAAAAGTTAAGTTTACTATTGCCCGGGTACATCAGGCAAGAACATAATATTGTCTGTTTGCTTTCAAATGATGCTTTAGTTTTTAATTACTCAGCAGGCATGCATCTCTTCCTTGACCCGGTGAGGAGTTTTTCGAAGGGATGGGAACAAATGTCCTCTCTCTTTTCTTTGCTGTTGCTTCTGGCAAGCTCTGAAGAGAGATTTTGTACAGTCCTCGCCCTGGGGCAGCAAGTGCCATCCTGTAAATCAGTGCTGTCCAATTGACACGGAACAGGAGTGCTACACTCATAATTCAAATTGGGTGATCAATCACCTCGGAAGTGAAAAAGGAGCAGGGAAATCTATTTTATTATTTCCACGTTTACTGCTTCACATATTAAAAGCCACCACTTAAAGGTATAGTCAGTGTAAAACACCGATACTTTTTTTTTCTCCTTGTCTTTCCCCATGTTAGGTCTTAGACTCATAAGACGTTTCAATACAGATCAGGTAGTCCGTGTGGCCAGTGGATGTTAAAAGCTAAAAGAGGCCCATGAAATGGCTCAGTGACTAAGGGTTACCACTACCAAGCCTATTGACTCGAGGTCAACCCTGGGATGCATATGGTGGAAGGAGGGAACCAGTTCTTGCACGGTGTTTTCTGACCTCCAAATGTTCACCCTCACACATTCATCCACATACACAAAATAAATAAAATGTAATATATATTTGTGTGTGTGTATGTACATACACACACATACACACACACACACACACAATAACAGTTAAAACGTCAGGGCCCATTGCCAGTTTAAGACCATTACAAATGAATAATCAGATGAGACGCATTGGAATGAGACCTGGCTCTTCTTTCTTTGCAGAAATCTGAGCCTCTTCATTTCTCTCTGTGTGTGTACGTGCAAGTGTGTGAATATGTGTGTGCCAGTGTGTATATATGCATGTGGGTTTACATGTATGTGGAGGCCAGAGAATCATATCAGGAGTTCTTATTTATTGGCATGGAGTCTCTCCCTGGGCCTGGAACTCACCAACTGACTAGAGTAGCTACCACCAAACCCCAAAGACTCCACCTGTCTCTTCTTCTTCAGCATTGGGCTTGCAAATGTGCACCATGTTCTTCTGGCTTTCTATGACACCGGGGCGTCAGATTCAGGTCCTGTTTATACAACAGCCCTGTGCTGACTGAGTTGTCTGCCCAGCCCTCTTCTGCCAGTAAATAAAGAGGACCAGCTCAAACAATTGCCTTGATTCCACGAGAATTAGCTGTCTGCACCCAGTCTTCCTGGAGACTAGAGGTCTGCTGTTTCAGAAGCCAAGGATATAGGCACCAATTTCCATCCCAAGGTACTAGCCTGGATTTGCTTCAGCTAAATTTCATGTTGAAGTTTCTTTACTGAGGAAATGCCAGCAAACTCATTGTTAGGCTCATGGCCATTGGGCAGGCAGTAACATGCTGCGTGGCTGGACATTCTCCTGTCTCTGATCTTTGGGTGCTATTGTCAGCAGTAGGAATGTTATCACTGTTTAGGTCTGCTGGGTTTTGTGCCACCAGACAAGGTTTGTGTGGAATGCGACTCTCCATATTTCACTAATGCAAACTGCCTGTAGTTTGAATCTGTGTTGTGACTACCTTGAATAGAAAGAAGGGTGTTAGGGTGGTTCTGCAGGTCAGTGAGGGCTAGAGAGGCAGCTGCTCATGCCATCAGACTCCCTGGCTCAGGATTCATCATGGCGGACATTGAAAAGAGCAGCATTTTGAAGAATTTCAGGCAAAAAAAAAAAATTCACAAGGTTAGGTAATGTCTGGAAAGGGATTATTTTTCTTTGAAAATGGAAACACTCTGGAACTTTCCATCAGGGCTCTATACAGTGCACATCCACACACCCACACACCTATACACTCACATGCCCATACACCCACACACCCACACATATACCTTCATATCTACATATCCACATATCCATACACCTGCCTATCCAAATTGTCACATACCCACAAACCCACATAACCCACCTTCCCATACACCTACACAAGCACACACTCACACAACCATTTATGCACACACATGCACACATAATACCTACACATCCACATACACCCATACCCACAGATTTATAAACCCACACACCCATATTCCCACAAGCCCACACAGCCACAGCTCTCTCTCTCTCACACACACACACTTGCACACCTGTATACCCACTGTACACCCATACTTCCATATCTCAACCTCCTATTTACATATCCACACACCTGCACATCTGCACACATCCATACACTCCTATATTGACATGCCCACTTACCCACTCATATATGCCCATATCTACACACCCATACACACACACCCTCACAACCACCCACCCACACATCTGGATACCTGCACATTCACATTTTTTTACACACTGGCACACCTACACATCCGTACATTTCCACAGAGACATCCACACATCCACATACCAGAAATCCTACACAACCACACACTCACACATTTAAAATATCTATACACTCATACCCATGTCCACACACAGAGACACAAACACACACATATTCACACACAATCACACACACATTCAAAATATCTACATACCCACACCCACATCCACACACTCACACACACTCACACACACATACATGCTCACAAAAGTACCCACCATACTTCTTTCTTAATGTCTCCAGAGGAGCAGGGTTGAGACTTGGCATTAAAGTTCTAAGAATCCTTTGGGGGAGGGGAAGCTTCTTACCTGTTATCCTTAGGTTTTCAGGTATTTGTGTGTATGTTTGATGCTGGGATTGAACTCAGGGCCTTCAGCTGATTTCTGATTGTAACAGCTTTGAAACATTTGAGTTCAGGGTCAGAACCCATGCCTCTGCCTTCAGGGAAAAGCCAGGCAGAATCTACTCAGCTCTCCATAGCATTCAAATCTAACCCTTTGGAACAGACCACTGTTCTATAAGCATAGATTCACTTTTCCAGCATGATGTCCTAGCCTGGACCACCCCACGCGAACACATCTGAGATCGGTAAGTTACCTTCTTGTCACCTCACTAATGAAATGGTTCCCCGAGAGTTAAAGAACAGTATCTACAATGGCCCTCTATCGCCCAAAGGCTTGGCCAAGCACCTGGCTTCTTTGTCTTGACCGTTGCCCCTCTTTCACAGAACCTCTTTGGACTTCATGGTGGTCTTTCAATACAAAGAGTGGGAGGAGGGAAGGTGGGGAGGAGTTGACCAGTGGATACTTGTTTACTGTTAGGATCAAGGTGCTCTGGTGTGCTCAACAACCTCAGGTAGCAACAATTAACTGTGGGTTTCAAAAAGCAAGAAGTGTCCTGCAGAGTTCTCACCCTAAGCCAGTGTCTGAGGAGAGAGACACACACACACGTTTCGCTTGATTTGCACAACATACACAAGTATCAGCATGCAACATACTACATCATTTACATATGTCTGTATGGTTAGAACTGTTACTTTTATACATATTTAACTACAATTTTAAAAGGCTGAGTTAGGGAGATAGCTTAGCAAGCTGCTTGCTTCACAGACCCGGGGGAGGGTGTCTGTGTTTGAGCCTCCAAATTTAAGTACAAAACCTGCAGTAAGGTGCATGAGCTTGCAGTCCCAGTACTGAGAAGATAGAGGCAGATGGATACCTGGAATGCACTGAACAGCCAATGGGAGACCCTGTGTCAAAGGGTCGAATAGCGTTTCTGAGAGTGATGTTCGGCTGTGATGTGCTCTCAAGTGCAACTGTGCACATATTAACACGCATATACCACCACACATGCACACACTTCAAATGTAATTAAAATCAGTGAATGGGAGGAGGATGTGCGCTCCACAGGAATCCCACGTGACCATGATCGTGTGAGGTCTGTGTGAATGCTCGCAAGCAAAGAGGAGCGAGGAATTACAGGAGAGCAGATACGGCTGGGTGACCTAGATTTGAAAAGCTTCTAAATTACCTACATCATCATGATGATCAAGCGGGGGTTTTTGTTTTGACTTTCCCAGGTGGGAAAAATATTCTGTTCTTTTAATGTTGGTCAGAATCCCTCCAAATGCATGTGTGGTGATTTCAGTATTTTTTTTTGGGGGGGGGGGGTAAGGGAATGAATCAGGGTTTTGGAACAAATAACTAAACACAATGCTAATGTAAACATGGGAGAAAATGCACAATCTCAGAGAAGAGAGGATTTTTCTGAGATTAAAAAGGATGTAATTGGGATTCATACAAATTCTGCATTTCTGCAGAAATACTAACAGTAACACCAAAGAATAGATATTTGTGGCCTGCTTTAGTCGAGCCTAATTTCTTAGTTGGATGGGTTTTGTGGCTTAGACTCATCAGAATCCTTGAGCGGTTTGCTGGGCTCTTACTTTTAAGACTTGGAGCTAAAATATACTTCAGTGAAAGGGTCTTTGGCTCACTCGCAGGAAGCTTTGGGTTTGAATCTCACATCTGGGAAGTAAAATAGATAGGCAGGCAGACAGACAGAAAGACAGACAAATGGACAAACTCTGAGCTCCCAATTCAACAGGTCTGGTTCAAGATCTAGATGCTGTTGACTCTGCTGGGCCATGAAGAGTTTGAGAGAAACTTATTGTGCACACCAGGTTGGCCTTGAACTCCCAGAGACGCACCTTGGGACATAAAAATTCCCAGAAGCTCACAGGCCAGCCAGGATAGCAGTGAATAACAAAGAGACCTGGCTCAAAGGAGGGAGGCCGAGACTGACGTGAGGTTGTTTTGTGGGTGTGTGCACTCAGGAGCACGTGCACACATGTATACACACACAGGTATTCTTTTTTCATACTATACACCCCTGCACACACACACACAAACACACACACACACGCACAGACAAACACTAGTGTGAGTCTTTTAGATGCTATAGGAAGGACTACTGTCAGCAGCTAATGTCTTTTCACACTTTCACCCTACCCCCTGCACAATACTATATACATACATGCATACAGATAAACAAACCTCTACCCTGTGCACTCAATGCCTTGGAACTCAGAGCCCCACAATGAGTGGCTGCAGGCCTCCACTGGATTGCAAGGCCTACTGGATTTGTGGTCTTGACCATGCCTGGGTGTAACGTTGTATGACTGACGGCTCTGCAACTAGTATCTTGTAGGATAGACAATGCTTCTCCATGGACTTCTTGTCTTATTCAAAACAGACCTAATTTTTTTGGTCCGTTTCTCTAGGATGTGTTTATCTTCTTTGCCATTCTCCTCGTGTGTTTACCCTCAGTTGAACTTGAGCTGAAGTACCCCGTCTTTGTTAGGGAACAAGTCACTGCTGCTGGAAGTACAGTCTCACTTCCTTCACCTGGTGATGTGGGCCCTGATGCCCTCAGGCTCTTGCTGAGTGTATGTGAGTAGAGAGTAGGTGTATGCATAGGTGTGTATACATGTTCGTGTGTGTGCTGGCGGGCATGCACGTGGCAGTTGGAAGTCAAATTCAGGCGTCATTCCTCAGGAGTCATACACCTTGTTTTATGAGACAGGGTCTCCCACGGAACCTGGGACCTGTTGACTCAACTAGGCTGGCTGGCCACCGAGCCCCGGGGATCTGCCTGTCTCTGCCTCCCCAGTGATGCAGTTACAAGAATTCACCACAATGCCATTCCACCTGCCTAGCTGTGTGGATTCCAGGGATCAGGCTCAGTTCCTCAGGCCTGCACGGCATCTACTTTACCTCTTATCGACTTAACTTTACCTCTGTCCAGCATTGGCTGCCCTTGACCTCTGCCCAGCACTAGCTGCTGCTGATGCCTCGATGTTCTCTGTCTTCCCTGCCATTGCTTCACTCCTCGAATCCCTTGCTTCAGACCTTTGTCCCTCTGCAGAGTAGCCAGGGTCTCTCCAAGGGTGGCCTACCATCCTTGGCTACCCCCGAGATGTTGGCTGGGCCTCTCTTGCTGCTGTTGGTGGTTTCCCCTATAGCAGCCAAAAGGCACACAGTACCTTTCTCTGCAGGGAACCAGACCTCGTGGCCTTGAAGCAGATTAGACAGTGATCTCTCAACAGAGAGCCACGGGACAGGGGGCTCGCTCCATTGTCTCGCTAGGGTGGTAATGACATAGTTCGGCTTAGGGATCACCCAAGACCCACTCATGGGGCTGGAGAGATGGTTCTGCAATTAAAAGCATGCACTGCTCTTACAGATGACCCCAGCTTGGGTCCCAGTACCCACATGAACAAGTCACGACTGCCTGGAACTCCAGTTCTAGGGGAATCCAATGTGCCCTTCTGGCCTCCAAAGCTACCATCCCCCACATGCTCTAACATACAAATAATTTAAAATAGAGAGAGATTAAAGGGCTTGGGGTGGGGCACCCAGTCCACCAAAGCACCTATCACTATCACAGATTTCTGAAAGGTGCCAGAGCAGGGAACAGGGCGGACTAGGGCAGAGCTCTGTGCCCAGGGATTGTTGCCGACAGCCAGCTGCCTAATCTACCCTTCTCTGTTCCTTAGAAGCAGAGTGTAGATTCATTCATGCCCCCCAACAGACTGTTTGTACACACTTTCTCTGTGGGCTGGCAATCCTCAACCCTTGGGGGTCCAGCAGTAGCAATGAATGGAGCAGATGAAAAGCCCGTGAATAGCTTTTAAAAAGCAGAGGTGCAATCAAACTCCAAAACAGGAGGCCAGGAAGGTGTGTGTGCTCCAGAGATGAGAACGAGGAGGCCACAGGCCACTGGGGATGAAACAGCCGGGCCAGAGACATTCTCACCGAGAAAGCTGATCCCTGAAGACAAGCCTGTAATAGACCAGGATGTGAAAGAGCAGTTCCGAGTAGAGGGAGCAGCCAGTAGGAGAGTCCTGAGGCAGGAGCATGATTGGTTTGTCAAGGGGCAGTGGAGGCTTGTGTGGCTGAGAAGAAGTGAGCTTGGGGCACAGTGGTAGAAAAAGGGCATGTAAGCATGCATTTACGTGTATGGTATGCATTGTGTATGTGTGTGTATCTGTGTATGTGTTGTGTGTATGTGTGTATTTGTGTATGATGTATGTGTGTGTGCGCGCGCATGGTGTGCATTTTTTATCTGTGGTATGTGTATATTTGTGTGTGGTGTATATGTGGTGTGTGTGTGTGTGTGTGGTGTGTGTGTGTGTGTGTGTGTGTTGTTGTATGCATTGTATATGTATTGGTGGTGTGTGTATGTTTGTGTGTGTGTGGTATATGTGTGTAGTGTATGTGTGTGGTGTATATATACTGTGTATTTGTGGTGTTGTGTGTGTGTGCATGTGAGTAAGCCAAGTCATCAGCTGTACTTTTAAGAAAACACCACAGGGGCTGGTTGAAGGGTGTGAGCATAACACATAACAAATGTTCTGGAGCCCAAGGGCCACATGAAATTGGCCAGCTGGTACTAAGATGAGTGCTCACCAAGCAGGTAGCAGCAGTGGAGGGTGACCTGTGGCTGACTAGGTGTTACTAATGGAGTAGATGGGAGGCCTGTGGACATTTGGGTGTAAGGAAGACTCCAGGATGCTTGTCCCGGGTAACTGGAAGGATCCCGTTGAAAGTCGCTGAGTCAAGGATGCTTCGGGGAAGTCAGGAGTGGCTGTGTGGGGAGCTCAGCTTTGTTCAGGGAGCAGGTGGGATGTCAAGGGAGTCATCCATATCTCTGTAGTTAAGGGGAAGGTCCTGGCCATAGGTCATGGGGTCTGTGACTGCTGGCAGAGGGGTGAATTTTAACTCAGCAAAGACATGCCACCTGTGTGGCGGAGAAGCAGTGAGTAAACAGGGCAGAGGAGCCAGTCCTCTGGCTAGGCACATAGTGCTCTTCTTGCTTTCCTTCCCCAGCTGCTCTAAGAAAGCATTGGGATTACTGGCATCTTACAGCGGGCCCCCTGGCTTGCCCTGACCCTGCAGGGTCTTCAAGTAGGTTGTTTCCGTGAAAGTGGACTTCTCTGTGCCAACCTGGTGGTTTCCTATTCTGCTCACAGTAAAAACTGATGCTTGGCCCACTCCCCCACCTTTCCATTGGACCTGTCTGTTCCTGTTTGTAATTTTGCTGGCTGTCTTAGTTAGGGTTTTATTGCTGAGATGAGACACCATGATCATGGAGACTCTTATAAAGGAAAACATTTAATTGGGGCGGGCTTATGACAGTTCAGAGGTCTAGTCCATTGTCATCATAGGGCATGAGGTGTGTATGTGTTGGGGAAGGGACAAACATTGTGGCATGCAGGCAGACATGGTACCGGAGAGGAGCTAAGACTTACACTTCTGTATCCTCAGGTAGCAGGAAGAGATTGCCATACTGGGCATGGCTGAGACTCAAGGCCTGCCTCCAGTGACCACTTCCTCCAAAAGGCCATACCTACTTCAACAAGGCCACACCTCCCTAACACTGATGCTCCCTATGAACCTATAGGGGCCATTTTTATTCAAAACACCGCACTGACCCTTATATGCTGTAACCATAGGTGGGCTCCTCCTTGTACCTAGAGCTAGTACCAGTGTCTGCGCCTGCTGCTCTGTGCTGGACAGCTCCCCTCCCCCACCCCAGCACCTCTCTTGGAGCATTGCTCAAAATCCCACTCATCCAATCACACGTAAGTTCTTGAAATGGAATGGGACACATAATTGCATTGACATGTCTTAACCAAACAGACCCACACTGATGGGAACCTCCCATTTGGAAGTGTTTTCTAATAATTGGATTTTCAAGTTTTTAACTGTGCCAGTTGGAGAGTTTCAATCTGATGTTGTGGTTATTTGTTTGTTTATTGTATCATTTATTTATTTATTGTGTTTGCCCTCTTGTGCATGTGCAGGTCAGAGCATTGCTTTGGGAATGTTGGTTCTCTCCTACCATTCGGGGTTAAAGAATGAAACTCAACTCACAGTGCTTGGCAGGGGGTATCTTTATCTGCTGAGCAATCTCACTGGACCAGAAAGGAGAGGTTTGCTCAGTACTCCATTATCTTTTTCTCCTTCCATCCTTCTCCCCCCTTTTCCTGCAAGCTCCAGTGACCTTCTCTGCCAGTATTCAGTTTTCTTACACAAGATGGAATGGTGTTTTAACAAGATGCTGGGGAGAATTATTTTCAATTGCACAGACTCCCTTACCAGTGATTACAAACTTGAAAATATGCGGGGAACGTTTTGCTATTGAAGTTGCTTGAGAGAGGCAGGTGAGCAGTGCAGATCCATTAATGCTTCGTGGCAGCCATGCAGAGGATTTATAACTGTGTTTTTCGTTGTTGTTGTTGTTGATTTCATTCTTTTGAGACAGAGTCATATAACACAGATTGGGTTTGAACTTCTGAATGTCCTGCCTTCACCCCCTCAGTACCAGAATCAGAGATCTGAGCTACCACATTTTTTCTGTAACCACACTTAAATGATTTAAAAGACAGGAGTAAGCAAGATGGCTCAGAGATTAAGAGTACTTCCTGCCAAGCCTGATGACATAAGTCCCCTCCCAAGGGTCCATAGAGTGAAGGGGAGAGCCAAGTCCCAAAAGTTGTCCCCTGCTCCCTACATGGACACCATAGCACAGTAAGTAAATACATGCTTAAAAATGTAGAGGTGGTATTGATTTAAATAATGTATGTATAATGAGAAAGACAGAAGATTATCATTTTAATGTGTGATCAATGTCAGAATCATGTGTGAGCTGTCCAAATCAAAAGCCTTCAAATCTAGGACTGCCTGGTTTGACAAAGCGCAGATGTGCTCTTGGTAGCTGGTGGTCAGAACGTTTAAGCTGGTCAGTGTGAGCCAGCTTGGCTCTAAGTGCTGGGCCCAACAGTCACCACTTCTCGAGGTCATTAACCCGATATAAGATTAGAGCCGGGAGAGAGGTGTGCATTTTCATTGGTCTGCTGGAGAAATTAGATTGGGGAAGTGGCTGTCAGACCAGATTAGATCTTTGTTGTTTTATATTGTGTACTACAGACAAAGTCTGCTGGGCTAATATCAACATTTTTACTGACATTTCTTTCTTGCTAAAGGCTTAGAGAAAACTTCCCGTATATGGTCTTATATATTTTTATTGCGGGGAAATCTTCATAACATAAAATCTGCCATATTAACCATTTCCAAGTGCACAGTCTGATGGCATTGGTGCGACCATGTTGCTGAACAGTGCCACCACACAGATCCCCCACAAACCCCGTTTTGAGAGCACCCCCTTCTGCAGGGCCCAAAATTCCACTCATTCAACTACTCCCCTTAACCCTGCAACCCAGTTCTGTGTTCTGCCTCTATGATTTTGAACATGGCCTACATCTTCACAGAGGAGACCACAGGCTCTTTGTATGTCTTTTCCATGTTGGTATGTATGCAGGTGCCTGTGTGTGTGCACATGCTGAAGACACCGTCTACCTCATGTTTGACCCTGGGTCTCCTTCTGGGACTCTTCCATCAGGCTGGGCTGGTGGTCAGCAAACCCCATGTCTCATCCTATGTCCATCTCCCCAGTGCTGGGGGGGGTGTCGTCCGCCATTACACCTGGGTTTGTTTTTTCTAAGTTGACTTGGGAATGCTTCATTGAGCCATCGTCTCCACCTCATCATCTTTCTTTGCAACTAGCTTACATGTATCCTATACCATCTTCTAGGCTGGTCTGTGATGCTGGAATTTCTCCCCCAACCCCAACCCAGGCTGAAGGATGCATCTTCTCTTGCATATATTTTATCTTCTTGATCCCTCTACTTGCCAGTGAGATTTGAAAGGCTCCCAGCTCCTATGAATAACGGTGGCTGTGAGTACTTGTGTGGGGAATAAACTCTGAGTGTTCATACTAACACTCACAAAGTTACCCCAAAGTAACAGAAATCAAAAGAGTGTACCCCTAGCATATGTGGGGACCTGGGAGACAAAGAGGTAGATGTGAGAATCCAGAAACAAAGGCTCATGTTTGCAGTTGATTAATAGTGTGGCAGTGTGTGTGTGTCTGTGTGTGTGTGTGTGTGTGTGTGTGTTTGTGTGTGTGTGTGGTATGGTATATGGTTGGTATGTGTGTGTGTGGTATGGTGTGGTATATGGTTTGTGTGAGGGGGTATATGGTTGGTGTGTGTGTGTATATATGTAGTATGTGGTTTGCATGTGGTATGGTGTGTGTGTGTGTGTGTGTGTGTGTGTGTGTGTGTGTGGTGTGGTTTGTGTGTGGTCTGGTGTATGTGTGAGTGTGGTGTGGTATGTGATGGTATATATGTGTCCTGGTGTGTGTGTGTGTGGTATAGTGTGGTGTGGTATGTGTGTGTGTCTGTCTGTGTGTCTGTATGTCTGTGCGCATGCCTATATATGAGTGTATACACATGCCCGTGGAGTCTAGAAGACAGCATCACATTCCCAGGACCTGGAATTCCAGGTAGATGTGAACTATCCAAGCTGAGTGCTGGGAACTGGACTCAGGTTCTCTGAGAGCAACCAGTACTCTTAATGACTGAGCCATTTCCCTAGCCCGCAGCTGTTTCAATTTTAACAGGAACCCTACACTATCAATCGGAAAAGGTGTGAGCACATGAGGATGGAATGAATGACAACTGAACATAAGGAAGAAATGCTGCCTGAAACACAGCTTGTACCATGCTCGTGAACTAGCTCTTTGTGGATCAGCGATATGAGTTAAAGCCATAGAATCCTTAGAAGACACATGGGAAAATCCCCATGACCTTGCATTTGGTGATGAATTCTCAGATTTGAAACCAAAAATGAGCCACAGAATAGCAAACAATTCTAAAACTCCCGTTCAATCACTTACCAGCTTGGTAAGTCTTATTTGGCTAGTGTGGAAATGGGCCTGGCCTTGTTTGCATGGGCAGCCTTGGTCTCTGCCAGTGGGTAAAGCCCTCAGGTCTGCAACGTCCCAAGCATTGCTGCCTTGTTCCAGATGTTTAGAGTCCTGTGCTCCAGGAGCCTCTGTCCTTTAAGCTTCTTTCCCCAGGGGTCAGCATGCTGCACCGAACATGGATAACTGGCCCTTCGAGAAGGAGGCAATGCTATTGTTTATGTAGTTTTTTTTGTTCTTTGCTCTTACCAACATGAGAGAAAAGAAAACAAAGAAGACCCCACCATTGCAGCCAGACCTGACCAGCCTTGAAAAAGCCCTAAGAGCACTTTCATTGGCTCTTGGCATCTTGCTTTCCCCAAATGAAAGTGTATTAGGAGCTTTGGACAAGCTTAAGCTGTGAGCTTATTTGTCTCATAAAAGCAATTGATCTGGCAGCCAGGCTCCTCCCATCCCTGGTGTCTACCCTCTCTCTGCTTGCAGACACTGTGCACCCACCAGTCTCCTGCCCAGGCTGCCTCTTCTACACTTGCCCTACCATTTCCATCATGCGTAGGACAACCAGAAGGGGTTTGTATAGTTGGCTCTTTGATGACCAGGGAGACTTTCCTCACCATCAAATAAACCTATTGTGTGTTATAGCCAGCTAGAAAGGTACCTGAAACATGAAACAAGCCATTGTTTACATCAATATCTCTATCTATCTATCTATCTATCTATCTATCTATCTATCTTACATCAATGTGTGTGTGTGTGTGTGTTGTGTGTAACATGGGGTTGGGTGGGTGTGGTGTATCACTTTTCTGGGATTATCTCCAAAAAAAAAAAAAAAAAAAAAAAAAAAAAAAAAAAAATCCCAGCACTGTCTGAGTTTGAGGCCAGCCTGGGCTGCACAAGATCCTCTGTGTCCATATTATAATACAAGAAATTATGACTTATTCAGAAAATTTGTAGAAGTGTCTTTAAATTTCCTGCAATTCTGGTATCAATCGCAGCCACTGTTCCTTTGCCTTTTATAAATGCTTGCATGGGCTCTCAAGTGTGAACATTTTGGACACATTTTAAGGGACCAGTAAGATTGTCATGTACCGTTAGTCCCGGTACTCAGGAGGCAGAGGTAGGCAGGTCTCTCTGCATTTGCAGACAGTCTGGTCTGCACAGGGTTGTCTCAGGCCAGCCACAGCTACACAGTGAGACCCTGCCTTGAACAAGAAAACAAAGGGGAAAACGCTATACAGTGTTACAATGAGGGGAAGTACCATGGAAGAGCAAGAGGAACACTTCTCGGAGGTTGTGTCTGCAGGAGACAGACATGACAACCTCGGGGCTCAGGATATAGGTATTGTCTGCAGGGGCAGAATCTAAGTTATCAGCCATTTTCAAATGCTGAATTCCTCAGGCTCTTTCATTTATATCGAGTTTCAACTTCCCCATCCTTGATATCCTTGTGTCCCAGAAAATACCCTTCCCCACAATACAAGAATCCCAGGATGCTCAGGCCCCTCCCCTTGTCTATAAGGGAGAGTGTTTGCTTAGGACCTCCACATATCTATAGACTTTTAACCATACACTTGTAAATGCCAATCATTGTGCCGTGTTGATTAGGGAAGCATGACAAATGAATATGTATACTATGCATATTAAATATAGATGATCTTTATTTCTTGACATCTTTGATCTGAGGTTGACTGAATCTGGGGATGTAGGTGCTGTGAGGGCCTGCTGTGCAGTCTTCCTAGGCAGGAGTCATTCCTCAGGAGGTGGATATTCCATCAGGTGAGAAGATGAGAATTACTATTGGAATACCATTCGTACTAACCAAAATTTTGTTACTATAATGAAGTACCTAAGGCGGGCTACTTCCTTTAGCCCATGGGTCTTGAGGTGCAGGATGGAGAGGCACGTCTGATGTTATCCTCTTGATAGTGGCATTCAGAAGTTGTACAGTGCAGTATCCATGCACACGTGACATGGTTTCTGTCCCTCTCATAATGCCACCATTTCAGTTGTACAGGGCTACCTTGTTCTCACGGAGCAATTTCCCCTAACTCTGTGAACACTGTAGAGCCATAACAAGTTTGTACCCCTTCAACCCTTCCCACTGGGATTAAAACTTGAGGGACGGTAAAATCCCACCAAGCCACAGTTCCACTGAAAAGAATTTACCCATCATGTCTATTCCCCAAACATGCTGTATGTTCAAGGCATAACACAAAGTGAATGAAAAGAAATTGGGAACTGAGAACAATTTTAGGGAAAAAAAACTCCAAGGAGTTCCAAATGTTGCAAAAACTAATTACTCCTCAGTCAGCAAAGTGTGATGGAACAGGTGTCCTTTCCTGCACAGATGGTCTGTCCTGTTGTCTACTCCTGCTTGAAATCCTGTCCGTACCCATAGACAGGGATGGAAAAAAACCCAAAGACAAAGAGGGGAATGCTGATTTCAAGGTTTAGAACAAATGGCAAATAGTTTTAGAGAATTTAAGTACTGGGGGTCTATCTAATTCTACCTATATATCATCTATCTGCCTGCCTGCCTACCTGTCTATCCATCCATCTATCCATCCATCCATCCATCCATCCATCCATCCATCCATCCATCTATCTATCATCAATCTATCTGTCTATCTGTATACCCATCTATCATCCCTCTTTGCCACTGGTCCTTTCTCAGAATAAAGGCAACCCTGCCACATGCTCTGGATTCTAGGGCCTCCTGGACCCTTCCAGATGGTTTACCCAACACTGAATGTGCATGGTGTTCTCCACTTCTCTGAGTCTTGTATGACTCTGTGCTCTCCTTTCCCATTCCTTAGTTACCACACTTCTTTAAAGAGAGCTCCACTTTCCTGGTCTGGCTTATAGCTGACTCATTCTCACTACTCCCCTTCCCACCATTCCTTCCTCATTCCCCAACTCCCCTGTCACTTCCACCAGTACATCCCTCGAGTGAGACTCACTTTGTCTTCATCAAACCTCTAGTTTTCCAGTCAAAGCCTCGCTCCATGTCCTTCACAGTACAGCCTGCCTTCAACCTGAGAGTCAGATGACAGAGATCCTTCTGGATTCCCTAGAATTTTATGAATTGTTTCAAAACTTCGGATTTCAATTCTGTGCTAGCTCTAAGTGCATAGAAACGTGATCGGGAAGGATCTAGCTAACCACCTTATGTAACAGCACAGTGTTAACGTCAGCTCCCCGCCTCCCCCCATGTCAAGATGTTCCACTTCCCTAGCCCCAGCAGGCAACTGTCAGGTTTAATCAGGCTGTGGCCTGTGCACTCTCTCTAGCTCTTTTCCTTACCATAGGAATGCATTTACTCTGCATGTGGCTTCTCACAGCAGGCTCTTCTGTTGTAAGTGTAAGGCCGGTCCAGGTCCCATTATCCATTAGGAACACAATCTAACCTGTTATGTTTTGTGTGTTATTACCACAGAGGGCTCATTTCCATTCCCCTGTACCTCGGAGCCAGTTTTAGAGCCAGCAGACACCAGATCACACACAGATGACTACTGCTTCTACCAGCGTTTTTCTTAAGTAACAACTTTCCAGAGGTATAAGTCACCCAACTAAAATAATTAAAACGCACGATCTGGTGCTTCTGGTCTATTTCCAGGACTGGCCCCATCACCATCGTCAGTGGTAGAGGATTTACCCATACCTGATCAACCACCTCTCATCTCTTAGTACCTACTCACCTCATCCCAGGGCAACCACGGATACACTCTCTGTCCCTCGGTCAGTCAGCTGTGTGGCACTATAAGAGACACCAGAGGTAATCAACGTAGGAAAAAGTTATAGGTTCACCTGTTTTAGGGAGTCCTTCCAATGGCTGGTGGATCATCCCCTTCTTTGAGCCTGGGTGATGTTTCACAGTAGGAGGCTGTGTCAGAGCCAAAGAGAAGGGGAAAACAGATCATGGGCCCTCAATCTCCTTTGAGAACAGACCCTCAGCATCCCCAAAGCTTTTTACTAGACCCCACTTCTTAAAGGTTCCCCTGCCTTTAACACATAGCTCTTTAGAAGACATGCATAAACCTGACACAGGCTTTTGCTTCATGTGTGTGCCTGGATTTCCTTTGCTGAACACAGGCTGGGAATGGTAGAGTCAGCATCCCCTCTTTCTCTCATTCTGGGGGAGGCGCATTTAGTCTCTACCGTTAATACGATCCACACCGAGCTTTGCACAATGCTTTCTTTGTCTTAGAAATTTTCCTTTTATTCCTAGCATGTGTGAGTGTGTGTATGTGTGTGTGCATGTCTGTTATGCTTACTGTGACACATACAGGAGTCAGGTCTCCCCTTCTATCACATAGATTCCAGGGATTGGGTCATTAGGTAAGATTGAACTCGGGTCATCAGGTTCAACAGTACGTGCCTTTTCCTGCTAAGCCATCTTGCTGGCCCAATTACATCATTTAATTTTCAAGTAATTTGTCTTTTTAGTATAAACCCCACATGGCTATGTTGAAAGATCTCTTTATATATCAAAAGCTTCATGTACTTTGATATATACATTTAGTTGAGGATTTTTTTCTATTGTTCATAGATACTAGTACATAGCTTCCTTGGAATATCTGCCTGATTTTTGAATCAAAATAATATAATATGAGCCTCAAAAAAGAACAAGAAATAATATTTCTTTTTTAACAATTTTTTATAAAAGTTTATAAAGGATTGATACTGATTGGTTTTTAAAGGTTTGTGAAACTCACTTGTAAAGCCGACTAGACCTGTTTGTTTTTGTTTGCTTGCTTGTTTTTTGTAGGTAGCTTCTGGCTACTGGCTTAATACCTTGGGGGACCCTGATGGCTTTACTTTTATTTTTGAGTCCATTTATCCAATTTTCCTTCCTCCCCCACATTTATATTATCTGTCTCATGGCACATGGGAGACCAGGAAACCTTCATACTACTTAGTCTTGATTTTTGTAAGGCCGGTCATCCTGTTTCCCATTCTGTTTCTGATTTCAGTAAGTTGAGTGTTCTCACTCATTTCGTAGCTGTCTCAGCTAAGGAGAAATCAATTACTTGCATGCAAAATGAACCAATTTGAGAGGCTTTTGGTCTTTGGGTTTTCTTTCTTTTTTTATTTTCTATTCTCTCTTCAGTTCTACCATAAACCTGTGGCCCACCTGTCACCTGGTTCACACAGTTCTTCATGCCAACCCCCTCCCAGATGCCAAAGGACAAATGCCTCATTTTTCTCAAATTTTCTCCTTTCCATATGGCCTTGCCCTGGGACCAACATGCCTTTCATTCATTTGCCATCTGGCCAACCCCAGACGGGATGTTCTTTGTGCTCCAGACAGAGTCATATGCCCCAGTGGGTCCTCCTGCCTTCTGTAATGCTGCAACAACATATGCTCTGTGGGCCATTCTGAATAACTCCTGTGTTTTGAGGCCCTAGACTGTTTTAGGCTTCTTTGGGGTAAACACCTCATTTGCAGGGTCTATGGGAGTATTTTATGGACATGAAGTAGATAAATGGTTCTGAGGTGGGACATGGGGTTATGTCCCAGCTCTTTCATTGAGATTTGCATCATACTGCCCATCCTTTGGGTACACCGTGTCTCAGGTCCTTGCAGATACAGTGGCTTCTTGGACTCTCACCAATCTGGACTCTAGCCAAAGCAAAATAGACATTTCTTTAGACAGATAAACGCTGGTAGCCATGGATACTACTTACATTTAGGATTGCTTCTTGAGTTGCTGGCTGAATTATGGTGAGGCCACAACATAAGGCCCCAAGTGCCAGCAAATTGATCATACTCTTGTGGTGTGGACCAATAGTTCTTTCAGCAACACTGAGGTTCAGATCTAATGGCATGTTGCCGTATAGCTGGGTCCTTCTGTTCGAGCTGGAGCTATGCACTTATAATACCAGCCAAGAGTTCATGGGGGCATCGCCCTCCCAACAGCGAAGGTCTCCCACACTGAGTCTAGAAAGGGACATTTCAAATCAGATTCAAGATGCTGCTGATTGTGTTTTTAAATCTAAATTTTAGGACAATTTTTCATAATGCTACATGCCTAGATTGGTCTTAATTATCTCATAAACATCTAATAGACTTAATCAAACTTTTGAGCAGACTTCCATTAATTAATGGCCTGACATCTTCCTGTTCTATTTTAGCACTGATGTTTAGTTAGTTGTTTGGTAAGTCGCAGTATATTCCATAAAAAACTGACACTTTAATTAAACCAGTTGCATCTTAGTGAGGGTTTTACTGCTGTGAACAGACCCATGTCCAAGGCAACTCTTAAAATGGCCGCATTAATTGGGGCTGGCTTACAGGTTCAGGGGTTCAGTTTATTGTCATCAATGTGGGAGCATAACAGCTTCCAGGCAGGTGTGGTGCAGGAGGAGCTGAGGAGCCAAAGTCAAACAGGAGAACGTTGACTTCCAGGCAGCTAGCACAAGACCTTAAAGCCCATGTTTATGATGACACACTTCCTTGAACAAGGCCACACCTACTACAATAAGGCAACATGCCCTAATGGTGCCATTTCCTGGGCCAAGCATATTCAAACCACCACATGTTGCTTGGTATTATCTAGCACATTTCAGAACACAGAAAACTTAGCTGACTCAGTATTTAAGCAAATGTGCAGGACATTGTCAGAAGAGGGTCATTGGAAGAGATCATGAAAAAGATCTCATGTTCTCTGGCACAAACCCATGTCCCACCTCCGTTACTTATAGTTGATAGCTTTTTACTGGAGAATGATTTTGGCCGTCAATGCTTGCTATTGTTTCACAGGGACTCCAAACCTAAGAAAGCGACGTGTTAGCATGCCGTTTGCCTACTGCAAAACAATGCACAGATATGCTTCACACAGCATCCAACACCAATTAGTTTCCTATGATTTTGTGTAATGTGTGCCTTTCTTTGTCTAAGGAGGTATGAGGGAAAGGTATTTGATGGTCTGTAAATGAAGAAAGTACATTCAAAATACTTTATTTTTCACTATGCACTTTTGATTATGCACGTGTGTCTATGTGTGGGTATGTGCCTGTGATTGCAGAAACCCATGGACTCCAGAAGGGGGTACCAGCTCCCCTGGACTTGGAATTAGGGGTGATTGCCGTGAGTGCTGAGAATGATACTTGGGTGCTCTGCAAGAACAGAATGTGTTTTTAGTTACAAAGCCATTTCTCTAGCCCCCAAGAAAGTATATTTACACATCTTTTATCTTAGAGGGTAATTCTTAAAGCGAGCAGAGATCTCACTAAATTCAATCCTAGTAACAATTAATACATACCTTGTATCACTGTACCATAATGCCAATACTTAGGACTTTTTAAATATAAAGCATAGACTTGTTTAAGAGTCAGAAACTAAAACATGCAAGCTTCATAGTTAGCATGTAAGTCTTCCTACTCAGAAGACACTGTCTATACTACCAGTTGACTGACACCCAAGACAAGGTGGCCAGGCCTGCCTTGTGGCAGCCTATGGGTGACTGTCATGTTTCTCTATGATATATGATGTTGGGGACATAGGATCCCTTGTCCCTTGTTTCCAGTGTGGTCACTATTCAGCAATGGTTTATGGAACCAACTTCTCTACAAGGTGGAGTTATTTCACAGACTGATAGAAATATTTGACATACTTAATGCTGTGCACTGAGAACAGAAACACTCAATATGTGTAACGCTGTGCACACTGAGAGCCTCACTTTGCTTATTTATTCCTCTCAGATTTTGAAAAGAAAGCAAACCAGGTGTGTGTGTGCGTGTGTGTGTGTGTGTGTGTGTGTGTGTGTGTGTGTGTCTGTGTGTGTATCTGTGTAATGTATGCACTGTATCATACTTGTGTACATGTGTGCTAGAGCGTACATACACATATGTGTGCATTCACAGGATGGCCAGTTAGGCATTGGGTGTCTTCCTCTTTCACTCTCTAATCACTTATTTATAATTTAAATTTATTATTTGAGAACTCCATACATGTATACAACGTATTACAACTATGTGCCCCCCCCCACTCTAACTCCACTGAATTCTGCCCCACTCCCTGTTTCCAACTTCATGCTCTCTTTCCTTTTAGTCAGTTGAATTCAGTTTATGTTACTCATATACATATGAGTGTGGCCCCATCAACAGAAGCATGCTCACTCTTTCTTTTCTTTTCCTTTTCTTCTTTCCTTCCTTCCTACCTCCCTCCCTTCCTCCCTTCCTTTCTTCTCCCCCTTCTTCCTTCTTTGACAGTGTCTCACTGAATCTGGAGCTCACACGTTCAGCTGGGCTAGCTAGTCAGTGAGCTTCACCGATCCTCTTGTCTCCACTACCACCCTACCCTGTGCTGGGGTTCCAGACATATGCCACTATGCCTGGATTTTACATGGAGGCTGAGGTTCAGAGTTCAGGTTCTTTGTACACCAAGCCATCTGCACGGCCTTGTCACACTGTATTCTTGGGCACAGGATCTCATGTATGCAATGCTACCAGTGACGCCGTGAGGACTTTGTGCATGTAGGCATGTATGAGGAGTCCTCATCACCCACAGTTCGCCTTCACTCTGTCTGTCTTAGGCTGGCTCTTTGACTTTTTCCTGGGCAAAAGGGCCTATATGTTAGCAAACACACTCAGAGTCAAGGTCAGTAGGGAAGAATGGACCAACCTTAGTTACCTACTAAGTAGACTGATTGCTTTAGGGCAAACTGAGGACTAATACAGAGAATTTGGGTTTTGAATTGTTGAACTAGCTAAACGTAATCAGAAATGTTTTTCAGATGCAGATGTTGAATTCAAACTTAACCACCTCATTTTTTTTTTTCTTTTTTAGCAAAAGAAGGCAAAAACTGTGTCTTGGGGGCTGTCAAATGAACTCTCTCAATGTCTGCTTCTTCCGCTAGGTTTCTCCTGGTCAGTAGCTGGAGTTCTGAAGCAACATGCCAGAACAGAGCAATGACTACCGGGTGGCCGTGTTTGGGGCAGGTGGTGTTGGCAAGAGCTCCCTCGTTCTGAGGTTTGTGAAAGGGACCTTCAGAGAGAGCTACATCCCAACCGTGGAAGACACCTACCGGCAGGTGATCAGCTGTGACAAGAGCATATGTACGCTGCAGATCACCGACACTACCGGGAGCCACCAGTTCCCGGCCATGCAGCGGCTGTCCATCTCCAAAGGCCACGCCTTTATCCTGGTCTACTCCATCACCAGCCGGCAGTCCCTGGAGGAACTCAAGCCCATCTATGAACAGATCTGCGAGATCAAGGGCGATGTGGAGAGCATCCCCATCATGCTAGTGGGGAACAAGTGTGACGAGAGCCCCAACCGCGAGGTGCAGAGCAGTGAGGCAGAGGCCCTGGCACGCACGTGGAAGTGTGCCTTCATGGAGACATCAGCCAAGCTCAACCACAATGTCAAGGAACTCTTTCAGGAGCTACTCAACCTGGAGAAGCGCAGGACCGTGAGCCTCCAGGTCGATGGCAAGAAGAGCAAGCAGCAGAAGAGGAAGGAGAAGCTCAAGGGCAAGTGTGTGGTCATGTGAGAGGCCTTTGTATACAAGGAGCTGCTGCCTTTAGGGCCTCTCTCTTCCTCCCCTCTGTAAACCCCACTGTTGTCAGGGCAGCATGTCCAATGCCCGTGTGTTAAACATTGCATTTGGCTGCGACACACCCTGCAATGTCCTTAAGAGGCATTCCACACACCCCACTAGCCCACCCCTCACGAGATGCAGAATCTCTGATGCTCTTAGCATCCCAGGATAAGCCGAGGCCAGTCCTGAGTGGGCTTTAGCCATTTGAAGATGAGGGGGGGGACCCAGAGCTGTGGACACAGGAGAAATTGAGAGGACTGTGTAATGCATGTGTGTGTGACAGCAGGTCAGCCTATAGCTTCTGGGACCACCCCACATCAGGCAACTTATTCCAGAAGCCACTAACATCTATGGGGGAAGAGCAGGCACTCGAAGCAGGTGAGAAACCAGTAGGTCCAACATGGACCTGTGGACCCCAATGGTTCCCATGAGTGGATTTTTAGTGGGATTAAAGATAAAATACCATAACTGCCCTCTAACCAGTGCTCATGCTATTCCTACCGACACACACGGAGGGGTTGTCCCCTCATTCCTCAAAGCCTTCTTAGCAAGTACCGCATCAGTCTGTTAGGAGTACACACTTCACATGTCATGACAGGACCAGGTGTGGCTCTATGCTGTGTCAGCACTTTTTCAGCGTTTGAGTCAAGACAGTGTGACATCATGTAAACATCACAATAACACCCGTGTGTGTGTGTGTGTGTGTGTGTGTGTGTACATGCACACGTGTGGGCTATACTTTGAGGGTTTTAGAAATGTGAACTTCCTTTCTTTTGACCTTTGAGGGTTGTCACTTCTTCCAGTCCTCCGATTTTTTAAATAAAAGGAAATAAAGTAGGCATTATTTTAGACTTCCCCCTTCCCTCCCCCGAGACTGTTTTTTTTGTCTTAAATAACTCCATGCGTACCCAGCTGGGAACCAGCCAACCAAGAGCGTCTAATAACCAGAAGCACATTCATTTTTCTAAATGGCATGAGCGCGTAGACGCTGCACGTTGCACCTTAATGAAATACTTCGGAACAGACGTCGTTCACTGTTTTTAACGATTTGCCTACATCGGAAGTCGATTGCTAGAAAACACATCTAATTCATAGCAAATCTCCTCTTTTTTTGATAAATGCCCTGAAGAGTTCCTCGGTGCAGCATGCACCCCAGAAGCAATCCTAAGGACTCTGAGTGTACCCCAAGTTCCTCAGAAAAAAAACCATAACCGCTGCTTAAGGCTGCAGATAGGTTGGGCTAGTCTCTCTTTTTCTGGGTACAGTGCCTCTGGCTTAGTGTAATTTGCCTTCCATCCTGGAGTTCAGCTGGGTTTTGATTCTTGGAAATTCTTACTCCCATAACCAATGAGAAGCCGCTGCTGTTTCACAGGGTAGGATAGACCCATGCTGGTCTTGGGTGCCGGCTCGACCGTTCTTTTAGCCATCTTACCACTGACCGGTCAGCAGGTAGAGGAGGTTGTGGCACTGTGTGAGCCTATACAGTACTCTCATGGCCAGTGGGCAGAGGCTTTGGTAGGCCTCTTGCTCCACCAATGCCTCCGAAGCACACTGTGCTCAAACACCCCGCTTCCTTCAGACCTCTTGTTTGGTCTGGCTCTCTCTGTCAATCACAAGTCACCCTGGTAATGTGCTGAGAGCCAGAAAGGTCCCTCAGAAAACCATATGCTCCAGCAGTCTTATCATCTCCTTAGACTTCTAGAACAAAACCCTTGGGGTTACCTAGGCAAACAGCCATACTGAGAAATGAAGTCCAGGAACCAAGCAAGATCCTAGAGCTCTTGTGCCCCTCCCCCAGACCCACTCCAAGCCTCTTCCATCATCCTAGTTTGTTTGTTCCCAGTGGCCATTCCCCATCACAGGAAGATGGAGTTGTGGAATTTTCTAGAATGTCTTTAATTTGTTGTTCCATTTCTCCTCCTCATCTAGACTTGGGAACAGTGAGGGAGAGACCATGTCTCTGTGGATGATGTGACATGTGCATTATATACACATCATATAGGACATATACATTTGTGGTGATCCCTTGGCAGTACAATCCTGTCTATCCTACCTTTTGTAACCATGCTTCAGACATGAGCATTGCTACAGGTTTCCTGTTCTTCAGTTCCCATGTTCCTAAGTGTTCCAGTCTTCATTGACATGAGGATCTTGCTACAGTTGCATTCACAGTCTTTGCTTCTCTCTGTGCTGCCTGTGAGTTTAGAGTGTGGGAGGGGGGTCGGTGAAGCCTCCCTCCTTGGACTTCATTCTGACACCACTTTCTAGAGATTGAGCTGAGCACTAGGTAACTATCTTAACATTGCCCTTGGCAAACTTCCCTCTGACTCAGGGGCTGAGGACACAGGACTCCCGGGCCAGTGGCTTTCAGCTTTGCTTTGGTCCCATCTCAAGTCATGAGGCTGAGACTCTTGGTGACATCCTACATTGCACATGGGTCTGGGAACTTCTGACCCCTGGCCTGGCTCGTTATAAAACTTGAAATATTGCTTTGAAGATGGCACTCTGGGGTTAAGCACGGGGCTCCATGAGTTCCCTAATCCCCACTGGTCCCCTCTCCATTCAGTGACAAGCCATGGGCATGCATCCAATGCATCAAGTCCAACACAAGAGCAATATCCAATTGTCCACTAGATCTAAAATAATATATATATATATTATGTAATTTATCTTCCTGCACTTTTGAAGTATAAAGTAGTACATTGTATATATCTATCTCTATATATCCATAAACCAGAATATCGATTTCACTATTTGTAACATTCTTTGTAGAACAAACTGTACTAAATATTTTAAAATTGTGCTGTGATATCCTCCCAACCCCAAGTTTGTAAAGTGTTGCTCCTATACAAGCTATCTGGAAATACTCAAAGCTACAGGGGCATGCGGAGCTCCTGCAGGAAGGACACCTTCTGGGATCCAGCAGCCCACCAAGACCTCCTGTCAATCAAATATCTGCGGAGTGACCACTGGTACATGAGATGCCAGCACACGCTTCCGCTTCAGGCCCTCGAGGTTCTGGTTCTATTCTTGGGTATGTCAACATACTCTACAGTTCCAAGGATCACCTTGTTTACGGTTCTAGTGGCAGCCATGGCCCCAATCCGTGGGAACAGTTACAATAAAGCTCAGTTACAGCACCTTGCCTGGAGTTTGGCTTTTTTACTGTTTGTGTGTGTAGGGGGAAGTGTGGGTGTGTATGCTCACAAACCTGTAGAGGTTAGAGGTTAACATCAGGTGTCATGTCTCTGGAGCCAACTATTTTGTTTGTTATTGTTGTTGTTTTGAGATATAGTCTATCATGGGGACATGGGGATTGTTGATAGCACTAGTGTGTCTGGCTAGAGCCCCAAGGATAATCCTGTCTCCATCCCCCTGTTACTGAGGCCCAAAATTTAAACAACAATAAAACCTACGGGCTATGGGTTCAGACTTAGAGTCTCATGTTTGCATGGCATGTATATTAATATGTATGTTATCCTTTCTACCTCAAGACCCCTTACTTACAAACAAACAAAACAGAAGATGTTTTCAAGTTTAAATCGATGAGTTTCAAATGCTAGAGAATGACACACACACACACACACACACACACACACATATATATATATATATATATAAATGCACACACATATGTACATGTATATGACATATACAAACACATTATATATACTAGCAGATATATATGTGTGTATATTTTTTTAATTTTTTCTTTTTTTTTTACTCAAGCCATGCACACACTTTGGCATGACATAGAGGGTTACAAAGCCATGTTGCCTCACGCATGTCTGGGTTTTTATATGGCTGCCTGAAGACCTGAACTCGGGTCTTTGTACTTTGCTGACTGAGCCATCTGCCCAGCCCCATGCTTCACAGTTTTACGGGTTGATCTGGCTGGCATGGTACGGACCTGCTGCTCTGCCAGCAGCAGTCACGTGGCCTTGGACGATCGCAAGGCTCTAAGCCTGTCTTGGATAGTAACAAACTTACAGAGAGGAATCTTAGGATATTTTCCTCCTTGCTGCTGTCCCTGAGTGGAAGTTGGGGCTGATGCCTCAGGCATGGATGGAAAGAGAGAAGGAGGGCAAAACACTAAACAACAAGGAAGACAAAAGTTCTCCCTTTTTTTCAATTCTGTTCACTCTCTCTCTTCAGGCGATTAAGCCCCTAGCGATTGCTTCGGGGCTTGGGTCCTGCTGCCTCTTCCTTCCTCTTACTGTGTGTGAAGTAAAGCCTATGTTTAAAAAACCAGGAAACAGATCATAAACAATAATACCGGCTCTGCCTACAACCGAGTGACTGTGGCTGGCTTCTGCTCTCTGCTCCTGCAGATTGGGGCTTGCCAGAATCTGCAGGGTGGGCATGGGGCTCAGTTAATAATATACACAAAGCTCTGGGTGCTAGCTTGCCACATCTGAGCCTTCAGTGGAAGCAAGCAAAATCCTGCTGGGGGCTACCTGCTATTTGGAAGGTCTGCAGTGCAAAATTTGTCCTGTGCAAATACCAAAGCACAGAAATGTTCCCATTTTAGACGTCCTTTGAGCAGCTTTCTGGTCATGCTGTCTGCACACCAGACCTTCCAGTTCCTGTCTGCCTTTCAACCCGCCCTCCCCATTTCATAAGCAAGGCAGCTTTATCCAGCCTTCCCTATCTATTGAGGTAGTCACCAGTGAGCAGGTCCCTTTGGTTTCCCATAGTGTAAGGATATGCTGATTGCTATTTACCAGACTTCCCTGAGCAGATGAAGTGTTACAAAGGTTATCAAGACTCAGGTGCATCCCATCCCAGCAGAAAGAGATGTCCTTTAAGTTTTAATTAGTATAAAATTCATGTGGCGCACACACACATACACACACACACATCTGACAGCATGGAGTTCCATGTATCCCTAGATAGCAAGATGCTATTTTCAAACCAGGCATCACCAAGCACCCTTGGTGACTTAATCAAAGAAGACTTAAATTAGACTCACAAAATTAAGAATACATATATGCACATATATGAACATTCACACACACACACACACACACACACACACACACACACACATGCTCACACACACACACACACACACGAACAAAAGAAATGTCTCAATGGAAAAGTTTTATTGGCTAGAGCTTAATTAAGCCAAACAGGGAATTAAATTACCCAGAACATTCAGAGAATTGAAGACGCCTCTTAATTGAGGTTGTTTTTTCTAATCACCTTTGAGTAAATGACTCTTGCAATGTCTTTGGAGCGGGGCCATTGTTTTCTGTTGGAGGTAGTTCAGCCTTTTACGTAGAGAGACAGACAGACAGACAAAGTGAGTGAGAGAGAGAGAGAGCAATTGTGGGGGGGGGAGGGAAGAAGGGAGGGAGAGAGGGAGGAAGGAAAGGAGGCAGAGAGGGAGAAAGAGAAAAATATCAGGACTATGGCTGAGGCAGAGTGATCTGCCAGATCCCTCAAGTATGGTTGGAAACAAGGAAGCATCTCTTTTAACTGAGGAAGCCCACAAACTAGATAACAGCCCTGTGCTGTCCCAGTGAGTTTCCCACATGCCACATCCTCCTGAGAAAGAGCTTCTCCAGGCCAGAAGCTGGAGATGGCACCCAGCCAGCCAGGCAGCATCCAAACCCAAGCCTTCTCTTCCTTTTCTGACTGCAAGGCTGGGCTTTCCACTCATCGGCGAGGACTCATCTCTGGCACGTGATCTGGGATTGCTCTGCTGGGATCTGTCTTTTTTAGGTCACATTTTTACTGCTTCTCGCTACACTCCAAACCCAGGCTGTCTGCTTCCATTCACACATAGCCCGAAATAGCAGCTCTCAGGAAGTGCTAAATATAGGAAGCTAGAGACTACCATCTACCTTCCCGTTAAAGAAGCCTTCCTTTTGAGTTC
This sequence comes from Micromys minutus, assembly GCF_963924665.1. Lineage (NCBI taxonomy): Eukaryota > Metazoa > Chordata > Mammalia > Rodentia > Muridae > Micromys > Micromys minutus. The sequence continues at coordinate 102,052,344 of NC_137969.1, forward strand.
TCTGTGGAGATAGCGTGTGGTGGCCTCCAGTGTAAGAGCAGACCCCCTTCATGTCAGACCAGACCCTAGCTCCAGGTGCCGGGTCAGCTGGGACCAAGGGACATAGCTGAGGGATGGGGTCTTCCTGAAGGTCCTTTCCAACCATCATCAGCAACAGAGACTATAATGGGCAATGAGTGTCGTCCCCCAGAAGAGCCCGTGCAGCAGAAATCTCAAAGACAAGGGCTGGGGATGAGATTCTCTAGTTGGTTTATGGCTATGAGGGTCTCCTTGTCTGGCAGCCCAGGGGACCTGGGGAATTTCTTTTCCTGTATTTTTCCAGCTTGGTTACAGGGGATGGAGTCACAGTAGACAGCCCGCAGGCAGAAGGTGACAAGGAGAAGGGATGCCAGCTAGGTCATTATTCCATATGGGAGCTTTGTAGAATCCCTGGGCCTTAGCCTGCTACTCTAGTGCTTTGCTGGGCATTATTAACATGGCCACCTCATCTGCTGGAAAAGAGCATCAGCTGTAGAACTCGCAATTCCCACTCAAATTCCTATTCTGGAAGGGTGGGAAAAAGTATCCTGGCGGGCTGTTTACTTATTATCTGCTTTATTGTCTCCATGCACTAAATCATGTGAGTGTAGACCCCACCTCCCCCTTTTTCTGCACATTGTGTATGCTGGAATAAAAAAAAATATTTAATACAAAATCTAGTCACAGTGACACACACCTGCAATCTCGGTGCTTGGGGGCTGAGGCAGGAGGACCATAAACTGGAGGTTAGCCTGAGCTTGTGTGCCATCCAGACCTCCACCTCTATGAATAATGCTACCCACTTGGGTGTGGCTCTTGCATATTCAGTTCTTTGACCTGCTTTCAAGTGTCTCCTGAAAGCATGTTTGCATACACAAGCCATGCGGAGTGCGTTCCCAACCCTTTCAGCATCTCTCAGTCTGGTCAAAATACCATCACAGCTGGAAACTCCACGTGTTTCTCTCTTAGATTTGACCCACCTGGAATCCATAATTTTAACTGAGACATTCATTGGTAAAGAAGAGTCAGAAGTCTATGTGGAGTTAGGATATAGGACACCATAGGTGTGAGAATAAGAAACAGGACCTCACATAGTAAGACAACGGTGGTGCCTGCATGCCAATCGCTTCTCTCACTGTGGCTCCTTGCACAGCTAGTAGGCTTCAATTATTTCTAGTTTCTACACAATATCCATTTGCTGCAGATTTAGACAAGAACAGAAGGTCAGAGTCTTCTGAGAGAGCCTTGCTACAAGACGTTTTGTTGAGTAAGGTCTTGGAGGCAAGAGGATTCCTACCCAGGAAGTAGAAGAAAAGTAGTTTAGTTCCTTTTTAATGAAAAGGAGTGATGGGGTAGGGATGTAGCTCAGTGAATAGGATGCTTGCCAAATGTTTAAAAACCCTGCTTTCTATTCCCGGCGCTGACAAACTGGGTGAAGTCGTGAATGTCTGTAATCCCAATGCTCAGGAGGATCCAAAACCCAAAGTGATTCTCTGAGGCCTAGGGAGTTGGAGGCCAGTTTAGTCTACATGACTGCCTGTTTTAGAAAAACAATAAAACCTAGAAAAGACAGGCAAGGGGTAGGAAAGATCAAGTAGGTCAACCTAAGAAGTTCCGGGATAGCCAATGCTGGAATAATGCTCAGAGGCAGACATGGATACTAGATATTCAAATTTGTTGCTATGGCAATTAGTCAGAGGATGGGGAGGCTGTTTTTTCAAAAGTAGAGTCCTAGATGATGTGAAGGAATAGACACTCAGCTTCTACATCATCTAATTCTGCAAGGAAATGTCATTAAATGTCACTTAAAGCTTCGAGTATAATATCTATTTCATTATGAAGCATGAAGGGGAACAGAATGACCTCAGCTAGGAGGAGCCATGGGTAGTTCCTCAAAATCTGACAAAGCTTGAGTTCTAGTTATTTTTTCTTTACAACAAAAAGAAACATAGCATAGGAACGGGAAAAGTTACCAAATATTATATTGTTGTCATTGCTGTGACCAAATACTTGACACGAAACAATTTAAAGGGTAAAGGGTCTATTTAGACTTACAGTTGGAAGTGATACAGTCCATGGCATGGAAGGTGTGGTCATTGCAGAAGAAGGGAGTTGGTCACATCACGTCAGAAGCCAGAAAGCAGAGGGCCTCTAAGAAGTGTGGCCATACTATCAAATCCTCTCCCTCCAGTAAGCAGTAAGATTCTACCTCTTAAAAGTTCCACAACCTCCCAATTCAGTGACAGCAGCTGGAGATCAGATGATCAATACAGGAGCCATTGGGGAAGCATTTCACCCTCAAACTTCAGTGGATACAAAGTCCAGAGACAAGATGCAAGACTTTTATAAATAAAGAGAATAATAACCAAGGTTTTATGATATTATCCTTGTTCAGCTCATATCTGGGCAGTGTGTGGACTTAAGTTTCATTCAACAAGAGGAATACAATACCTGAAAACCTAGCTGACTACTTAGTGTCAGTGAAGTCATGGTTATTGGAGGAAAATCTACAACCAATAATCTATATAATCTCTAGCAATAATCTATAAACCGTTGTCCCTATAACCACAGATAAGTGTGGTGTGCTTTACCCTTCATCAAGGTTTCCATCTCTCAACACTTTTACCAAGTACTATCTGTTCTTCAGTCTACTTCATGCATTACCACTGGATGGAACTTCCTTCACCTTGAGGAAACTTCAGTAGTTATCACTTTCAAGGAATTGTATGGATAGATGGTCATTGCTGTTGAGTTTCTCTTATCAACCTGTGAATGTTGGTGGGATCTGTAGTGATGGTTGCTCTCTTATTCTTTGTTGTGTCATGTAGCTATTTTCTCTGAATGGGAACAATCTAGGCAGAAGGAAGGGATCTTAAAAGACTCAGAAAGTTCACAAAACTTACAAGGCCCAAGAAACTCAGAAAGATATAAGATTCACAAGTCCCTCCCTCCACGTTATCAAAGCAGTAATGACTTCTGAGGGAAGAAGACTCATCAGCAGAGCCAACTACAAGCTAGTCACATCTTCCCTGGGTTCTCAGTCAAGCTTCCATTGGTCTTTTGGTGACACAACTTTCCTTGATTCACCCCTGCTCCTGTAAATAATCCCATGTGGTAGTTTTAATGAGAATGGTTTCAATAACCTTTCATATTTTAATACTTGATTCCCAATTGGTGGATGTGTTTGGGAAAGATTAGGAGGTAAAGCCAGGTTGGAACAGGTGTGTCACTGGGGACAGGCTTTGAGGTTTCAAAAACCTCTAGCTGTCATTTTTAGTGCTCTCTCTCCCTGCTTCCTACTTATGGAGAGAGATGTGAGCTCTCAGCTGTTCTGGCCACCATGTCTCTGTTCATGGCCACCATCATGGACTCTAACTCTCTGAAAATGTAAGACCCAAATAAACTTTATTCTATGAGCTGTTTTGGTCATGATGTCTTACCACAGCATTAGAAAAAGTAACTAACTAAGCTGAGTAAACCCACCGGTTGCAGACATGACAAATTAAAAACTTGGAGATAGGGAGCCAATTCTGGATCTTCCAATGGTCCTCAGAAGAAGAGATGGGAACCTTCAACAGGGGAAAGGGCCAGGAGCCAACAGGATGTTGCACTCAGGAAGTTACAAGATTCACAAGGCAGGTGCTTCTAGATTGAAGGAAAAATAAATGTATTTTCTTTAAGAGCCTTCATGGGTGAACATTGCATCAGACCCATTTTGGACTTCTGACTTCCAAAACCAAAAGATAAGAAATGTATCGCTTTACATCGCTAACATTGTGGCAATTTCCTGCAGCAGACAAGACATTAATACACTCTGATTTAGTGTGACATTTGTTCACATGCCCCTAAGTTAACAGAATGCCACTTCCAAATCCCTCTGTTGCCATGTGGCTCTTGTCCAGGCTTTTGCACTCGAGCTGTACACACACTATCATGTTGCCACCTCGTCTTTCAGAATGAGTTGAAGGGCAGAGATGTTATCCTACTGAAAACACAGTGACATATCCAGCCACGTGCACATCAATTTGTACTTTATCTTCAGAGTTCACAGTCATCTTTCCACATCGTGCCAGCACTATTTCCTGCCACACTGTTCCTTCATGAAGAGACTAAGGGTTGCACCTTGCATTTGGGTGTAGGGTGTCTATATTTAGCTTTTAAACCTAAGCAGTTCCAAGCTATTATACTTTTTCTCCTTTCATGGTATTGGCCTTTTTTTTTTTTTTTTTTTCAGATTCTTAGTTTGGTAGAATCTCTGTCCTTTTGCAGAACCTGCTTTGTTTATTTATGACCAGGATCTTGAAATTCCAAGAGAATTATAATAAGACACACTGATGTTTTAGTGTATGTGTGTGTGATTTTGAATTATGATTTTTGTGTGTGTGTGGCATGAGTATGTATGATACATACATGTATGCATATGAGTGCACACATACAATGTCTTTCATTAATTTGGAAGTTCACTAGTAAGCTTCCAGAATTGTACCTGTCTTTACTTCCAACATTTGGGGTTATGGCTCTCAGATCTCTGCACCCACAGAGCAAATGCTCCTATCCACTGACTCATCTTTAAAACGCTAATGCTTATTCCTTTAAAGTAAATTATTTTCTGGTATATGATTTTATGAATTTGAGCGCACACAGAGTCCTATAATCTCAGAATCTAGGATAGGAAACACTTCCAATCCCCATAAGTCTCTTTGAGCCTGACCATGGTTCTACTGGATTGGACTGCCTTTTAACAAGATCCATGGTCAACATTCAAGCATATTAATTTTTGAGATATGCTGGCTTAGAAGATTTAAGATATTTGCAAATTTACTGACACCAACAGCCATCTACAAATCATGGATGCTTTAAATTATTCTCTTTCATTATTTTTGGTTTTCAATTCATACATTCATACAGTTGGATGATGTAAGAGAAATGGACACACTTATAGCTTCAATAAAGTAAACCACACTTAAAGCTAGATTAGACCTTATTTTAGTCACTGTCAACCTTTTCCTCCCAACCTGGTTAGTTTTGGCAAACTTCCATTGAAATTGTTGCCATTATTTTGAAATAGTTTTGTGTGCATCCCTAGCTATCCTGGAGTTCACTTTGTAGACCAGGCTGGCATCAAACTCAGAAATGCCCCTGCCTCTGCCTCCTGAGTGTTGGGTAAGGTTTGTGTGTGTCACCACAGTGCTGAATTGCCTTCTTGATAGTGATGTTTATACCCACACATGTTTATAGTCAACCTGACTCATAAAAGCTTCTGTTCACAGTGGACCATGGTTGATGTAGAGACTCATCATGAGTCTAAGTGTTGAGAGTAAGTGACTCTCCTTCCATGGCTCCAGGGAACATCAGAGAAGGGGAAAGAAAGGTTGTGTTACTGGAGAGTGGGAATGGGTGCCATGAGACTGTCTTCTGGACATTCCATGGCTGATGTCCTTGATAAATCACAGGGGTAGTGTCTCACACAATACTGGGGCCATTAGCACACTCTCATGGATGGGGGAAGGGCTCTTCGGGCTCCATTCCTCTCCAAGGAGTTCTTGGCAGTTACTGTCAGCTGACAGGGAGGACTCATACTCCTCATACTTCTGAGGGGTATAGCCACTAAGAGGTTACATGTATAAGCCTCATAATACTGTGATGGCCACTTTAGTTATCAATTTGACTACATCTGGAATTAACTAAAACATAAAAGATGGCTAGGCTCACCTGTGAGAGATTTTTGCTTAATTAAGTCATTTGAAATGGGACACATCCACTTCTAATTTGGATTGTTGAAGTGGGACGGCAAATATATATCCTTTTATACATATTGATTCCCAGCATACACTTGGCCGCTCACAACCATCTCTTACTCCAGTTTCAGAGGATCTAATGCCCTCTCTGGCCTCTGTAGGTACCAGGCATGCACGTGGCACAGCCATGCTTGTGGGCAAGAGAGTCATAAATCTAAAGTAATCATCAAGAACAGCAGCAGCAGCAGCAGCAACAACAACAACAACAAGGCTTAGTACACCTTGGGGTATACAAATTAATCTGTGCTGGCACTGATAGTAGGTCACACTGATAATCTTGGAGAATCTATCTAGAATATAGTGGGTTTTAAAAGAAAAATCAGCTCCCCCCCCCTTTTTTAAATACATTTTCCCCTAGGAAGCATTTTAGAAACTGAAGAGAACTCTTAACAGAACAAGAAAAACATTCTAATATGTGAATTTATTAGACACAATCAGAAATAACATAGGTGTATGTACCTGCTGGTTTTGTGTGTCAACTTGACACAAGCTGGAGTTATTACAGCCTCTGTTGAGGAAATGCCTCCATGAGATCCAGCTGTAAGGCATTTTCTCAATTAGTGATCAAGGGTGGGAGGACCCAGCCCACTGTGGGTGGTGCCATCCCTGGGCTGGTAAACCTGGGTTCTATAAGAAAGCAAGCTGAGCAAGCCTGGGGGAGCAAGCCAGTAAGCAACATCCTTCCATGGCCTCTGCATCATCTCCTGCTTCCTGACCTGCTTGAGTTCCAGTCTTGACTTCCTTTGGTGATGAACAGCAATGTGGAAGTGTAAGCTGAATAAACCCTTTTCTCCCGAACTTGCTTATTGGTCATGATGTTTTGTGCAGGAATAGAAACCCTGACTAAGACAACTACTGTTACCTGATTTGAAAGCACAGTAACTTGGAGAGGTTCAAGACCATTGATTGTTATTTGGCTGACCTAAAAACATTGTATCCTTAGGGGAACAAAACCATTCTTACCTGATATGAAAACATTGTAACATGGAGGGAGCCAAGAATAGTATTAGTTGACTTGACAACATTGTAACTAAAAGGCATTCAAGACCATTGTTACCTGACTAATCTGAAATCATTGTGACCTTGGAGGATAAAGAAAATGTATGTGAGACATGTTAGTGCTGGGTCTGCACAGGAAACTCATGGTTCTTGGCTGTCAGCTCTCAGTGTCCCCAAAAGCATTCTGAGAACTGCTGATTCCACCAGGCTAATGTTAGTTTGTGGTGACTGTGAGCGAATGTCACCGTGACAGTGATGTCATGGCTCTGGAGGGGAACAAAGGGAAAGGGTTATGCAGGACTTTAGAAACCAGGATGGAAGATTTAGGTTTTAAAATTTTACTTTGTATGTATAGGAGTTTTGCCTGCATGTATGTCCATGCCCCACATTGTCTGCTTGATCCTGAGGAGGCCAGAAGAGAGAGAGCATCAGATCCCCTGAAAGTGGGGTTCCAGATGTGAGCAGCCATGTGGGCTCCTGGAACCCAATCTGGATCTTTCAAAAGAGTAGCTAGTGCTCTAAACCTTTAGTCCATCAGCCCTGGACTCCGTGAATCCAAGGATCTCAGAAGGAAGACTTGTTAATGTTGGGCAGGAACCGTGAAGAACAGTGGGGGTTGGTATGTCTGATAGGGCTTCCGGGCTCCCAGAGAAGGCACTGACTGTAAGGTTTTCATCTTGACAGCAGACTATTTAAAATAGTTACTTTGACGTTTATCTTTATTAATTAAAAATTTCACTTTAAAACTTTTATTGTGTATGTGCATGAGCGTGGACGTGAGATGAAAACACTGTGCAGTTTTCTCTCTCCTTCCATCTTTGTATGGGTGGGTTCTGGGGATTAAACTCAGTTTTCTAGGTTTCACAGCAAACATCTTTGCCTATGGCTAATCTTGTCAGATTCTCTTTCTTCTCCTCCTCTTCCTCTTCTTCCTCCTTCTTCTTCCTCTTCTTCCTCCTCCTCTCAGTCTTCCTCCTCTCTTTTTCTTCCTCCCCTTTCTCCTATTTTACGAGTCTGGGTATTTTGCCTGTATATATGTATGTCTGTGCACCACATGCATGCCCAGTGCCCACAGAAGCCAGAAGAGGGCATGAGATTGCTTGTAACTGGAGTTACAGATAGTGGGGAGCTGCAATGTGAATTCTGGGGATTGAACTGGGTCTTCTGGAAATTCTGTGCCATCTCTGCAGCCCCTGACCTAGTTCATTCTTCTGGGGAGCATATCCTACAGCAAGTAACTGATCCTAGTATCCTGTATCTCAGAAGAGGGACAATGTCTGTGCCCTATAAGTACTTCATATGGGGAGTGAGTGTGAGCTGAAACTATAGAGAAACAAGATCCTTACCTCCTTGATCAGAACACAGAGGCTTCTGCTGGCATCTGAGGTCTGATGGTGACAGGACACTGTTGTGATCTGCTGTCATGCTGAAAGGACATGTGTACATCTGCCAGTACTAAAGGGTACTTGATCACAGGAACACTGACCTCCAGGGCCTCCCCTGTCCCTCACCATCGGTCCCTTTTCTTTGCTGTTTTCTGGGGTCTAGTGGATTATTCTGCAAATGTTTGAAGTAATGAGGGAGGCAGTCAGATTGGGGACTTTCTGCTGCTAACCAGCAAGTAGAATACTATGTGTGAACCCCAGTGGTGTGAGGAGAGTCGAGATGCTCTATGGAGGCTGTGAAGGACACAGACTGGGCTTAGCCAGGAACAAGCCTGCCAGCCTTGGGGAGTCGCAAGTGCTCCTGGGACCATAATAAAGGTACACAGGGAACTCTGCTTGTCTGTAGGGCTTCCAGGCTCAGCACCAAACACTGTATTATTCCTGAAATACTCATGGCCATTGGAACACATCTTAGTGAATGCAGGACCATGCTGATGGTGGGTGATCCACAAGCCTTTTAAAATCTGTAAACCTGGAAGATAGGACACTTTTCCTTTCCCTCCCGACCCTTCTCCTGCTCCCTCCCCTCTCCTCTCCTTCCCTCCCCTCATTTCTCCTCCTCTTCTTCCTTTGACCTGTTCTCACATATTCTGACCTCACACATTCCAAGATGCCCTCTAGTTCACAATGTCACTCAGACTAACCTTGAACATCTAACCATCCTGCCTCTACCTCCCAGTGCTGATATTACAGGCATGCATTGACATGTCAGGTCATGTGGTGCTGGGGATGGAGCCCCAGGCTTTGGGCACAGTAGACAAATGCTCCGTTAACATCTCCGTTCTTTGGTTTATATCATGTTAGTTTAAAATGTGCTTATATATTCTCAATCTTTATATTCTCTAAACTGAACTTGGGTTATAGCCATCAGTTCTGAGTGGTTCCAGCATGGGCAATCTCGATAATCAACTTTTCGAGGTCTGGAATCACCTCGAAGACACTCCTCTGGGTTTTGACAGAGTCTCCAGGAAGGTTTAACGGAGGAGGAAACCCTTCCATGTTCAGCATAGTTCTAGGAACTTGAACCAACTCAGGTGCCAAGAGAATAAAGGAAATACAAACACAGAGACACACTGAAAATTCTGGTTCAGGTGGGCCGGGCTCTCTGGTGGAGAAACCACAGTACCCTGGAAGCTTAACTTGTTTCTTATATAGAGTTGAACAGAGAGGTAGAGTTACCTAAACAAGGAGATGCTAATGCGTACCGATAAGTGAGGTATACATATGCGTAAAGCGGGGTTAGTTAATCTCAGTAGAAGCATTTCCTTTGAGGTAGCAGTCTTTCTGCCAGAAGAAAGCTATGGTGGACATTTCCAGTACACACTATCAACATCAGAACTCTAACCAAGATGGAAGCTGTGCTGTTTTCCCATGGGAAAAATGGGCCTTGTGCATGTCAACAGCACACATTTACTCACTCGGGGCTTCCTGTGCCCCCTCGTAAGACCCATCCCGTATGTGGATGGTGATGTCTCATGGGTTGGGGTTCCTATGCCGAATATAAAGGAGAAGGCCCGCATTCATCTCTCTTGGCTTTCCTGACGACAGATACACTGTGAACAGCTGCCTCACAAGTTCCCACCATTATGCCTTTCCTGTCTTAATGGATGGCCTTTCCTCAGAACATAAGCCCAAATCATCCCTGCCATCCTTAAGTTGTTTTTGCCTCAAGAAAAGTGGCTAATCTTGCTCTCAGTAATCGCTACCCTCTGGCATTCAGTGTAGTCATCAAGTGTTTACGGTGACGACTGAATAGACAGAGTCATTCCTAACACAGGACTTAGAAAAACACTAGGATGAGACTTCTGAGAGTGGTTTAAGGGAGGTCCTAGGTCTTTCCTGCTTATTCTCTTTGGCTCTTTACCCTTGCTCACTGTGCAGTTGGCATATGGAGAGGCCTTCGTGGAGACGAAGGAAGCAAGGGCTGCTTCTAGCCAACAGCACTTGAGAACATGGGACAAATAGCCACCAGCGGAGCTTGGGATGGCCACCTTGCTAGCTGTCACGCAGGCATCTTTGCAGTTCCCAGTGATAGCCCAGGCCCAAGCTGAGTCACAGCCAAGCTTCTAACCCTTGGGGATTGTGAGGTGATTCATGTTCGAACTGATTCAATCATGCATAACTCAGTCTGCAACCACAGGCAGCGAAACACTGCCTAATTGTCAGCCTACACTATGTTATTCACACCTTCTTCAAGCAGCGTGCTGTCTTTCTCCCTAGAAAGGGAAGGCTTTGATTGGCTTTGGCAGAATTTTCAGTATTCAAAAACTCTAATGAGTTGAATGGATCACAAATGGAAAACTCTCTGTGTTTCAGCACCCGGCGCCGAAAGCACAGCCTTGGGCCTTGGGAAGACAAGTGTGTGACTGTCCCTTTCAGAGCATCCTGTTCTGGCTGTGTCCATCAGGTGTGAGTTGACCTGGGGTACTCACACTGGCCGCAGGGAATTCCTTTCACCTGTTTGCTTTAGAAACAGAACTGAGGAAAACAGCCCCAGCACAAGAAAATGAAATCATTCCAGTTGCACAAGGAGATGTGTGGGTCTAAATTTGGTAGAGGAAGATGCCCATGGACATACTAAATTCTAGGGAGAGTTAAAATAAGAAGAAATTAGACTCAAAACAAACAGAATCCCACCCCCGCCACAAGATTGCCGTGGGCTTTGTCTGCAGGGTGTAGTAATGCCTGCTTAAGTTGTAACTCTACTGACTCATCTGTAGTCACTGGCCCTGGGCATTGTGCTGAGAATTTGGACCTGTGTACCTGCAGCACATGTCTAGAACAATCTTAGTGCTGCTAAGCAATTGTGCATCTTACAGTAGCTTCTTATAGCAGCAACAGGCTCCCAGCCCTTAGCACAACTGACTCCATGTTGGAGGACCATTCAGGTCATACGACTCAGCACATAGGCAACACCACCTGCCAAAATGAAAACAAAGACCTAATTCATCAGCAGCCACAGTTCTGGGGAAATCTCTGTGTACTAAGCTTGCTATTTTTGCTTCTATAGTTCTGGTACTGGCTAACTGTTCTTGATAACTGAAGTATGTCAACCCAAGATAAGATTTTTGTGTTTTAAAACTCACCTGAGACACTCTCAGGGCTACAAGGGGATTCTGAACACCCAGTGTAGTCACTGGATGGTTAATAAAGATTTTTCTGGGCTGGAGAGATGGCTCAGAAGTTAAGAGCACTGGCTGTTCTTCCAGAGGTTCGGAGTTCAATTCCCAGCAACCACACGGTGGCTCACAACCATCTGTAATAGAATCTGATGCCCTCTTCTGGTGTGTCTGAAGACAGCTACAGAGTACTCACATTAAATAAACAAACAAAAAAATCTTTAAAAAAAAGATTTTTTTATTGGCATAAGCCAGTGTCTGAACAGTCTTCTCTGGTGAGGACCCCACGGCACAGCAAAAATTTAGTTACATGTATAAGGTTCTATGATTTGAGAGTGTTCTGACCAGCCCAGGCAGATGACATTTCAAGATAATAGTTGTCTTGCATGTTGCACAGTGTCCTGTGAACTCCGAGAGGCTCTGTGGTAAATGCTATTAAAAAACCAGAAGTGGCATGCCCCATGCTTGCAGTGATGAACTGCTTATTATCAGTTTGATGACAGCTTTATTATTTACCATTCATTTAGTTTCTACAGAGCATACCTTCCTTCAGGGAATACAAAAAGATTATGTTTTAATTAAACAATAATTATCTATCAAAGATGGGAGATCAGAGGCCACAGACTTTCACTCACCACAGCTATAACCTCAGGAAAATCCTTCAGTCTCACACAAGGAGACACGGGTGCAGGTACGTGTGTGTCTACTCTCTCTCCTCCCCACCCCCCACATGTATGCAAGCACATACAGATACACACAAATAAATAAGTAAATAAAGTATAAAAATAAAAGAGTCAGACCCAGGTGTGGTAGTGTGCATCTGTAATCACAACCCTCAGAAGGTCGAGGCAGGGGGATCATCAAAAGTTCAAGGCCATCCTGGTCTACATAGTGAGTTATAAACCTTCTAGGACTACGCAGTGAGACCTTGTCCCACAAACTGAAAGCACAAACAATACAAAGAAACTAGACAACTGATGTGCATGATTTGCTCAGGATGACCATGGATGGACTCAGGATCCAGGCTCTTGTCCTCTGGTGACTGGCACCTGGGTCCCACTGGAAAAGACAGGAGGGGGCTGAGCACCCCTCAGCTGTGGGCAGTGAAGGCAGGAGACTGCCCACACTCTCAGGTTTCTCCAGACACTGAGAGACAGAGTAGAGGGCACTGACCTGTGCTGTATTGAGGGAGTGCTGTGAGGAACTGTCTCCACTTCTTCCTATACCCGGGACCCTACAGACATATCTGAGTCCAAAAGCCAATGACCTTTCCCTGTCTTCCGCTCAGATTTGCAACCCAATTCCAGCTCATGTAACTGGAGCAGCAAAAGGGATGTTCTACATCATGGACCAAGATTTAACAATGGAAGGCTTTTAAAAGTCTGGCTCTGTTTAAAATGTCATTTCCTCTAAGGCTCAATAGTCCTTTGAGTTCTGTGCTTACAGCAGGTCTAGGCTATCTTAACAGTGTTTTTCCTTTATGGTTGTTAACTCTCCTTCATTGGATATTCTCTTAGTTCCATATCCCTCTGCCCAAACTGGTGGAAACCCTCTAGAAGATACCACCACACAAAGAGGTTTCTGTGAGCACCAGACGTGCTCAACTGGGTCTTTGCCACAAAGGCCAATTGCTGTATTTAACAGAAGGTTCCAGTCTTGTTTCACGCACTTTGCAGGCTTCTTTTTGGAAAATAGTTATTAACTTTTTTCCAAGAGTTCCAAAGAACTAAAATTTTAATTTCTTTTTATTAAGACCTGGTCAAACTTTTCCTAAGTTTATTTCTACCTAGCTATATCCTAACAGTTCACTTTGCCACTGTGACCCTTCTGAGGCCCCATTCTGGAGCTCTGAATGTGGCCAATGACTTAGGAGAAGCTGTGTCTGAAAGGGTCACCCTGAACTGGCTCAGAGTCTGTGAGGTGGGATTCAATTCCTCTTAACATGATCAGTAATATCTAGCTGAACAGCCCAGAGGCAAGGGAAGCTGGGACTTCTAAAGTAGACCTTGACTCTGGAAGAACAAATATATTCAAAATCTGTATAGCAACATGTGTGCTCTCTTGGGCCAGTTTGACCTAGTTGCTTTTACATCGTAGACGTCCTATATTCTTGGCACATCCAACACCTTAGGGTCTCCACTACAGCTCCAGATTCACCCGCATAGCTACATACACAGCTGTCTCACGTATTCCATACATGGACACTTACCCTCTTACCTATATTTCTTTTCAAGATAGTGCCACATGGAGAATGTTAAGTTATGCTGATAGCTCAAGCAGACGCTGGACCCACCCAAATGGCCATTACAAGTGCTAGTGTGGCTGAATCTGGGCAAACATGTCTTTAGGCTGCCCTGTCTGAGCAGCACTCCCCAGTACCCTCTCTCCTGTTTCTTTTTCAGCATACAGCATGTGTTGTCTCTTTAATGGTACACATTTCTTTAACAATAACAGGTGCTTTGTCTACATTCTTTAATGTGTATGTCTCTTTCCTCTATTTGTCTTCTCCTCTTTGAGCTCTGAATTATCCCTATAAAGCTGAATAAATGCATCGAGTAGCAACCATGTCACAGCTTGGATACCACGCTCTCATAAAACTTCCCCTAATAAATAGACTAGTCTTGTGGGTCTATTGCTTTTAAATTTAACATCACTCAAAATTTCAGAACATGGGCAGCATGTAGACAGGTTTGTTTTGTTGTTGTTGTGCCAGCGAGTTACATATATGAATGACAACTCATCCAATTCCTGATTGGGTTTTTATTCTTGTCTGAAGCCTCCTGAGTACGTTCTATTTTTTCTTTTGTCTTCTTTTCTTTTCTCTGGTGTAGTGCGTACATGTGGCAAATGTGAATGCCGGTATGTATGGGATGTGTGCACGTGGAGCCCTGAGGTCTCCAATGACCAAGTGTCTTCCTTGATCATTCTCTACCTTTACCCTCAATGTGTCCATCAGTATCTTGGTTTTCATCTTCTCACCATGACTTCCAACCATGTTCTGATTACTGCCACCTAGGATTTCTCTGACTCCTCCTCCCCCTCCCCTCCCTCTTCCTCCTCCCCCCCCTCCCCTCCCTCTGCCTCCTCCTCTCCTCATCCCCCCTCCTCTTTTCCTCATCCTATCCTCCTCTCCTTTCTCTTCTCCCCCTCCTCCATCTACCTTTTCTTTGCATTTCTCTGAGTCACAGTCTCATAGCCTAGCCCTTCCTCAAGCTTGCTGTTTACGCTGGAATTACAGGCGTGGACTAGCACACCTGGCTTATTTTCTTCTTCTTCACTCTCATTTTAAAAGAAATAAAGGCCCTTTCTCTATACCTTCCCAGCTACCATAGATGAATAACACCAGCCTGAATTATATTCTTTCTTCATCTTAGATCAAATCTCTGCCAGTCTCGCTCTTAAATGGCTCTCAGTGACCAGATACACCTGATATCCACACCCAGTGCAGTCTCTTTCCCCTGTGCTGTGCTGGTCTGATTGGTTTCATTTTGATGAACAGAGAAGGGCAGAAGTGATAGTTTGCCACTTTCAGATTAGCATATGCTTGGTTTTGTTCTCCCATATTCTCCCTAAGTAAGCCTGCTGCAGCTTGCTGAGAGGCCACTGCCCCTCAGGACTGCGGTTGTGACCCTGCAGTTTAGTTAGGTTACTGCTCTGACCAACAGCTCTACTGTATCCTCACAGGAAACTATGGGTCAGGGGGAATCCTGCTGGCTCTTGGCTTGATTCCCGACTCACAGAAATGAAAGGATAACAAATGGTTGTTTAGATTGCTCGGTGTTGAGTAATTGGCTCTGTGGCAATAATTAGTCTTCTCTTAGTCATCAGCCATGTGGCACTGTGATGCAAGTGGCAAAGACTAATGGTGAAGCAATGTAAAAAGGACTGGCTCGGGGTTCTAGAGTTTCAAGTCCAAGATTAGGAAACTCTGTTAGTCCCATTAGATCTTCTAGTGAAGACCATTGTCTTATTAGGGTTTTACTGCTGTGAACAGACATCATGACCAAAGCAATGCTTATAACAATAACATTTAATTGGGGCTGGCTTATAGGTTCAGAGATTCAGTCCATTATCATCAAGGTAAGAATCGTGGCAGCATCCAGGCTGGCATGATGTAGGAGGAGCTGAGAGTTCTACATCTTCATCTGAAGACCTCTAGGAGAAGACTGGCTCCCAAGTGGTTAGGGGGAGGGTCTTATTGCCCACCCTTCCAGTGACACACTGCCTCAAACAAGAGCACACTTACTCTCACAAGGAAACACCTCCTAATAATGCCACTCCATAGGGCAAGCATATTCAAACCACTATGACCATATATTCAAACCACACATTGAGATAATCTCCTTGTGCTGGTTAGTCAAGTGGCACAGCCTAGAATCAATTGAGAAGAAAGTTCAATGACGAATTATAGAGAAAACTATCTGAGAGCAAGTAAACAGGCAGCAACGGATCCATGTGTGCATCTCTCTGCCCATGGACATTAAGCTTTGAGTTCTTGCCTTAAATTTCCCAAAACAGTGGATATAACCTGGAATTATACACCACATAGCCCTTTCCTTTCCTAAATTGTTTTTGTCAGGGTATTTTATCTTAGTAACAGACATCAAATTAGGGCACTCTTTACTCCATGATCCTTAGCTACACCCACAAGGTCCCTTTACCACCTGGACGAGTTCATTCTCTGAATCCAGGATTGGCATTCGGATCACGTTGAGAATCATCCTTTGGCCCTTTCCAGGAACCCAGGACCATAAGCTTCAGACCTGATGACTGGCTTCCTCATTAATTGTATCATTACCAGCTCATACCGGACACTGGCTAGCCTCCAAGTTTCCATCTGTAAAATAGAGATGACATAAAAATCGATTCTGCCTCTTTTCGTGCATTTACATGACTTGGTAAAATGTTTGTGGAACCCCAAAGTTCCCTCACATGTAAATAAATCCATCAAACCCCCGTGGCACTCCAGTGGTACTGTGCTGTGAAGACCCACTGTGCAGAAGTGACGTCACCATGGGAATGGAACAGATCACGTGAACTGAATTGGCCTCTGGAAAACAGAGCTTAGCATCAGAACGGAAGCCGCACAAGAACAAATCTATTTTTCTCAGATGGGCACCAATGCCAGACCAAAGAAGCAATTGCACCCAAGCCTGGTGTTGGGGACCAAGGAGTGTATTGGGATTACCCATAGAAGCACAGCTGACTCAATGCCAGCTGCATCACCAAAAAGCCCACCCCAGCATTGGTGACAACTCACAAAAGCTGCATCCCTAGAGCTTCCCACGCAATTAATTCAGAGTCTCTTATTCTCAATAGCAGTCACTGCTCTTACAACCTTGGGGGCAGGGCCTGTGAATTTACTTGGAGAGCCTTGAGGAGCTGCCCCAAGGAAAGAATTGTTTCAGTTTGGAGGAAACTGTGATTTCTATGCAACATTTAGCCTCTGAGACCACCTTCCTACTGTCTGGTTATTTCCTGACATCTGTTAGGGTTCTGAGAAAGTGAGAAAGGTAGAGGAGAGATGTTCCTTGTGTCTATGAAGACCAACTGACCATATGCAGTCCTTTACTTCCATGTCCATGTTCAACTGAACACATCATCTCATCCTTGATGAAAAGATAGTCATCTACACACTAGACATGGACCTAACTTGGCCAAAGAGGAAGGTTGTAAACTCTCATTCCTTTTTGCAGACAAGTCTCTGGTCAAGTGCAGCCCCAGCCTGTCTTCCAGGGATGCTCAGAGTTTCTCTTCCCCCCCCCCCCCTGTTTCCTTCCATCCTGTGAGAAGAACCATTCCAGGATCAGAATTTGGTTGAACAGCTTTTCACTTCACACTGAAACCACATCAAGTCTTACTAAAATGGGCAAGGCAGTAGAGAGAGAAAGCCTTCAAAGTTGGCCACCATATCCCAGACTCTGAAACCTAAAAATATCACATGAACATAACTTCCTGTGGTTAAGGGGCTTTGTACTTGTGACTAAACTGAGCACCTTGAAATGAGTAAGTGGCCCTGGGTTAGCAGGTAGGCCCAGGATGCATACCAATGTCCTCAGCAAATATAAATGTTTCCAGTGGAAGTTAGAGAGAGACCTCGGCCATGAAGAATGTCAGTGAGATATGAGCTTGCTTGCTGAGTTTGCAGACAATCAAAGAAGCCTTGACTGAAAGCAATGCCTGACACTAGGAATGTGAGGGACTGGTAATGAAGCTGAGTCTTCCCCAGAGTCACTGAGGATGCACCAGTGGATCCCTGATTTTAGTCCAGGAGGTTTTGTCAGATGTTATACCTGTAATGCTGTAAGATGGTTAGGTGTTGGTCATTTTAACTCTAGGCCAGACTCAACTTTACACTCAGCATTTACAAACCCCATTTCTATTATTTGTTGCAGTAAATATTAAAAAGTGGCTTAACCTTTTACCCCTAGCTTTGCAGGCTCCCTTGGGGCCATCTGGTACTACGGAGATTTCTATCTTGGTGCTCTATTCCATCTCTAGAAACTCAGGTGCGGTTCGCTCTACCACCCCTGCTGCTTCTGTCCTGGGTGGATATGACTGCCCCCGGCATGTTGTTCTCACTCATTTCCCCTTGGGGTGTTGTTACCAAGCCTTAGACACATACATCCCAACTCTCTACTGGGCTTTGTGAGTTCCACCACTATACCCTTTGAACTCAATTAAGTCGTCACATCAAAGAGCACACCAAACTACTCTGATCCAATAGAAATAATATCATTTGCCCACCTAGATAAGTCAAATGATCTTGTACAATTCCATCCTTATAAAACATTCCTAACAATCTTATTTATGAAGAGATGCACCGAGAGAAATATACACATCTGCCTCCATCTTTGTTCCTTCCGGAATCTCTGCCTTTTTCAATCTCTTCTGCTTCTCCAGACTCTTTCTCCACCTACCTCTCCACTATCCAATTGTGTATCACCTTAACATCAACCCACAATCATTCAAGTTTGTAATTGACACAAAATAATTGTGTGCACTTAAGGGTATAAAGCAGAGTTTCAACTTTTACCTATTGTGATGACTATTTCCAGTTATCAGCTTGACTACATCCGGAATGAAAGGGAGGGCAAGCCTATGATCCACATCTTGAGGCTGGAAGACACAGGCTTCTAACCTGGATCTTGACAAGGGATGACACACACTTTTGATCCAGATCTTGAGGCATAGTAGCCACAAAAAGCTTAGGCCCAGGCAGAAGAGCACAAGCCTTTAATCCCAGGAGACAGAGGCAGGGTGATCTCTGAGTTTAAGGTCAGCCAGGGAGAAAGCAAGTTCCAAATCCAGGCATAGTGGTATACACTTTTAATATCGACTGTACCATCTACTGGAGGCCTTCATAAGGACAATGGAAGGCTCTTCCTTCTTTGTCTGTTTGCACTTACTTGCCAGCACATCTGTTGGATCTACTTCTTCTGGATTCCAGCTTTAGGATACTGAAGGCCAGCTGAACCAACTAGCCTTGTGGGACTGAGAAACTAGATCTCCAGACTTCCCAGTCACAGCTACCTATTGTTGGGTTAGTTAAACTACATACTGTGAACCATTCCAGTAAATTTCTTTAAGATATAGAAACATTCCATAAGTACAGTGACTCTAAGGAACCCCGACTCATACAGATATAATGTTTAATAATCAAATTGGGATAAACTGGCACATCCATCACTGAAAGTACTTGTTTCTTTGTGGCGAGCAGTTCAGCATTCTTTTGAGACTTTCTGTCTTGAGACATATTGTCAGGACATGGGCAGACTCATGAACTAAACCACTAGAACTTAATGCTCCCCTCTCACACTAACTTTGAATTTGTTGTCCAACTGCTCACATCTCTCTTTGCAATGATCTCATCAGACTCTGGCCATCCTGTGTCCATCCATTTTGTTGCTGATGACAAGAATTTCTTGTCCTGTATCTTAGTCAAGGGTTTGTATTTCTGCCCAAAACACCATGACCAAGATGGAAGTTGGGGAGTTTGTTCAGCTTACACTTCTACATTGCTGCTCATCATCAAAGGAAGTCAGGACAGGAACTCACAGGACAGGAACTTGGAGGCAGGAGCTGATGCAGAGGCCATGGAGAGATGCTGTTTACTGGATTGCTTGCTTCCCTGGCTTGCTCAGTTTGTCTTCTTATAGAACCCAGGACTACTAGGCCAGGGATGGCACCACCCACAGTGTGTCCTCCTCTCTTAATCACTAATTGAGAAAATGCCTTCCAGCTGGATCTCATGGAGGCATTTCCTCAAGGGAGGCTCCTTTCTCTGGGATAACTCCAGCTTATGTCAAGTTGACACACAAAACCAGCCAGTACACACTCTGCGCAGATGCCATGTTTTCCTGACCCTTTATTAGTGGACATCTGAGTTCACTGAGTCTCTTAGCTAGTGTGTCATGAAGCCAGCACATGCAGCGCTTTAGTAATGAGATTCCTTCATATTCAAGCAGCTGTCCATCCCAAATTCTTTTTCTATGCCTTCTGTACTAAGTGTATTCTCAGTCTCTCTGACATCTAGAGTTTGTCTAACTGGTAGAGATTAAAATTATCAGGTGTATGTGGCAGTGTGGGGCTATATGGCATTTCTGGTCAAATGTGGCACCCCTCAATGCTGCCACAACCACCTCCTATGTGTGCCCCATGTGGGTTTCAGCCACGTCTTCTGGTTTTCATCACATAGTCAGGATCCGGCAATCTTGGCTGGGGTTTCTAACCCTCAAACAATTTCAGGGCACATCTCTTTGCTGCTGTCTCCTGTGTGTCTCAGAGCGTCAGTTACCGTCCCTCATTTCCTAATCTGCAATCTCTTCTGAGGCTTAATTGGGATATTCCTGAATCCAGAGTTAATTGTAGAGAAATTGGGGTCTTAGATACAGCAGACAAGTTTATCTTCGGGTAGGTCTATGAACTGTGTGCATGTCTGGAGCCTGTAGAGGCCAGAGCAGGACATCAGATTCCCTGGAACTGGAGTGGCAGTCAGTTGTGAACTGCTCTGCCAACTCATAAAACGACCAAATTATAAAAAACAAAACAAAACAAAACAAAAACAAAAACAAAAACTCAGAATATGTATTACAAGATATGGGTGCTGGAAATTAAACCTAGGTTCTCTGAAAAAGCAGCCAGTACTTTGAATCACTGAGGTATCTCCTGAGCCCCATTTTTTTTTTTTTTTTTTTTTTTTTTTTTTTTTTTTAATTTTTGATTGTATGTGGGGCAGGGTTGGATGAATTAGGTAAACCTAAGTGCAGTTCTTGAAGAGAGGCCACAAGAGGGCGTTAGATGGTCTGGTGCTTTAGTATAGGTAATGTCACAGGTGGCTGAAGGAGGAGCTATGAACAAATCTTAGGTCCTCCGCAAGGGCTTTATTCAAGCTAAACCACCGAGGCATCTCTGTAGCCCCTCAGCTGAGATCTTAAAGTGAGAAACACTCATCACTTGGTCCTCCAGGAAAAGCAGAAACTCTTTTAGCTCACAGCCACAATCACGCCTCTGTCAAAGCAATGGAGCACTAGCCACAACCAAGTAAAATACAGCTGAAAGTCCAAAATCCCATGAGAAGTCTCTACAAGAAAGAAATACCCAAAGTGTTACTCCTGTCAACTCATAAAACAACCAAATTATTTTTTAAGAGACAGAACACATATTACAAGAGAAGACAACCTTTTTCTAGAGACAAATAGACACTCAGAACCTACCTCATGATGCATGGTGCCCAGGAGAGGGAGATGTTATTACTGTCCTATCTCTTGCCTGATGAATGTACTGGGTATGGTTGTTTTACGTCAGTAATAGAGTTGTAGTCTCATGACTGAAAAGCGAAGGGCAGCTACTCTTTCAAGGAACACACGTGACTTTTAAGGGAAAGCACAAAAACCTGGATAAAATTGTTGGTAATTCTTGTTTCAGGTCACGAGTTTGTGTTGCATTAGTTTGGGGAAACAATGTGAGATTTCTCTGGAAACCATATGTTTTCAAACTGCACTAGAATTTCTACTGGAATGGAGCTCAGAATCCTTGCTTGGACCAAGAGGTAAAAATCAGTTCACTCAGAAGGGAACTCATGCTGAGGAGACAAAGTGGACCATTTTGATCGGAGTTACTGTGAGAGGCAAATGGCCCATGATTAAGAGTACTTGCTGCTCTTGCAGAGGACGCATTTCAGGTACCAGCTCACGCATGGTTGCTCACAGACAGAAATAGTTCCAGTTACAGGAGATTGGGTGCCATTCCTTGGCCTCTGTGAGCACCAGGAGCTAGGCACACACATAGTGCACATAAATACATGCAAGGAAAAGAGCTCATGCACGTAAATGAACAAATCTAAAAGAGCATTTAAGAATTTAGACCTCCGGGGCTACAGCATTTGACTTGATTGTAAGTGTTCCTCCCTCTGAGAGTAAGAACATGTTTTATCTGTTCTTTATTTTATAGAAGCCCACAGCTGAAAGACTATAAAGTTTTGAAGAGATTTTGGAGTTTTACAAAGACTTTGGACGTTCGAAGAAAGTTTGGATATTTAAAAGAGGCTTTGAACTCGCAAGTGCTTGAATTTTTAAAGACCGTGGGACTTTTCAAAAATTGGACCCATTTATATTGTATTAACGTGAGGTCTTGGGGATGAATAAGAAAGGAGTGTTTGTGGCTTGTTTGTGTGTCAAGATGACAAGCAGTAAGTTGTTCTGGATATGCAGGATAGAGTCACTGGAGAGGAGAGAGACTCACTGGCGCTGTAGGCAAGCTTCTAAGGCGTTTCTTAATCAGTGATCGAGGAAGGGCCCAGCCCACTGTGGGTGATGCCATTCCTGGACAGGTGATCCTGGGTTCTATAAGAAAGCAGACTGAGCAAGCCTGCAAGCAGCATCCCTCCACAGCCTCTGCCTCAGCGCCTGCTGCCAGGTTCCTGCCCTGCTCAAGTCCCTGTCCTGACTTCCTGTGATGATGAACAGTGATGTGGAAGTGTAAGCCAATTAAGCCCTTTTCTTCCCAAGCTGCTTGTGGTCATGGTGTTTCAGCTCAGCAATAGTAACAACCCTAACAAGGGCAGAAGCTCCCATACTAGGCCTGGGCTTTTAAGTGGGTTCTGGGAATTTAACTCAGGTCTTTATGCATCCAAGGAAAGTGCTTGACCCAGCAAGCTGTGTCCCCAACCTTGCCCTTTGCTCCAAATACTTTTTGTCTTTAAATAAGCACTGAGGAAAGTGAAATGTCCCTCACACACCCATCCCTTCTTTCGGGAATCAGCTGCCCAGCAGAGGACCCTTCCTGTCAGTTTGAACTCTCACCTCTTTGCTACTCTTTACCCAGAAAAGAAGAGGATTCTCTGTCTGGGTCTAAGCTGTGGCACATTTCTGGGACCAGCGTGCTCTCCCTCTTACAAAGCCTCTTGTCCTGACTAAAACCCTCCTCAGAGAAGCCCACCTTGCTTTTCTTGACACTTCTGATCAATTTGGTAATTTTTCCATATTTTTTATTGGATATTCTCTGTATTTACATTTCAAATGTTATCGACTTCCCCCCTACTCCCATCCCCCCTTTTTCTCACCTTGCTTCTATGAAGGTGCTCCCTCTCCCAATCACCCTCTCCACCTCAGCACCATGGCATTCCCCTGTACTGGGAAAACATGCCTTCACTGGACCAAAGGCCTCTTCTCCCACTAATGCCAGACACTGCTATCCTCTGCTGCATATGCAACTGGAGTCATGGGTCTCTCCATGTGTGCTCATTGTTAGGTGTTTTAGTCCCTGGGAGCTCTGAGGGGTTTGGTTGGTTGATAATGTTGTTCTTCCCACGGGGTTGCAAATCCTTTCAGCTTCTTCATCCTTTCTCTAGCTCCTTCATTGGGCTTCCCCATGTTCAGTTTGATAATTAGCTGCAAGAATCCTCAACTATATCTGTTTGACTCTGACAGAGCCTCTGAGGAGGCATCCATATCTAGATCCTGCCAGTAAGCATTTCTTGGCATCAGTAATAGTGCTTGGGTTTTGTGGCTGCATATGGGGCAGATCCCCAGGTGAGGCAGTCTCTGGATGTCTTTTTTTCAATCTCTGCTCCTCTATTTGTCCCTGTATTTCCTCTCAAGAGTGTTTTGTTCTCCCTTCTAAGAAAGACTGAGACATCCACATTTTGTCCTTCCTTCTTTTTGGGCTTCATAAGGTCTGCGAATTTTTTCTTGGGTATTCCGAGGTTTTTGGGCTAGTATCCACTTACCAGTGAGTGCATATCATGAGTGTTCTTTTGTGACTAGGTTACCTCACTCAGTATGATAGCTTCTAGTTCCATCCATTTGCCTAGGAATTTTATGAAGTCATTGTTTTAATAGCTGAGTAGTACTCCAAATGTATCACAATTTTTGTATCTATTCCTCTATTGAAGGACATCTGTGTTCTTTTTAGCTACTGGCTATTATAAATAAAGCTGCTATGAATATGGTAAAGCATGTGTTCTTGTTATATGTTGGAATGTCTTTTGGCTATATGCCCAGGAGTGGTACAGCTGGGTCCTCAGGTAGTACTATGTCCAATTTTCTGGGAACCACCAGACTGATTGCCAGAGTGGTTGTACCATCTTGCAATCTCACCAACAATGGGGGAGTTTTCCTCTTTTTCCACATTCTCACCAGCATCTGTTGTCACCTGAGTTTTTTACCTTAGTCATTCTGACTGGTGTGAGGTAGAATCTCAGAGTTGTTTTGATTTACCTTTCCCTGATGACTAGGGATGTTGAACATTTCTTTAGGTGCTCCTCAGCCGTTCATTATTCCCCAGTTGAGAATTCTTTGTTTAGCTCTGTACTCCATTTTTAATAGGATTATTTGATTCTTTGGAGTGTGACTTCTTGAGTTCTTTGTATATATTGGATATTAGCCCTCTATCGGATGTAGGATCGGTAAAGATTTTTTCCCAATCTGTTGGTTGCCATTTTGTCCTCTTGACAGTGTTCTTTGCCTTACAGAACATTTACAATTTCATGAGGTCTCACTTGTCAATTCTTGATCTTAGAACATAAGCCATTGGTGTTCTGTTCAGGAAAATTTCCCCTGTGCCTATGTGTTCTAAGCTTTTCTCCAGTTTCTCCGCTATTGGTTCCAGTGTACCTGGTTTTATGTGGAGGTCTTTGATCCACTTGGACTTGAGCTTTGTACAAGGGGATATGAATGGATTAATTTTGCATGCTGACTGTCAGGTGAATCAGCACAATTTGCTGTCCTTTTTCCATTGAATGTTTTTAGCTCCTTTGTCAAAGATCACGTCACCATACGTGTGTGGGCTCATTTCTGGGTCTTTAACTCTGTTCTATTGACCTACCTGCCTCCCTTTGTACCAATACCATGCTATTTTTATCATGATTGATCTGTAATACAGCTTGAGGTCAGGGATGGTGATTTCCCCAGAAGTTCTTTTATTGGTGAGAATAGTTTTCACTATTCTGAGTTTTTTGTTATTCCAAATGAATTTGCAAATTGCTCTTTCCAACTCTGTGAAGAATTGAGTTGAAATTTTGATGGGGATTGCATTGATTCTGTAGATTGCTTTTGGCGAGATGGTCATTTTTACTATGTTGATCCTTCTAATCCATGAACATGGAAGATCTTTCTGTCTTCAGTTTCCTTTTTTAGAGACTTGAAGTTCTTGTCATACAGATCTTTCACTTGCTTGGTTGGTGTCACACCAAGGTGTTTTATATCATTTGTGACTATTGTGAAGGGTGTTGGCTCCCTAATTTCTTTCTCAGTCTGTTTATCCTTTGAGTAGAGGAAGGCTACTGATTTGTTTGAGTTAATTTTATATCCAGTCACTTTTCTGAAGTTGATATCAGCTGTAGGAGTTCTCTGGTGGAATTTTTGGGGTCGCTTAAGTATACTACTATTTCATCTGAAAATAGTGATATTTTGACTTCTTCTTTTCCAATTAGTATTCCTTTGACTTCCTTTTGCTGTCTGATTGCTCTGGCTAGGATTTTCAGTACTATATTGAATAGGTAGGGGGAGAGTGGGCAGCCTTGTCTAGTTCCAGATTTAGTGGGATTGCTTCAAGTTTCTCACCATTTAGTTTGATGCTGGCTACTGGTTTGCTGTGTATTGCTTTTACTATGTTTAGGTATGGGCTTTGAATTTCTGATCTTTCCAAGACTTTTAACATGAAGGGATGTTGAACTTTGTCAAATGCTTTTTCAGCATCCGGTGAGATGATCATGTGTTTTTTTTTTTTTTTTCCTTTTGAGTTTGTTTATATAGTAGATTATGTTGATAGATTTTCATATATTGAACCATCCTTGCAACCCTGGAATGAAGCCTACTTGATCATGGTGAATGATTATTTTGATGTTTTCTTGGATTCAGTTTGTAAAAAGTTTCTTTAGTATTTTTGCATCAATGTTCATGAAGCAAATTAGTCTGAAGTTCTCCTTCTTTGTAGGGTCTTTGTGAGGTTTCAGGTATGAGAGTAATTGAAGAATGAGTTGGGTGATGCTCCTTTTGTTTCCATTTTGTGGAATAGTTTGGAGAATATTGGTATTAGGTCTACTATGGAGATGTGATAGAATTTTGCATTGAACCCATCTTATCCTGTGCTTTTTTTTGTTGGGAGGTTTTTGATGACTGCTTCTATTTCTTTAGGGGTGTGGGACTGTTCAGATGCTTTATCTGATCTTGATTTAACTTTGGTACCCTGGTATCTGTCTAGAAAGTTGTCCATTTCCTCTAGATTTTCCTGTTTTGTTGAGGATAGGCTTTTATAGTAGGATCTGATGATTTCTTGAATTTCCTCAATTTCTGTTTTTATATCTTCCTTTTCGTTACTGATTTTGTTAATTTGGATATTCTCTCTGTACCCTTTAGTTAGTCTGGCTAGGGGTTTATCAATCTTGTTGATTTTCTCTAAGAACAAGCTGCTGGTTTTGTTGATTCTTTGTATAGTTCTTTTTGTTTCTACTTGGTTGAATTCTGCTCTGAGTTTGATTATTTCCTGCCATCTACTCATCTTGGGTGTATCTACTTCTTTTTGTTCTAGAGATTTCAGGTATGTTGTCAAGCTGTTAGTGCATGCTTTCTCCAGTTTCTTTTTGGAGGAACTCAGAGCTATGTGTTTTCCTCTTAGCACTGCTTTCATTGTATCCCATAAGTTTGGGTATGCTGTTCTTTATTTTCATTAAATTCTTAAAATATTTTTATTTCTTTCTTTATTTTTTTCCTTAACCAAGTTTATCATTGAGTAGAACATTGTTCAGCTTCCATTATTTGTTGTTTTTATTGTTATGAAAGGCAAGCCTTAATCCATGGTGATATAATAGGATATATGGGATTGTTTTGATCTTTTTGTATCTGTGGAGGCCTGTTTTGTTACCGACTATATGGTCAGTTTTGGAGACGGTACCATGAGGTGCTGAGAAGAAGGTATATTCTTTTTTTAGGGTTAAATGTTCTATAGTTGTCTGTTAAATTCATTTTCTTCATAACTTCTGTTAGTTCCCCTATGTCTCTGCTCAGTTTCTGCTTCCATGATCCATTAATGAGATCTTGAAATCTCCCAATATTATTGTGTGTTGTACAATATATGCCTTCAGCTTTAGTAGAGTTTCTTTTGTGAATGTGGTCTTCTCATTGTGCCCAGATTTCTTGGATGTTTTGGGTTAGGAGCTTTTTGATTTTTTGCATTTTCTCGGACTGTTGTGTCAATGGTTTCTATGGTATCTTCTGCCCCTGAGATTCTGTCTTCCATCTTTTATATTCTGTTGGTGATGCTTGCATTTATGAATCCTGATTTCTTTCCTAGGTTTTCTATCTCCAGTGTTGTTTCCTTTTGTGATTTCTTTATCGTTTCTATTTCCATTTTCAATTCCTTCATCTGTTTGGTTGTGTTTTCCTGTAGCTCTTTGATTTGTGTGTGTGTGTGTGTGTGTGTGTGTGTGTGTGTGTGTGTGTGTGTGTATGTGTGTGTGTGTGTGTTATTTTTCTTTAAGGGCTTCTGCTTGTTAATGTGTGTTCTCCCATAATTCTTTAAGGACATTATACATGATGATTTCAAGTCCAAATCTTGTTTTACTGGTGTGTTGGAATATACACTACTTGCTGTAGTGGGAGAACTGGGTTCTGATATTGCCAAGTTATTTTGTTTTCTGCCACTTAGACTCTTGCGCTTGCCTCTTGCTATCTTGTTATCTGTGATGCTAATTGATCTTGTGGTGTCTGACTGGAGCTTGTCTCTCCTGTGTGTCTGTGGACCCATGGGCTCATGGCGAAAATTGCTCCTGGGTGTTGAGCTCTCTGTGTGTAGGCTGTGAGTTCTGATGGTGGTGAGTAAGCTCTGGCTCTGGGCACAGATGGAGGTTAGAACCAACTTTTCTGTTAATATTTACTCAAGTATTTTTTCTCCTCTCTGTTCTTTCTTATTCTTGATATGTCAATTCACATTATGTTTTTGTTTTGTTTTGTTTTGTTTTGTTTTGTTTCAAAAAGCTTTATTTTCACTTGCTCCAAGACTTGGGAGAAAATCCAGGGTTGTTACAAAGTGGACTAGTGGCTTTAGAGGTTCATTCAGGTAGGGGTCCTGAGGCAGCTGGTGCAGAGCAGAGGACAGAGTCTCTTGAAAGGCACAGAGGCCTCCTATTAAGAGTGAGGTGCTCAAAATGATATTCACCCAGAGATGCCAGGGGCACACCAGTCTGCTCTGGTTGTGACCCTGCCAGCCTACAGAAGTTGCTTAGGTGGCTGTCCTTCTTCTTGATGAGCTTCCCCTCCTTATCCAGGAAGTGGCATTCCAAGAAGTCACAGAGATGAGGGTCTGTGCAGGCAGAACTCAGGGCATGCGGATCCAAGAGGGCCTGGTCCAGGTTCCCCGGGGCCAAGGTAGCTTCCATTTATCTTGAGATGGCTTCTGCACATTCTGAAAGAGTGCATGCCCCCCACACCCTTCCCCAAATCGTTCTGCAACTTGAGAAGCACGTCACCCTCACATTTCTCCTCAACCCAATTCTAGAAAGAAGTGGTCAATGCCCTCCATAGCTACCTCATCTTGATCACAAAAGAAGCCCAGCAAGAGGTAGGTATAGGAGGTCCACAGGTGCAAGTTGAGGGGGCGGTTTGGTAGCTTCCACTCTGGTGGAATAATTCTGATGAATCTGAGAGGTCACGGCTGATCTGGAATATGGGACAAACCACAAAGACAGTTCTGGCTGATCCTTGAAGCAGAAGGTGGCCAGGAGATGGTCCCAGAGGCTGCAACTGGAGAGACTTGTAAGGCTGCTGGAAGCTAATAAAGTAGGAGTCCCTGGGTCTGTTCTGTCCAAACACTGTTGAAGCAAGACACAGATCCACAGAACCTCCAGTGTACTGCTGTGAAGTTTTGTTTTGTGTTTTACCAAAAGTACTCAAAGCTCTGGCTCACTCTCTTTTATAGCTTTTTTCCCCTCTTTTGCACAGGTCAGAAAAGTCTTAATCTCCACATTGCCTGACACCGCCCCCCCAACTCTCCTCTCTTGACATTGAGCTCATGAGGTGCATTCAAAAAGAAAATAAAAATGGCGGCCTTGGAATTTGTTTCTGCTGCTTCTTGCCATCATCCTTTCGTTGTGATTCTTTTCTTCCTGTTCCTCTCAGAAATATCTTTTCTTCCCTTCCATAGCCATTTCATTTGAGGTGAGACATTCTCCCCTGGGAGGTGGGTTGCGCTTGTGAGGCTCAGCAGGTCAACAAATATCATGGCCTGAGAAAGCCAAAGCTACTGATATGTACCAGAGCTCCCCAAGATTATTCACACAGTAAGCAACTACCCGAGGAGGAGACTCTGACCAGTCAAGTCCCGAAGAGGAAACAAACCCATGGAGCTGCCTGTAAAGTGTGGAGAGGCAGTGTTTCAGTTTTAAGAGCTGTTCCCTGTGTTGCTGTGAGCTCTCTAGGGACACAGGTGCCCTTGAGTCATCTATGTTCCTGTAAGCAATGCCTCCCATACTCTTGTAAGTAACCCCAGTGAACTCAGGGGCTCACCAAGTAAGACTTCGGTGTAGTCCTTTCTTGAGTGTGCCATGGTTTCCTATCTGGGGTGAGTAGACATGGGCTGAGTAGTCATGTCTAATACTTCAAGTGTGACTGTAACTGTTGCCTTAGACTTCATCCTTAGGTGTTCACAGGTGTGGTGGTTTGAATATGCTTGGCTCAGGGAGTGGCACTGTTAGGAGTTGTGGGCCTGTAGAGAAAGTGTGTCACTGTGGGGGTGGACATTAAGACCCTTGTCCCAGTTATCTGGAAGCCAGCCTTCTCCTGGTTGCCTCCAGAACAAGGTGTAGAGCTCTCAGCTCCTCCAGCGCTATGCCTGCCTGGATGCAGCCATGCTTCCTACCATGATGATAATGGACTGAACCTCAGAACCTGTAAGCCAGACCTAATGAAATGTTGCCCTTATAAGGGTTGTCTTGGTCATGATCTCTCTTAACAGAAATGGAAACCCTAAGACAATAGGGCTCTCTGGTAAATCCTTCTTTCTCTCTACCTCACTGTCACCTGAGCCCGATGTATCATTCCACCACACAGCTCATTCTTCGGAGTCTGGCAAGACTATGACTTCACGCACACAATATGACACCTGTATCTCCATGTTCCTCTGTGACTTCATCAGCACTTTTCTGGGCCCCACAGGCTTTCTTCCCTGACTTCTTCCCAGAGACTGCCTTTTCTGTCTTCTGTTTTTTGTTGTTGTTGGTTTTTTTTTTTTTTTTTTTTTTTTTTACACAGTTGCTGTGCCTGCTTCCCAGGCTAAGGTAAGAGGCTCTCTGGAGAAAGTAAAATGAGCCACTAGGTTTGGTTCACACATTTGGGTTTGCAATGCTCTCATAGGGGAAAACATCTTCCCTGTAGAGGTCTAGGAAGGTCCTGCCTGCCATTGCTGGGCTGGGCAGCCAGAGCCATAGTGCTGCCTGGCACTTGGGATGTCCCCATCTGACCATTGGTTGTCCCTTCTCTTGGTTCTTATACTAGAAAGCTCTAGTCCAAGCTGGAGTGTCTACTGGAGCTCATAGGCTTACACCCAAGATGCAGCCATATCTGTCTTCAAGTCATATTCAAATGAATCCAGAACAAAGGAAGCTGTGGACTCACCAAGTTTGAATGATGGCAACCCCTTCCTTCCTTCCTTCCTTCCTTCCTTCCTTCCTTCCTTCCTTCCTTTCTTCCTGACCTGCTCATGATTTCCTTCAGGGTTTCCAGAGTCATCTACCCTGTATATTCTGTTCACCCAGAATTAGTTATTGACCTCAGCCAGACAAAAGGATATAGGGGCCCCTCTCTTTCTCCTGGAATTTCCCAGCAGTTTCCATTCTTGAGTCAATATCTGGTAGAATTTTTGCATGTGTTTCCAGTGAGCATGGCTCAATCCCTTTTTAATCACTTGAGAACCACTTCATAATTATCCCAGCTGGGCTCTAGCTCTCTAGATAAAACCATGCACATTAACTTTGAGTGCTTCTACGAATTCCTACTCTGCCAAACATATTAATGTGAAATGAAGGGTGTTCTTCCCGCTCTTAGTAGAAATGCTCTCACAACCCTCTTAAATGCAAGAGAGAAATTCTTTAGGACAAGAATACTTAAGACACTGGAAACAGTGGTGTCAGGAGTGTGCACACGAATACCTTGCCTCTGCATTGTTTTATGCGTGTGTCCAGGAGCACTGTGTGTACAGGTGAGTGTGCATGTGCACGCATGTGTGTAGAAGAGTGTCAATCATGGTTTCGATTTTTCATGTACTGTCTGTAAGGAAAAGATGACGGGGCACCAATGAAAGGAAAAGTCACTGAAAGGAAAAGTCACAGGGCACCAATGTTGTGAATGGATGACGATCCGAGTCCCGGCACCAATGTTAGGGGAAGGATGAAGAGAGTGGGGGCATATGGCCCATGGAGGTGCGGCTGAGGCCTGAGGGCAGGGAGATGCCTCTGGGGGGTCCATGTTGGGAATCCTTTCCCTGAGGGACCAGCCACACAACAGTATAGTACGGAATAGAGTTTATTCAGGTCATGGGAGAGTTAAGAGGGTGGTAGAGGCAGAGAGAGAAAGAAGTAGAGGAGTAGAGGCCGGCCATGAGCACGTGGGAAAGAGAGGGAAGGGAAAGGGAAGTGGAGGGGTAGGAGTGGGAGAGCAAGGCTGCAAGAGCAAGAGAGGCCAAGAGAGAGAGGAGAGGTCAAGCAGCTCCTTTTATAATGTCAGGTCACTGGGGCAGAGCATACCTGGCCACTGCTGGGTAATTGAGGGGTGGGGTATACCTGGCTGTTGCTAGGTAACTGAGGGGTGTGGTTTACAGAATCCCAACATTCCCCCATTTTTGTTTAATTAAAAAAGAAAAATTAGAGGCGATGGTGGACCAGGAATAGGGTCGTTGTGATCTCTTAACTGCTTCATGTTTGTTTGGGGCGATGTTTTTAGAGAGTCCAGGAAAGTGGGGGTAGGGATGTTTGTCTAGTCTTAAGAGTTGGCTGTTTCCTTGTTGTCTAGGGTCTGTGGAACCATCTGAGGATAGGTCAGAAGTAACAGGTCCAGTGGAAGCGTCTGTGTCTGCGAGAGAAGGCTGAAGTATCTGTAGGTTGCTTCTCTGGAGCTGTTCTAGATGTAATAAGCACCTGGACTTGATAAGATGCTGGAACACACATATGTATACATTATAGGTAGAGACTAAGTACATTTGGTTTGGAAGAAAGAAAGATTTTTCAGGAGAAGTCCTAATGCTGCCACTCATCCCCTTTTTTTATTATAAAAAGGAGAGAAAAGGGAGGCTAGGCCGATGGTAAAAGGGGAACAGGGGCGTCAAGTCTCATTGGCTACTTCCTGCTGTCGTGGGGCATCGTAAGGGGGTGAAGCTGGCTTTCACCATCGGGATCCACCTGGCATATGTTCACATCAGGCTCTTCTATGGACAGTGGCTGGTAGTCCTGTAACAGGGACTAATTAATAGTTTGATTAGATTTTTTTTGTCTGTCATTGAAGTAGACAGAAGATTGATAAGGTTCAGAGCAAATTACTATAATGTGTTGCGGATATTTTAAAATGGCTTGCCATACCATGAAGAGGGATAGGGGAAAGGTGTGGAGTCATGGCAACGTCAGAGTCAGGGCAGCTGAATGTTGATAGTACTTACAGGGGGGACTCTGGCTGGTTTTTTACAGTAGAGGTTACCAACAACTTCTGTCTCCCACCTGGGATCTCATGGATCTTGTATGTGATAAAAGAGCTGCAGGCATTTCAAGAATCACCTTAAAAGGGTCCTGGTAGGGTCTAGTAATTGGATGACAACAGAAGAGTGTTTATAACAGACTCGGGGGTCTACCTGAGAAGCTGGTAAAGGAAACATATTTGCGTTAGTAGGTTGACTGGATAGAAGAAGCAGAGGGGTTGCTAGTGAGCTTGGGTTCAGGCAAATGGGGGGGAACAAAGGAAATAGAGGCTCCCAACTTAGCTAGATCTCTTTCCCAATAAAGGGACAGGACATGTTGGCACTACCAAAAGGAATGACTGAGAGGTACAGTCCTAAAAATGTAAGTGGAATCTGGTGAGGAAGGTAAGGTGTCCTCTTACCCGACAATAGGAAAATGGGAGGGAGAAGTAGGTCCCCAAAACTCTGTCAGGACCGAGTAAGTGGCCCCAGTGTCCAAGAGGAAGGAGATGGGCTGCTCACACACCATGATAGCTACCCGTGGCTTCCTGTTCGCGATGGCAGTGGTCAGGTCAAGGTAGCCTGGGCCTCTTCAATTGTCCATAGCCAAGCCTAGAAGGCTGGAGGGTTATTTGGGCGTGATGTCCCTCTGTCTTGCGTGACACAGGGCAATCGACAGCCCAATGTTCCTCTGAATCATACTTAGGACATGGCCCCTTGGCATGTCCTAGTGCTGAAGCAAGCTTTTGTCCAATGACCTATTGACCACATCTGTAGCAGGGGCCCGGTGGTGTAGCAGTGGCTGGGGCTGGTCGGGAAGCCTTTGCCAGCATATGGTATTTGTGAGCCTTTTTACCTTTCCCATGGTACACTTTAAAGGCCAGCACCAAGACTTCTGCCTGTGGAGTTAGGGGTCCCCTCTCAAGCTTTTAAGCTAGTCTCTTATGTCGGGGTAGCTCTGGGAAAAGAAATGGGTCATTAGAAGTTGTTTACCTTTTGGGTTTTTAGGGTCTAAGTTAGTGTCTATCTGTTTGATGGATCTCATCTGCATGCATTTTTTCTGCTCCCAAACTCGCTGGCTTTCGTCAGGAAGTAAATTATTGGTGAGACTCATAGTAAAGCATGGAATGTCAGACTATAAGATTGCAATGCAGAAGAGGACAGAAAGGGAGGAAAGGGGCACCAGCAGTGGTGCTTGAGGCCGGATGGCGTGTCCACGTCTACATGTGAGTCTGGCTGTGGAGGGGAGTTTGAAAAGCTTAGAATAGCATGAGTAGAAGCTGAGGTAGAGGTTTGGATTTTGCGGCGATGGCTCGTTGGCTGGATCGAGAGCTGTGGTGTCATCTGCTTTATTGTCTCATTGCTAAAAGGAGGTGGGTGGGGTTACAAGAACACAGAGAAGGATTAGAGCGGAGATAGATAAATGCCTGTACACAGGGAACCTCTTTCCATTTACCAGATCTTTGGCAGTATGAGGGAAGGTCTCATAAAATTAATGAGTCTAGGGTGCCATTTTGAGTCATTATCTAGTGGATACTGAGTCTAAACATTGTTGTAGAGGTGTATCAATTTAGATGTCTTTAGCTGAGGTGTCAGTGTTAGAGATTTGGAATTTTCCAGGAGACATCCCAGTGGGGAGCCTGGTGACACGTTTTGAGACATTGAGTTGCCCATTGGGAAGGTACAGGGAGGGGCTACGGAGCCATCCAATCCAGCGTCCCAGTGGATGAAACTCTGTAGGAAAGTAAGTTTCGCCTATGCACAGGGGTCACGAGTCGTCACTCAGACTCCTGGTGGCTTCGCCAGATCCCGGATCTGGCAGAGAGTGCCCTCGCCAGGCCTGGTCTTCAGCTGAGTGAACCGGCTGCTAGAGCCCTGGGGGAAGGGATAAAGTGAAGGGCACTCCCGACAGGACCTTCTCAATGGTCAATGTCTGTCTTAAAACTGTGGCTATAGAGAAGTAACCCTCTTTGCCCGCAAAGGCTGGCCAGGCCTTTTTTGGGAAATCGGGGATTTTCTCTGCCAACTGGAGTGACAATCTCTACCAATTTGCCGGTGTTTGTGCGGGAGCTTTAGCCATGATCTGGTATCAGGAAAAGTGAAACCGTGTGGTGTGTGGCTGATCTATCTCAGTGGCCCATGTGGCGAGAGCTATTGGCACACATGGTGGAGCAGTGGCCAGCAAGTGTCTAGAGCTTCAGTAATGGCGACAACTCACGTGTTGGAAGTCTGTGAGTCGGGCAGCTGTTGGCAGATCAGCCGTGGCGGCAGACGGTGAGGCAGCTGTGGCACATGGCGGCGGCGGCGGCGGCGGCGGCGGCGGGGAGATGGCAGTGGGAGACGGTCACTGCGGCAGTCAGCGGAACGAGAGACGTACAGGAACTCGAGGCAGTGGTGTCAGTTAAGAGGAATAGGCAACCGCAGCGCTAGCCATGCAGCCGCGGCTATGCTGAGCCCAATGGGGTGCGCCGGGGTAGCCGGCAAGGACTGGTCGCGAAAAAATCTAGGTCCCTGTGCAGGTTTGGCTTAACTATCTCAGTAAAGAAAGAAAAATTTTTCGATGTACATTTGAAACCCACATTTGAAATCTAGAGAAATCCCACCCTTTAGAATAGGTAGTGAGCTTTAGGCAGATGTACTTATCTGGGTGGAGTCTTATTTGGTCTATTGGAGGTAGATCTGATTGTAGCTTATGAGAGATAACAACATGAGTTAACAACATAAACATTTTTAAGATGAGCCTTTATGGAGCAGAAGGAGCAAGAATTATATGTAATGGAAAAGGAAGTTTAGCAAGAGGAAACATGAAGCATTAATGGAACCAGAACTTACATAAGAAAGTAACCATATATCTGAGCTACTTGTTAGAAAATAGAAATCTGGATTTTTTTTTTTTTTAGTTGTTAAATTGCAGTTACCTTAGCTGTCAATGCAGTCAGAAATCTGGCTTAGCATAAATAATAAAGGGAAACAAAACATGCACGAGACAGGCACTATTGCACACAGGTGAGAAAGTGCAGTTGGGGCACTGGAGGCACTCACATACAGGGATGGGGTTTGGTACTCTGGCAGCAGGGCAAGGCTAGCAGTTCCGGCCAGGGGGCACACCACCCCGCCCCTCGGTGGGCGGGGGAGTACCTGTGCTGCCGCCAGGGCAGGGGACCATTTGTGTGATCTGTTAGGCAGGCGGCTGCTTACTAGGAGGCCTGCTTTCATGGTTTCCCTAGGGACTGCCAGCAGGGCCAGGGTCCCTGCAGAAACCCAATCGCCACCCTTCTGCTCTCTGCCCCTAGGGAGAGGCCGGAGCCTGGGGCACTAGGCCCACAGCACATCAGCCTGCTCTGAAGCTCCGGCAGGAGCTGTGTCCCTGGCTGCTGCTCCTTTCAGGAAGCCCACCTACTGGCAGGCTCTACTAGCTCCGGATTCCTGCCGCAGGCCCAAGCAACCAAGGCTGAGCCTTCCGCAGGACCAGATGCCTGCCCACTGGGTCCCAGCGGACAAAGAGTCTGGGACAGAGACCAGGATGGAGAAAGCACACGTGGGATGGGAACAGCTAGGTCTAGCAAACAGTCTCAAGCAGAGTTTAGGGGCAGGACCAGACCTTCACACAGAACAGATAGCTAGGAAGGGAGTACAGTTTATTGGTTTCTGATCACTGTAAATTAAGCTAAAGCATCCCAGGAAATAGGGACAAAGGCGGCGAAAACAATCCCATGGGTGAGGGTAGGTATAGCTGCCACGGGGGCGCAAAACTCGGAGGCTGTGCTCCACGGAGGCGGCCCATGGGTGAGAGTCAGCAATGGGGTTAAAGCGGAGGCAGCGCTCCTTGGAGGTGGTGCTCCAGAATGAGATCCAGGCCCGGCCTGGGTCTAGTAAAAAGAGGAGGGTGGTCCCAAGGGCAAAAGTCCTAGAATGAGGGTTAGTAAAAGCATCTGTCCTCAGCGGTAGTTCAGGAACACTTTCCTGGGACCTCTTGGATGCTTACTCTGACCGAAGTGGGGAGGGAGCTTACCGGGTCTTGAGCTAGTGAGCATCTGGATGCGAACCTGTATTTTCTTGAGGCGTGCTGGCACCAAGCCAAGGTTGTTAAAAGTCACAGAAAGGAAAGAGATATCTGGTCGTGAGGAAATCTAACCTCCTCACACGGGGCACCAATGTAAGGAAAAGATGACGGGGCACCAATGAAAGGAAAAGTCACTGAAAGGAAAAGTCACAGGGCACCAATGTTGTGAAAGGATGACGATCCGAGTCACAGCACCAATGTTAGGGGAAGGATGAAGAGAGTGGGGGCATATGGCCCATGGAGGTGCGGCCGAGGCCTGAGGGCAAGGGAGATGCCTCTGGGGGGGGGGGGTCCATGTTGGGAATCCCTTCCGTGAGGGACCAGCCACACAACAGTATAGTACGGAATAGAGTTTATTCAGGTCATGGGAGAGTTAAGAGGGTGGTAGAGGCAGAGAGAGAGAGAAAGAAGTAGAGGAGTAGAGGCCGGCCATGAGCACGTGGGAGAGAGGGGGAAGGAAAAGGGAAGTGGAGGGGTAGGAGTGGGAGAGCAAGGCTGCAAGAGCAAGAGAGGCCAAGAGAGAGAGGAGGGGTCAAGCAGCTCCTTTTATAATGTCAGGTCACTGGGGCAGAGCATACCTGGCCACTGCTGGGTAATTGAGGGGTGGGGTATACCTGGCTGTTGCTAGGTAACTGAGGGGTGGGGTTTACAGAATCCCAACACTGTCCACACTTTTTTCCCAACAAGGTCTCTTGTTGGCCTAGAGTTCAGTGATTCAACTAGGGTGTCTGACCAGTAAACCCTGGACATTTGCTGATTGTCACCTCCCCGGCAATGGGATTTCAAGCACATACTACCACCTTGGCTATTTTTCCCCATTAATTTGTTTACTTATTTACTTTACATCCT
This sequence comes from Micromys minutus, assembly GCF_963924665.1. NCBI lineage: Eukaryota > Metazoa > Chordata > Mammalia > Rodentia > Muridae > Micromys > Micromys minutus. The sequence goes on from NC_137969.1 coordinate 102,089,791, forward strand.
GATCACAGCTTCCCCTCTCCTCCCAGTTCCTCATACATCCTTTCCCCATCCCCTTTCCCCCTCTCCTCTAAAAAGGAGGATACCCCCATCCCCCCACCCCACCCCCCACCTCCACCCCTGGTACAAATCTCCTCCAGCACCATAGGACTAGGTGCATTCTTTCCCTCTGAGGTCAGACAAGGTGTCTCAGTTAGGAAACTAAGATCCGCAGGCAGACAACAGATTCAGAGACTCCAGTTATTGGGGAACCCACATGACAACCAGCCTGTGCATTTACTACATACATGCAGGGGACCTAGGAGTCCGAGGCCAGCTCAGACAATCAATAAGGGTCTTCAAGGGCCGGAGCGAAGATTGAAAAAAAAAAGGAGACATGGTTAGTTAAAGCTGCAACATGACTTCTGCCTGGCTTGAGGCTGAAACCTTGTTTATTTTTCTTGCTTTAAACCACTTTAATTATATGCAGAAAGATTACATCAGTTCTAAGACAGGGAACTAGCAAGTTAACAATCAAAGATCCTGTACACATCCTTCTGGAGGCCAGGTGTGAAGATCAGGGAAAAAGACAAAGAGTCTGCTGAGCCTAATCTGCTGAATATGCCCTGTCCAGAGCTAAGGGTACCCCTGGAACTTCAAATGCAAATGTACTTCCCTGGGTTTCAGTCCTAAGTGTTTTGCTCTGAACTTCAGATGCAAATGTGCTTAATTCTAGCCCTTAAATGGCACAGCACAGAAGCCAGTTTCCTGCTTACTATCAGCTTCAAGGTGTCCTGAAAATTTAATATTACTCTGCCACCAACTGATCAGAGGTGCCAAAAATGCTCTCCACACCTAGGTCCAGCCCATGCTTGCTCTTTGGTTAGTGGTTTGGTCTTATGGAACTCTTGAAGGTCCAAGTTAGTTGACTTTGTTGGTCTTCTTGTAGAGTTGCCATCTCCTTTGGGCTTCCCAATTCTTTCCCCCACTCTTCCACAAGACTCCCTGAGCTCCACCTAATGTTTGTCTGTGGGTCTCTGCATCTGTTTCCACCTGGGTGGAGCCTTGGAGGACAGTTATGCTAATCTCCTGTCAGCAAGCATAACAAAGCATCATTAATAGTGTCAGGGATTGGTGCTTGCCCATGGGATGGGTCTCAATTTGGGGCAGCCATTGCCTGGCCATTCTCTCAGTCTCTGTTCCATCCTTTTCTCTGCATATCTTGTAGTCAGGACACATTTTGGGATGAAGATTTTGTGGGTGGTTTGGTGTCCTTATCCTTCCACTAGGAGTCCTGCCTGGCCACAGGAGATGGCCACTCACCTTGTCTTTTAAAATCTAGGAGATTGAATTCAGGTCCTCAGCTTGCAAGAATAAAACATTATGGAATGGTTCATTACACCCCCCCCCCACTGATATAATGTAAATATGTACTCTCTTGATTTAGAGAAGTCTGTATGCTTATATCAAAATAAAGGGTACAAAACATTGTGAAATTAAAGCTTTATGTTCCCTTGTGCGTTTGCTATCTAGGTTAACTGGGAAGGCTGCCTTTTCAATATAGCCTGAAAAACATCGCTTAGAAGAGCCCTGACCTTCAGCTGGAAGACTATGAAAATTACAGAGCCTGTATGGGTCCTTATCTACCTTTCTGGGATTTAATAATGAGTTCATCTGTTATTCTTGAGTTGTTTTAGACATATTGACAAATGGACACATTGCTTATTCAGAATCTTCTCTGGCAGATTCAATAACAACTTTCCATTGCTGTTGTTCCAGGGAAATGATTCATAAATTGACACTTTTTTTTCTTACTTGAAGGATGATAGGATGTTAAAAAGCATCATTTTTATTTGTGTCAAAATTTCCTTTTCCTTGGAATTGCTTGGGCTCAAGTCTGTTAACTGTGAATCTATCCGGATATTAAAAGAGGTTGCCAGGGGTGTTTGTAATATCCAGGGTTCCTATGTATAAATACATACTCTTTATAGCCATAACGAGGGTATAATTATAGTTCATTAATGGTGATGATGTCAATGTTATGCTAGATACTTAAAAGTATTTTAATCCAAGGCACAATTGTGAACATTTTTCTTCCTAATCTGCTTAATATGGACATAGCAATTATGATGGATGATAGAATTCTCCACCTGGCACTCATGGTTGCCATGGCAATGGCCATGTGGGCCAGAAGACCTATGAGTCACTGCGTCTTCTCTGCTTGACTTCATTGTTTCTAAAGAGGAGAAATGCACATCTAGCCATGTACTGCCTCTCTGGCCCTGCCTTGTCTTCTGGACTGTGAAGGCAGAGGAAGGCAAGAAAGGCAAGAACTAGGTCCAGTTGCATCATTAAAACCCATTTCTGCACACAAAGAGTGGGTAATATGTTTTATGAACTCCCAGATGTAGTGAAACAAGGAAAGTCTGATTTTGTATCACAGAGATGGTGATGCGATGCGGTTAATGAGGTACAGCTCTTGGGGCATAATTAATACCCTGTTTTTTATGATAAAAATTAAAACCCACGTGCACACCTTGGTTTCTGGGAATGTGTCAGACATGACAGTAATTGTAAGGTGAAAACAAACCCAGCATTTTTTTAAAAAATCAATTTTCTGGCTACCGCTGTTTTCTAGCTGTGAGTTATATATTTTTAAAACATTGCTATCAGTTCAGAGATGATGGGCAGATAATTTGAAGGGGAGATTCAACATCTGTCATCACGCAGAACTTTGGCAAGCTACAGAACTATAATGTTGTTCCATGTGGTGTGGGGAAAGGAGGCCTGGATAATAGTATGGCTGAAATGACGCATCTCTGTGCAAACATGTTTACACGGACTAATTCACCCTTTCCACAGTCACACCTGCAGCGGGTGGTCACGCCCAAGACCATAACTCCAAATGCACCTAATGTACCTGTGATAGAACTTAGAAAGTAAATCAAAGTTAGAAAGGAATCTCCATGCATAATGATAAGTTGTTAAAACCATAATGATAGCCTGTAATAAGGATGATCTAAGACCCATGAATCATTTATTTCTGGAAAATTTCACCTAATATTTTTGGACTGTAGTTTACCATAGTAACTGGAAGTGTGAAAAACAGTAGCATATGTGGTGTGTGTGTGTGCATATGCATGTCTCTGTGTGTGTGGTGTGTGCATGTGTATTTGTGTGCATATGTCTGTGAGTATGTATGCATGTGTTTGTGTATATATATGTATTTGTATGCATATGTATATATGAGTGTTTGGGTACATGTGTGTGTGATGTGCATGTGTGTGTGTGTTTGAATTCATATGTATGTATGTGTATTTGTGTGCATATATATATGTGTGTGTGTGTGTGTGTGTGTGTGTGTGTGACAGAGAGAGAAAGAGAGAGAGAGAGAGAGAGAAAGAGAGAGAGGAAGAGAGAGAGAGAGAGAGAGAAGGAGAGGAAAGGGAGGAGGCAAAGAAGGAGCTATAGTTAGTGCATCCTTCACAAATGAAAGGAGACAGGACTTGACTGCACAGAGCCGGCTGTTGGTGGCCTCTGCTTCGTTGCTCTCCTATGACTGTGGCTCTGAATTCAGTGGAGTGGTCAAGAAGAAATGGTTAAGCGGCTCTGGAGGGAACAGTGTCTACATGCTTGGGCTCCCTTTCTAGACTGTGGGATGGAAGGTTTTCTGTTGCTGAGATGACAAGAGATGCTTTCTGTACTTTATTTATTTATCTATATATTTATTATACTATTTATTGTCATGTATGCATGTGTGTGTAGACTTGCAAACCTTGATGTGCATGTGGAAGTCGGAGGACAACTTGTTAGATGGTTTTTCCACACAGCAAACACCTTAAAATCTGGTGAATTTTCATATTGTCTTTTTTTCTTTTATAAATAATGGGTTTTTTCTTTTAAAATCAAATCTAAGAACCACTTGACTCTAATTCCTGAAGACCAACCCTGTGTTTACAGTTTCTGAGTGTTTTAAACTCTCGTGCTCTATGGGTGAATTCACTGTTCATTAAAAGTGTTCTTCTGCAGCACGGTCTGCCTGAAAGCCTTTTGCTGTTATTTCTGTGAATGTTTAGTTCCCCCTGCCCCATGCTATGGAAAAGACTAAAAAGAATAGATTTTAAAACTTGAGACTTGAGTATACACTCATGGCAAGAGACGTAAGTGTAAAAGCACAGAGAGAAAAGTCAAATGATTGAAAAAATTTATACAACAGAGCATAAAGTTGCTACAGCCAGGAAGCGAAAAGATGTTAATTTGCAATAAAATCCTAAAAAACGCTTAGTGTTTATGCACTGGCTATTATGACCTCCAAGCCCAAGAAGCAAATTCCAATAGACCCAAAGAAGAAAGGAAATTTACACTCCAAACTGGGCAATCTTAAGATTCTTTTTAATGGTCTGTAATTAATGGGATTCGATTGAAAGGATAAATATAATCAGTACGCTTCTCTGATGAGCATGCATGATGGTCAGTGTTGCCAAGTTGACAGAAATTCGAATCACACAGGAAACGGGACTATTGGCCTGTGTGTGTGTGTGTGTGTGTGTGTGTGTGTGTGTGTGTGTGGTTCTCTGGATTATTTTTTATTGAGGTGGGAAGGCCTGCACACCATGGGATTCTAATTGTATGAGAGTAGACAAAGCAAACTGAGCACTGGCATGTATTGGTTCACTGATCTCTGCCCTTGACTACGGGTGTGGTATGACCAGCTGCGTCATGTTCTTGCTGCCTTGACTGTCTTGCATTGACAGACTACAACCTGGAATCGTGAGTTGAATAAGCCCTTTCTCCCTCAAGTTGCTTCAAAGATTTTATGGAACACTTTATCTAAATGTAACAGAATATATGTTCTGAATAGACATGAGTTAACATGCACCGGATGAAGCTACAGCCTTGTAAAAGCCACAGACTGTTGATATTGATTGACTACATTACAGAAAATTTCTTTGGCCATAAAAATCAATAGTAGAACCTGAAGATATGGTTCAGTTGGTAAGTAACTGCTGTACAAAGATGAGCTTAGGTTTGATTCATAGCACCTCAAATACACACACACACACACACACACACACACACACATACACACACACACACACACACACACAAACACACACACAGGTGGGTATGGCAGTGTTGGTAATGCCTGTACTGGGAGGCACATTGAATCAAAAGACCCTATTCAAAATATAAGGTGAAGAGCAATAAAAAAGAAGAACCTATGAGGACATCCTACTGTTAGCCTCAGGATCCCATGACTGTATACACACATGCACACACCCACACAAACATGTGCATACATACATATACAAATGAAATATGTAAAAAAAAAAAATAGTGAGACGTTCCCCAGATACTTAGCAATTCACATGCCTACCAGGAAAGAATCAGTCCTATACATTATGATAAAGCAAATTTTCAGATCTATTGATTTGAGTGACTGTGGGCACAATGATTAAAAGCCTATAAGAGACAACCAAATAAAGAATTAGCAAGACATAAAAACCCTAAGTTCTTACATACCTTAAAGAAAATATTCTTGTATTTTTCTTCCTGAGAAACCTATGTATTCCTCTATCATTTTTTTCTTCGATAAAACCATTTTAAAAAGACAGAACCAACAAATACCAAGATGCACACATTGGACCCATTTGAGAGACGCAGAGTCGTTGGGTCCCTCAGGGACCTGGGCTCCTCCCTCGGCTCCATTCCTGTCTCCATGTGCATTCCCAGGCTGTAGTCTGAAGTGATCGTGTGCCACCGACTGGAAGGGAAAGGGGCAGGCTGTTCTCGCCTAGAAAGCTCAAGGTGGAGAGCAGGAAGGGGTACAATTTTTTCTATTCACTTTGTCAAAGCACAGCCCCGTGGCCACAGGATTGGGAAGGAATAATAAAACCACATCTCCGCACAGAAGAGGAGCAGGAAAGGGCTAGCCAGCTCCCACCACCCAAGAACTGTTATAATAGGAAGAAGACTATCATTCTTCCCCCTCTTTCTTCCCTTGTTAGCTGAATGCTAATCATTTATTCCCGAGTATACTGGAGGCCCAGGCATTCTACACACAGGATGTCGTCAGGGGCTGTGTGTGCTGCTGTCAGTGCTCAAGAGAAATGACTTCTTAACCTTTTTTTCCCCTCTTACATATTTTATTTGTTTACTGGGGAAGGGGGGCTGTGCTGTGCTGCAGGCTATGTATGCAAATTGGAGGACAGCTTACAAGAGTCAGTTGTCTCTGTCTTTTTCTCTATCTCTCTGTTTATCTCTATCTTTTCTTCTCTGTCTCTCTACCTCTGTCTGTCTCTCTTTTTCTGTCTCTCTGTCTCTCTGTCTATCTCTGTCTCTGTCTTTCTCTTTTTCTCTGTCTCTCTGTCTGTATCTGTCTGTCTCTGTTTCTGTCTGTCTGTCTCTGTCTCTATATCTCTCTGTCTGTCTGTCTGTCTGTCTATCTCATCAACTCCCTCTCTCTTTCTCTGCATGTGGGGTCTGAGGATTGAACTCAGGTCGTTCAGTGTGGCAGGGCCTCTTTAACCCACAAGCCATCTAGGTTCATGAGGGCTCTGGCATACCTTATCAAGGAAACAAGACGCCTGTGGATTCACACAGAGCATAAGCAAGCACTGTCTGTAGACTCCAAAATAACAAGATATTTTACACGTTTGACTTTGGGCTGGGATGCTGTCCCAGAAGGAGTGAACTTGCCATGTTGGCGGCCAGTTGCTCTGGCAGAGCATATTGTTGGATTGCAATTTCTCCTTGATTTATTTCTCCTTCTTTTTAAATGGGGTCGTTAATGCTGAGTATCCAGAATCTTGTTGTTCTTTGAGATCTGCTGCTGCCACCATGGCTGAGGCCGGAACAATGGAGGGCTTTGTGACCTCGGTTGATTCAGAATCCTCATAGCTTACCAGATTATTTCTCAGAACCAGAGTCATCTCGCTTCTTAAGCTTTCAAGACAATTCTTTTTCTTTTTAAGTCAGAGAATTAAGAATCAAAGCAAATCTGTCAGAAGACAGACATAGAAACAAATTGACCACAACCAGGGGACCCCTGGTACAAGCCCACATTTGCCCTCCAGCCAGCGTACCCATCTCTGTTGAGAACTTAGAACTTCAAGTTTCACTCTTATGCTTTGAGATGGATCAAACTGGATTACTCCAACCGGAGAGACATCTTCTGCTAACCTCAAAACACCCTGTCCACCCACCTTATAGACTGTGCCCATGAGAGTGTGGGACATCCTTGACATCTTGAGCTCATGTGAAAACACCACGATCTTCCGGCACTTACTTCTCACACTGTAGCAGAAGGAAGCTGGGTGGTCTCCGGGGAGACCAGTCTCCAGAAATGCTATCAGGTGCCCTCGGTCTGTATCTGAGGAGACATCATTTCTGGCCATCAGGTAACACCTTCAGGTGTATTCTTAGCACAGCACCGGTTTCTACCAGCCCCAAGGTAAGCCTGTCAGCAGATAAAATGGCAAACCTATCACAGCTTCCTGGACTTCGCTGTGGCCGCCAACCTGCTGTTCCTATCCATGTACTGGCAGATGTCCTGATATAGTTCAACTGCTTTCATGCTGGGACATGTAATTTGAAGTGACTGGAATCCATGCTCCCGGGCCATGATCTTTTCTACAAGGCTCAGAATAAAGCATACCTATTCCCTGTGAGACATAAGCTTCATTTTGCTTGACAATTTGGTGCCTAGTGTAGGACCCTTGGTCAATTAACTATCACCGGAGGGTCCTCTTCTTAGGTGTGTATTGGTGAGACTTTCCCGAGGCCCTGTCTTCCCCTTTGTTCTGAGCTCATGGCTGGGTACCTTCTTGTTAGCTTCAGAGCATTCACTCAGCTCATTTGTTTGCTAGCATTCTGCAGGTCTCTCAAGCAGATCCACCTGTATCTAATTGTTTCTTTTCTGTTCATATTGCAACACTGTCTTCTGGAGAATAGAAAATCTATGAATGCGGATCACAAAGATACTGAAAAAAAAAACCTTTAAAAAAAAAAAAGATTCTGAAGAAGGTTATAGAAATGGCTCTAAAATTGTTTGCCTCAAAGATGAGAGTCTGCACTTAAGACAAAGAGGGACCCTGCCCCCAGTTAATTCTGATTGGTGAATAAAGATATCCACAGCTAATAGCTGGGAAGAAGAGACATAGGTGGGGTTAAGGTTTGGTGGACTTGAGAAAAGCAGAAAGAGCCACCATGGGATAGAAGACCATGAAGAAGAGAGCTACCGTGGGCTAGGGGACAAGAGACTGTGCGTGGCCCAGAGGGCTGTTTAGTTGAAACTAAGAGCAGCCCAGATGAAACATAGTAAGTAATAACTGTGTTGTGGGTAAGAAGGTAGATTCTAACAGTATGGAGGGTAGGCCGTTGCCCAGCTTTTTAATGCCCAAGGCATATTTAACAAAATATAAAGGTCGTGTGTGTGTGTGTGTGTGTGTGTGTGTGTGTGTGTTTCATCTGGGAACATAAATGGTTAAAGGTGGGAAAGAAACCCGGTGCTGCGATTTTTAATAATTTTACAATATCCTATGGGTTCATGTATAGCAGCACAGAAATCAGATTTGGAGGAAGATTGTCACAAGGGTGTTCTTGACGGCAAGTTTTGATCCTTGCCTGACTCCCATCTCCGTTTCCTGTCTTCCATGATGTGACCCTTGCCCTATGCTCCTGTGCCCATCATGTGTTACCTCAAAGGTACCTTGATGGCAGGAGCCTAACACTATGGTCAGAAATGTCTGAAACCAGAAACCAGAACAAATCTGTACTTTTGAGAGATGTTCTCTGGATATCTTCATCACAGCTGAAGAAAGGAAACCCATATTAGGAGTCATTAATCCCATTTAATAGGTGAGAAAACAGAGACCCAAAGAAGTTTAAAAAATCTTCCCTTGAACCCCCTGCCAGGATTTGGGTGTAGAAAAAACCTTGACTCTTAAAGCCAACTCAATGACAAAAACAAAAGAATACAGTTAAAAATAGGCAACGTTTCATAAAAATTTAGAGGCTATTTTTAAGAAATCACGTGATAGTTAGAACTAGTTTGTGTGGAAGATTCAAATATTTAGCACAGGAATCATCCCTTGTGTGTTGGTCAGTATTGTCAACTGGACAGCATCTAGAATTGCCTAAGGCCCGAGCCTCTGGGCGTGGCAAAGGGAGTTTCTAGAACTGGGTTAGCTGGAGTGGGAAGACACACCCGGAACATGGCTAGCACTTTCTCATGTCCTGGGCTCTCAGACTGAGTAAAAAGAAGAAACTGAACTGAACAAAAATATCTATCTCTGCTTCTTCAATGTGAATGTCACATGGCCAACTGCTTCTTGCCCCTGTTGCCATGGCCACCCTACCACCAGCACAGTGAACTGTATCCTTGGAGTATGAGCCAATTAAGCCTGTCCTTAAGAGGCTTTTGTCTAGTACTTTGTCATAGCCACCAGGAAGGTAGTGAGTGCCCCTGTCTTATCCCTTCTAGAATTACCTTCTATCAGGTAATATCTGCCCTTTCTCAATTTCTGCACATTCAGGTGCCACTAGATCAAAAAGTGTGGCACTTCTGTGAGCAACAGCCTGTGTTGTCTGTCTAAACTTCTCTCTAGTTTCCTGAATTGATTATTGTATAAGAACTTTTAAAAGTGTGTATGTGTCTATGGGTATATGAGTGCAAGGACCCACAAAAGCCAGAAGAGGGAGTTGGATCCCCTAGAACTGGAGTTTACAAGTAGTTGTGAGCCACATCTAGTGTGGGTGGTAGGACCTGAACTTGGTCCTCTGCAAAAGCAGCAAACATTGTGTACTGGCTGGTTTTGTATGTCAACTTGACACAAGCTGGAGTTCTTACAGAGAAAGGAGCCTTCCTTGAGGAAATGCCTCCATGAGATCCAACTGTAAGGCATTTTCTCAACTAAATCAAGGCAATAGAGCCCATCCCATTGTGGGTAGTACCATTCCTAGACTGGTAGTCCTGAGTCTTATAAGAAAGCAAGCTGAGCAAACCAGGGCAAGCAAGCCAGTAAGTAACATCCCTCTCTGGTCTCTGCATCATCTCCTGACTCCAGGTTCCTCCCCTGTGAGTTCCTGTTCTGACTTACTTCCAGCTTGCTTCTTGGTCACGGTGCTTTTTCATTTCTTCAAAAACTGTAGATCCCTAAGTATAACATAATTGTTTTCGTACAGGGTAGAAGAAGAGTCCACCATTTGGCCAACTTGGCTGAGCTGGTCCATCCACCCTCTATTCTACAGAGCCTATCTGTGCTGCAGGAAGCAACTCGTCCTGGAAAAGGTCTCAGCTCCAGAGGACTTAGCCACGCCCCTAAATTTTCCAGAGCCTTTGAAAGCACTTTCACGATCTTTCTTTGGATTTTGGACCTCTTGAGACAATGTTTCCTTTATAACTTTCTGAAAAACAAAATATAATGACCTTGCTTAGATGTTTAAATTCACTGGCCTAAGCCTTTTGGGATATTCTCTGAGTTTCTTCTGATGCCACGTGGTTCCTTCTTGACATAATTCATGTTCTCCAAGCCATGTGCACGGAGATGATCTCCACCTCCGTGGTGCTAGCACAGGCAAATTGTGGGCGCTGCTAAAGAGGGTACTGGGCTAGTTCAGGTGAGCTGCAAGCAGTCACACCTATGTGCCACTCAGCTTGCCCAGTCCGGTCTGAAATGCCTCCTATGCACGTCTTTGAACCCAACCTTATGAGTCTTCCTGGAATCTAGCATGCACCTGTCTTCTTGGGTCCCCTTCCCACTCACTGTCTCCCTGACATCCACAGCTTTTTTTCTAGTCAGAGAATGGGATGACCTATACAGTCCTATACTCTTGGAAGTTGAGGTCAGAAAGGACTAGAAGCTCCCTGGCTCCTTGAGGCAATATTTCTTGAAACAGAGAACAAAACAACAAAACAAATAGGTAGTAAGTATTACTCATACTTATGTATGGTAAGGTCTATGTGCATCTTCAGTTTCCTGCATCCGAAACTTCATCTCCAAAGTCAGGTGCTGGTGGTTTTCAGAGGTGAGACTTTTGGAAGGTGGTCAGAACAGATGAAGCCACGTTACAAGTGAGGCTCCCTGATGCCATCAGTGGCTTTATAAGAAGAGGAAGAGAGAGCCAAGCTCAGTCTTGTCACGTGATCTCCTCACTGTGACACAATGTGACATCATGGTCCTCACTGGCTGTCAAGCACACACCAACTCCATGTGCTTCACTTCCTAGGCTCCAGAACTGTGAGTCTCTTAGGACTTTGTGCTGTATTAATTATAGTGTGTGACACTCAGTTACAAGAACAGGAGGCCGGTCAAAGCCTGTGGGTGATGTGCGGGTAACCAATTCCTGTTTACTGAAATCAGGCTTGAATCTCTTAGAGGTTCCATATAGCGTGGGAAAAACATACACTCACTCAGGAACTTTATAGAGATTTGCCATGTCCACACAGCTGGTCACTGCTCTAACCATCTAACAAAACTAGTTTGTGTCATAGACTTCAAACACAGTGCCAAACATTTCCAAAAGTAAATTTCAAGTCATTACATGAAGAACTAACTGTAACCCAAGGCCTCCCATCCCACTTTCTGGAGGTGGAAGCAGAGGTCTGTAGGTTGGGTATAAATAACATTAGGCCAAGTGAGTCAGTTCCCTTTGCTGTTTGGAGAGTCAGCTGATTAAGTCAATAGCCCATGGGAAACTATAAACATATTCTACCATGAGATGTTTAGTAGGCCCCAATTTTGATTGGTTCTGAAAGACCCCCAAATTGGGGAAGCCCGTCATTCAAGTACCAGGAGAACACACACCCAAGAACTCACAGAGAGCCTATCTTGATGCAATCAGGCAAGAGGTTTATTTAGACCAGAGCTCTGGGGATGACACGTATCTCACACAGGAGACAGAGGAGTCAACCCCGAACTCAAATGGGGAGAAATATTTATAGGGAAAATCACATAAGCAGTTAGCAACAGCACATAGCAATTTCATTGGTTCATTCAAATTGACACACTCTGTCTATTTTGGACACGATTCAACTCTAGGCCACCCTATTTAGAGCACGCTGACCTTGTACTTGTTTTTTTCAGGAATCCGGAGTCAGACCTTATCAAGTCCAGATGGTCTGGGGTTGGGCCACTTCTTTGAACATGTTATTTTGTTCTTAGTGTTGAACATACTTGTCCTCAAGGCAGGGTTAGTGGGGCCAACTTAAAATTTTAACTCTTTTATTCCCCACTTCTTCTAGTGGCTAGTTCTAATCTTAGAACTCACTGTCCTCAGTCCACTCGGAGTCCCTTAATGCATGATCAAAGCATTAAAATCTGCACTTCATTAACTCTTTCCCTAATAAAAGCTACTAACTTATTAAGGATGCATGGTCCAAATGTGAGAAGCAAAGCAAAATTAAAAGAGGCCCCACTAATGAGGAGATTAAAGTAGTCAGCCATGGGGATGTGTTAAACCATCTCTCAAACTAACTATCTTTGTTGTTTTTCTCTGCCTCTCTTTTTCTTTTGTCTAGTCTTTTTTCTTTTTCTTTTCTTTTTTTTTTTTCTTTCTTTTTTTTTAGCTTACTCATAGAGTCTTTAATCACCCCTGAATGATCTACATAAAAGCAACATTCTGCTCTTAAGGCAGCACATAGCTCTCTATCTTAAGGAACAGTAAGTCTAGTCCCCTTCTGTTTTGCAAGACCACCTCTGAGAGGAAGGTCAGTGACTCTTCAAGCTTAGGTATGGATTGTTCTAGGGCTTGTAAATCCTCATCTATTGTGGATCTCAATGTATGGAAATATCGAGGAATCTGTATTAGTGCTGCTGTGTCTGTTTCCACACCCGCGGCCACTCCAAACCCCAATATAACTGCTAGGAGTTGTCAAAAACAGTAGATAGGGCCCCTTCCAGTGAGGTTCTAGGTTTCCCACTCGATGGCGTCAGACCAGGATGGTGTCTCCGACCTGGAACTGGTGGAGTACGTCTGGACTCCTAGTCTCATAGGCCTCTTTCAGTTGTTTCAGGCTTGACATCTTATCACCTCAAGGGCCTCTAGGTAGACAGACAAAGGTTTAAAGAGAACAGCATCAGGATTATATACTCCATCTGACTCAGTGAGTGGTGGCGGTCCCCACATGGGATCTCATAAGGTGTTAGGACACGGAATGAGGTGAAGGGGAGGAGGACAGTCCAGTATCCCCCACCAGTCTCTGAGGCCAATTTTGACAAGGTCTCTTAGAGTTCCATTCATCCTCTCTACCTGTCCTGAACTCTGGGATCTATATTCACAATGTAATATCCAATTAATCCCAGCTCTGTGGCCAGTCCCTGACTTACCTGCGCAACAAATGAGGGTCTATATCTTCCTGGCTTAGTCTTTGTAAAATCTTCCCAGTAAACCTCAGTTTTATCTTTTCTCTTTCCTGGCCTTCTAAATACATTTGCTTTCTGGCATGGCACACAGTTATCTACTCAAATCTGGCACAAAAGAATTTGACTTCAAGACAGTCTTCACAAGTTTGCCTACCTCTAGATGAGTCCATTGATGCGTTTTTTTTTTTTTTTTTGGTTTTTTTTTTTTTTTCATTCCAGAACTGTATACCAGGTTCTGGATGGGGGCAATGAGTTCAACAGGTTATAGGGGTTAAGTACTGTGAGGTGGAAATCGGCCACCCATTTGTTTACCTCTCGGAGCTCTTGAACTGTCCAGCAGTCGTTGGTTCCAGGTTTCCGCACCAGTAGGAGAGGCATGTTTTAGGCTGATCGACACCTATGCAGAACCCCTAGTTGGAGTAACCAGATAATGTGTCTTGATCCCATCTCACACCTCCTTTGACATGGGGTACTGATGCACACCTAGCCTGGACTTTTAGCTCCATATGGGCGGGGACTGGTGTGCGGTGCTGGACTCACTACCGCCGCCCCTGGCCAAGGCCCTGCACTGTGCTTAAACCGGCTTCGCGACTCAGTGGCTGCTCAGCTCCACTTGGCTCTTCGTGGTGCTGCTCAGCTCAGGAGTCCGCTCTGCAGTGCGGACTGGGAAGGCACACAGAGGGCAGGGTGGGACCTGGCTTAAGCTCAGCCCAGACTGTAGCTCCTCCTTCCCCATTCCTGCAGTCTCCACCCAGGCTTGTGGATATGCCTGCAGCCATCAGTCCATCTGATCTGAGTCAGGCTGTTGTAACCGCCATTGGAGCCTGGCCTTATTTTCCCTTCCCCCACTTGTTTTGCTAAGAACTCCTTCCTTGTATCCATTGTGGTTCTTAACCACACCCCAGAATATTCGGTCCAAGCTATCTCTACCCTGAAAACATTTTGTTTTGCACACTCTTAACTGCACCTGGCCTCCCCAGGCTTCCTTGTTTACCCCTTATAAAAACAGTCCCGATTAAAGCCTGGGCAGCATTCACCCATTACTGAATGACCCATATGTGTGTTTCTTTTTCAATCCCCTAGGCCTCTGTTCGAGGTTCAGTAACAGTGGTGACGCGGGCATCGTCAGCAGGCTGTTTCTGCTCAAAGAGTTGGTACTCGTCCTCCAACAGATGATTATAACTTTTATGGGCTCTGGGTCTAGGGGGTGCTGTTACTGGGGTCCACTTTTCTTCTTGATGGGGCAATCTCTGGTCCAGTAGCCTTTTTCTTTACAGAGAGCACATTGATTATTGTTGAGAGACTCCTTCCTAGTGCCAGATTCGATTCCTAACTCCCTGTCCCTCACCACTGTGGCCAAAATCCTAGTCAAATTCCTCTCTTGTCTATGATCCCTCTGGTCCTTTCTTTCCTCTGCTTCCTGCTTCTCTCTCTCTCCTTTCTCTCTGTGTGTCTCTGTGTCTCTCTCTCCCTACCTGACTGCTATCTAATTACTTCCCCTGCCCCTCCTACTTGTCTATTTTTTCCTTTTACACTCAGTGTTTTCTTCTATCACCCTGACCAGACACATCTGTTTTCTTTCTTTTATGAGTTCTCTCTTTTACTCTCTCTTCCTTCCTCTCCCAGTTTCTCTTACCTTAGCCAAATTGGTGGGGCGACCCGCTGCCCCTTTGACACCTGCCACCAGAGAGCCTGGTGGTAGACTGTCAGTCGCTCCCTACCTGATGCCATATTGAAGTCCCAATCAGGTGAGTTAAGGGGAAACCCAGCATCTATTTTGGTGCCCCATTTGCTCTGGGGACATTTTTCTGAGCCTCCTATAGGATCCGCTCGCTTCTTTCAGTAGTGAAGAGGACCTGCAAAAGCTACTAATAATCATCTCAGGTCGGTTGATGGGAAAACATCAAAGACTCCACCAATGCCTTCAGGCTGACAGGGTTTTTTGCTTGTTTGTTTGTTTTTTTTTTTATATATATCATTTTTGGCTGGCTCCAGGTCTCAGCCCGCGAAGTCTGGCCAGCCATGCTGGCGGGGCTGGGGTCCGGCGATCTCAGGCTGCATGCTAGGCCCCGGCGCCGCTCAGCCTGCTGTCCCTCCGGGAGTTGGCCATGCCCTCCCTTACTCCCTAACTCCTCCGAGCGTCTCACTTGGCTTCCTGAGACCAAATCCCACCCTGGCTCAACCAAAGAGCGGCCTGGGCGACATGGGTGGCTAGAGCCCTACCTCCTGTTCCTTGTGGGGCAGGGATCGATGGATGCTGGGGAGGAAGTTGGGGATTCAGGGGTGGGGATGGCTTGGCCATTCAAGAGGCTCCTCAGTCTTGGGATAGATTTTAGGAGGAACCGAAGGCTGTTTCTCAGGCTTCTGAGCTTCAGGTTTTGGTTTGAAACTCTAAGAGCCAGGGCTCTGGAACCTGGCTTCCATTTTGTGCACCCAGGGCTTGACCCAGGGTGGGGAATTCTGAACCAAATCTTGCCAGACCGAGGTGTAAGGTTGCTGGTCAGGGTGTGATCCTGGTCCTTCCTGGAAAACAATGGCTTTAACATCAGAAATTATAGTCAGGTTGAAAGTGCCCTCATAGCCGACACCAAAAGTTGGCCACTCAGAGGCACAGAACCTCTGCCACTTTCCCTTCCTTAACTTCAACTGACATATTGTGTGCTCTGTCCCTAACTTCAGTTCAGTAATCTAGTGTCAGGGTGGAGAGGGGGAGTCTTTACAGTCTGTCCTATCAAGGATCCATGAAAAATTAACATCGAGAAATGTCAAAGGTGCCTGCACTTAGCCCTGGCTGGTGTTCACAGACATGGAACGGCTTCCTTCTCTGATAGATCTATTGTGTACACGTGTCATAGGGCGTACCATGAACAGGCATAAATACTGCTGCTCAGTTTAAAAGCAAAATCAAGGAACAAATTAAACAAAAACTCTGTCTTGTTTGGGACACTCCCTTTGTATAGGTCGTACAGTGTCTATCTTCTGGGTGGATGAGGTAGAGGGTCTCTGGTATCCGTATCAAATGGTTCATTAGCACCTTTAACTCCAGCTTCAAGTGGTCCAACACCCCCTTTTGTCTAGCATGAGCACCTAAACTCATATGTACACACATGCCCATAAGACACATATATACACATAATTAAAAATAAATCACCTTTAAAATAAGCTGGAAGAGTTCTTCAAAAAATACAGCCAACACAGCATCCCAACTCATGACTGGATTTAGAATTTCCTACAGAAAGAATCCCAGTGATTACAACCACAAATTAAATAGTTAACTGGGAAGCCTAAGATAATGCTATGGCTTTTCCTTCAGACGGCCATCTTTCTCCCTAGAAGCCAACCAGCATCTGAGAAAGAGAAGCATCGTAACAACAGAGCATGTGTAATGACACTGAATTAAAGCAGACACGTGTGCGGCTAAGTCAACAGAAGTGTTTTTACTCTTTCTAATTTATTCTGCTTGGTAATGCACCTTGCAGAGTTGTTGGTCCCACCCCCACCCCTCCACCCCCCCAGCAGTAAAATTTTTATGTCCAGCAGAGAATTTATCCATCATTCCAAGATAAGCTTAGGTGAAGTTCTCTCTGCATAGAAAATGAATTCCTTGCCTACTGAGCACAGCTGAGGAGTGTACGGGACCATGTTGGCTTGTAAACACTGTTTGTCTCTGTGTCCCCGCAGGGCTTGGCAGGGTTGGGCAGCGCAGGCAGTGCGCAGGAAGTGGTGTGAAGACACTAATTAACAGTGGCAGCTCTGTGGGGGGTTCACTCCCCCGCCCTTCTATCTATTTGGAGACACAAAAGAGAGTCCAGTCTAGGTCTTGGAATAAGAGCTCGGCAATGACTTTGAAGAGGGGATTTAGTGAGGATGAAGGAGACCCTGTGTGTTCTGTGAAGGAGACCCTGTATTCTATTTTGTAGAGTCATCACCGACGATTTTCCATTCCCTCACTTCTAGTCGGTGTCCCGAGCTCAGCTGCTACACGATGGTAATTTCCTTTAGGTCACACAGACAAGCTAATGACATTGGCAGCTATGGAACCTTGTGAAGAAGGTCATGCCTATGGATCATGGGGCACTTTACAATTTTTATTTTATACACTATATTGAAAATGAACTTGATCTCAATTATTCTGTCCCCATTAGTTGGGAAAACCTCATTTTGATGGTTTCCTCCTTGAGCTCACTAAATATCTGTCTTTCTCCTTTTTCTTTCAGACATCCACCTGGACTTGAGCATCAAGTGTTTATTGAGAGACACAGCTCTTTCCTCTTCTTGGAGTGGGAGCACTTGACCTGTTTCGTCTTCCTCCATAATGTCTTGGTCTGCTTTTATCACAGAGCTCCTTTATGGATGAAAATGGCATGACACTAATACCTTCTTCTGAGCTAAAACAGCCTGTCATTATTTCCTACAGAAGGCAAAGAAGGGTATTTAAAAACCAGTTCTTTATGGGAAGCCATTTTGTGTGATGTTAGCATAGCCACTCCCTACCTCATTCAATAAGGAAAATACCGGATACTGGTGTCCATTAAAAACAGCTCTCACCCCATAGGGAGTAGGAATTGGTTTATTCTGAGACAACTAGGAGTGACTGGGGCCCTGAGACACAGATTCAGGTGGCTCCAATCAACTTCCAGCATAGAAGTGTTTACCAGGAATGTTCATGGTCACGGCATTTAGTAAGCATGCTGGTGGGAACAGCAGACAGACAAGTTAATCAAAGCAGGGGCATCTCTGGTACTGCCTGATGATGTTTGTGGCATTTGAATTGGTAGAAGCTCCTAGTGGTCAGACTCAGGAGTTGGGCATCTAGATATTCCTCAAGGCAGGTGAAAAATGCCCAAGGTAATTTTAATCTCTGATTCTGTAACATTCCAAATTCTCCACAACTGTAGAAGTTTAATTCATCAGTGTATAGAATCTTTAGCTAGCCTGTGGTCACCCATTGCTGATGCTTGCCCCTGTTGGCCATGCCTCTGGACATTAAAGGGGATTATAAGTCCCATGGTACTAGGAACTCTTAGATCTTGGATCCTAGGATTTAAGAGTTGGGGCCAAGAAGGCAGCAAAGCAGTTTTTGAGGAGGAAACAGAAGATGCCTTAGAGCTCAGAACCACCATCATATTATGATCAGGTTTTTTTTATTCCCTCCTACCTAAAAATCACATTCATGGACATATGATACAAGTACTAGACATAAAGTTGAAATAATCCAGAAAAGGTTTTCCTGCAAGGACAAATGAATAAAAAACATTAAAAATTATTCGTATTTATTCTTTGTTAATACCCTTCATATATGCAGGGTACCAGGATCAATTACTGTCCAAAGCCCCCCTTCCCCCTGAACACCCCTTAATAATTCCTCTTCCCACCTTCATTATGTAATTAATAATCCACTGAGTTCAATTAGTGATGCTTCCATGAGCGCATGTTTGGGACTACCCACCCGGGCAATGTACCAGCAGCAATACCCCAAAAGAAGAACAACACCCTCTCTGCAGCCATCTGTTGTCCAAAGCTCCTCTTCCACAACCTCATGGGCCCCTCTCCCATCCTAGAAGGTTGACTAATCCCAGGCAGGTCTCCATCCATTCTAGAGTGCTGGCTGACAATGCCCTGCAGGTCTTGCCTCCTGGGCCCTCCTCTTGTTCATGCTGGAATGTTGACCAATCCCCAGGCAGGTCAGTCCTGAGAAGGAGAGTGCTGCTGTCACCTTGGATAAAGTCTAGAAAACAGGATTTTCCAGCACTCCTCCCCATCCTCCAGGCCTTAACATTCCTTTTGCCTCCTCCTCCAGGATGGTCCTGGATCCTTGGTGTGGTGGTGGCATTTGTACTAATGTCTCATTTAGGGGTGAACAGTATGTTGGCCAGTCATGGATCTTTACATTAACTGCTGCCCACTGTGGGTGGGGGGATTCAAGATCAAGGCCAGCACTAATCTCTGTGGGCAATCATAAATATTTAGAAGACATTTCGACACGCTCATTCAGGAAAAACTCTACCTGACCACAGGACCCGAGACTGAGATCTGGGCTTATGATCTGGCTCACAGTGTCAGATATGAATTCCCGACTGTGGATCAGGTCTCACACTTAATCACAAGAGGTTGGTTAATGGCCCCTTTGATAGCTTGTTGGGCCCATGGCTAGGTGGTACCCTTGATAACCTTTATGCCAGGACTGTCGACATTGTGCCTTCTGACACTGCAAAATAACCAGCACAGAGAAAAGGAAACAGACATTTTAACCGTGGGACAGGAACCATATTGTCTAAATGGACTGACTATATTTTCCTCATGTCTTATGAAGCATTATAATTGTTGTTTAGGACATTTGAATTTATTTCTTATTGTTTTAATTTTAGGGTTTTTTTGACTGATTTGATTTTATAATATGTCTAGTATAATCAGTTCTAATTTAAGGAAATATTAATCTTTAGTGTTTCAAAATATTTTATCTGTGACTAATAATTTTATTTGTCTTATTGTCAATTTGGGATATTCACACTGGAGAAGCTGGATAACAACACAGTATTATTTTAAATTCCCTCCCAATAAGACTGTCCTCTCCTTCACACACCCAACAGTATTAGTGATGGAGAGAAATGAAATACAAGATTTCTGAGAAACCATAGACTTGGAGGAATAATAAAATTTTATTTTCATTTTAAGCCACAAAGGGAAACAAGACTCTAAAAGAAATTATTTTATAACGTTCTACTTTTAATTAGCAAAACATGAGTGCTGAGTACTATATTTTTCAACCCTGGCTGCCTGTATGATGGAATACTGTGGTGGCTCAAATGAGAATGGTCCCCATAGACTCTTATATTTGATTATTTAGTTCCCAACTGGTAGAATCTTTAGGGAGGATTAGAAAGTGTGGCCTCATTGGATGAGGTGTGGCACTAGGAGTGTGTTTTGAGGTTTCAAAATTTATTCCATTTCCAGTTAGTTCTCTTTCTTTTTCTTCCTTTCTCTCTCTCCCCTCTCTCATCTTCCTGTCTTCCTTCCTCCCTTCTCCCTCCTTCTTCCCCCTCCTTCCTCCCTTCTCCCTCTTTCCTCCCTCCTTCCTACTCCTTCCTTCATCCCTCCTCTTTCCTCCCTCCTCCCTTTTCCATCCTCCTTCTTCCCTCCTCCCTCCTCCCTCCTCCCTCATGAGAATCACCAGGATGTAAGCTTTCAGCTATTGCTCCTGCCTGCCACCATGATCCCCTATCACAATGACCATGAACTCATCCTCTAAACTGTAAGCAAACACCCAACTAAAGGCTTTCTTTGAAGTTGCCTTGGTCTTGGTTGTATCTTCATAGCAGTAGAACAATAGCTTAGACACTTCACTGTTTAGGTTATTACCTCTTAGTTACATGTTCTTACTTGATCATCAAGTTAGGCAACAATTGTAGGCATCTTAACAGGTTGAGCACCATATCTAGGGATGAGTTGTGGTTTAACATTTGTGACATAAATAGTAACACTGTCCTCTAATTGTGTGGATCCAATTAAATCTCTATCCCTTTTATCCCCTGCAGGGAGAATTTTAATCCTTTTTTACTACAGGAGTTTGGATCTGAAACAGAGGAACCTCTTATGTTGGTTTGTATATGCTTAGCCCAGGGAGTGGCCCTATTAGGAGCTTTGTCCTGTTGGAGTAGGCATGTCACTGTGGGTATGGGCTTTAAGACCCTCATCCTAGCTGCCTGGAAGACAGTCCTCCACTAGCAGCCTTCAGATGAAGTTGTTGAACTCTCAATTCCTTCTGTACCATGCCTGCCTGATACCAGGAGTGTGGTCTCCAAGACATTACCAGGATGGCTTTTTACATTGTGACTCTTTGCCACACACCAAACTCATCACATACTTTATACCCAAAGCCTGGTTCATAGGAAATGGACACTGACACATTAAAGAACATGGGTTTGAAAGATAGATCTTTTACCTAAGAATTAAATGAAGTCAGGAGCTCAAGTAGAGGCAGGACCTGGGGAAGAACGATGCTTATTGGCTTGTTTCCTCTTGGCTTGTTCATCCATCTTTCTTTTATAGCCCAGAAAACCATCTGCCCAAGAAAGGTTGTGCCTTCTCACATTAATAATTAATTAATCAAGAAGATGTTTCACGGGTGCTTCCACAGATCCAACTGATACTGAGGTTCCTTCTTCCCAAATTTGTCTAGGTTTGTGTCAACAAGATGAAATTAGCTGGGACAACCATTAAGCACTATTATGAGAATTATCTCTCCCAATAATGCATGCCCACCCCATTTCTTAAGACCAGGGACAAGATGTTTTCAGTCTGCTGGCAAACTGTCAAGAAAACATCGGCTCTACACGTAGCAAGAAAAAGCCTTTGCATGCTAATTGGTGAAGTTAAACATTGAGCCTTCAGATTTGTGCCTTGTTGTTTTGATATCTCCCCTTTCCCACCCTTGTCATAGACAAGTATTTCAAAAAAAAAAAAACTCACTTAAAAGTATTCCAAAGCTAGCACGGGTGAGCAGGCTCAGAATGAAAAGTACTTGCCCCATTCCTGCATCCCACACATTGTAGAGAACAGATTCTTGAAAGTTGTCCTCTGACCAATAGATGTGTGCCATAAAACACCCATGCCTCGTGAATACTAAGGAAATCCCTCCATCAACTGAGCTCTAGAGCCATACTAAAGCCCATTGAGTTATGCTATGACATAGGTGCACACCCATACACACCCATGACCATATGGACTGACCATGCCAGGGCTAAGGGCCACTTAGATGATTGGCCATGTCAGAGGAGAGGGTCCCTGAGACTACTCATGCCATTTTGTCCTTTGAACAAATGTCCAAGAACTAATAAACATCACAGTAACACTTTTACGTGTCTCTAGTTAAGGTATATTAATCAGACTAATAATATAAACATTAAAAACTGCAATAAACCTTTCAAAAATCACCTCCCCTTTCCATGTCCAGTTAAACCTGTAATAAGTTAAAATACCAGACCATAGATATGAAGCATCTCGTAATTGAATTTAGTTTACTGTTTTGCATATCATCAAATTTCATTAAAGTTCACAGTATTTAAATGAAGGGCGCATTTGCATCCTTTGCCTATGTAGAAGAGAAGTCTTCTAGGACTGTAGCCAGAAGAATAATTTCACACATAAGCTTGACTCACTCAGATAAACAGAGCACCAGGTCCAACAAACATCCGGACACTAACGGAAGGTTAAGGTATTGTATGTGCCAGGTAATATAATCCCCTCGCTCTTTCTGTGGTCTCCTCTCTTCATCACCTTCCTGTGAGTCTTGAAGAATCGAACTCAGGCCCTGAGGCTTGCACAGCAGTGGGTTTTACCCCACAAGTCATCTTGCCAGCCCCGGTCATGCTTTTTTTGAAAAGAATTAGTGAATGTATCATTTTACATGTGCAGTAAACAGTTTAACGGAAGTGTGTAGAGGGGCTCCTCGGTAATCTATCACTTTTAAATTTTTCTTTAAAACTTTACAGATTCATAAAGGTTGGGGTAAAACAAAACCTACAACAAAACTCCAAGTGCCTGTTTCCACGTTCAACACTCCAGCATTTTGTACCAGAGGATGAGGCTCCCCTGCCTGTTGTACTTCCCAGACTTGTCTCAGCTTGTTTTTCTGTTTACCGTTGCTCCAGTTTCTTTACATCTCTGTAATTAGTGTTTCTGGCTGTGGGTATGTGTGGTGTTTGCAGTTACTATTGCTTTGTTGTTGCTGGTTTTTTTTTTATTTTGTTTGTTTGTTGTTGCTGTGCCATTTTTTCTGTTTCAGGTTTCTTTTTCTCTCTTTCTTAATTTAATATGCAAAGTAATGTGTTTCGTTACAGCCATTTCTTTTCTAAGATTTATTTATTATTTTATTCATATTTGTGTTTTCTTGCATGCATGTATGTGTGTTGCATGAATAGACCCACTGCCCATGGAGACCAAGAGTGGTCTGCAGAGTTCCTGGAACTGGAGTTACAGATGGTTATAAGCCACCATTTAGGTGCTGGGTCCTCATCCATGACCTCTGCAAAAGCGCCACTGAACTCTCATTATGTCCAAACACACTCTGTTTTTACCAATCTCCTCCCCTGTCACCTTCCCCATCAGAATTTCTCTTGGTGGTCCCCTTCCTGTCCCCAAAGTCCACCTCTACCTTCATGTCATCTGTCTACTGAGTCTCATCCCCACCTTGAGATCCTTCTCCTCATGCTTTCAATTTCCATTTGCTCCTTCTCCCTCTCTCTCTCTCTCACACACACATACACACACACACACACACACATACACAGACAAACATACACACATGCACACACACACATATACACACGCACACACACATACACACATGCATACACACATATACACATGTATACCCACACATATATACATACACACCTGCATACAAACATATAGATACATGCATGCACACATACTCTCATACACAAACACACATACACACATGCATTTGTACACACACACATACACAAACACACACACTTGCACTGGTGAATGTGATTTTGAACATTTAATAGTGTTTGTATGTCTGTTGTTCACTATCTCAGCATGACTTTGAACAAAGCACTCAGCCCCAACTGTACCCACTGTCTGAGTTGAACAGGTTCATGAGTGTGCCTGTGTTTACTTCCTGTGGATGAATACCCCCTGTATCAAGGCTTTTCTTCTCAGGAGCCTTTTTTCCTCTGGATTATAAAAGGAGGTTGTTTTTTTTTTCTTCCTCTCACACAAATGTTTTGAAAAGATGAAAATGTCAAAGGCAGAGAGAGAACAAGAGCGGCAAGAACAAGTGCCACCAGGTATAACGACTCTGTCTCCAAAGGCATTCATTTAGAATGAAGAAAAAAAAAAACCACTCATCTTTCGTGCTACTTTTGGGTACCAACAATATGTGCAGTCTGAAGTTATGCACTGTCAGAACCTTCAGTGTGGACTGAACTTCCGAGTAAAGCTTCTGAACCATACTCCCATTACAGGGCAATCATCCCCCTGAGAAGCCGATGCTTCTAGCATGTCTAAGTATTCACATGTGTGTGCCTGAAACAGTTCTCAGGTTTTAAGATATATTGATATATTTATCACATACACTATGTATGGTGTATATACACACAACTTTATATCACATACACTATATATGGCGACTCATGACTATGATTTTAGCACTTGGGAGGTGGAGACAGGAGGATTAGATGTTCATTTGTTCAAGGTCATCCTCAGCTACATAACAAATGGGAGACCAATAGCAGATACATGGTCGCCTTTCTCAAGACAAACCAAAAATAAAAACAACCCTCATTCCCTGTCCCCTTCCTCTTCCCCTTCCCATGTAAACCAAACCACGACAACAAAACCCAGAGCACATGGGAACGACCAAAAAGGACACATAAGCCTAGACCCCATTACTCTAAGAAAAAATAAATCCAGTTACATGGTACAGTAGCTTCAGGAAAATTGCCAAGACACCAGACATCAAATGCAGGGAAGCTTCTAAGAGAAGTCAGATGGGAACGTCTAACACAGGGAGGAGTTCAAGTAGTTCAAATATATTGGCTGGGCTGCTCAAGGCAAGGGCAGGTCCCCTCTGGCCCAAGTCTTGATGTTCTCAGGAGGTGGAAGCGATAAGGGTGGCTTTCCTTTGGGATCAACTCCTATTTTTGTAAAGCACTAATCCTGTTCATGAGGGCTTCATTCTCCCAATCTGGTCAACTCCAAACTCCAACTTCAGAGAGCATCACTACAGAGAATTTTAATTCTGGAACGTTTACAGTGGGGGCCCAAATGTCAACCATAGCCATAACCATTGTGTATGGTTTGCAAAAAGAAGGTTTGAATCTAGGTTCCGGTGGCAAAGGTGCGCCACTGGCAACAGAGAGTGTCTAGAAATAGAATTCAGGCAAAATCCCTGAGATCAGCTTGGCTCCAAAAAGTGCATTTTATAAACCTAAAGAAATAAAACACACAGAAGAAGGAAGAACCAGGCAGGAGGCAGGATGATCAGACTCCGTTGCCTGCTCTGTCCTTCACCCAGAGACCAGTAAGTCAAAAGGAAGTCCGGAGGAGGGATATGGCTCCCTTGGCTCAGTGTTCACTGAGCATTTGGGAAACCAAGACATAGCTCTTCCATTCTGGATAGGCCTAGACTGGTGAATCTCAGAAATCCTGAGCTGGAGGCAGAAGTATCAAGGGTTCGAGTCAATCCTGGCTAGATAAGAGGCTCAAATCAACTTGGGATACATGAGATTCTGATCTAGACAGATGGAAGGGGGAAAGAGGGAGGGATGAGGGATAAGGGATGAGGGAGAGCATAAAGCAGCCTCCTGAGTAGCTCAGAGGGAACCACTAGACCTAAAAATAAGGACCAAACTGAGAGAAGCCCGGGGGCGGTGAGGAAGAGGGAGGAAGTGGAAGACTGGTAATTTTCTCTTAGTCACCACGGAGCCAACAGATGCTCTGTGAGAGTGCTAGATTCAGAAAGAGGAGTGAGTATAACACGGAGAATTATAAAAAGAATGGCTACAGAAGCAGAATCCATGACTCCCAAATTCCCCATGGGGAAACCACAGCTCACACAGCCACACAGCACTAACTGAAATAGCACGCACAGGTGGGCTGGATCGCAGAGGGCAGAAAATAGTGGAGTCTTAAGATGAGGTGATATGTGCAGTAAAAACACAGGCTCTTCATTGCTATCGAAATAGGATCATCTCATCTCTTAAATATTTCATGATAAAGGCAAATGAAGCCCTGATTGGGGAAAAAATGGTGTCAGTAAAAGAGTTAAAGTAAGGATTATACGATATTTCCCTAAATGGAGAAGGGAAACAGACAAGGGGATCATGAGAATCACAAATGGTCTTTTAGTATATATATATATATATATATATATATTAAACATAGACACATGAGGCTGGAGAGATGACTCTGTGGTTAAGAGCAATAGCTCCTTTTCCAGAGGATCCAGGTTCAATTCCCAGCACCAACCATCTGTTGTTGAAGAAAGTAGTGATTTGTGGAGTTTGTCACCTACCCATCTAGTTATCCTTCTACAGACAAGGACTGCAAGAGACAAGAGGTTTCTGTTGGATTTGCTCACCCATCTTTCCTGCGTCTTACCTGTGAACAGTCCCATCCAGTTATCCACCAAGAGCGCTGTTGACATACAAGGAAATTCCAGATGTCAGTGTGGTAAGCATCAGGTTCTGGATGTGATAGTAGGTGGTTCAAGAGGACAGAGAAACAGATTACTGGGAACTCTGGAGTTTTAGCCATGGAAAGACAAACAAGGAGGCAACGTCATAGTGGGAGCCAGAGGAGAGTTCAGGACCCAGCACCAGAGACAGACAGGATGATGGCAGAGTCTCTCTGAAGACAACCAGAGTCCACGTGCTAGAAGTGGGCTCTGTCATTTTATCTCTTGAGGGTGGGTGGTGAGGGCAGGCTTCACAGAAAGAGTCTGCAGCCAGGCTCTCTGGGTGAGGTAGGGAAAGAAGTGTGGAGAGGAAGGGTCTGGTGCCTGTACCTCCCCATAAATACCATCTGATTTTTAACTCACAACCCAGGTGAGAAATTCTGTCTGCTGTGCCCATCAGCATCTGTGGAGGGGCTGGCTCCTGCAGTGCCTGTCATCAGCAGTGACCAGATTCTGAGGTGCTGTCCTGTTCTTACCATTAGTCTGTGGGAGAAGAACACTCAGACCAATTCTCTGCGCCTGGAAACCCCTGGGAGTTGCTCTTCTCTTTCATTTGGGTTTAGCTGGGTCTGACTGTCACCATCTTGAGCTGAATCCCTGTGATGACCCTGGGTGACCCCGATTTCCTTCTTTCTGGTTTTCCAGCATGCTATCTATCGCCTGGCTCAGATAATGACTGGGATCTGTAGATCTTGTGCAGCCAGCAGTGGCTGCTGCGAACTGTGAGTGTCGTGGTCTTGTCATGCCCAGGTGGCACTGTCACAGAACCCGCTCCCCTGGGCTCGGGCTCTTACAGGTTTTCCACGTTTTTTCCTCTGCTGTGGTCCTCGTGAAGCTTCACTTAGAACTGAAGACTCAGCAGTCACCTTTCTTTGACAGGTATTTTTACTTTATGTATATATATTTTTTACTGACTTCATCTCTGAGCGTAATCATTCTTCAGATATCCAAGAAACTAATAGTTTAAAGTAATTACAAATCCAATGCATTTCATGATTTGTTTTCCCATCAGGAATTTTGGCAATACTCTGTTTGATAGTTCATTCAGCTCATGTGATGTGATGTGATGTGATGTGTGTGTGTGTGTGTGTATCATGTACACATGTGCACACATGTATGTATATCACTATCACATCACTGGTACTCCAGTTTAGGTGATGTCTGAGTCTACTTTGTGTTGGTACAAAAAAAAATTAATGTGAGACTGGATGGTTTTATAAAGAAAAGAGGTTACTGACTTGAAAGTTCTGGGGGTGAATGGTCCAAGTTCAGATTTCCCCATCAGGTTGGTCACAGACAAGGGTCTTCCGACAACCACCTCACTGTCTTATCACAGGGAAGGAAGATGCTGAAGAAGCAATGCATGGTATGATGGCTGGGACTGGCTGACATGTTGACAGGATCTAGAATCAAACCTCTGAGCATGCCTGTGAGGTATTTAACTGAGGTAAGACTCAAGGTCAAGAAGGGCGGAACCATCCCATAGGCTGGAGTCCTGAACTGAATATAAGGAGAGAGTGGGATGTGCACCAGTATTCCTGTCTTTGCTTCCTGACTGCACATGCAATGGGACCAGCTGCCCCTGCAGGTAGATGAGTGCCCGTAACCCAAAGCCAGCCCCTCCCCCTTTAGCTGGCCCTTGTCAGGCATTTTGTCACATTAATGAGAAAAACAACACACTGGTAAGAGGGGATGCAAGAGAGCTGGTGACAGGAGCGAGCTCATCTTTCTTTCCAGGCTGTTCTTCCACCCAGCACCATCCCAAGGTACTTGGTTCATCTGCACCAAGATGGTCATTAATCTCCTCCAAGTTTGATACTCCATTGATACTAATCCCCATTAGGTCTCCTCCTGGTGTTGTGACACTGGGGACCAAGCTCCCAACAAGTGGCACTTTGAGGGACACATTTGACAAATCTGTGGTAGATGACACTTGTTGGCAGCTCTTTAAGGGACATGCACGAAACCTGTGTCAATTTAATCTACACTATAATAGAACACCAGTCTGTAGGATGTATCCATGTAGTGTGTGTCCTGACCTTAAGTTATCCTCAAGCACCGTCTTCCTGGCTCCTTATTGGCTGGACTCAAGTGTAGCGGTTAAAAAAAAAAAAAAAAAAAAAAAAAGTTCTGCTGTTATTGGCATCTCAGTCTCACTCTTCAGAAGTAGCTCCAGTGAGGAACCGGGCATTCAGACACTATCACATGATCCGAAAGCCACCCCTCCGCTCGGTTCGTTTCCCAGGTGGTTCACTCCACCCACCCTGGCTGCTTCTGTTTCAGGTATTGTTTTCACTCACATTCCCTTGGTGTGTTGTTGCCAAGCCTTTTACACACACACACACACACACACACACACACA
This sequence comes from Micromys minutus, assembly GCF_963924665.1. Classification (NCBI taxonomy): domain Eukaryota; kingdom Metazoa; phylum Chordata; class Mammalia; order Rodentia; family Muridae; genus Micromys; species Micromys minutus. The sequence goes on from NC_137969.1 coordinate 102,118,697, forward strand.
TCTATTTCATGGGCCCCACATGCCCTCACCTCACAAGGGCAACAGAATTGGAACTGTTAGTTCCATCTGTCTCTCAGCTACTGCCTTCACACACCGTCCTCCACAGCCCGGTAAAAATCACAACTCAACAATCAATAACTTATCAAACAGATTTATATGCTAAATTCTCAATCCACAAGACATCAGAACAATTAATTCACTGCCAATTAATAAAGATATAAGCTGCCCACCTAAACAAGAAAAAACCAATGTGATTCACCTTGATCTAAAACATCCTCTTCTGCTGTCTCGATCATGAATATCTCGCTTTTTCCTCCTCTTCTGCTTTACCAAAAAATTTCCCCACCCACTCTCTACTGTCCAATCATGTATCACCTTGACATCAACCTACACTCAAGAACATCTCTGATACTTTAGTTTTTTCTTACTGGAATCTACCACAACTTTGGGAACTCATTAGGCAAGGCACACACTCCTTCCACCTCTGCCTTGTCTCAGTCTCTTTTGTCTCGTTCACAGATAGAAGGGGTAAGCTCAGTTTAGACCAAGGATTGCCACCATAACAAGTTTGCTTTTTAATAATGCCTATGTTGTCTTTCTCAGCCAAAACAGAGATATGTTTTGAGAAATTATGTATATGGTTGCTTTGATAAGCTAGTATTAATAAGAGAGAAAAATCTTTTTTTATTTTTTTATTTTATTTTATTTTATTTTGCCATGCAGACTTCAGAGACACTGGGGCTTTATAATCATGTATGACCTTTAAATGCCCTGCTTGGTACTGACTGTGGGTGGTATAGTCTCTGTATTCCCCAGGAGTTTAAGACACAGCCTATGAAGTGCAGCATACTTAGATCAGACTGTTGCATCTGACACAGCTAGTTTTATGATTCCAACTCTTACAAAGTGTATTAAAATCTCTCAGCTAACTTCTCTCATATGTTAAGTTGGGAAGATCTCAAACACCTCCTGAGAATTAAATAGTGTCGATATGTTTCTTAGTCAGGGTTTCTATTCCTGAACAAAACACCATGACCAAGAAGCAAGTTTGGGAGGAAAGGGTTTATTCAGCTTACACTTCTACATTGCTGTTCATCACCAAAGGAAGTCAGGACTGGAACCCAAGCAGGTCAGGAAGCAGGAGCTGATGCAGAGGCCATGGAGGGATGTTACTTACTGCTTCCCCTGGCTTGCTCAGCCTGCTTTCTTATAGAACCCAGGTCTACCAGCCCAGGGACAGCACCACCCACAATGGGCTGGGCCCTTCCTCCCCCCTTGATCACTAGTTGAGAAAATGCCTTACAGTTGAATCTCATAGAGGCATTTCCTCAACGGAGGCTCTTTTCTTTATAACTCCAGCTTGTGTCAAGCTGACACAAAACCAGCCAGTACAGTATAGAAAGTCTACTTAGTGATTAATGCTAAATTGCTTCCTCTCAACTTAACAAGGATCATAATGAGTAATGGCATCTGCTTAAATTCTCTTATGCGAGGAGCTAAAAACTGCTTCAAAAGCTGTGATCTGAGGATTAGCTGGTGATGGACCATACTAATGTGTGACACAGAACTTCTCCACTGGTGTTTGGGCTCCACCATTTTTACTATAACTTTCTATGGAAATCTCAGATGTCTTCTTCATCCCAAAACATCTTTGATGCTGGGGAGTATGTACAATTTCTTCTGCTCATCAGCGAAGTTTTCATCAATTTCCAAACTTACCCTCAACTGTCCACCCCTTGAAATCTTCTTGCCAGTTGTCTTTGTCCTTTACAGAATTAGCTGTTTCCTACTACATGGTCCAATCTGTCCATCAGTCTCATCTGATGGGTATTCAGGAAGAACTTATTTTTTGAGTGGGGTGGTAATGTTTTCAAATATTGAAAGGCCGCATTACCAAAACTACTTAAACCATTTAATAATTCACCCAAATGTTTCAGCCCAGAGCATCACAGATCTATGGTTGACATGGCAAACCCCTGCCCTCACAAAATGCAATTAAGTAATAGAACCTGAGTTTGCAAGTCCCCAGTTCCAGTCCTCGGGGTGCAGGCTTCCCATCTTAGCTACTTAGAAAGCCGAAGCAGGAGGATTGCAAATTTAAGTCATGACAGAACTCCAAAATGAGTTCAAGAGCAGCATGAGAAGTTCAGTGAGACCTGTCTCAGTACCAAAAGGAAGGACTGTGGAACTACAAATAGGCCAGTGTTTATGAGTTGCTTGTTGCTTGCTCTGGAGGCAGCCATTAGGTAAGATGGGTGAATACAGATACATCCAGGAGCTATAAAGAGAGAAGCAGCCTGATGTGATGCTTTCTTTTGAGGGTCCACTGCTGCCAAGACTGCTAGCTATCTGCACTGCACAAATCTCTCCCTATCCCATTCACACACACACACACACACACGTACACACAGACACAATTGAAAAGAAATCTTTCAAAAGAAAGAAATAAAAAGAGAAAGAGGGATGCGGGACAGCTGAGTGGTTGACTCTTCCTGACTACTTGCCTAGTATTCACAAGACTCCCTGTACTGAAAAGGGAAATCAAAACCTGCAGCAGTGAAACTATATCTGTGTCCCCAGCGTAAGAGGTCACCTTGCAGTGTGTGCACCTGTCCACGTAGAAGCCAGAGGTTGCCATCTGCTTTCTTCCTCAGTTGTTCTCCACCTTAATTTTTTAGGCAGTCTCTGGCTGAGTCCAGAACTCTCTAATCCAGCTGGGACTGCCTTGTCTCTGCACTGCTGGGCTGCGAGTACAGATGTGTGCTACTGGAGCTGGCTTTTATCAGAGAGCCAAGCTTGAGTTCTTGTGTTTGCATTGCTAGCCTTTAACCCACTGAGCCAGCTGCCCAGTCTCCATTTATTGTCTTCAAACCTATCTGCCCCGCATCCAGTCAGGCGAGCTCCGGTGGAAAGGGTTTTGAGTGGAAGAAGACAGACATGGTTGTTAACCTCAACTTCCCGGTGCCCACAGTGTGTTTCACAGTTGGGCATTGGTTTCCATCAGGAGCCCCTGGCTCCCTTTCTGCAAACTGGAATTGGTAAGAGGGTCAAGTGTATCACTAGCTCTTATTGTGGCTTGTGCGACTCCGAGTTAAAGAAACTTGGAGATTTAATGAAAACTTAGCTAATGATCAGGGACATGCAGATGCCTCTTGATGCCACAGACCCTTTGGAAGGTAGAACACATTTCCATCTCCCTGGGGAAACAATCTTGAATAAGATCACTGTGAAAAGCCTAACAGGCTCTGGTGATCTTGTGTTCTGTGCCACACATGAGTGTGAAACACTGACGTAATTATGTATTGGATTTTTTTTTTTTTTTTTTTTTTTTTTTTGTGGTGAAAAAAAGGTGTATATTTAGAATTAGCCATCTGGACTCAGTTTAGATGATCCCAATCTTGTTGGCAACATCTAGAGCATCATAATCAGGAGCCAAGCGAACATACGCCTTCTTCTCTCCATCAGGCCTTATTAGGGTATTGACTTTGGCCACATCAATGTCATAGAGTTTCTTCACGGCCTGTTTGATCTGGTGCTTGTTGGCCTTAACATCCACAATGAACACAAGAGTGTTGTTGTCCTCTATTTTTTTCATGGCTGACTCAGTGGTCAGTGGAAATTTGATGATAGCATAGTGGTCAAGCTTGTTTCTCCTGGGTGCACTCTTTCGAGGATATTTTGGCTGCCTCCGGAGCCGCAGAGTCTTGGGCCGCCGAAATGTGGGTGATGTTCGGATCTTCTTCTTTTTGTGACTGTGGACGCCTTTCAGCACTGCCTTCTTAGCTTTCAAGGCCTTTGCTTTGGCTTCGGCTTTAGGAGGGGCAGGAGCTTCCTTCTTCGCTTTCGGCGCCATCTTGGCGAAAAGCTGGATTTACCAGAAATAAATTTACCATAGAAATGAAGGTCACAGGATAAGGTTGGAATGCTACTGTGATGCCAGTGCTTGAGAAGATGAAGCAGAAAGACACCATGTTTGAGAGCAGCCTGGGGTCATCTAAGAAAGTGCTGTCTCAGAGAAGAGGGAGGGGGAGCTTCTACCTCTGTTGATATGATCTTTATTGAGAGTTGTTCATTATATGGGAAACACATTCTGAGAGCCAAGAATGTTGGCAAGTGGTGTTGGTATCATCAGTAAGGTAGGTGGTGTCAGTTTGCCTCTATAGGACTTGTTCATATTATCCTACATACATGGATATGTACATGTAGCCCATATTTAAAATGTTATATACGAGCCTGGGGAGATGGTTCAGCAGTTAAATAAGGCATGAAGAGTGCAGCCCTTGCAGAGGACCCCCGGTTGCCTCCTAGTACCTGCATCAGATGGCTGACACACATCTGCATCTATAACTCCAGGGATCTGACTCCATTTTCTGGCTTTGAAGTATACCATGTGCATATACACACATGGGTGGTGCGTGCGTGCACACACACACACACCCCTCACAATTTCAAAAGCAGTACATATTTTTAAAACTACAAAATGAAGGGAAAAGTGCCAAATAACACTGTCAAATCTTTAGCATTGATTTTTAGCCCCATATTTACAACTATAAATAAGAGGAACATTTTTTTTTAACTCAGAATGATGAATAGACATGCCGACTATCTATTTCCCTTCTAAGATGTGAAGAAATGGTCTGAGAAATATGGACATGTGACTGTTTCACTAGAGACAATTTAGGAATCTGAAGATGATTTCACCATGTCTAGGCAAAATCAATAGGGGAGTAACATAAAATACAGCAAGCTAAGCAGAACCACAGAGCATGTTTTCTGGCCAGTTTTGTAAATGATTATTAACACAAAGGTTTCACAGGGAAGTGGCGGAGACATTGTCTGCGCTCTCAGCAATGAAGTATGGCACGGGTGTCCCCAAGGGAGCATAGTGATCCAGAAAAGCAGAGGAAATAGGTGTTTTGTTGTTGTTGCTTATCTCATTTTATTCTTTTTAGAAAAGTCCTGTTTGTTTTTTGATGTGCCTTTGTTTCCGTTGCTATGATAATATACTCAGACAAAGGCAACTTAAGAGAGTTAGCTCAGAGTCGTAAGTGAGAGCTCATCATTACAGGTAAATCATAGAATGAGCAGCAAAGGCTTGAGAGAACTAGTCAGTTTACATCCACTGACCAAACAGAGACCAGTGAACTACTGCATGTGCACTAGTACATAACCCCCTCTGAATACTTACTCTCTCCAGGATCCCAGGCCTAGGGAATGGTGCTGCTCACAGTGGGCAAACCTTCCTACATTTAATATAATTAGGACATAGACATTCTCAGCAGTGCTACGTCCACATGATTCTAGATAGACAATTAAGAGCAGCCATCACATTCAATAATTTTTTAATTTATCTGTTGGAAATTTGTATATTGAGACAAAAATATTGAGAATGTATTTGCATTATTTTTCAGAAATGCTTACAACATTAAGTGTCATTCACAAGTTGTAAGGAAATGAACTGTTCCAAAGGGGATAATCAACAACAAGTACGTTACACAGGATACTACTGACAATTTCACAGAGATACAAGAAAGTATCCTAATATGAAAACACATTGCATACTATCAGATGTGATTTGAAATCCATAAAGAGTAGATTTAAGGATTTGGAGCGATAGCTCGGCAGTTAGTGCTGAGTCCAGCCCAAGCAAGGACTGGAGCTTAGTTCTCAGCACCGAAGTCAGGAAGCTCACAATACCTATAGCTCCAGGTCCAAGAATCTCACAGCTCCAAGGCCTCTTCAGGCACCATTACACAAGAGGTGTGTGTGTGTGTGAGAGAGAGAGAGAGAGAGAGAGAGAGAGAGAGAGAGAGAGACAGAGAGAGAGACAGAGACAGAGAGACAGAGACAGAGAGAGACTGAGAGAGACAGAGACAGAGACAGACAAACATGCACACACACACACACACACACACACACACAGAGAGAGAGAGAGAGAGAGAGAGAGAGAGAGAGAGAAACAACAAAGACAAGCAAATAAAAAAGTTTAAAAGAATTGATTTAAAGACCCTTATCAGTTTAACAAACCTTAATAGATTATCAATGCATCAAAAAATGCCAAAGAACTTGTCATCCATTTCTAGAACTTCAGACAATCTTAAGTCCAAGCGAGATCAGGTTAAGCTACCTTGTGATCACCATAGTAGCAGAAGGTTTTTGCATTTAGGGTTTCCACACCCACTCACTTGGAAGGAAGCAGTGCCTTACTTAGAAGGTTTCTAACTCTGCATTGTGCTAAAGATGGCTGGAGTGTAGGAGGTGGTTACTAAAAGCAGCAATGGAAGCAACTGCAGTAAAAGAAGGGAATCTGAGACTCCATTTACCAGATGGGAATAAAATACCAAGTTACTAGAAATACATAGAATGCAGGATCGCGTGGACAGACGTCAGCGGTGAGCTGTTTCAAAGGCATCTTCCATCCATTGGGTCTCAGCTCTAACACACTCACCGTGTGTGCAATGCTGATGGTGTATTGCCACAGTCACTTCTTGAATCAGATGAGGGACTCCTTCTGTCCGGCAGTCCTTCCTCCACTGGCCACCCAAGCCTTGCCCCACAGTCTCTGCCTGAATTTTGTGTTTTCCTTCATCACATGTCACACATGGAGAGACACGCTCCTCAATTGTGAATGCACCGCAGGATGAGTGAAAGAACACACCTAGGCCTGTGTCAGGAAGTACAGAAAGCCCAAGCCAAACAAAACCTGGTAAGAAAGAAACTCCCATCTAACCAAATAAAGATAAGAACTAAAACAGAGTTCTCAACAAAAGTCACTGCAGTCATGACTGGATAGATGGGGCGATTTTCCTAATTCTCCTTAGAGTCCTATAGTCCTATAGTCCTATATCCACAAAACGGTGTCTTCCAGAAGAAAATGGATGGTCACCATCATCAAAATGAAAGAAGAGTGATTCCCAGTATAGAAATTACCAGTTACCTCTTAGAAACTTTAAGTTCTGCAACGAGTGCTTTGGGGTGAAGGAAAAACCTTTAGAGAAGAGCCAAGAATGGACCAGGAGTGGTGGGGAAAGCTGTCCTCTCTCTCCTGTGTGTGATACTACCCCATACTGATGAGAATGCCCCAGAAAGCTGATTTATTGAGTAAGAAGAGGCCAGACTGAGGTAAACACACACCTTCCCCGAATCCCAGGAAAGTGCTTAAAGACTCATTTGTCTACCACCACCTATGGAGTCCTGGGGAAACGGCAAGACTAAAATACTACCCAGAGCCAGCCAGAAACATGGGGAAGAGGAGACACACTGTGCCTGGCGTGGCCACAGCAAGAACCACTCTGTGCCACCATTGGCAGCCTCACCCCAGACCAGGATCTGTCTAGTGGCCTTGTTAGAAGTGGAAGTCAGCTGAACTGGTGGATTGTAGAACTATAGATGTCACATGCCATGGTGTGCCTTAGACATGAAGTGTCTAGTTATAGTAGCTTAGGGTCAGTGAGGGGCTACGAGCCTTCAACTCCCCAGAACATAAAGCAGAGGGCATTGAACCCCTTATTACGGAACTGTGTGCCGTGGGTGTCAAGGTGATGGAGTCTGTAGCAGTGAGTTAGGAGAGCTGGAGAGGCCTGGTGTCCTAGTCAGGGTTTCTATTCCTGCACAAAAACATCATGACCAAGCTGTTCACCACCAAAGAAAGTCAGGACTGGAGCCTAACCAGGTCAGGAAGCAGGAGCTGATGCAGAGGCCATGGAAGGATGTTACTTACTGGCTTGCTTCCCCTGGCTTGCTCAGCTTGCTTTCTTATAGAACCCAGGTCTACCAGCCTAGGGATGGCACCACCCACAATGGGCTGGGCCCTCCTCCCTTGATCACTAGTTGAGAAAATGCCTTACAGCTGGATCTCATGGAGGCATTTCCTCAGCTGAGGCTCCTTTCTCTGTGGTAACTCCAGCTTGTGTCAAGTTGACATAGAACCAGCCAGTATACCACTCAAGCATTCCACCCTCTTACCATGTCCCTGACCCAGGTGAGCACAGGCTCCTTGAGTCTATTGTTCGTGTTATTATGTGGTTTATGCCTAAAAAATAAAGTTAAAATGTCTTTCTTGGAGTTTGATGTGAAGGGTTTTACAGCGTCGGGTGTCTGAATGTTTGGTCTCTAGCAGGAAATCCTGTATGGAGAGGTCAAAGAACCCTAAGCCTGTAGAACATGACAGGAGGGTAACAGGGTAACTGCATGCAGTAGGGGCTGGCCAAAGTCATGTGACTGTCTATCTTCTTCAGAACCATTCTCCCAAGTCACGACTCCTCCCACTGGCACGTGCGTCCCTGTCTCCTGAGAGCCCGAGAGAAGAGCAAGCCTTTCTCCCTTAAGTTCCACCTTGATAGAGATTTGCTCATGGCCCCGACAAACGCAGTGCAGTCCCTGGTGCTTTGTAGGCTAAGCTAGGAATGATCGCACCACATCTCTTTGTGAACAGCCTGGGGAGCATCAGTTTTCGGTGTTCTGTTTGGTCTAGGGGTAAAATCCATCGTGCAATCAGTTGGACCTGGGCTGTCTGTGTCGGAGAGACTGTATCACTCCTGACATCTTGTCCTTATACGGATCGCTTCAGATGCTTTGTAACACGCTGACTGCATCCTCATCCCCAGGTGTGGCAGCCCGAAGGCAGCAGGTGGTGCGGATGTGATGACCCCTAGATCAATCTAACCCCTGTTTTACGGATTTAGTCATCTACTTCTCTCAGGCCTGCCAGTCCTCTGGATTTCAAGTTTGCCCCATCCTCACTGGGTTCTTGAAGGTCCTGCTAGTCTATCGATCAGCGTCTTCTTTCTAGTGACTCAGGTCACTGGTGTCTTGTTTGTTTGTTTGTTTGTTTTTGTCTGTTTGCTGTTTTTGTTTTGTTTTTCACCCCTTCAAACCTCCAGCTCTTTGTTTCTTTTGTTTTTGTTTCATCCTTTTATTGTGCACTTACTTTCTGCTCTGATCTCTCTCCTGCTTTGTTATAACATAACTGCTTTGGGATTTGGGTTGGTCTTCATATCTCTGACCCCAAGATTCGTTGTTATGGTGCGTGAGATAGCTATGATTTTCATGGTGCAGGACTCGATCACTCTAAACTTGCCTGCTAAACCTGCTGTTCATTATTATTATTTTTTACTTCTAGCATTCCCCACCCGAGGAGGTGGGGCACATAGAGGAGCAATACCTATTTATGGATATCTGGAATGCAGGTTTGTCACCAGAATACATGGAAACAGGCTCCGTCCTGTCCACCCCCACCACTGAGGACCCTATGTGTTTCTTGGGCCATGTGGCAGAGGAAACCCTGTGAACTGTAGGGACCAGTATCTTCAACAGGAGAAAGGGTGCAGTTACATACCTGTACAAAGACAGCGTGTTTTTATGTTCTTTCACTTGCAGGCCCTGTGCCCTCCCTTCTTCCTCGGGGAGGTCAGGAAGTGTGTCCTGCCCGTGTTCTTTGTATCTGAAGACAACAGTACATAAATCATTAATTGGATTCACACAGGTTGCTAGATGTCAGCTGGTCTGAGAACTCAGTCCCACAGGATGATAGTGTGGGAGGGAGGCTAAGATAAAGAGGCAACTCCATCACACTCAGTCACACAGATCTCGATGCATTATGGTTATTGAAGGAAATGAACTGCAAGTGATCCCAGGACCACAGCATGATGCTGAGGTTACCAAGGGCACCAGTAGGACTAGAGGTATAAATAAGATTGGCCTACAGCCCCGTGAAAGAATGTGTGATGCTTTGGACTCCATGTACTCTCTCAGTACAGAAACACCAAAAGTGAAAATGGCAGGGACATGTACTTCAAATAAAAACATCAACTGGTCTTCTAGCAAAGGACCAACCCCACAGGGCACACAGAGACTCTAACAAGAACAGAAGGGGCTGGAAGGGGGTAAGGAGGCAGACTAGTCACTATTTAGCAGTTTATGCTGTTGCCACCTCACCCCAAATAAAGAAGATACAGCCTCCAGGTCAGAGACAACAAGGCATGGAAAATGGAGTCTTTGGTGAAACACAGTTTGCCACTGACATGCTGCACCCACGTGTGGGACATGAACCTGAAAGACATCTGTGACCCTAGAAGGAGCAGTCTCACGCATGCCCCATTATGTGGATCCTGAGAAAGGTGGGCTAGAAGCAGACAGCAGAAGATGCTGTCAGAGTCTGGGGAGGAAGGCAGGAGGGCTCAGCAGGAGGTTCAGATGGGAGAATCACGTGGAGAGCTATGGGACCACAGAGCATCTCTTTGCTAAGTCCTTTCAGGTCACACCACTAACAGTCTTTGCTTGTTTCTTTTTCAAGGTCTGAAGAATAGGCCTGGATCCATGGTTCCTAAACTAAGAGTCTCTGTTTTGGTTGGCGTAGCTTCTAAGCCACAGGAGGGCGCCAGGCCAAAACCAGAGGAGGCTGTGTGCCCCCAAACCTGTTGTCAGCTGTCAGACACCTCTGACAATCAGGGAACAAGCTCCACACCCCTGATCTCCCTGCAGAGTGTGAGCTATGCTTAAATCAACTCCCCAAATTTTAAAATTCATAGTCCCCCGCAGCACTACTGGCTGCCATATTATGAACAGACAGCCACTATCCAGCCTCTGATGTTCACATGGGAGAACTGTTTCCTAGGTGACCTGGGGTCATCAACTGTACAACCTCTGCTTCCATTAATATTCTCAATGACCAGATTCAAAGAAGTGCTGTCATATTTTTCACTGAGGAGGTAAAGAGGCGCAGGAAGGGGAGGGGAGGAGAGGGAAATAGTGGGGAGGGAAGAGGAGATGGGCAAGTGAAACATGTCCCGAGAGAAGAGAAAAGCTGTAAGGGAGAAGGAAAGGGCACGAAGCTGGGGAAGGAGAGACTTATAGAGGAAATTCCTGTCTGGCAATCTAGAAGAAGAAGACTCACATGCTGGGTTGTGACAGGTGCATGGACCAGAAGGACTGGGAACAAATTTCCCTTGAGAGGAGAGTTGGGAGCAAAAGGGAATGGGGACCCAGGAGAAGATGGTTGTCTTAGCAGTTCCAGTATATTCTAAGGTGCACCACTTGGATACTGCCCAGGAAAGGTTCTGGGATGCTGAGGCAGGGTGTGGCTGTAGTGAAGAGAAGTCACACCCTTCCCGGGAGCCTCTACCCAAGTTTGCTTTACCCAGGTTTGGGCTGTTCTGGTAACACTGAGTCTTTGTCTTTGCAGCCTTCATCCCCTTCAGGCCCGGGTAGTGATGAAATCCAGGGAATTCCTGCAGATTCCCAAGATTGATGTTATCATTCATGCCCGGGAGACTGATTGGTTGACTTTTATTGACCACAATTACCTTTGTGTTCCTGCTGTGAGTAGATGAAAAGAATGGTACATAGTTTGAAACACTGTTGCCCAGACAAGGCCAGCAGCAGCCTCAGGACTGATCTGTGCTCAATGCCTGCTCTCACGTCAGGATTAGAGGGAAACCGAATTACCACGGAGCTGTGGGTGTCAGCAGTGGTGCCGGGTGGAGCCTTGCTGAGTAAGGTATCTAGAGTGTCCTTCTGGGTACATTCCAGGCAGTGAAGGGCTCTCTGAGTTAGCAGGACTGCCCGGTGACAGGGAATAGGTTCTAACCCATGGGGCCATTCAGAAGTAGTTGAGTTCACTAAGTATCTCCTGCTAGAAGATGAGTTTTTGATGCCTGGTTTTGATACAACACATTCATAGAACTCTTTCCTCCGCAGAGACTGCTGACCTTGGTGGTTGGGAATATGGGCCTTATGGGCAGCTTATTCATTTGTCCAGAATATACTTCCTCAAGTACAACTGTACCCTAGACCAAGCCACCGTGGTCCATACTCACTGATCAGTCCTACTGGCAGGGACAGTGCAATGGATCACCAGGGTTGTCACACTCAGAACTTGACTCTTATCCCTGAAATAGTTCCCAGCCACTTTAGGGCCCGTGAAACAGGATCTTGGTGACGGCAGGCACAAAGTATTTTCTTTTCCAGCACCCACTTACTGGATCGGCCCATTCCTGCACTCTTGTTCCAATCTTTTCCTGTGACAAAACCCTGTGATCAGGGCAAATATTCATATAAGAGAAAGCTTAGGGGCCCACAGTTCCACAGGGTTCAAGGCCAATGTTATCATGATGCTGGATCTGGCAACAGGCAGACAGACAGACAGGCATGGGGTTAGAGAAGTAGAAATAGCTTTGGCTTTGAAATCATAAATGCTTTGCCATTCCCTATTAACACAACTCCTTCACACCAGTCATGCCCCCATGATAATTCCCAAACAGTTTCACCAATTGGGGACCAAGTATCCGAACATGTGTATCAAAGGGGGCCATTCTCATTCTGACCAACGCACCACCTAATCTGGGAGTTTGGAAGAAACACCTCTTGCGAAGCAACACACTGCTGCAATCTACCTCCATGTCTGTGTTCTGTCTGAATTTTCAGGGTGCAGAAATGGCTCCCTTGTCTTTTCCCATGCAGATGCCCCAGAAATCCTGTCCAAAACGTGACAGATTTGACAGTCTCAGGAAGACGTGAGAAGAGACTCTTTTTGCTCTAATTTCTTCCCTTAAGCTTTTTTGAGTTGCTCCTATAGGGGAACATGTTTAGCCCTCTGCACAGACACCTGATGCTCATGACCAGCTCATGTAGATTGTGAGACTGCTTGGCTTGGAAGAGCAACAGCACACCCCAAAGTTCTCACTGAGAGACAGAACACACAAACCCACCTCTTAGATGTGACAACGGAAGTCTGATCAGGGTGGCACTTAGTCACCCATTCCATGCCACAGCCCTGTTCATTGCAGGTGGCTCCAGCAGGACAGACAATCGGTGTCAGTGTTGCCTAGCCCCTAATTATCCCAGGCACCAACGGTTGCCTCCTATTCTGTGTACTGTGGTGGTGAAGTGGCCTTGGGGGACCAGGCTATTCAGACTGAGGACTCTGGAAGCAGACAAGCTGAGGCATATATCTGCTCATCTCCCCTCAAGGCAAAAGCTACCTAACCCGAAGCAATGTGAGGGCAAGGAGTTACTGTGAGAAAAGGTTACATAATCTATGAGAGATGCCAGCCAATAGGCCAGACCACTTCTTCCAACAACTCTAAAGCAGCAAGCTTCAAATGCCTTGGGGACTTTGCTCAGCAAAGAACACGATCCCTCGTGTGTTTCTTAGGGCCGGCAAATCCACACTGCAGATTTTAGCACAAGTCAACATAACACATTTTTGCCTGGCCTCCCTGCTTTCCCTTGCTTCTCACTAAGGCAGGAAATTGATACCACCCTAAGATTTTCCTTAGCTTGCAGACCCTCATGAGTCCTACAAGCTCCACAACACAGGGAACATATTCAACCACTAGTTTATAGCGCTTCTCCAACAGCATCACAACCAGGGGTTGACCACCAAACAGGGTCTTAGATCTGTATGCTCTGGGGGGGGGGGGACCTTGGGCTCTTGAAGGGCAGCATGAGATAAGAACTTAGCCATCAGAACTACCCTTCTAACTGCATGGCCTATCCTAGAAGATGGCTCACTAGACCAAGTGTTCATTCTACAAATTTGGGGATAGGAACTCAGATCTAGCAACCACATAAATGCCTCAAAGAAAAAGACCCACTTTGATCCCTGCACAGTTGGACTAGCATTATCTCCAACTGCCAGCTCAGGAGGAGGAAATCGTCTCAAAAACCCAGAGAAACATGACACTTGAGCCCCCTTACTACTCACACATGACCAAATCCACGCAAGTGCTCTAGAAAACACATATGAACCCATAAACCAGTGCATAGACACATATACACACAAACAAGGTAGGAGGCATGAATTAGAGAGAGCCCTCCATTATCATTTTGGATTAATGATTAACTAATGAGTAATTAATGATTAATTTCCCAACCTGTAATAGTTGTCATTTTCATCCTGCAGCATTCAAATCAATGGCTTATCCATCACTGTATTTGAATTTGACTTTTGTGTCATCGGATGTGTCTGTTGATCAGCAAGTATTTGGCTGGAACCTATGAATGTCGAGGTTTTGTCTATAGTAGTGCTAAGTGTGGGGTGGTGGGGGATTGTAGGACCAAGACTTGGAATCTGCATGTAGCCCCTGGACCCTGTTCCCAAGTTAATTCAGACTGGTGAATAAAGACGTCGACAGCCAAGAGCTGGGCAAAAGAGGCATAGGTGGGGTTGAGGTTTCTCGGGCTTGGTGAGGGAGGACCATGAAGAGGAGGAAGGAGAGAGAGGGAGTTGCCATGGAAGAAGCAGAATGTACAGGAGGGAAAAGGAGAGCAGCTATGGACTAAGGGCCAAGAGAGTGTGGCCCTGAGGGCTGACCAATGGGGCTAAGAGCAGTCCAGATGAAACACAGCAAATAGTGATAACTTGGGGTTATCTATAGGAAGGTAGATTCTGACAGCCTGGAGGGGAGGAAGTTGCCCAGCTATTGTGCTGCCTAAGATATATTTAAAATGATAAAGCCTGTGTGTGTCTTTCATCCAGACACAAAAATAATCTAAGGCAGGGAAGAAGCCCACACTGGGGTTTTTAATACTTTCTACTACCAGTGAACAAAACAGTGGGGTGAACTTCTCGGCTGCCTGCCTGGGAGTGCTACAGAACAGCAGCTCTTAATTTTATTTGGGAGCCTTGCCCACAATGCCTCAGTGCTGTGGACCCTGTGTGTTCATCTCAGCCCCAGTGTTAACACTCCTAATAAAACTGGAGCAGCTCAAATGTCTTCATATTTGAAACAAGATTTTCTGGGCTGATGTTGAAATTTCTTTTATTTTATTAAATGTTCATTCGATTTTCATCCTGACTCATCACTTCTCCTTGAGAGAAATTCTCCTTTCTCATCCCAAGTGAACAGAAACATCGGGACACTTACTTCTCAGCCAGAAACTTCTAACCCTGTGTACTCTTTGCCTTCTGGAGCTATCCCCAACCAAAGCTTTGGCACCGGCACTTCTAGCTGCTCTTTATCCAGAACATGTATGTCTGATTGGTAGCTGTTTCTGAAGGCAAAAGACACGTGAAGTATGCAACATGGCCACAGGGCTACCCAGTTCTTTGTTATTGGTGAGTCTGTGTCCAAACATGAATCCAACTCCCTGTCACAGATCAATTTTTTTCTTGAGGATATCTGGGTTGTTTTCCAAGGCTGCAAACGCAGAGAACCTCTAGACTAGCCTTTGCTCCAGCAGCCCAGAGCTGTCAGTTTTAACCAGTTCCGGCACCTCGCTATTGCTGCATCTCCTTCACAATTTAAAAAAAAGCATCAACATTATTTCTAAATCTTTTAGTAAATGCGTGTGTGTTACCAGCATGTATGCCATTGGCCTAGGAGAGCTCCTAAGATTCTGGACAATGTTCTTTTCCACTGGTGGTTGCATTAGTAATGTCAGCCAATTAAACTCTCAGCTTCGTGCTCCTGGAATGCAAATTGTACTAAGCATCTTCTCAGCCTCCCCATCTGCTGGCAGACATTCCTTTGAGCAGGCCCAGACTCTCCAGACAACTGAGCAGGTTCCAAGAAGCCAGGCAGCACCGAGTAAGGATTTCAGGACAGAGGACACAGCACACCGAAGTAGAAATCTCTGCCTTCTGTTCGTCCAGATGAGTCCCCCTTCTTGCTGCGAGGCCACGTGAGCTGCAGATGTGAAGCACTTCCTCTTGGCAGTGGCCTTGCTGGCTCTGCGCTGGGTCAGCTCTATGCATGTAACGATGCTAGATGTTGCAGTAGGAGAAATATGTCACCAGGCAAATGTGTCCTTCTGCCAGTGATACACAAATCAATGATCATTGATATTTTTTTATAACCAATCAAAAGCCTGGATCAACACCGATGAGGTTAAATGTCATAGGAACCCGGGGCTTGGCACTTTGATGAGAAGTGTAGGAAGGGGTTAAAGAAGGCCTCATAAGTGCAGGGCCACAAGGTCCCAAGCTGTGGTTGGTGGGAACAAAACACACATTTTCTAGGAGAGGTAAGTGAAGAGGAGACCCCCAAGGAATACAAAGCTGCCAACCCTAGAGGAAAATCTTCCCAGGTCATTGAAATAGTCAGAGAAGGTGGCTTAGCTCAGATGTCCCTGCTTCAGCTCTGCTGCAGTCTACACACACCTATTTGGGGGACTGGGGGACACCTGAAGGCATCAGAGAAATTGGGGAAAGTGGAAACAAACAAACAAACAAAAGCACAGGAAGCCTGAAAGGGCCTTGGCTGTAAAAAGCTCAGTTGGCAAGTGTGAGGGCCTGACTCCCATCTCCCCGCCCTGAGCAAACAGTCATGGTGGCTTATGTTACTGGCTTCTAGGTCTCACAGTCCATGGAATGACTGTTAGTATCCATACAGGGACAAGCAAATCTGCACACATAGAAAGACAAAGAGAGACCACTCACATGTGTACCTATGTGCATGGATATGCACGCATACACACACATGTGTACACACACACACACACACACACACACACATACACACACACCATATCACACAGCTCACACATAAAAGATCATTTGTACTTTTGTGGAGTAATTTTTTTTGTCTGTCAAGTTATTTTTGTTTGACTCTTTGGGACAGGGCCTATAGACCAGTGTGAATGGTGAATGAATCCTTCTGTAGCTAAGGGTGATCTCCAACTACTGCTCTTTCTGCCTCTACCTCCAAGTGCTGATTACAGGTATTGTCCCTACTCTGCTATCTAGATCTAACTAAAATGTGTTGTATGCTGGGCCAACACTGTACCTCTGAGCTACACACTGAACCCATTTTACAATTTTATGTGGAGACTTGGTCTCTTGTAAGGGTATCTCATCTGGACCCAGTATCATTACAGATGCTCTCAATTTATGATCCTTTGACTAGAAGAAAGTAGATTTTTCTTTCTCAATAAACACACAAAACACTCCTAACTTGTCACATGGAATTTTACTTCTTGAGGAAGCAACTGAGATGCTGCCCTTGCTAGTGTTACCATGGAAACCAGAGGTGAGCTCAAGCTGATGAAGAGGGTGTTGCCATGGAGGTCTCCAACATCAAGAACAACTCTGAGGAGATAGAGAAATATGACTTTTTGGGGGCATATGTGATGGCCTCCTGTCCAATCTGGAGGCCACCACTTCTGGTTCTAACAGAGAGTTCCATGGGGTAGTGTGGAGGCTGAGGCTGAGGCAGCACCATCTTGTTCAGTCACACATCCCTTGGTGTAGTGTGGGTCCTAAAGGACATGGACTGCAAAGGGACCCCAGTACTGCAGGATGATGCTGAAGTTACCAAGAGCATCATCAGCACTGGGAACGTGGATGGGACTGATGTACACTTCAGTGAGAGAACATGTGGTACCGTATACTCTATGAACCGCCCCAGGATGGAAACACTGAGTCTGAAAATAGTGAGGGCATAACCATAAGAAGCCACCACCTACATCTAGCAAGGACCAGCCTCGGGAGGCATCCATACCCTCTAACAAGATCAAAAGAAAGGGCTGGGAAGGGTGAAGGGACAGATTAGTCACCTGTTTCATAGTTTATACTGTTGTCCCCCTCCCCAACCACTGAGACACACCCTGGGGAATAACATGGCCACCAACATTCACTCCTGTATGTGATCTTTGCTTTTTCAAGGCCCTTTCCCACTGCTGAGCTGCATGCATTTATAGAACAAGAGCCCAAAGGTGTTTGAGTCCTAGGAAAGAGTTTTCTTTCCTGCTGCATCTCCCATATGTGGATTCTGGGGGAAATTAAGTCAGTAGTAGTTAGCTGAGAAATACAACCAGGTTCTGGGGAGGAAAGAAAGGAGGGGGGAGGACGAAGGATGGGCTTGGGGAAAGGGAGCACAGGTTAGGAAGCGGGGAATCAGGTGAAGAGCAGTGGAAACACAGGGCGGCTCTTCCTAAGTTCTTCTATGTCAGTTCACTAGCAGAACCTTCGCTTGAGCCTCTTTTTATGGTCTGAAGAACAGGTCCAAATCTATGGTTTCTAGCCCACAGGTCTGTGTTCAGCCTGGTATGGTCCATCGGCCACAGAAGAGAGCCAGGCCAGAACTTGAAGAGGCTGTGTGCACAAAGCATGATGTTAGCTGTCAGACGTCCCAACAACCAGGGCACACACTCTGCACCCTTCCTCTCCCTGCAAAGTGTGAGCTTTGCTTAAAGTAGCTCCCCACTGGGTAATTTCATTGTTCCTCAATACTACTGGTTGGACAGAGAAGTCAGCCACAAAACCATCTTGTTAGGAAGAGGCAGCTGTCTGGCTTCTGCAGTACACGTAAGATAGAACTATATGTCTCACATGATTTAGTCTTTGCTAGCTTGTGCCCTAACTGCCATGTACTGGCTGGTTCTGTGTCAACTTGACACAAGCTGGAGTTATCACAAAGAAAGGAGACTCAGTTGAGGAAATGTCTCCATGAGATCCAGCTGTAAGGCATTTTCTCAACTAGTGATCAAGGGGGGAGGGCCCAGCCCATTGTGGGTGGTGCCATCCCTGGGCTGGTAGACCTGGGTTCTATAAGAAAGCAGGCTGAGCAAGCCAGGGGAAGCAAGCCAGTAAGTAACATCCTTCCATGGCCTGTGCATCAGCTCCTGCTTCCTGACCTGCTTGGGTTCCAGTCCTGACTTCCTTTGGTGATGAACAGCAATGTGGAAGTATAAGCTGAATAAACCCTTTCCTCCCAAACTTGCTTCTCAGTCATGATGTTTGTGCAGGAATAAAAAACTGACCATAACACCCCGTCTACATTATCAATGGCAGAATGCAAACAAGTGCATGCATTGTGCAAATCGAGGAGGTAACAAGGCACAGGAAACGGAGTGGAGGTGAAGAGAGGGACCCAAGAAACATGTCAAGGGAGAAGAAAAGAGTGAACGAGTAAGGACGGAAAGGGCATGAACCTGGGAACAAGGAGGAAAGCCTATCCAGAGGAAATTACAGTCAGGCCATGGAGAAGAAAGGAATGACTGGTTGGATGTTGGGTGACAGAGTCTGTGGACAAGCAGGAGAAGCAAAATTCTCCGGAAGAGGAGAGTTTCTGAGGTGATAGCATGGAAATCCAAGGAGAAGAGTGTATCTGCCTAGTGGTCTCCATCTTGGGTCATGGTACACAGTTTGGATGCTGCCTGGGAAGCACATTCCTGTCCCGAGATGCTCAGGCAGGATGTGGCTATAGAGAAGAGATGTCACAGAGTTCCCAGGAGTCTTTTCCTCTCTGCTTTCTCCAGGCTTTGAGCTGATCTCCTGCCATCTGTGTCTCTGTCCTCACAGCCTTCTTTCAGGCCCCTATGGTGCTGTTACTCCAATCAGGGATTACACACAATGACAGGAATTTCATGTTCCGATGGGGGATTTCTTGACTTTAATCGAGTAAGATTAGAAGATTGTTCTGTCTGGTGGGGATGGGGAAATGGCTATGCACCATTACTTCCCCAACAAGACTTTTGTTATCCCTTATGCCCAGTGTTCATCCTTAGGGTCAAAATTAGAAGGAGACCTAATTGCCACGGAGCTGCCGATGACAGTGGTATTGTGTGCAGCCTTCCTGAGTGAAGTTTCTGCAATGCTCTCCTGCTTACTTTTCATATAAGGAGCCGATCTTTGGGTTAGCAGGGGCAGCCTCTTCAGGGATCATTCATGCAGTAGGATGAGTCCACTGTGTATCTACTTGTGGGGGAAGATGAGTTTCCAAAGTCTGATCTTAATGTCCACTTGCCAAGCAAATTGATCTTGCTTTTCTCTACAGAGGTTGATGGCAGGGTCAATGGGAATATGGGCTTTTGTGACAGCTTATAAATTTGTCTGGAGCCCACTTCCTTGACCACATCTTGTATTCATAGCCTTGACAAAGTCCTATATGGCTGCTTCTGCCCAGCCCTAGTCACAGGCATAAAGCACTGGGCATAATAAGGACTTGAGTCTTGATTCCTTTTCCCTTCTAGCATCTACTTGCTGATGAGGCCCATCCCTGCTTTCTGAGTTTCTAATCTATCACCATGTCAAATGATCAACTTCTAAGGGAAAACATTAGGTTAAATTAACCAGTTCCAGAGACTAAAGTCTACACCCATCATTGTGAGGCATCTGATAATCGGCAGTTAAGTGTGAGGCTAGAGAGCTGCTGAGGGATCCTCTTTGATCCTTAAAAAAAAAAAAAAAAAAAAAAAAAATATATATATATATATATATATATATATATATATAATGTGCTATTATAGTATATTATTAATATATAATGTGTGTGTGTGTGTGTGTGTGTGTGTGTGTGTGTGTGTCCTACCTGTATTTTCATAGAGCAGAAATGTCAACCATGTCTCATCTCTCTTCCCACACAGATGTTCCAGAAAATGCCCTGGAAGAGTTACGGACTTGTCCCTCCATGACAATCTTAGGACGATCTGAGGAGTAACTCTTGTACTCCATATTCTTTCCCTAAGAAGCATTTTATTTTTATTTTTATTTTTATTGAGCTATTCCTATAGGGCACTCATTCTTAGGTCCCACATCAACATTGGGTGGTTCATGTTCACATCACAAGGTCAGACTGAGCTGGATCATGAGCCTATGGCTGAGAAAAAAGACAAATCACAAGCATGCCCTGTAATACTCATCGAGAGACAGAGCACACAAACCCACCAGTGGTCAATGTCAAATATGTGACAATGGAAGTTTCGCCATGGTGGCACCTGTCAACCATCTCATGCTACAGACCTGTTGCTGGATCCCTCTGATCTAACACAGAAAGACAGACAAGGTGAGCAAGTTTCAGTGGCTATGTGGGCCAAGATAGGCAGTATTCCTTTCCTACCTTAAACTCCTACACCCCAGTGGGTTGGATGGTAGCCTCTAGATGAATAGTTGGTCTACAGTTCTAAGATCAGTGTTTCTAATGCTCTGATCACAGACACACCCAGAAATGGGGTTTATTCTAGGCATCCCACAATCCACAGAAGCCCGAACACAAAAATTCAACACCACAATATCCTATTTTTTCTGGTAGATTTTTGTTTGGTTTTGGTTTAGGAAATATGTTTCTCTTGATTTGTACACCTCAGAAGCAATATTTCAAAGTTAAAATATGAAGACATCTCATTTATTTTTTCCCACTGTGTGTGTGTATGTGTGTGTTTACTTAACTAAGGTTTTTATTGCTGTGATGAAACACCATGACCAAAAGTAAATTGTGAAAGAAACGTTTTATTTAGCTTATACTTCCATATTGCTGTTTATCATTGAAGGAATCCAGTACAGGAACTCAAGCTGGGCAGGGAATTGGAGGCACCAGCTGATGCGGAGGCCATAGAAGGATGTTGCTTACTGGCTTGCTCATCATGGCTTGCTCAGCCTGCTTTCTCATAGCACACAGGACTACTATCTTAGGGATGGTTCAACCGCACAATGGTCTGGGCCCTCCCTATCAATCACTAATTAAGAGAATGCCTTAATAAACCAGCCTACAACTCAGTCTTTTTTAAGGTTTGTTTGTTTTATTTGTTTATTTATTTATTTAAGTACACTGTAGCTGTCTTCAGACACATCAGAAGAGGGTATGAGGTCCCATTACAGATGGTTGTGAGCTACCATATGGTTGCTGGGAATTGAACTCAGAACCTCTGGAAGAGCAGTCAGTGCTCTTAACCACTGAGGCATCTCTCCAGCCCCTACAACTTAGTCTTTAGAGGCATTTTCTCAGTTGAAATTTTTTCAGTTCCCTCCTCTCAGATAACTTTAATTAGCCAACACATTCTTGGTTCATATATCCTTGCACCTAACTTGAAACATAATGATGAATAATATATCTTAGTGCATATCCTGTTTGTTCATGCACCTGATATGTCTCTGACCTTCAAGGTCACTGAACTACTGACTAACTTTCTGAGCTGCAGAATGCAAAAGAGAATGCAAATGATGATCAATACTTGGAAATGACTGGTGACTCCCCCACACTGATGCCCTCTGGTTTGTTTGCATAAATAATTGTGTGTGTGTGTGTGTGTGTGTGTGTGTGTGTGTGTGTTAGAGAGAAGAGAGATTTCACTTGTATATATGTATGTGTGTATGCATATGAGTTGGGGTACATGTATGTTTGCATGTATGTATGAGTAGGGCTTATGCATACCAACTTGTACACTCCCATCACCACTGGAGGGCCATGTAAAGAGCCCCTCATCTCAATTTTCTTTTCAAAGAAAATGCTTCCTCTTTCTGGTGAGGTGGTCAGTGGTTATGGTCACTTACTACTCTTGCGTAAGACCTGGGTTTATGGCCCCAAGCCCAAACTCTGATGCATAATCAGTTACAGGGCAACCAATGGTGTCTTCCAATCTCCATGGGTTCCTTCGAGCATTTGGTGCCCGTGAATACATACCCTTGGGCACCCACACATATACATAATAGTGCAAGTATTAACAACTTTTTATAAAGACTATACTTGGCGTTGTGGACCTGTCCCATTCATGGTGGTAAGGTGGGCAGTGGGGAGGCTCATGCCTGAGGTGGCTGCCTGTGTGTGTGCACTCACTGCAGGCACACTCTCACGCTCACACACCACCAGCTGTGCTTCTAGAGACAGAGAAGTCTCCTCTGTGCTGACCTCTTGTGTCAGTTTCCAAGGATTAATGCTTCTTTCATGCCGAGTAGCAGCTCCCTCTGTGGCCATGAAATTCTAGCTCACTCTCCTAGAGATGGGTTTGCTTTGCCGTGGAGATTCTGAGTTATGAAGGTATTAATTATCCCAGTGTCTGACTACCTGTTCCTTCTGCATCATGGCTAGCTTCTCCTTTTTTTTTTTTTTTTTTTTTTTGGTTTAATTAATTTTTCTCCTCAGTATCATTTTGCTATTTCATTTCTAGCTGTCCTCTTTTCTCTGTTGTCTCCTATCTTCTCTCATCAAGAGAATATTCATTTCACTGGTAATTTTCTAATCTCCACTGGTTTTTTAGCTCCTATCCCACCCCAACTTCAAGCTCCTTTATAAAGCAAGCTCCTTATTCATGTAGTTTCAACAGGGAGTAAATTATCATTTTTCATCTCCTTGCTCAGAACTTCTCTAAAATCTGAAACATCAACAATTTTTTAAAAATGAAAAGAGAAACAACCTATGCTGGGAGCATAAACCTGTCCTCTTAGTGTTCATGAGATTGGAGGTAGAAATGCTCTTGCCTGAGGCACCCATGCTGTCTTTGCTGGCGGGCTTCCTTTTGCCTATTTGACACGCATATCCACTCTCCCCTTTCTTGCAGGCATTATAGGCACCCACACAGGCCTTTTTATTTTAACTTAAAATACTAGATTGCTTCTTAGCTATCCCTGGGTGCTTCAATATGACATACCTAAAGTGGCCCTTCCATCAGACTCCCCACCAGCACACCCCTTGAGGTTCTCTCTTGCAGTACAGGTTCCTGTTTGCTCTCTGGCAAGCCATCAGCAGCCAGGACTGTGTTCACAGCCTGTGGTGCAGACTGCAGAAGAATGGTTCAGATGAGAACCTGAACTCCAGATAGGCAGTCCCAATTTCACCATCTCCCCTGAATTGCTTTATGTGGACTGAGCACCTCCTACTCACAGACATCATGGTGTGTTCCCATTCCGGGTCCCATTGTACTGGCTTGATTCCTGGCACACTTGGTCCAGCCATTACGACCCAACAGAGAAAGTTTTCATATTTGGATCAAATCACAGGGCAGGTGAGCCATAAAGAGCTCTGAAAAAATATATTTAAGTATAAGTGAGTAGGTAAGTAAGCAACATGTGAAATTATAGGTTTATAATGATAGAGAGATGGCCTAGCAGAGAAGAACACTTGCTGTTCTTGCAGAGATCCTACTACACAGAAGCAACCTGTAACTCGAGGACCAGGGAATGCAATGTTGACTTCTGGCCTCCATGGGTACCAACATGCATGTGTACAGATGCACACACAGACACCTGTTTACATACACCCACACACCTGTACACACATACACACCTGTACACACACACACCTGTGCACACATACCTGTACACACACACACACACACACACACACACACACACAAAACCTAGGGAAAATTTACTCAAGAATAGAATGCTGGCACCAAAACAGATATAGCTCATCTACAAAGAAATTGTCCAAATACTCTCTGAGGTGAGTCCCTCTGGGTGACACTCCTGTGGCTCTGGATGACTACATTTGTAAGCTGTCCATGATGATGTCACAAGGTTATTAATAAGGGCAGGGCCTCCAATGGCCAGAGCCTTTTGAGAGAGCAAGAATTGGGCGGGATGTCACCATGAGATGGGTCCAACTCTCAGAGACATCTAAAAGGCTGCTATCTCAGCTCCCATTGTCACTGTGGGAGGGACCGTTCCCTGACATCAGTCCCTCCTCTTCATATGTGTTCATGGTTGTCTATGTCTTCTGCCTGCTGTCAAGGAAACTGGCTCAGCTGCAGTTTGTGCTACCAAGAGTGCAATCCGAGTGAGCACTGTTGATACATAGGAACAGCCAGTCCGAGAGACCATTTCCTTTGACACATGCACATCCAGGCATGATACACACGCACATCTAGGGATGACACACAGCACACATCCGAGCATCCAAGACCTCAGAGCTGGGCCCTACTTCCTAGTATGTGAACGGTCAAAGGTTTCCACCTGGCCCAGAGGTTCTGTGCCTTCTAAAACTGCCGGGATCCCCATCGCTGCCCTTGGAGTGCACATACGCTCTGTTTAAAGGACACTGACGGTTTAACAGACATTGGCAAGCTACGTAAAGCAAGAGATCCCTGCCCCAGAAGACAGAGGGAACTGATCCTTATCTCTATAACCTAGTTTAATGTTTAGAATGGTAACTTTAACCTAATTTCAGGTAATAAAGGGCTGATGATAATTGTCACTATAATAGCAGGAACAGCAGATGCTTAAACGAACAACCAAAAAAAGGCTGATGCTCAAACACCTTTGTAGTTGGCCTCATGTAGGGATGAGTGTGAGCGGGTTACATGCAGACATCAGGCACAGGGGAAAGCTTAGCCAGCATTTGGATCACAGGGGAATCATGTCAATGCATGTGACATCTCCCCCTGGGCTCACAGCTAAGGCTCCAGAGCTACCTCTGTGATTTCCACCCAGAATATCCTTGTGAAGCCTGTTTTTTTTATGAGAAAGATCAACTGTCTAAAAATAAAGTTTGAAATAAAGACTAGCTCAAAGCGATCATCGTTCAAGGTATTTATTTCCTGGGGAATAAATCCATGGCAATCTAAGCTCTGAACCATCTGGCCCTGCAGCTATGTTTCCAGGACATCAGATAACCAGGGGCTTAAGACTGCCGTCCAATCCAGTGAATTGCAAAGGACATTTTAATTGGAGATGGGCTTCCAAGCAGCTGTCATATATTAAGGCAATGTGATTAGAAGCTTGGCTGGTAAGAGAAATATCAAAAAACTTCACAGGAAGCTGGCCTTAAGCATGACTGCTTGCACCAGGGACACACCATGTGGCATCCTGACCAGTAGCACAGCTGCTTGTACTGTGGATGCAACATGTTCCATCCTTACTGATCACACAAGGGTTCTGACCTTTTCCTGTGTTCATCTGGAGGCTAGATTTTGGTTAACATTTTTAAGGAAAAGTCAGGAGGCCTCTGGGCCAGAACTGAAAAGTAGCTGCAAGGAAACCGGAAACAGTCTCGAAGAAGCCTGGGGCCAGAGCTTAGGAATAAACAAGAACTTATGGTTCAGACCAAAGCAAAGTTCTTTACCTAATGTTTTCTTCTAGTTCTATAGTCTTAAGTTTTATATGCAAATCCTTCATTTATCTGAAGTTGGTTTTAGAGATTGAGGGTCCAACTTCACTCTTCAGCCAATGTAAGCCTATGATTCTTCCTACACCATGTATTAAAAAGGCTGGTGAGATTGATCAGTGGGGAGGGGTTCTGTTTCTAAGCCTATCAACCTGAGTTTGATTTCTGGAGCCCATATGGTAAAAGGGAGAGAACTGGCTCCTGTAAGTTGTCTTCATGCATATGCCAAGGCACATGTATGGCCATGCGTGCCTAGACATATGGGCACACAGTAGGTAAAAATGCACTGAAAATTTAAGAATAACTAAAGGACTTGACCCTTCCCCAACATGTATTCTTGAAACCCTCACTGAAGATCAGATGACATATACAGTGATGTCTGGACTTCTTAACATGTTACATGGGCCTGTAGGTCTGTGAATGTGCCATGCAGTTTTAATTTCTACAGCTTTATTACATACTTTGACATTAGCAAAGGAGAGACCTCATTCCTGTTCTCCTCTTTCAAGGTTGACTCTGGATCTTTTGCAGGTCAGGAGGAGTTAGATGAATGATAGAAAACAAATTGAGAATTGTGACAGGGAGTCATTCACCACTCAAATATTCTTATAAATTTTAGCTGCCCTCTAGGACACAGAATGCAGAGGGGCAAACTTAGCAGTGGGGAGATGGCTTAGAATTCATGAACAGATTGGTGGTTAAAGTGCCTGCTTTGTAAACACAAAAGACCTGAGCTCAATTCCCAGAATCCACAGGCAAAAACAAGCACTGTGGCACATGCCTGCAATCCCTGTTCTGGGGGAGAGGAGACAGGAGATTCCAGGAGCTACTGGTTAGCAATCCTATCCAAACTGGCAAGTTGCAGGACTGTCTCAAAAACATAAAGTGGATGGTGTCAGGGTTTACTACTGTCACTGCTCTGACATGTACTCTAGAATCACCTCCTCTGTTCCTTTGTCCCACTGCCTCTCCTTCCCTCTGTCTCTCTTTCCTTCTGTCTCTCCCTCCCTTTCCTGTCTGTCCAGTTTTTCCCCAAGTCCAACAGCTTCTTACTGGATCCCTAGCAAAGCTTCAAGCTGAGTTCAGGTGCTGGTACTTCTTACCCATGGTGCTTCAGTAACCCTGAAATGATGTCTTTTCCATCTTCTCTTTCTGCCTTATCTGTTACACTGCAACCATCACTGCATTGATTAAATTTAAAGAGAGATAAAATATGATAGCTTTGCAAGGACAGACTGGTGGATACATTTCAGTTCGTGAAAAAATACATTTTAATTAATGGAGTAAATATTTTAAAGGACACATTTTGTAACCATTTTTTTATTTCTATGTTGCCATAGGTGATATCTCACTGTCCAGCCAATTCTATTATTAATCTCTGGTGGTGGTGTGTGTGTGTGTGTGTGTGTGTGTGTCCATAACCCATTCTTCTTCCTGTACCTATGACCTACAGCCAATAAGAACTGATTTTCATGGACTTTCTTTGCCTAAACAACACACACACACTCTCTCTTTAGTTGTTTGGTAACTCCCTCTGCTCCTAAAGATGAACATGAAAGAATAGATCCTTGCCTTCTTCAATGCCAGAAAACAGTTGATTTTCCTGTCCTGTTGCTATGGCAATGCTTATATAGGCACATAAGTAGCTGATGTCTATGCCTATCTACCTCATGTTGTCCCCAGTGAATGGCAGGGATCTTGTGTCACCCTCTTGCTTACCCATTGTCTTCCTTTCATTTTTGATGCCATAATAAATACCCTTACCCTCCCCCCCCCAAAAAAAAAAAACACACTGGAGAGGGAAGGTTTCGTTTGGTTTACATTTCCAATTTATAGTGCATCATTTTGGGAAAGTTGAAGAGGGACTTAAGCAGTTAGTCACATCACATCTACAGCTGATAGCAAAAAGAAAATATATGTATCCTTGCTTGCTTTCTCTCAGATACCTTTCTTCTCTCTTATACTCTTCAAGAACCTGCCTAGGGAATGGTGCCACCCACAATGGCCAGGTCTTTCTATGTCAAGTAAAAAATGAAACAACCCCCCAATAGACATGTCTACAGGCCAACTTGATCTGAATAAGTCACCATTAAGATTCTAATCATAGGTAATTCTAGGTTGTGTCAAGTTGACAGTTAAAACTAATCAACACAGGGCTGGAGAGGTAGCTCAACAGTTTAGGAGTGCTTGGTGCTCTTACAGGGGACTGAAGTTTAGATTCTAACAGCCATGTCAGCTACAACTCACAGCTGCCTTTGAGTCCAACTGCAGGGGATCCCCTTCTATTCTACACACACACACACACACACACACACACACATACACACACACACACACACACACACACACACACACACATGCGCGCACACACAAGTGCGCGAGGGCACATACAAGACATATACACACATGAGCACATAAATAAAAATAAAATAAACATAAAAAAACGAACTAACTTATCCAGTTATGGCACAAAAAGTCAATGCATTTGATGTTAGAAGGGAATTCATCATATCAACTACTGAATAGTATGAAAGAACTCAATTCTAGATTTTTTTAAAGGTTTATTTATGTATTTGAGTACACAGTAGCTGTCAGACACACTGGAGGAGATATGGATTTCATTACGGATAGTTGTGAGCTACTATGTGGTTGCTGGGAATTAAACTCGGGACCACTGGAAGAACAGTCATTGCTCTTAACTGCTGAGCCATCTCTCCAGCCCCTAATTCTAGAATTTTCTAATGACTAACCTTTCAGAAAGAAAATTCAGGGATACTATTTCACAAACGGAAAAATAAATCCAGAAACAGAGTGTGTATGAGTGTATATGGTGTTCGTGTATGCATGTGTGTGTCGTGTGGGTGTGTGTATGTGAGTGCACGAGGCTGTGCATATGTGTATGTTTGTGAATGTGTGAGGGGGTATGTGTGTGTGTACTGCTGCTGCCTCAGAAATATCACTGGCCTTCCTCATAGCTTCTGAGTATGATTTCTCACCTTCATACTTTGCTGGAATAAATGGTATATCCGTGGGTCACACTGTGCTCCCAACATATCTGGCTTTCTCTTGTACTCAGTCCAGACCTTATCCCATAGGATGGTGCTTCTATCTTTGAGGGTTAGGTTTTCCCTCCTCAGTGAAGCCTTTGGCAAATGTCTCACAGACATGCTAGGAGGTGCATTGTCTTGGAAATTCTCAATCTCACAAAGTTGACAACAAAGATGAACCATTACAAAGAGTAATTGCCTTTTAAGACTTAGCAACTTCCTCCAGAAAATCTCTGAGAAGATGGCAAAGTTCTGTGCAGTTGTGCCTAGAAACCTTGGACCACACAGAGGATGATTTACTGGGGAAGGTGAGGGGATGAAGAAGGCAGAACTTACTGTTTTCATTGTCTCTTGATTGAATTTAGCTTGACTGTGTCCTCCATGGACAATGTATCAGAGCCTTGGTTCCCAGGGCATTAATGTCCTCCATGGGCAGTGTGTCAGAGCCTTGGTCCCCCAGGGGCTGGTGTCCTCCATGGGCAGTGCCTTGGTTCCCATGGTGGTGGTACAGGTAGGAGATGAGAACATGAGAAATGGAACCTAGCAGGGTAGATTTAGATTCTCACCTGTGGGATAGATAGCCTTAGGTTCTAAAAAGAGACTGTAGACTGTGAAACACATAAATACACACTCAATAGTTCGGCAAATGGTATGAGCAACCAGTAAGAAAGGATTGCAGTATGGCCGCAGGAAGCTCTCTAGTTTCTGCTGAGCCATTTCAAGAACCAAATAGACTTTTCTCTTCATCAAAAAGAAGAAAATCCAAACGAGGTTAGTTTTCAGTGCTATTTTCTCACCAATGAGTAAACTCTGGCCAGGTTCATGACAAGCATTGGAGCAGCAAAAGGTGCCGATGCCCACACAAGTACTCCTCCGATGATGTCATGAGAAATAACAGTTAGTGGGGATACTAAAATAAATGGAATGTATTTGGGAGAAGGGATGGCATTTAGGGAAAGCCAAACCAAGCGCGAGCAAGTTTGTAGGGAAGGTGAGAGTTCAGGCAGGGACTCACTCTGAGGGTGGCATCTGGTCGACCTTCCTTGGTTTATACTTGCCTCCATGTGGTGAGTGAGCCTGGGAGGGAGGAAAGAGAGCAGGAAGTGGCATCTTTGAAGGTGACAATGGGAGCATCATCAGAAGTGATGATGTGTGTCCCGGGGTGAGCGGATGTGTGGGAGGGTGAGAGGCACTCAGCTGTCCTTGGGGAACCCATCACCCACTCAGGGCAGGGAAATGGGCACAGCTGACTAAGAAGGAGCTGAGAAGGGGAGAGTGTGAGTGTTGACTGGAACAGCTGTAGAAGGAGGGAGAGACGAGCAACAGCCAAGGCTCAAGAAAGCAACAACCTGACAAGATGAGGCATTTACCCAGAACTCTTGGGGAGGGTTGTGGTCTGAACATCTCTGCCTCGGAGAACTCATCTGCTTACATTCTGTTCCTCAACACGGTGGTCTGAAGAGGCTTTAGCAGATGGCCAGGTGATGAGTGATGCTTCAAGAAGGGGCTAGTGTCCCTAGAATAAAATTCCTTCAGTTCATTGGACCCTTGGGTCCAGTCAGAACATACCAAGAAGCTGCCACACCAGGAACTGGCTGCCTCCTGAGATCTGGAATCTGTTGGTGCTTTGAACTAAACAACAGTCCCAAGTGCTGGGAAAGATAACTTCCTTTTGTCTATAGAGCCTTAATCGAAATGATTTTTTAAGATTTATTTTTATTTATCTATTTGTATGCATGCATATGTGTGATGTGTGTGTGTGTGTGTGTGTGTGTGTGTGTGTGTGTGTGTGTGTGCAACACCATGAATGTGCAGGTGTCCACCAGAACAAAAGAAAAATTTCAATCCCTTAGGGCTGTAATTATAGGTGGTGGAAGCTGCCATGTGGGAGCTGGGGACTGAACTAGGGTCTTGAAAGATTGGCAAGTGCTCTTAGTGGCTGGGTTGCCTCTAGCTCCTTTGGTTACTTATATATTTTTGTCTTAGTTGACTGTTTTTATCATGGGGGAAATATCAAATATACAAGAACCATCTGTCTTTGATTGACTGAGATTCAAAAAGATGGTTATCTCTCAGTGTTTTCAAGAGCACAAAAGGACTGAAATCAGAGCTGAACACACAGCCTTCAGATAATGCCAGCAGCACCCAATTGACAGAATTTTAGAATGATTTCTCCTTTTGTTTGTATGGGGGTTTGTTCTTGATTTTGTTTCTCAGGGATGCAATGGCTTCCTTTCTGTTCAACAGTCACTGGTTGTAGCTACCAAGAGAAAACAATATTCTAAGCCTCGTCCTCTTTTCTTATGACCAATGTAAATATTCAAGTAAATGCTAAAGCTATGAACTATGAGAGCCATCTGACTTTTCACTGCCCCCCCCCCATTATAGGCAATATGGCGTGTGCTCAGAATTTTGTTTTATATTCATCTACATCAAATTAGCCTTCTTTAACAGAAAGATTGGTTTTGTAAAGTCTACTCTTCAATGGAAGGATTTTTTTAAACTTTTGTCTTTGAATACTTTCTGACTCCCCAGTTTTGCTTCCCCTCATAGACCATGATTAGCCTGCAGTGGAATCTGCCATGTTGTTTTGGGGTCTCTCATTTGATTACTTCTAATTGCTTGAGATTTTCCCTACCTCTTCACACTTACACTTCTAACAGGCTGTCCGTGTGTCACTGAATTCTCAGAAGTGTTTGTGTTACCTGTCTACACACACACACACACACACACACACACACACACACACACACACACATCCTACATGTGATGTCAACCTAGGACAGGATTTCTGTGCTTGAAACTCACCCCGAGAAAGGCTCAGGGCTACAATGGTATCCTGAACATCCAGTGTAGTCACCTGTTGCTAAGAAAGATTTTCAAATGAAGATTATAATAAAGATTGGCTTAAACCTATGTCTGAGCAGTCTTTCCAGGCAAATGCCTCACAACATTGCTGGAGGTCCCACCGATATCCCAGATACTAAAACTTCAAACACATGGGGAGTCCTTGAAGCCAGGAAGAGTGTGATGGTTATGGGGCTCCTAGGGGGTGTGCAACCTGAGATGTTCCAGGTCTCCAGGTCTTTTTTCATCAGTTGCTACCTAGTGCTTCAGAGAAGTTTAACGCCTCCTCCCTAAAAGGAAACAAATTAGAAAGTCTCCTGTCTGTCATCTCCAGAGGTAAATCTGGTTAAGGCACCTTCTGTCTGGACACATGGGATAGTTTAGTCATGGCTGCTGATCCAGTGTCTGACTACCATGAGACATGTCGCTGGATTCCCCATGTGCTCAGGTGTGTGAATGTGTGATGGCCACTCTTGGTCTGGTTGTCTTTTTTCTCTGTCTGTCTGTCTGTCTGTCTGTTGGCTGGTCTCTGTCTCTCTGTTTCTCTGTCTCTCTCTGTCTCTCTCTGTCTCTGTCTCTCTCTGTCTCTATGTCTCTATACACACACACACACACACACACGTGTGTGTGTGTGTGTGTGTGTGTGCGCGCGCGCGCGCGCGCGCATGCGTTCGTGCACGTGCTCATCTATTTTTGTCAGTTCTGTTCCCCTATATTGACCTGAGGCCTTCTCTGATGTGAGAACTTCCTGGCTTAAGACCTATGCCCCTTCCTTTTGGGGATCTGAATTCTTCTGTCTCTACCAGGTTGCCTACAGAAGCACCCCTCTCAAAAACAAAACAAACAAACAAAGTGAGCCTCCATCTGTTCCACTTCAGGAGCAGAACTGTTTGCCTGCTTTGTTGCTCAACTCATGGTCAGGGTTGGTCTGTGTGTGAAGGTGGGTGGAGGCTGGGCCTCTCATCCAGGGCCCCTGCCACCTAAGTGAATGCACACAGGGAGGGGAGATAATTCTCCCAGGTGAGCATTCCCTCCACTCTTTGCCTGTTATAAGCAGCCTGGAAAGGGGGAACGTTCCCCTCGGCTGAGCCTGAAGGGGAGAAATCTTCACTCCCTTCTCTTTCATGATTTACGTCTTCTTTCTGACCAAAGGACCCATGGAAAACTCAAAACTCAACATTCTCTGAAAAATGTAAAACAAAATAAAAAACTGGGGGATCACTACCAACAAGGCATGCTGGAGGGAACAGACTCTTTCCCTTCAACACTGACCAAGGAGGCTTTAGACAATGGTCGCTAGGTCCTCAGTAAGATTAATGATAGCTGCTAATAAGAGTCCCATCGTTTCCAGTTAGTCCCCTGCTACCCATTCTGCCCCAGTTATTATTAAAATGTTACAAAAGTTAGAAAACTGTAAAAGTAGGTCCCAGTTGCTGGAGGTAGCTTAAAATATATTTAACAATAGAGATCTTTATGGGACAAGATCTTTCCCATAAACTGAAAGCCACCATTACCTTCTCTGACAATGAGACACAAAGATACCCAGAAAAAGTTTGGTGTCTGTCAGAAGCATATCTCCTAACTCAGTTGTCTGCCTCCAACCAAAAGATACAGTTGGAACACTCAGATCCACAACAGTGATTCTCTGGGGTCTGGGCAAAAGCCAGCTCCCCAGGACTGGCCCAACCCCAAATTCCTGTAATAGTTTAGCTACTCCTGGCCAGATTAAAGTAACTCAGCGATGCTGGAAACAAAAGGAATTTCCCTCCATATTGCAGGATTGGAGAGATGTCCTGGTGCCTTGCCAGACATCCTGAAATACACCCCTGCTGCCTGTGAAGAAACCTGAGATGTCTGAAATATCAGGGGCCTGATTTTTCCAGAGAAACAAGTGTATAATGTCTTGGGCCTGAAAGATGGATTCTTCATCCTCCTATTGGCAGAGATGATTCAACCCATCTTTGCTTTTAAATGGACAGTCTCAGAGGGAGGTTAGGACAGGTAACTTACCTGGATCAGGTTGCCCCAAACACTGTTTGATGAGACTGAAAACCCCTTCCCTTCTGTCAGAGGTTTTCCCAGAGAAATTGGTTTACAAAAGGGCCAGAAATACAGATATTGGGCTATAGAATGTCAGCTAAGAGAGCCCAACTCTGTACATCAGAGGCTACCTATCTTGACTACCAGCTGAAGGGAAGCAAACGATGCTTGTCTTAGTATAGGGCTGTTGCCATTGTCTTTCAGACCCCAACTTCAAAGATGAAGGGACAAGCTCCAAAGTTCCTAGGTGCAGCTATGTATTGCTGCCTGCGGATACCAGAACCTGTGGAAATACTGAGACCTTTACACACAGGCACAAACTGGGTCCCTGAGCCTGCAATCTGGATGAAGACTAAACAAAAGGCAGTTGAGGTTTTAAAAATAGTGACACGGACAGTTGCTATGTCTTTACCTTAGTGGGTGTCTACATTATGATCTATGGAGAAAGAATCCAAAACAGAGAGCCCTTACTCAGGAAGGTAATTAGGAGACCAAAAACTCCAGTGAACTCTGGGGAAACTGACTTCACCAAGATCTGGCCTGCCAGGGAGGATATAAGTACTTGTTAGTTTTTATAGATACATTTTCTGGCTGTGCAGAAGTATAAGGAAAGCTTCTATGAAGAGACACCATGACCAAGGCAACTCTCATAAAGGCAAACATTTAATTGGGGCTGGCTTACAGTTACCAAGGTCTAGTCTATTATCGTAGCAGGAAGCTTGGCAGCACACAGGCAGACATGGTGCTGGAGAAGGAGCTCAGAGTTCTATGTCTTGATCCAAAGGCAGCCAGGAGAAGACCTGAATCACAGTGGTCAGACTTAAGCATATAATGAGACCTCAAAGCCCCTCCTCCACAGTGACACACTTCCTCTAACAAGGCTAGAGCTCTTCCAATAAAGCCATTCCTTCTAATACTGCCACTTCCCATGGGCCAAGCATATTCAAACTACCACATTCACTGAAGGCCATTTTAAGGATCTGGTAGTATTGGAGAAAAGAAAGATTTTGAGATCAGAGTATAGAGTTTACAATTCTGTCTGTGCCCTGAACTAATTCCTTCTCCCCAGTTGCTAAGAATAAGGAAGTTTCCATTGCCAAACCTGGCTCTGAGGAACAGGGGCTTCCTGAAAACTTCCTTTAAAGGATTCTGGATTGTGGAAAACCAAGAGAACCTGAGGAATCAGAGTTTATGCCACAGGAAGGGGTCCTGGGCAAAGAGTTAATCATTCCCAACCAGAAATCGACCAAGATTACTGGTTATGCTTAGACCCCTGACCCCTGTACTACATAGGGATTGCAACTAACCAGACTGTCAGCCCATTGACTGACAAACTTCACTGTGACTGGAGTCAGCCCAAATTAACATGAGAACTTACAAGGGACTGAACTTGTCTGGTATCCAAAACCTTTAACCTAGGCACTTCCTCTTTTTCTGAAACCTGCTATTCTGACTTATGTTCAATTCACCTAAATAACAGCAATATTACCAAGCTCTTGAGACTACTTGCTGGCATATACTAATGGTGTTTCTTCTGATTGTTTTCAAATTAACTAGACCAGCTGATCAGGGTCCAGAGGTATTAACCATTTCCTTTCTGAATTAAAATGACAGTTAGATTCCCTTGCAGAAACGGTTCCTCAGACTTTACTTCTCATAAGATCAGGGGGACTACGTACAGTTTTGAGACAAACCTGTTGTTTCTATACTAATTGATCAGGAGTAATTAGAAAGTATCTTGTCATAGTTGGGAAAAATCTCAAATAAAAAAAAAAAGAAGAAGAAAATGAAAACATAAAATAATTGATATTAGCCTCTGTTCTCTTGGTCCCCTAGCTAAATGCACTGCCATCAGCATTGGCTGAACCTTTAGTTCTTGATATTAGTAGATTAATAACAGTACCCTGCATCTTAAACTATCTGGTCACTTATGTGTCAGTCCAATCAAAGTAATTGCACCTCTTTAGAACAAGGATGATTCTACAATTTGACTTATTCACTAAAACCAGTAGGGAATATAAGAGTCCCTTGGGATATTGGCACGCCTGACTCCATGATGGAAGTACCATTGAGGTTGTAAAAATTAGTAAGTGGACAGTACCACCCACCAAAATGGAAACAAAGATCTGACTCATCAAAACCCATAGTTCTGGGAAAGTCTAAAAATGTGTTAACCTTGCCTTCTGGAGTTCTGGTTCTGGCTGTTTTTTTTTTTTTTTTTTTTTTTTTAACTGAAGTGCATCAACCCAGGGTGTATGTGTGTTTGTGTATGCATAAAAGCTAAGCCTGAGAAGGGCTTGAGGCTATCCAGTGTAGGAAACAACAGAAGAGCAAACATCAGTTGTCTGTGGTTAATATTTTCTGTTGGACTAAACCCATGTCTCTCACTGGGGTCGAGGTATCACTGATTTGTCTAGGTTGGATGACAAATGACACCCCGGGGTGTTATTTGTCATTGTCACCTGTCTCCACCTCTGTTGTTGTAAGTATTAAAAGGATGGCTTATCCTTTTATCAGCTCCCGAGGTCTCACTCTGCAGATGCTGCTCCAGTGTGGAGCTGAGCACTCACATTCAGTCCCCATCACTTGGCACTCCAGGCTACCCTGAGAACTCAGGTGTGGTTCGCTCCACAGCCCCTGTTGTTTCTGTCCCGGGTGGATACGACCACCCTGACATTGTCTTTCCTCCACCACCTGGCACAAACATGACTCCAAAGCCCAATAGCTTTTCATGTAGATTTATATATTAAATTCTCAATCCACAAACCCTCTACACAATAGGATTATGTCCAATGCACAAAGATACAAACTGCCCTTCTATGTGAGATAAAAGACCTATGGAATCCCTTAAAATATTCATATCTACCTAACACCAATTAAGTCCACCTGGATCTAGATCATCCTTTTCCAGCTCAATCTTGATTTCTTCTTCCATCTCCTCCCACCTCCTGCCTCTACTTCTGTTCCTCCACCTTTCCCTGCCTACCTCTCTTGTGTCCATGGTATCAACTTAACATAAATCTACACACCTCTCCAGTGTTTGAATTAC
This sequence comes from Micromys minutus, assembly GCF_963924665.1. Lineage (NCBI taxonomy): Eukaryota > Metazoa > Chordata > Mammalia > Rodentia > Muridae > Micromys > Micromys minutus. Next base: position 102,155,437 of record NC_137969.1, read on the forward strand.
AAGCATATGCCATTACTCTCACCCATTTTACATGCATTCTGGGAATAGAATTTGGGTCTCATACTTGCACATGCTGACTTTACCAACTGAACCACCTTCCCAGCCCCATATGACTCTGATTTTGCTTCCCTGTGTCTAATGCTATATTTATTGGCCACCTGGAGATCGTGGTTCAAGAAGTACTTGCTTATGACTTGGGCTCACCTCAGATATTGTCCTCTTGTTCCTCTATGATTAAAAATTATATGTATATGTAAACATTACTATCCCAGTTAGGGTTTTATTGTTATGAACAGACACCATGACCAAGATAATTCTTATAAAAGACAACATTTAATTGGGGCTGGCTGACAGGTTCAGAGGTTCAGTTTATTATCATCAAAGTGGCAGCATGGCAGCATCCAGGCAGGCAGGGTGCAGGAGGAACTGAGAGTTCTACATCTTCATCTGAAGGTCACTAGAAGACTAACAAAGCCCACCCTCACAGTGACACACTTCATCCAACAAGGCCAAACCTATTTCACCAAGGACACATTTCTTAATAGTATCACTCTCTATGGGCCAAGAATATTCAGAACACCACAATTACTTTTTCCATATACATCACAAATCTAGATAGAATGGATTAAACAATATATTTTGCAAATTTCTTTTCCAAGGTACGCCACTTATAGTTGTTAATATAATTCTTGATTAATCAAAGTTTGCATTTCATGATTGTTTTTCTGCCCCTTCCAACAGCCTTAGCATATTCCATTCAGTGGGTGAAATACTTCACCATGCACACATGTGTTGTTTTATAGACATTGTTGATGTTGCTTTCACTTTCAGATCAACAGGCCAACTAGAGTTAACTTTCATAGGTCCTACAGGGGAGCATGGCAATTTAATGTAAAGAACCACAATTCTGTGTTCCATGGCGCCTCTCTGCCCAAAAATCAAGCGTCTGTTTACCCTGGCATTTGTTGCAGACTTTTCCATTATGTCCCCTTGGATGTGTCTCTGTCTTGTTCCAACACCAGCACCACATGGCTCTCAAGTCACTCGACTTGTTGAAAGACAAAACTACCATGAAAGGAGTTTGAAAATGTAATAGGCTTTTACTGGCATTCCCAGCATGGAAAAACGGGGAGGGTTGAACCCATTTTATCCTATATGTCTCTGACATTTAAACACTGTATTTCCCTCCCTTTATTTATTTCTAAGCTTTTGTCCAGTTATATAGTGTATGTTGGGTGTAGTCCATCCTCTGCCACCCCAGCTGCACTCTGCTCTGCCACACAACTTTACTTTCAATACATCTGAACACATATGACTCATGTGGCTTTATGAAATCTGCCACAAACAAGAGAAAACGCACAGCGTTTGCCCGAAACTGGTTAAATTCTCTTGATGTGGTCAACTCCAGCTGCATCCATTTTCCTTTTCCTGTGAATGAGATGACATCACTTTCGATGGTCCAGAAGAATTTTGTCATGCAGACAGGGTACATTTCCCCTTCCAGCTCTCATCATGAGTGCTGCCACAAATCTGGATGTGTAGGGACCTCTGTGAGATAGGCACCTAAGAGATGCTGACTACATAGACTCTGATTTTAATATATGTGTATTGTCTAGATATAGAGCACAGCCCAGCAGGAGAGCCCTTGCCTGATATGCATTTGATAATGAATTTGATTTCTAGAGAACAAAAATAAGGTCTCAGTCACCAAAGTCTGAGGATGTCCAATGGTTAGCTTTAGATGTTCCCAGGCTTTAGACTATCTGCTTATGAGATATCTTTGGACTGACACTTGACTTGAGCCTAGAGCTAAAAACTGTGTGGCATGGACTTTATTCACAGACCATGAAAATGTATTTCATCGTTCTACATAAGAGTCAGTTTTACACACGAGGTCAAGAATGCTATTTTCCATTTTTGCTGCCAAGACAAATCAGGAATCAATAAGTTTTGGATTTCAAATCATTTCAGATTCTGGACTTTTGAACGGGGCATGCTTAACTTGTAGCTTAATCACGACAAAGCCTCCAATCCATGCCCTACAGATTTTTCTGGTTCCTTTTACCACAGCCTGTGTTCAGGTCTTGCCTGTCTGGCAGCCCACCAGAGGGAAACCTCTGTAGACATATGCTGAGATATACTGCTTTAAATGGTGAGTATGTAGGAAGAGGGCCCAGGGTCACCAGAAACTGAAGCCACCAGTAGGGTTGATGATTCATGGGGTGAGGTTAGGAGTCTATTTCTGAAACAAGGGTGGTGTTATTGTTGGCCTCAGAGAGAAGATACGCTGTCACGGTGAAAGATAAAGACATGTAATAACAAATACAGATAACAATAGAAACTCCTGTGAAGGCAACAGAAACAAAGAAGGCTCTGAGAGATTGTGAGAGAATCATTTGCCCCAGTGTGTGAGAACCCGCCCCAGGAATCACTAGCTAAAAGCCAGGATTATTGTGTAGTTTACTTGGGACTTACTGATCCTAAGCAGTAACAAGGCCAGGTGAATCCCTATAATCAAGGCAAAAGCAAATTATATGGGAGACAGGTGTACTGATTCAGCCTCAGTTAACATCGAGGACCACAGGAAGTTCCTGGAGCTTAGGAGCCTGGTCTGATTGTAAAACTCTGAAAGCCACTCCGATGATTTTTGTCTCTCTGTGTGTGTATCATGCAGGCACACCTACCAGCATTCCTCAAGGACAGTCATGAAGGTTACACTCAAGATGGCAGCCATTGGGTTCAGTTGGATCCCTGATAGGATCTAAAGCAAATGGTCTTGCCTATGTAAGAGCCATCCCACCCAGGTCTCCTCCTGAATGTGGCTCTCCTAGACTTATGGATGTCAGACTATAAGCTCCAATCCCTAGCATCTCAGGATTGACTTCAGGACACATTTTCATCTGTGTCTGCATTTTTGCTAGTAAGTATATTATTTTCTTAAGGTACTATTAAATAGCTTCAGTTCTCTCACTGCAGTATGGAGGTCTTTGTGAGTGTAAGAGAGTATAAGAATAAATGTTGGTGCTTCCCAAACATGCCCATATGTACCACCAGCTCATCTCTTTCTGTAGAAGTCACACTTCAACCTTGAGTGTTGTCCCTTGGGCATTTTCCATCTTATTTTTGTTATTTTAAATTTCTCTCTCTCTCTCTCTCTCTCTCTCTCTCTCTCTCTCTCTCTCTCTCTCTCCCTCCCTCTCTCCCTCCCTCCCTCTCTCTCTCTCTCTCTCTCTCTCTCTCTCTCTGTGTGTGTGTGTATCCACATATATCTCACAGTGTGGTGGTTTGGATGAGAATGACCCTCTTACACTCCGTGCTATGGTAAAAATGGACTAAACCTATGAAACTATAAGCAGGCATCAATTAAATTCTTTCTCTTATGTGATGATAGTGTTTCTTCAAAGCAATTTCTGTCTTGGTTAGGGTTTCTATTGCTGTGAAGCGACACTATGACCAATGCAACTCTTATAAAGGCAATGTTTCATTGGGGCTGGCTCTCAGTTTTCAAGGTTTAGTCCATTATCATCATGGTAGGAAGACTGGCAGTGTACGGGTAGACACAGTGCTAGAGAAAGAGCTGAGAGATCAGCAGGCAACAGGAAGAGAAACACTGGTCCTGGCTTAAACATCTGAAACCTCAAAGCCCACTTCTAGTGACACATCTACTCCAGTAAAATCTACTATTAATGATGATTCTTAAGCTCTTTAACTTCCCTTGTAGCCCACCACCCACTGGAGGTAGTGGAAAATGGGATCTGTTTGGAAGATTCTTTGGAACAACTCCTGTCTGTGTTGTCTGGAAACTGGTGGTTGAGTTCACAGGTCAGCAGCAGCAGCAGCTCAATCCACTGTCTAGTATGGTACAGTCAAGGACAGCAAACACAAATCAGCATTGGTGGCAATACCTATCAAAGACAGCCAGGCCTCAGCCTTGGCTTGAGTCAGCAGTAGGGACCAGAGCCAACAGGAACACCAGGAGTTCTCAGCTCTGCCTCTCAGGGGAGCGAAGGTCAATGAAGATGTGAGACCCATAAGCCTTGCACAGCTAGCTCTATAAGCAAGCCAAGCTCAGCCCCCATCACTGCCCACTGAGTCTTATTGATACCCTCCAAACGTCACCTGTCCTCCACCGGTCTTACCTCTGCATGCCTGTCTGTCTCAGCTGACATCACTCTGCTAATCAGCCTGAGTCTCTGCAAGCAGCAACAAACTGCAGCACAACACCAGAAGTCGTTCAGTGCTTTTCTCTCTATGGAGTCGTGACAAATGGAGCTCAGCTATGCAGAGTAAGGTAGATCAACACATGTGCATCGTTATCAAAGAATCCCTCGTCACACGTCCTTGCACCTGCTTGTTGTAGCAGAGCATCGTTTCACTTCATGTCTGCTTTAGGAAATGCTCCTTCATGAGTCTGCCTTAGACTTTGTCCTGTGTCCACTTCAGGAAAACACTCCTTTATGTGTTTGCCCCAGCAACACACCATCAACACAATTGACTTTCTAAAGAACACTTAAAGTTTCTACTTCACAGTGCATATGTGTTCAGACACAATTGTTGGGGGGGTGTCAGTTCTCTTTTTTCACCATGGTTTCTGAGGGTCAGACTCAGGTGTTCAATGCTTTTATTCACTAGGCCATTTTGCCAGCTCAACCTTGATTTTTATAACAGGGCCTTCAAATGCCGGGATGGCAATTCTTGGTTGTGAGCTTGAACACGTGGGATCAACTAAAAGCCCAAACAGCTGGATACACTTGTAAGGGATTTTTTTTTTTTTTAGTTAATTGGATCATTTGAGGTCCAAAAACCCACTTGATATCTGGGCCAACTCGTGGCAGTCTATATAAAGGATGAGGGAAAAAGTTTTGCTCTTTGCTTGTATGTCCTCATTCTTGCTAGCAAGTTCATTCCTTAATTGGCATTAGAGTCTTCTTTGGGATTCTAACATAGATTGTGGACTTTCCATCAGAAGTCAAGCACTGTTAGACTAGCTAGACCACAACCTGTAAGGCACTCCAGTGAATTGTGTGAGTGTGTGTGTGAGTGTATGTGTGTGTGAGTAGAGACACTATGACCAAGGAAATTCTTCTAAAAGAAAGCATTTAATTGGTGGCTTGATTGCTGTTTCATGGGCTTAGTTCACTATCATGGGTAGAAAGTAGGTCAGCAGGCTGGCATGGTGCTGAAGAAGTAGCTGAGAGCTACATTCTGATCTACTGGCAGAGAAAGATGCTAACCTGGCACGGAATTTTGAAACCTTAAAAGCCCACCACCAGTGATGTACCTCCTCCGACAAGACCACAGCTTTTAATTTTCTTATCTTTTCAAACAGTACCACTCCATGGTGACTAAGCCTTCAAATATATGAGTCTATGGGAGCCATTCTTATTCAAACCACATATAAAAGGGGATTAATTAGAGTGGCTTATGACCTGTGGTCCAGCTAGTCCAACAGTGACTATGAATAGAAGGTCCAGGAATACAGTAGATTTTCACTCCATGAGTCTGGATATTCCAGCTGGTCTTCAGTTTAGGACAGAGTTCCAAGGAAGTGGCCTTTGATGCCCATGATGCAGTGGACTTCACAGTGAGAGTGAGAGAAAGCAGGAGGTAAGAGAAAGCCTGTTTCTAGCTAGCAGGAGGTGTGGCCCAGATTAAGGCTGGATCTTCCCATTTGAAAAGATCTCGATTAAAGGTGGGCCTGCCCATTGTAAATGATTTAATTAAGAAAGAATAATCTCTCACAGATGTGCCCATATGAGCAATTCCAGATGTAGTCAAGTTGGCAATCAAGAACAGCCACTACAACATTCATTCTGTAAGTTCCGTGTCTCCAGGGAACCCTGGCAATCATCTTACCAGCTAAGCCATCATCCTTTGCCCCGAGGATCTATTAAAACTTCCCTGAGTCTAGATATATAAACTTAAGAGAATAATGGGGGGGGGGGGAGCTTTGTGCTTCTTCATGAATGGTTCTACAATACACATTGGTATTAAGCTTTCCAGATATAACCAACACAGCAGTACTAGACTGTGTCAGTATTGGACTAAGTCAATACTACCCGCCTTCCCAAGAAACCAAATAATTGTCTGCTTCCCAACTTTCTGGCTCCTTCTTATTCTTCTGGGATTCAGTAACCAGGTGTGAGGCAGCCTGGGAGTACAGAACCCACTCTGAAGGGCTCAACCCAGTGTTCCCTGTGGAGGGTGAGGAGATGGACCCTGAGTAGGGAAAGCTGAAGCCCAGAGCGTGGTGCATGCTGGGTGGAACTGTGCTCTGCAGTTCACATGTTGCCTAATGGATTCCCTTTGGGTTTTGCACAAATGGTAAGTAGCAATCTTAACTTCTTTCGGGACAGTTTTTATAATAAGTATATGCTGCATGTGCACATGACATCAGTGGTCACAACTGGTTTGTTTTCCCCAAGAAGAGATTTGCTGATGAGAGAGAGAGACAGAGAGGGAGAGAAAGACAGAGAGACAGGAAGACAGATACAAACAGAGAGACAGATAGAGAGTGAGAGAGAGACAGAGAGACAGACAGAGGTGGAAGGAAAGAGACAGAGAGAGAGAGGGAGAGAGGGAAGAGAGAGACAGACAGAGACAGAGAGAGAGAGGGAGAGACAAAGAGACAGAGAGACAGAGAGAGTCAGTCAAAGTTCCTGTTCCAAGGAGTGCAGGTACAAGAGGCAGAGCTTGGGCTTCTGAAAAGGTGGAAGATGTTTGTAATTTAAAAAAAAAAAAAAAAAAAAAAAAACTTGCTGCTTTTCAAAGTTTGCTTTTGTGTCCTTTGAAAGAAAGGTTCTATTTCTTAGGAACTAAGCTGCAACACGTGGCCTGAAAACCCAGCACATAGGCCCAACTCCTGCCAAAGCAAAAACAAAGACTAACCCCACAGTTCCAGGAAAGTCCCTGAGCGCACCCTAATTGCTCTGACCTTGCCTTTTGGTTTTCTATAGTTCTGCTTCTTGCTGACTGAAGTGTGCCAACCAGGATGTGGGTTTTGTGCATAAAGGACAAATGGCTGGAAAGCTCAGGTCTGTGTGACTTGGGCAAGCTGCCTTTGCAGCCCCCGGCCAGCGATAAAGACTTTCTTTTCAGCTTTACGTGTCCATGTGGTGGTTCCTTGTAGACTTACCTCACAACAAAGTGTGCTGGCCCTCATTGCTCTGAACCTTTCCTAGCAAGCATCTGGCCTCCTTCCACAGGATGTGCTTGTTATATAACTCAAATCCCTGAAAGGTACCCTAGTGGGATCTGCCGCTCCTAAAGGAAGTTCTTGCAAGTCATTGCTGAGGCACACAGAAGCAGAGCTAAAATGCTACAGCCATTTGAATTTTAAAGTGCACGTGATTTATGTACAAGCCAAGATAGCTGCCTCAGTCCAGCTTATGAGGGGCTCCTTAGGGACCTGCAGAGATAAGCCAAGCATAAAAGGCTTCTTGCTGAAGTGCTAAGAGTCCTGGGTATTGGAACAAGGACTGGTTCCACTGAACACAGGCTTAGGGAAGAATGTACCCTCATGACCAAACTATGGCTCCTCTTGGGATAAAGGAGTCATTGGCTACCCTAACCCTGAAGTCCTATGTCCTCACTTCTAGCCCTCCGTTCCTGATGTCTCACCTGCAAGCTTGATCTTCCTCACACACCCTTAGCTTCAAGACCAGCAACTTCAACTATCTTCAAACAAAATAGAGCAGGCACCTGATCCTGCTGGGTGTGTGATGCTCCACCGAGCAAAAAGCTGATGAGTGTGTCTTTCTTGAATGTACACTTCTCAGGCCACCTCAACAGGTCCCTGAGACCCAAGATTCTTTTATGCAAAATGCAGGTAGCTCACTTCCTGGCTCTGTAAAATTTGCCTCCTTTGCCCAAGAACTCCAGATACCCCAGGATACACAGAACACTGTTCATTTTAATTAACTGGTATTAGTTGGCATGGCTGCTTGTGAGAATGTTTTGTATGTGACCCGTTAAACATACTGAGGCTTAAGACCATAAAGCTGTGACAGGAAGTAAATACAACCTCTTCCCAGTCATCCTTCTGCCTCCACACTTGCTACACCAGTGCTGTGTCTCCAGAACAACTGATCAAGCCTACAGCAACTTCTTAAAAATAGTACCTTCACTGTTTTAGGTCTGTCTCCCACCCTGAGGGTTTTTAGTGACTTTGTGAAAAATAGAAACGTACGTGTATGTGCACACATTCAGTGCATGTGCACACATTCATACCCAAGCCCTATGTTGCTCAGGGTTCTCTGAAGAAACAGAACCAATAAAATAAATGCACATTAAAGGGTTTTATTAAGTTGGCTTACAGGTTATAGTCTGGGGTGGGGAGTCCAACAATGGCTGTATGTATGTTTGGGAAGATTCGAAGCCCGTAGCTCCTGGATCAGGAGGCTGGAGGCTTCAGAAGTTCTTGCTTGTTCTGAAGACCTGGGCATTCCTGGAGAACCACTGGTCCTCTGTGTGTTGAGAAAGGCTACAGAACCTGACAGCAATGAAGGAATATGGCAGCCATAGAGGCAGCAAGAAGGTAGGGGAGCCGACAGAGTTCTAGAGTTATACTTCTGGCAGGCTGGTTTTTGTGTTTTCACCGAGAACATTTTAGACCTGACTCCAGGGAAAGCTAGCTGCCAGGTAGCTATCCAGTAATCTTTTTAAACCAATAACATGCCATGTTCCTCACAGCCATGTTCCTCACAGCCAGAGTTGGGTACCATTCTATTTTGGAAGGTTTCCCAAATGACCGCAGATGTGTATGTTACTCAACTAAGAAGGATTTTTCTTTCTGTTGTGAGAACCTGTTTTGCACAGAGAAGTGGGGATTCTGTGCAGGGCTGAAGCTTCAGGCGAGGTCTTTTGAGCAAAGCCAGCCTTTGCTCCTCAACTGGCAAAGAACAGAAGAAAGGGAGGCCTCCAATTGTTCAGTGGTTCAGACGTGTTTCTCCAGGGAACGCTCAGCCTACGCTCCAGCTGAGGGTTTCAGGGTCTCTGTGCATGTGTACCTGGGTCTCATTATATGTCAGTATGTTATGACCCCAGCAGAAGGAAGCCTGCCAGTCAGCATCCTCCTCCTGCATCTTATCTGTCTCTCTGGGAAAGGATGAGTTGCTATCAGTCTACTACCCCTGAAAGTTCACAACGCACTTGAAAGTTCAGGTACAGAAGGTCCCACAGGTGATCAGAATCTGTGTGTGCTGTGAACACTGGACCCAAAATTTCACATTTCACAATTTATAAATAGGTTTTTACAGGGGGTGAGGTGAGACACCTGGAACATCTGACTTCTCACCAATTACTGATTCTTCTTACTTTTTTTTTTTAACTAGATAGGAGCATCTTTTCCTTACTACATCAATTCCTTATTTTACTGATTTCAGTAGCACAAATTACCATCTCCCCTCTTCTTCTTCCTTCTTCCCCCTTCCTCCTCCTCCCTCCTTCCCCTTCCTCCTCCCTCCCTCCTCCCCCTTCCTCCTCCCTCCTCTTCCCTCTTCCTCCCTCTCCCTCTCTCCTCCCCCATTTTAACTGTCATCTTCTGATCATTGCTTTCACTGGATCTGGCATTTTTCAGTTCTTAGGATAATTGTTCCCATATACTTAACAGCTATTCAGAGTTGTTGACTTTAACGCACATCTTGTATGTCGCAGAAGATTCATAGATAATACTTCAAAGCAAAGCAGCATGCTGTGTCCTTTGTCAAAATGGGGTTTGATCGAATCTTGCAGATAAATGACTAATAATTTGTTAACCTACACATTCTCTCCATCAAATGATGTTTGCACTGTACTGTCTGTACTTGACTTACACACATCTGGGTCTGTGGCTCCTGTGAAACGATCCCCTCAGGATCCTTGGGGTCACCATAGATCTCCAAGAATCCTTTCCTTTTGGCTACCTTCTGTGTTCTGCTTGGACATTCATGACTTGACTGTTTAGTATTTCCCTTTGTATTCAACTAGCTTCTGAATAGATTAAGATTGAGAAACTTGCCATCTTAGCACCAGGCAATGTGTATGGCCATTGTCACTAGACACTGGAAACGTATAGATGTATTCAATAAACATTCAAAATGCTTTTGACTAACAAATGTTGGTGCCATGCAAATATACCTTGTGGTGATTTGAATATATTTGGTCCAGGGGTGTCACTATTAGGAGGTGTGGTCTTGTTGGAGTGGGTGTGGCCTTGTTGAAGGAAGTGTGTGATTGTGGATGTGGGGTTTAATGCCTTCATCCTAGTTGCCTGAAAGTCAGTCTTCTTCCATTTGCCTGTTGAACAAGATGTAGAACTCTCAGCTCTTTCTGCACCATGCCTACCTGGATCCTGCCATCTTGTCCCTTGATGATAATGGACTGAAACTCTGAACCTGTAAGCCAGCCCAAACTAAATGCTGTCCTTTATAAGAGTAGCCTTGGTCATGGTGTCTCTTCACACCAGTAAAACCCTAACCAATACATGACCAAAGGAACAAACACAGGCCACCTCCTATCCACTGGCCAGGTGAGTATCCATCAGCAGATGTGCTGTCCAGTTAGAAGAAATCTCAGAACAGGCCCTTCTAGTCTCTGAGCTATTTATTTACCCTTGGTATCTTAGTCAGGGTTTCTGTTCCTGCACAAACATCATGACCAAGAAGCAAGTTGAGGAGAAAGGGGTTTATTCAGTTTACACTTCCACATTACTGTTTATCACCAGGGGAATTCAGGACTGGAACTCAAGCAGGTCAGGAAGCAGGAGCTGATGCAGAGGCCATGGAGGGATGTTACTTACTGGCTTGCTCCCCCTGGCTTGCTCAGCCTGCTTTCTTATAGAACCCAGGTCTACCAGCCCAGGAACCATCCATAATGGGCTGGGCCCTTCCCCCTTGATTACTAATTGAGAAAATGTCTTACAGTTGGATCTCATGGAGGCATTTCCTCAAGGGAGGCTCCTTTCTCTGTGATAACTCCAGCTTGTATCAAGTTGACACAAAACCAGCCGGTACACTTGGAAAATTGATCCTACGTTCTGTGGGTACCAAGATTTGATCCTCTTAGCTGGACACACGGTATGTAGGAAAAGGTCCCAGGAGCTCTGAAGCTGGATTTTCCATTCCAGGGCTGTCACTGGAGATTTTGAGGCAGTGGTTCAGAGTGGACCCAGGCCTCTCTACTCAGTAAGGGCTCCCCGGCTTTTGTCTGTTAGCCACACTGAAATCACTGAAGGAGCCTCAGAGGCCCGGAGCTGGCACTGTAGAGGTGCGCAGGCGGCCTGGGGAGCCTGCCTGGCATCTCCTGCGTCGGAATCCAGGATGATGGTGAAGGTTCCGCTCGCTCGGCACCAGCTCCACCAAGGTTTGTTGTGTCATTGTAATTGCAGGGTGAACGCAGCGGCGTTCCGCACTGTAAATAAAGCAGTCGGAGCCCAGTCTGAGGCAATTGTTTCCCATTAGGGAAATGCTAGGTTTCCCATAAGAAGGAGCTGAAATAACATAGTATGTAATTCCTATAGCCGCGATGAAACAGCACCCCTGAGCCCAAACCTTGCTGTCTCGTGAGCCAGGTCCTGGAGGCTCTGGGGAAGAGTGGGTGCTGCATCCAGACCTGCAAGGATGCTCATGATGCTTCTGTCAGCTGGTGTCTCTTCCAAGAAGGCCAAAGAGAGGCAAAGGCCTCACCTCTGCACCGATGTGTGAGCCCCAGATACTGAGATTCAGGGAAGCTTCGAACTCCAACTGGCAAAATAAAACAACGTTTTCCATATTCTTCAATTGTGGCACCTGAGCCTCTTTCAACGTTTCTAAGATATATTTTAAAATTTGATATGTATGTGTGCTTTTCCTATATGTATGTATGTGCTCTATATCTGTGCCTGGCCCCTTCGGAAGCCAGAGGCAGACATGGATACCAGGGAATGGGAGTTACAAACAGTTGTGGGCCAGCATGTGGGTTCTGGGAACCAAGGTCCTCTGCAAGGACAACTGTGCTCATAACTGGTGAGCTATCTCTCCAGCCGTTAAACCTCTCTTTAAAACATAGTGCTTTTATCAATTCTGTGAGAATTTCACACATGCTTACAATGCATCCTGATCATATTTGTCTCCAGCTCCTCTCTAACTGCTCCAGATTCACCACCGCCCTTGCCCCCTCCCAAATTTCCATTCTAATCTTTGCTGTGCATATTTTCATGGGTATGGGGTCATCTGACAAGGGCCACACTATTAAAGAAAACCCACCCTTTCTCCCTGGGGAACCACCCACTGTCAATAGCTCCTGAGCTGGGGGTGGGAGCTCGGGCCATTCTACTCTCAGATGGTAATGCTTGAGTAATATTCAGGTTAATGTGAGTCCACAGGCACAGTAGCCCTGACAGGTCCAGAAGACAGGTCTTCACTCAAGGTCCTCTCTTACCTCTGCTTCTGCAATTGCCGCCCCTCGTCTGTGATTCATCTGAACCTCTTAAGAGTTACAAGTCCATTTATCCCTAGAGGTTTTGAAGCCCTTACCTGAACTATTTCCATCTAAAGATGTCCAACCCACAGTCTGCATTCATCCCCAGGACAACTAGGAGTGCAGCTGACCAACACAAAATCATAAATTCACTTAAACCAATTATAAGACTTTTAAAAATCAATATTTGGAGGAAATGTATCTGTGTGGTGTGGTTCTCCGGAGTGATCTTTGTGGATGATATTGAGTTGCAGTGTCAAAAGCCTGGACTCAGCCGACAGAACTACAGAGGAGGGCTCTTCAGCCTCTGCAGGGGGATTACCTCCATCTACCATTGTCCTTGACTCCCTTGCTTTTTTTTTTTTTTTTTTCTCACATCAAAGGATACAGGTCCTTACTCTCCATAAGATGCTTGTAAGAAAATGGGCAAAGCTACCAGGGCAAGTAACATGGCCAATTGGGCTTCCCGTGTAAGCATAAGGTCCCAACTTGGATCCCTAAACATGAAACAGTTAGGTGTGTGTGGTGGTTTGAGTAGGTTTGGCCTCCCAGACTCATGTGTTTGAATGCTTGGCCTATGGGAAGTAACACTGTTAGGAGGTGTGGCCTTGTCAAAGTAGGTGTGGCTTTGTTAGAAGTATGTCACTGTGGGGATGGGCTTTGAGGTCTCCTCCTATGCTCAGGCTCCACCCAGAGTAGATGATAGTCTCTTTCTGGCTGCACCATGTCTACCTGCATGCTGTCAAACTTTCCACCACGATGAAAATGAAATAAACCTCCGAAACCATAATCTAGCTTCAATAAAATACTTTTCTTTATAAGAGTTGCCTTTGTCATGGTGTCTCTTCACAGCAATGGAAACCCCAATTAAGACAGTGTAGAAACATATGCTTGGAAGCTCACACTTGGGAAGGTGGAGTCAGGGAGACACCTGGTACTTGGTGACCAGCCATTGTTACCTGCTTGGGGAGCCCCAGGACTCATTGAAAGATTCTTATCTGGAAAAAAAAATTTTTGAAATGACACACAAGGTTGACCTCAGCAAGCATATACACACACACTAGATATACACACACATACACACACACACACACACACACACACACACACACACTCACACCCTGGCACACACAAACCTATCAATGAGTGAAGATAAACTAATAGTGACTCAAAACTTAAGTCATCATAGATAAGGAACAAAGCCATATATCATAAAGCATCTCTAGTATTCCTTTGTTGTTGCAATAAGAACATCAGTCACCTTGTGCTGTGATGTTGGGGGCAGAGTGGAGCTGCTTTTACTTGGTTCCTGGGGACAAACGTCTTGGAAGAGACTTGCTAATTGAAGCGTTGATTCTATGCAGTTTGACTCCATAAACCAAACCAGAGGGTGGCAGCTATGATGCATAAAACTCATCTTCAGCTTAGTGTGTTTTCTGCGTTGGACTAAGAGTGTTTCCTGTCCAGCTGATCTAGTGCCCAAGGGACTGAAAACAAGATGTAAAACATTTTCCAGAGCAGAGGTTGGCACAAGGTGACCCTGGGAGCTCAGAAGACAGATGGCAGACAACTGCCTGATAAGCAGAAGTGCCCAACCCCTTGAAAGCACCAAGAACCAGCACACTTTCAGCTTCCCACTGGTGGTGCACAGGAAGCCTCCTAAAACTGGGACTGCAGGCACGTCCTTGGCACATGACACATTTTATCAAGGCTCTTTCCTAGAGAGAGCCACAGCGGTCTCTGTCCTGATTTCTGCGAAAGACAGAGAAAGGCGGGTTAGTCTGTGATCTAATAGGGTTGATAGACACGCAGAAGCTGCATGGACCAACAGCTTGGGCTGTCGTCAAGCTATACTCTACTTTAAACCAAGTTGCTGAGCAAAGCCACCAGACCCAAGAGGTGGCTGTCACGAATGTTGCCACCTGCCTGTGGCCTATCTATTTCTGGCTTTGCTTGGGCAGCCCACGGGAGGTGATGTCTCCGAAGTCGCCTGTGTTCTCGAGGATGCAGGCTTGGAGAGAGCTGCTGTATTTCAGAACATCTCTGCTGATTAAACCACGCAGCCTGCTGGTAGCTCTCCTGTCCCTGGCAAGTGGCTTCTGAGAATAAAACAGAGAAGAACTCAAGTAGTGCTCAGTGGAGGAAAAAAAACAAAACCCTAAAAAACCCAAAATGCTCCAGTGCCCTAGGGTGGGAGGGGGAAGCAGAACATCGTGAAAAGATGGGGTTGTTTTTGATGTTCTCTCACTGGGCACTGTGCAGAGGAATCTGTCTGTTTTCCCTCTGCAGAGGAGCCCCGAGCTTCCCACAACCAGCACTCACTCAGACACACCAGAAACTGTCTTTAGCGCCTTAACTGGAACGTTAACCTTCTAGCATTACAAATTGTTCTCGAATTCTTACAAAACACGAGTGTCACTGGTGTGAAAGCCACATCTTAAAAATTCAGCCCGTTTCACTGTACAGGAGAGGCAGCGGTGGGATTACCAGTGGGCACAGTGGGCACAGTAGGCAGTGGCAGCTGTTGACAGAGGCTTCACAGAACCAAAGTGAGGCCAGGGAACAGAAATGGTGCAGCACAGGATCACCTGAAAGTGACGGAGAGTCTGTAAACATCTGTAACTTGACAGGGATGGTCTGCTTTTATTGAGATGATCTTGCTTCGTGGACTAGACCGCTCTGAGTCTCCCCCTCTGAACACTGTTTACAGGTGAGGGTCATCACCTCCGACGCTATTGCCAGAACTTTGGGCTACATTCACTTCCACATCTGTGAGAACTCACTGTCTCGCATTGTCTTCTCAGGGTCTCAGACTTTTCCTCCACATGGGGTAAAAATACAGAGCAGACACAATGTCTTGCGTCAGTCAGTCAGACGAAAGTCTCTTGCAACATTTAAGGACAAAGGAAAAATAACGTCAGAGATGACCTTGAAATAAAAGACAGGACAAAGCTCGCTGGGGAGATGACTCATCTGTGCTCTTGAGGACTTGGCAGCCTGTGGTGGGTGTGGTGGTGCACACCTGTCACCCCAACTCTGGGAAGCTGGGAGGACACAACCCCTGGTCTTGCTGGACAGCTAGCCTAGACTAGGCCAGATGGGGTTGACCTGTGGCCTCTACATTCCTTTGCACACATATTCACATGCACTGGCACCTACTGAGCACAAATCCACCCACCCACACTCACATATCCACCAAAAGAAATAGAAAATAAGGGAGGAGGGAAGGAGAGAGGGGACAGGGAAGGAGTGAGGAAAGAGAGAGAGACAACTGTGCAAACTTTTGGGTTGTTTGTTTATTTGTTTGTTTTTTGAAATCCTCAGTGTCACTGTATTGGCCACACACCTGTAGGATGGGAGCCCCTGCCTGGTGTCAAGAGAAGGTGCGCTGATGAGTTCAGGGAGCGTGAAGAGTCAAGGCAGAAGCAAGGGGAGAGCTTGTGATGGGGAGAGGGGTGCATTAGAATTATGTTCACTGACTTGTCTTAACTACTTGGACTGTCTCTTCTGTTCTCAGAGTGGTCAGATCACAGTCACAAATGATCCAAAATACCTGCCTGCTACGATGTTGGTTGATGTAGATGTTCGGTGTGTGAGCTGGTTCCTTGTAAATACCTGTCATCTACTATCAGTCTGTCTACATATCTACTATTTATCTATTTATCTATTGTCTACTATCTATCTATCTATCTATCTATCTATCTATCTATCTATCATCTATCTATCAATCATTTATTTATCATCCATCTATCATCTATCTCTCATCTATCTATCTATCTATCTATCTATCTATCTATCTATCTATCTATCATCTATCTATCATTTATCTATCATCCATCTATCATCTATCTCTCATCTATCTATCTATCTATCTATCTATCTATCTATCTATTTATCTATCTATCTACCTATCTATCTATCTATCTATCTATCTATCTATCTATCTATCATCTATTACCTATCTGCCTCGTACTTAAATTTTTTATGTCTCTGTCTAATTGTGTTGGTTTGAATAGGTATGGCCCCCATAGACTCAGTGTTTGAATCCATGTCCCTTAGGAAGTGCCTAGGGGGTGTGTCCTTCTTGAAGAAAGTGTGTCACTGTGGGGACAGGTTTTGAGGTTTCCTTTGCTCAAGCTATACTGAGTGTGGGACATGGCCTTCTGCTGCCTTCAGATCAAGATGTAAAACGTTCAGCTACTCCTCCAGCACCTTTCATCTGTATTTATTTATCAGCTATCATTTATCTATTATCTCTATATATTTATTGCCAGTTATCTATTTATATATCATCTATCTGTCTGTCTGTCTTCGTGTTGGTCCACCATCTTTCTTCTTTGTAAAGTCCCAACACCTTGAGACTCAAAGCCAATTCAGTGTTTGAACCTGAGTGCTCTCTGCTGTGCTTCCTAACCTAACTAGGCTGCCTTTCCTGTAGGGTTGCTACAATCCAGCTATCCCCCAAAGAAGATGCAACAATAGCCTCTTAACTATGGCCAGCTCCTTCTTCCCACTCCTCGGGCTGGATTAGCTGGCCAGCAAGTCCCAGGGATTCTATGCTCACAGCTTCCCAAGGTTGACTGGGAAGTGTCTGCTCCTTTCCCCTCTCCAGTTCTCATCTCCATGGTGACTTCCTAGGAGCCTTCCAAGCCTTTCCTGCATTGCTCTCTTCATGCTCTGAGGCTGGGGCATTCTTTTTTGTCCTGTCATTTGTCTGCATGGGCCTGGGAAGGAAGTCTGTTACTGAGGCTCTTGAGGTGGGAAAAATACATTCTTTATTTGGTTTAGTAGAAAGTAGATTGTGCAGAAGATGGGCTAAGGTGAAATCCCTGAAGACCTTTGACCCTCAAGACCAACTGATTTTAGGGGTTAGGGCCTTTCTTATTCATCTCTAGGTATCTCATTCCAGTGGGGGTAATCTCCCCTAATCTACTTGCTCCCAAAAGAACCAAGAGCAAATTTGTTGCAACATCTGTGCTGATCTGGAAGACACTTCTATATGGTAATCTGCTACACTGAACAAGTTAAAATGAGTTGAATTTTTGTTGTTGTTGTGGGTTTGGTTCTTTTGTTTGTTTGATTGTTTTGTTTTTGTCTGAATCCTTGACAGACATAGGATATCATATATACAGAGAGAGACACCTCTTGACACACAAATAGTTTCTGTTGTTTTGAGCCTGAAGAAGAATATTCTGCTTATTTTCAGAAGTAGGCCCCCTCTGTATCCCAAATTTGTTAGCATTTCTTTTTCAGGCAGACCACCACAAATTCAAAGTTGCCTCCAGAAGGACTTTGCCAGAGCATTTTGTATTAGCCACAGCTCCCCTGGGGAAAGCCTTGTCCAGCTGAATCTCTAGAAGATTTACCTTTTTATCCCCTAAGCTTTGTGGGCCACAGAAGTATGTGTCCCAAGAGATGGGCTCCAAGGTTCTCCAGCAGCACAGCTTCTGGGAAAGCCTGGGCTCAATATTGTCCGAGCAGTATTGATAAAGATGGGTGTGAGGATCTGACCCATCTGAGCATCTCCACCTACCCATGTGTAAGGGGTTATGGGCCTTCCCATTGGTCAGGGAATATGCTAGCTGGCCCCTTTGCTCTTTCTGGGTACCAGAGTTTCAGCTTGTTGACCAGCAGTTGACTAGAGAACCACAGCCTTGGACTTTGCTCCGGTCTGGGAGTCAGCATCCTGTGAGTGGACCCCAGTATGGGGTTTCGGCCAAGCTCTTAGATAAGTGCTGTACAGTGGGATTCACGAACTGTCTGTACACAATCATCACTGCCTGTACACAGTCATCACTGCCTGTACACAATCACTGCCTGTATACAATCACTGCCTGTACACAATCACTGCCTGTACACAATTCATACATGTGTGATATAGGTCCTATGTGCTCTCCACACTGCTGTCCTCTTGGCACCATAACTAGCCAGCATTGTGAGTAGCCCGGATGCTGGCCCCCTGGCTTGCTCTCACTGTTCCCCAGGTGAGGGTGGGGCTGCTGAGATCCACTCACCTTTCAAGCCCAGCTTAGAAGCCTCAGAGCCCGGAAAGGTGTCTTATTACCAACATGATGGCTCCAAACCTACCATGCTAGGTTTTCTTAGATGACTACTCTATGAAATTAATTCATCTGTGTCAGTTCATCTTGATTGTCAACTGAGAGGGTCTAGAATCATCAAAAGACCAGTCTCTGGGCATGTCAGTCAGGGATGTTTTTATCCCTTAGGTTAAATAAATGGGAAGACTCAGGTTAAATATGGGTGATGCCCACTCTAGGGGGTGGAGACCCAGCATTTTCTCTCCTCTCTCTTCCCCCTATTTTCCTTCCCCCTTCCCTTCCTGCCCCACTGCCTCTGCTTCATAGCTATAAATGTCATATGACTAACTGTGTCATAGTTCTGCCACCACACCTGCCCCACCATGATGGTCTATACCCTGGAAAATTTGACTCAAATGAACCCTTCTTTGTAAAGATAATCTTCTATGTACTGTGTGGAAGCATCACCTGTTACCAAAATGTTGATTTCCTATTAGCAAAAAGCAGGGAGCAGAAGGTGGGAGTTCTGGTAGAGAGATTAGAACTCTGGGGAGATCTGGTCTCTGAGGAGAGGGAACCAGCCATGTGGCAGATATAGAACAGTATAAACAGGTTTAATAAGTTACAAGGTAGTTGGGGAACAAGCCTAGCACATCTTCATAAATAAATAAACATTTGTGCAATTGTTTGGGAACTGGGGCGTGGGTGGAAAGGCTCATGATCACATGTCTCCCATTAACCTGCTTTTGTCAGGAACTCCATCACCGCCATGGGGAACGTCACAAAGCATCCACACTAGATGCAATGCAGTTGAGGGCGTGAGGGGTGGGAGCACACTGTGCACTGTATGGTTTGGGGTTACATTCTGAGAGTCATCCTGGTCTTCCTTCTTGGTGTGTTGTGACAAGTGCGAGGTAGGCCTGTAACAGACACAGCACCAGATTCTTTCATGTGGCCATTTGGTGTGTGGCTCTCAGAGTTCCGAGTTCCCAGCAGGGTAGCCAGCATTCTGAAGGTTGTGTTATTCAAGTTGTCTTCTGCTTCTGGAGAGTTTTCTGACTAAGAGTCTTGTTTCTTTGAGTCTCTCCTTCCTTTCCCCTGGCCTCAGGGAACTTACTACATTCTCTATCTAGAGCTCCCCCAGAAGAGGAAGCCAACAACAGCAAGCTTTGCAAGTAGGATTCTCTCTGAAATGGATAGTCACACTGATGCTGGAGTCAGGAGGAGAGGAGCCAGGTTAGAACCCCCAGGTTCAGACAGGAAAGCCCAGTTCATCTGGAGCTCAGGTCTGTGGTTGGCAGCCCCAAACTTTCTCTTAGGGGTGCCAGCGCTTGTCTCTTTGGGGACAGGAGGGAGATAGTGTGAATTAGTCCAGGGCATAGCCTATCACCCGAAGAGGTGTGCTGGTTTTGTATTTAGGGCCTCGGGCCACTATCCAATTTTCATCCTGCCCCTTACTAGGGAACGTACCACCTGCCATGGTGACATGGCTCATGTTCACAGTGTTTGCACCTGTGACCTCCCCCTTTCATCTGCATTGATCTAAGAGGGAAATTTTCAGGGCCATATAGGATAGAGAGTCTGCTGCTGGATGACCCAAGTCATGGAACTCTTCCCAGCAAAACAAGCTGGGGTTACTTTTGGAGGTTTTGAGTGATAGCTTCCAGGTATCCAACTCCTCCACAAATGCCCATTGCTCTTACTAAGACTTGCATCTTAAACCAAGAACCATTGCACATTCATGAGTGACACTTCCTGATAGACAACTGTGTTTCTTTATGTGTTTTTCTGAAGAATTCCACCCCATTGCTCAGTCTCTGCAACCTTCCTTCTGACTCCTCTGTCCTACCTGCATGATGGCTATAGAAATTTAATTTTCTGCCAGGCATCCATTTTTCATATCCATTGGTTGTTTGTTGTCTCTGACCCTAGTCCCTGAAAGATAAGACTCAGTGAGACCCCACCCAAAAAAATGTACAGCAGTGACTATATACTTGATGTATATCTAACTGCTTTCTTTGTGCTTCTGTAACTTGCGTACATAGAAAACCAAAGATTTTTTTGTCTTAACCACTTAACTTGGTAAAACAGACCAGTGTTTGCTGTGTCCCATGGATATTAACGGTCTTCTTGAGTCTCCCTCCCAAAAAAAGACTCATAATCCTTCTTAACAACATGCCTGAGAGTCAGCTTTAAGGCTGTTGTTTTTCTAGGAGGTAACTAATAAATCTTGTAATTATAAATGAATGGTTTTTTCCCAGGAGTTACAAACTCCATAACATTTAGTGGCCCCAGGGAGAACCCTGAGCTAGAGATCTAGATAGATCCTAGAGAGAGTAAGTCTAAAGTGGAATTAATTGGTCTTAGGAAGCCTAAAGACTGGACAAATCAAAGGTCACTAGTAGGATAACAGTTTCTAGAGAGGGCAAGTCCAAAGTAGACATGCTAGTCTCTAGGAATCCTACGCAAAATGAAAGTAAGAATTACCAGCCAACATTTTTTTTGTTTGTTTTTTGTTTTTTCTTTAAGGTTGGATGGATCAGTGAACTGTTTTGTTTTGGAGTCCAGACACTTGGAAAAACAAAAAACAACACCAGATATGATCATAGACCCAGCCTCTGGAGCAAAAAGGACACCTTCCTGTTCTGGTTTGAGACTATGAATAAAGATGGCCACCACATATCTGAGTTCATCTGGTCTTCCAGATTGTGTCTTTCCCCATTGTTCTTTGTTGTCTGAAGTGGAAAATTTTTGTTTCTTTTGGAGACTCGGTTGTGTCATGTGATGTTTTTCTGGAAGCTGTTTGATGAGAGGCTATTTTGGTGAAGCAGACACATGTCGCGCCCCACACTGACCAGTAAGGAAGACAGGACCTGGGGAAGATCTTCTTCAAACAGTTTATTCAGGAACCTTGTACAAGCTTCTTCTTCAGCTTCTGCTTCTGACTCCACCCCCGGGGAGAAGGCCTGCACAGGCTTAAATCCCCTTGTGCCCACCAACCCCTGTAAGCCACATGGGCCCTGCAGATAGGCTGCTTCAATGCGGAAGCAGGCAAGCTGAACAGGCACAGCCAAATAAGGTCTTGTTTACTTGTTACTGAGAGCACTCACCATCAAGTAGGTGGAAGGCGGAAACCAGTGCCATCTTCAGGGCACAGCACTTCTCAGCTCTACAGACACATAAGAGGTTGTTTTGCTGAAGCAGACACATGATGTTTGGAAAGATTATAAGTAGAACCCCACAGACAGTGAATAATGCTTTTGTATCGGTTCGCCTTGCAATGCTTTGGTGGTCTTCACGGATCTTCGCTTGCTGTGACTTCATACAGAGAAAAGTTCCAAAGAACTTCCTGTGGTACTCTGGCTGCTTGTTGCTACTTCTACAGCTTCATGCCGCCTCATGCTTTCTTCTGGATCAAGCCACTGCAACTGCTACTGACATGTGTTTGGTGTTTGTGTTTGGACTAGACAGCCACTACTGATTTGTGTTTGGAATCACCCCAAAGAACTACTTGTCCACACCCCCATTTCTTCTTAGCCTTTCTTCTCCCCTTCCTTTGATTGGTGGCCTAGAAAGGAGGTTGAAGCATTTAAGGCCCTCATTAAAGTAGGTTTGAAAGATCTAAGCCTACTGTTGTGTTAGATGTATTCTCAAGCTTGTAGCAAAGATGGAAATCAAACCAAGCACTGCTAAATTGCTCCTGAACTGCATGTTACAACATTTTCAAGGTTTCTGAGAGGCTGACTGCTCTCGGCTGCTTCTATACTAGCTCCCCTCTGGAGTTTGCTTGCTCTAGCTTGCTCCATCTCTGTCTCTCACTGGCTCACTGAAACCTGCTGTTTAAGTCCCGTAGGCATAATCAGACACTTCTCTATGTCCCCCCCTCCCGTTTGCAATCCTTTCCCTTTCCCTACAATCCCTTTCCCTTACTTTGCTTCTGAAGGATGATTCCTTTTTTCTATTTGATCTACCTCCCATGGTTCCTATTTCTGGCTACCACTACCCCTCATGCCACCAGGCTGGGGTGATGTAGGCCTTTCTGGCTCGCAGTCCTCCCAAGCACCATAAGGCCTCAGTTCTGCCACCTGCTGCTCGCAAGCTGATGCATCTGGCCAGTGCCCAGAATCTCTTATCTCTAAGCTTTCTTTGTGCTCAGTTTGCTCTTGTCTCTCCCTCTGATCACTGGGTTTGTTTTTTGGGGGGATTCTGATGTCTTTTGAAGGTTTCTTTATACTTTATTAAAAAGCTGGCTCTGGAGTTTCAGCAAGGCCCCATTCACCCAACCCAAGCATAGTTTCTTCAAAATTTTTCTTCAAATTTTCTGTGCCAGGTCATAAGGTCATCTAACTCCAGGAGACAGAGAAGACAATTGTACTATGTGCTTTAAAACATCTAAACTATAGACTTTCAGTACCTTAAGATTTGTAAGCTTATTGGATATAATTAAAAATATGTAAAACAAAAATAAATCCACAAAGAAAACAAAAACAACCTGGTGCCAACCTTTCCCAGGTTTCTGTAGTTGTCTTGGTCTTACAGTTTTCTGTTTAATGTCCTCTAGGTTACAGATATTATATATTTTTTCAACTTAATAATTTGATAAGAAAAAATTGCTAAGCTTTTCAGGTCGCGTGCCTCCATCTGTAGACACAAATTTGTTATAAAATAAAATAAAATAAAATCTGTCTAAAATTCCTCAACAATAACTCCTGATGTGCCTGCTAGAAATTCCAGGGCTGGATTTGTTTAAAGCTAATATTCTTTCAGAAGAATAAGGGAGGCAAGGTCACCGGCCCTTTACCTAAGCATCCATCTGTTCCTCCCGGAGTTATAAAGAAAACTATGACATCCAATAACGGTACACTATGAAAGGATCAAATAAAATAAGACTCCCAATCTCTCTGTGAACTCTATTTATGATTTCATCAAATTCCAAGTCTCTTTATGGGCTACACTTAGAATTTAAAGCTTTATTTTGATGCTAAGAGATGGCTTCAATGCAAAAATTATAAATGTTTCTATATATTAAGCCCTAACTGTGTGAAGCCTCAAGGTTTTCCAGAAAAACTATGGTGTACAGGCAAAAAAATTAAGAATAAGGAGGGGGACACCTATGTGACAATGTTATCTCTACTGGGTAAGGTTCCAGACATTGTCTAATCCCCCTAAGGAAAATTTTCTAGCAACAAATGTTAAATGTATTAGTGACTGTTATATCTCATATTATTTAATCTAAATAGCTTGATCAAAAGGAATTTATATAAAATAGGAAGGCTAAATGTAATTAAAATGTTTAGTCTTTGATGTCTTTTCCCTTTCTTGGTTCTTTGTTTACAAAGAAATGTTCTCTTATTCAAGTTCATGGATATTCAAAACTCTTGCTGGCATGTAAACTTTCTTCCTCTCAGGGTCTATAAGATTGCTGCTGGGAAAGGGGTCAAGGGAGACCTATAAAATTCCAAACAAAACAGTTAGCTTAAGACTTACAATAAAAATGTGAATAATTAAAAATCTATAGAAAGGTAATCTTAATTGACGATTTCATATTCATATATAACTTAAAATCAACTCTTGTCTCCCTTTTAGACTAAGTAAACAACAGGCCTTTCAGATATTTTAGATTAGGAAGAATATTTTTCTATATGATGGTTTGTGTTATGAACACTTTAGGTTTAAGAACCCAACATATGTTGAATAAATAGAACATACTTAATAAATAAGTCATAGATTTCTTATTCATTTATTATTCCTTATTACTTAATATTAGTTATCTCTACTCAGGCTAGCATAAACTGATTAAAGATGTCTCTATAGCCTCTTTGTCTCTGATAACCTTGGTAAACTTTAGCTATTTGGATAAAACTGAGTCATACAGGAAACTATGAAGTTCTATAATGATACACCATGAAAGGATAAAAAAGGGGGTTCTAGTCTCTATGTAGACTATATTTATGATTTCATAAAATTCTCAATCTCTCTATAAGCTGCATTTAGAATTTAAAGTTTTATTTGATACCAGAGTTCAAATTCAATTTTTTTATTGTTGTTTTTTTGTTTTTGTTTTTGTTTTTAATTTTGGGGTTGTTTGTTTGTTTGTTTGTTTGTTTTTAACTGTATATTTTCTTTATTTACATTCCAAATGTTATCCCCTCTCTTGGTTTCTCCTCTACAAACCCCCATTCCATTCTCCCTCCCCTCCTGCTTCTATGAGGGTGCTCCCCCACCCACCAACCCACTCCACCCTCACCGCCCTAGCATTCCCCTACACTGGGGCATTAAGCCTTCAAAGTACCAAGGGCTTGATACATCCTGCTAAAATGTATCCTTCTCAAAGCTCTGATGATACCGATAGCTAACTGTAACTTTATTAGTTTAACAACAGCAAGCACACAGCCCTTCTTCCCCCATGGCTGTAGCTGCCTGGTCAGTCTATTTTATATGTAAAAATCAGGCCTTGCTTTTTCTAGAGTTACTAGGTCTCCTCCTGAAAAAGACAGACTCATACTGTTTACCTGGCTAAGAGAGATTTGGAGTTTCTGAAAGTTCTGAGGTTCTAAGGAAAATTATTTGGGGTGCAAACTGTAAAGGTCTAAGGATGTAAAGGCTTAAGTAAGTTAAAAGAGTCTAAAAAAGTAATATCACATATATAAATGCAAGTTATAAAAGTAAAGGCTTAAACTATGAGAGTCTGAAAAGATGATTTAAGATATGTAAATGCGAGTTATAAAGGTCTAAAAAGTAATTAAATCAATAGAATTAAGATTTTTCCCTAAGCTCCTTAACTTTATCCTCTGTTCCTAGTCTATATTTGTTCCAGCAGGATTCTAATCAACCAAAGACTGCAAACTGCTCCAAACACACCAGCCTCAGGTGATCCTTCAAAACCAGCAAGCCCTGGACTTGAAGCCAATGTAAACCAGACACTTCTGATGAAATTTCCTATCAGCTTGGGCTCCAGCTTTGGACCAGCATTCCAGACTTCTCCAAAACTACCTGCCCTTCCCTACTACCAAGTGTTGAACATAACACAGGCAGCAAGCCAGATATAGCTGACCTCTCCAGGACTTTGACTAGCACTCCAGCCTTCCTGGGTGCTAATGGCATTGTCCCATTTCAGCCAAGAAGCAGTTACAGAAAAGACTTCTTGTCTCTTATCATTAACAAAATGCTGAAATGTTAGATCCAAAGTAAACTGGCTCCCCCACACCAAATGAGTCATTTCCCTATCATGGTCCAAAGGGACAAATGACTATCTATGGTGTCGATTAGCACATCAAAGCTCATGCTGGTCTCTGGCTTCTTCAGTATTACAATTACCTGTTCTTTTGTGACTGGTTACCTCACTCAGAGTGACCTTTTCTAGTTCTATCCATTTGCCTAAGAATTCCATGAAGTCATTGTTTTTAATAGCTGAGTAGTACTCCTTTCTGTAAATGTACCACATTTTCAGTATCCATTCCTCTGTTGAAGGACATCTGGGTTCTTTCCAGCTTCTGGCTATTATAAATAAGGCTGCTACAAACTGGGGATTCCATTCCATATGCAGCCACCAAACCCAGACAATGTTGCAGATGCCAAGAAGTGCATGCTGATATAACTGTCTCATGAGAGGCTCTGCCAGGAGCCTGACAAATACAGAGGCAGATGCTCTCAACCAACCATTGGACTGTGAATGGGGTCCTCGATGGAGAAGTTAGAAAAAGGACTGAAGGAGCTGAAGGGGTTTTCAACCCCATAAGAAGAACAGCAATATCAACCAACCAGATCCCCAAGAGCTCCCAGAAACTAAACTACCAACCAAAGAGCACACATGGAGGGACCCATAGCTCTAGCCACATATGTAGCAGAATATGGCCTTTTCGGGCATCAATGAGAGGAGAGGCCCTTGGTCCTGTGAAGGCTCAATGCTCCTGTGTGGCATGGGGGGAGGGGAGAAGGGAGTAGGTAGGTTGGGGAGCACTCTTATAGAGGCAGGGGGAAGGGGATAAGATAGGGGATTCCAGAGGAGAAACGGGGAAAGAGGATAACATTTGAAATGTAAATAGAGAAAATATCCAATAAAATAAATTAATTAATTAAAAAAAACGAGTTACAAAAAGGGGTACTCAAGAATGAATCTAGGATCTGATGAAATGATTTAATTAAAACATGAACCTTTAGCCCTACATAAGCATGAATCGGTGATTTGTAATTTGATTCATATAATCTAGAGCCAGTGGGGAATATGATAGTTTAAGAAACTCCATTTTATACCAGGCATCTGATTAATCTCAAACTCCAATCCCTGGAAGATAAATTCCCTGTAATTCTGACTCAGTGCCCCCGCATCCAAAAATGAATAGTTGTGACCATCTACTTGTTATGATATGACTAATTGCTTTGTTGGCTTCTGTAACTTGCTTACGCAGATTGTTTTGTGTTGCCTTAACCACTTAACTTGGCCAAACAGACCAGCTATTCTTGCTTGTGTAAATATTAAAGGTCTTCTTGTAGTCCCTCCACCTTTAAAAAAAGATGCCTTCCTGTTCCCCTCAGTTCACAACATGCCTGAGACTTGGCTTTAAGCTGTTTGTCCTGCTAGCAGCTAATCAGCCAGTCTTTTAGTTACAACTGGATTGAGCCCATGGTCTTTTCCCAGGAGTCACGTACTCCACAAACCAGCCCAGTGGAAAACCACATGCCCACCTGACACTTTTGGTGCTATATAACGGGGAATCCTCTGAGAGGAGTTCTGCATAGTCCCCTGGCCAGCAACACCGGCTTCTCTCTGTATTCTTTCTCTCTGGCTTTACCATTGGGTTATGGACCTATTGGGTTCCTCCCATGGCTTGCTCATAGACTCTCACATGGAGATGAGCCAAGTTAAATGCACTGAATAGTCTCAGCATTCCGGCTGAACTGCAGACCCCTTTGCTGCTTCCTCTAAAGCTACAGTGTCCAATACACCAGAAGAGAAGTCCCACTGGTCTCTGCAACACCAACCCAGCATGACTCAGGACTTTAGGAGGTAGAAAACCTTTGACTCGGTTCAGCATGGATGGATTCAGGCTTCCTGATGTAGCTTCATTTAGTCCCAGATTATTAAGTAAAATGTTTCTCTTTCTTGCTTCAAGCTTCATTTCTCGAGTTCCGTCTTGTTGTTCTGTCCTGTGTGCAAGGGAGGAGGAGCAGAGAGTCCTGCTGCACAGGTGATGACCATGTGTGCTGAAGACAGATTCTCAGTCGAGAAGCCTCCAGGCCAGTCACCCGGCTCTTGCTGAGATTCACAATCGACTTCTGAGATCAGAGAATGGCAGAGTCTGAACCCAAGTTGCATCTTAATCATTCAGGGTAGGAAAGGGGGTTCAAACACCATCACTGAGGGATGTCAGCATTGGCCTGATTCACAGGGAGTTTTAGTGACATTAATGAACACGATTTAGGACTGTGAGGTGACATATATCATATCTTCTCTGAAGCCTCCTTTTAGTGATAACTGAGAAGTATTTTAACACGTTAGACATTAAAGGCTGAAAAAGTCAGTGCAGCTTGCTGAAGACATGCAGACATGTATGCAGACATGTGTGAGGCCCACCTGGGCAGGAAGACAGAGCCAGAATAGATGTTGGAATAACATGAGCTGTGACCTTCTCATAATGTCACCTTGTGTGCCACCATTCCTAATTGTAATGGATTTCCTAGAAGATTATAGTGCTGACTTTTTTTTAAGTAAGTGGATGCTTTTGTTTCTTTTGTAACAGGATTGCACGTATTGGGACGCTTTAGACTCAGTGTGTGACCCACTGATGACCAATAGCCAGAAGATGACTTGAACTCCAATTCCCAAACCTTTGTCTTCATAGTCCCGGGACTGTGGGGGCTTCTTGTTAGGTACCACTGCATGTGTCCACCAAGAAAGGCATACACAGGCATGTGTATACATGTATCATAAATTCACATGCAAGTGCATGACTGTGCAAATCCTGCAAAGCTCCATGAGAAGGTCTGTCAAGAGAGTGGCAACTTTCACTACAAAGTTCTGGAGCTACTTTAGAAAACCTTTGAGGACAAACTCAGACAAGAACAGGCCAGGTATCAGAAGGACTAATCATTCCAGAGGAAAGTTCTGACAATCTCCCCTCCACAAGAATTGTTTTATTCCTCTCCTGCGTTTCAACAGAGTGATTTCTTGCCTTTAGTGTCAGTAATCCGTGGGTGTATTTTCGGAAGCTGTGTTGGAAGAAAACAGACCATTTTAAATCCAAGGCTCACTTAGAACTGATCTTTGCTGGAGATTTCTGCAAACTCACATACACAAGCAGCACCCCACCCCCACCCCCACCCTCAGGCAGGAGCTCTGGGTGGGATGAGGAGAGCCAGCCTGTTCTAAGCTCCCTCTGGACAGGACTGTCATTTTTGCTAAACTCACAAACATGAATCTTGTGGCTGATTAATTATTCTATTGTACCCATCATTAACATTTTCCTCACCACTTTAGAGTCTCCAGAAATTGAACTCACTGTTTTCAGAAAGGGCTACTCCCATCTCTAGACTTGGAATGGATTTTTTTTTTCCCAAGACCCAGAGGTTGATTTATTATGTGTCTGCTTCCGAGGCACACATCATCTGAAGGACTATAAAGCAAGATTCCATCCAATGCTTCTGAATAAAACATTTGTCCCCGAGCCTTCAGGCAGTAATTTATATACGACAGGATTCCAGGGGTGGGGGGACCAGGCAGCTGCTAAAATACTCCAAGGGGAGACACAAGGCCAAGGGCACTTGATACTTCTTGCTTTCACAGCTCATGAGGGGCCTGGTAAGGAGACCAGATGGCGGGGTGCTTAACTTCTCTTCACAGTTCCAAAGCAGTTCAGGCACAATCCTTCTTGATTTCCTTCGAAGTTATGTCCCTTAAGCTCTGTGGCTGCCCCCATGTATCCTCGGAGAAGGAAGCAGAGCCTTCTCTGTGTGATCAACCACAGTCGTGGGGGGGGGGGAGAGCAACCTGAAGACAGATGGTGGGTGGCAGGGGCTTGGTAGCTAGCAAGTCACAGGTTTCCGTGACACCTTAGAACATGGGTTCTCAACATTCCTAATGCCGAGACCATTTAATACACTTCCTCATGTTGTGGTGACCCCCCAACCACAAAATTATGTTCACTGCTACTTCATATAATTTTGCTGCTGTTGTGAGTTGTAATGTGATATCTGTGCTTTTCTTTTCGGTAGTCCCAGGAGACCCCTGTGAGGTCTTTTGACAGTAAAGGGTCACAACTCACAGGTTGAGAACGGCTGCTTTAGACCATGCATGTGCCTTTTATACTTTGGAACTAGTACTCAGGACCTTCCTACACAGCCCTGCTTGCTTTCTGCAATAAAACTCCCCTTTAAGCTTTACTCTACACCAAAATACTAAAATTCCTTTCTAAAAAGTCTTTTTTTTTCTGTCCCGTGGGGGTCGGTTAGTGGCATAGAGAAGAGGGCCTATGTCTGCCTACGCTCAGTGTTCTACCTGTGAATATTCTGAACGAGTAGTAGCCTAGCATTCTCTGTGAAAAGCAAACCTGAGACAACCACCAGTCCAGCACTTCCCAGGCCCGAGTGGACAGCCTGGGGAGGCTCCCGGGGTAGGGAGCAAGCCAGAGACCAGAACCCTGCCTGAGACTCTGGTCATGGGAAATAGTGAACCTAAAGCAGATGACCCTCCCATGGGGCTACTTGGGGCAGCCCTGGTCAAGGAGTGAGCCCAAGATGACCCCTACCTAGTGCCATAATACACAAATGGAACAAAGCACTCCTGAGACAACCTCGGACACTCAGAGACCCTGGATGCCACTAAGAGAAGCAAGTAAGTGACAGATAAATAGAAGACAAAGAGAAACGAAAGGATGTGGGCACAACGAAGAAAGAAAGAAAGAAAGCTGGAGACTCGAGGGTAGTGAGGAGCAGCCTGATGTGAGTGGGCCATGATGCCACCAGGGACCATGGTGGGGTCCAGGCCTGTGCTCCCACCTGGGGTCACATCTGCGTCTGTTGTCCTACAGAAGCAGGGTTCTGTTATCACCAAAAGCCAGGCAGATGTCCCTGTTCTGGGCTGCCTCCTGGGGACCTGTTGGTGCCTGAGGGTGGTACAGAACTGTTTCCATCCATCAGGCATCTTAGGAGAGCTAGCCCCAGGGGTGTGGGAGAGCTTTGCCACACCGAGAACTGAGCTTTGCCCTAGCCAGCTCTGCACATTATGGGAGTTTTGAGTTGCAGGTGAGGTCTGTGCCGAGGGAGTGAGTATGGAAGAGCTGGCCCTGCCATTTCTCTACCATACAGTGAGATGTCCCCTACCTTACCTTTTGATGCCCCCCTACCTCACCCTTGCCACCTTGGCAGGCAGGACAGCTGGCCTCGAGGTTATCAGAGCAGAAGAGCAAGCGCTATATCTCACCTGGGCAGCACAGCATAGCTGATCCTGATGGCAGGGTCTACGTGAGCCAGTTCCAAGCATGAGCATGGGAGAGCCTGTTCTGCAACTTGTTTGCTGCACAGTAGCATGGGCGAGGGACAGATGCTCTCCCCTGACACCTGGCTCTGGAATCATGAGAACAGAAGAGCTGTCCTGCTCCCCACTTGCTGCAGCCTGCAGAAGAGTGGGCCCTTCCCTTCACCTGGGTAGCACCATACAGATGGCCCAGGACGTGGGGGTTGCAGGTGAGCCACCCCCAAGAGCATGAGAATGGAAGAGACAACTCAGAGACCTCTAAGGCCCAGATCCATGGCTTTGAATCAGCCAGCCCCAACATGTACCCCATCCATGAATTGCTGGAATACATGGTCCTATAGATCCGAGGCTACAGGATCTCCATGAAATAGGGCAAAACAGGAAATCCAAGAGGAGTTCTAGTGAGATCTCAGTATTGGCATAGTGGTAGAAGCCGAAGGTCATGTACCAGACCAAAGAGTCATTGCAGTGAACATTCAGAAGCAAAAAGGTATAGGCAAAATGGTATACAATGGGACACAGTTCGACACACTACAGCTCCCACCAAGAGATTTGCTTTCTTTGTTGGGAGGGAGTTTGAAACAGTGAAGGGCAGGTATAAGGGGAAGGGAAGATGAGTGGGATTCGGGGTGTGTGAAGTGAAATACACAAAGAACCAATAAAAGGTTTTTAAGTCATTTTTTGACTATGAAGTTCATGTCTCTGCTTCTAGAGACAAAGGACAAGCACATGGGGAAAGAAGATCAAAGCCGGTTCCTCTGTGAGAGCCCAGGGTTCCATTTCTTAAAAACCTTCCAGCAGCAGGGCAGTCTTCAGACCTTTCTTTGAGAGTGCCACAGACTTAGCTAAAACCTGAATATGAATGATATCCATAGCAACCGTGCGCACAGAAAATTTCCTTGGCCTATGCCCTAAAACCAGCTGCAGAGAGGGAGCTGGTGATCCTGGAAATCTAGTCTTGTGAAGATGACTTTATGTTCATTTCTTATTTCTTTCTTTTAGTCAGTTTTAAACTTTAAAGTGTTTGTGCACTATTATCTTGCGTGCCTGTGTGTAGGACGTGTGTATATGAGAGCCTTGTGCAGGCCTTTCTCGCCTTCCGACTGGAGTCAGGAAGTGAACTCAGGCTTCTAGGCTTGCGTGGTGTCTTCACCTGTTGAGCCATCTTGCTGGCCTAATGGGGAACAATTTATTCTCTTGGTCTTCCTGCTGTGCCTGCATTCTGATGGGTGAAAAGGCATTTAACATTTTCCATTATTTAACATGAGTCTTGATCTTTTCCTTGTGATCTACAATAGCCTGAATTCTTAGTTTGGATATCAGCCTGTGTCCATTTCTTAAAGATAATAATTGAATGCCCTTGCTTGGCTTATAGAACTCGGTTCACTTTCACATCCTTATTTAGCTTAGAAATAGAATCGAATATAGGCATCTGGTTCTTTCTGCCCACCACTGAGTCACGATGCTGACCAATCCATGGCATGTCAGCTCAGGGAGAATTTGGAGACTGGCTGAGCCATCTTTCTCACTGCAATGAGAAGCCATCAATCTCCATGGGAAGTGTTACTTAAGTAGAGGACTGCCCTTCTAACGTGCTAACAAAATAATCGCAGGGTAGAGTATGAGATACGGCACACTTGTGGTCAGAACAATGAGTGTAACTTATGTGGCACTTCGATCATGTGATCATGACACAGAAGACGCTCACATGACTGTCTCCCTCCCATGCACCGAAGACCAGAGGAGGCTGAAAGGAGGAGTGGAGGGTAGAAGTAATGGTATAGACAGGGAGCAAACTGCTTGGAGCTGCTGAGTCTGCCTATGTCCTGCCAAGGCACTAGGCATGGTAGGGTTCCTACTTGGTGCACAACTGTCATCTAACAGAGAAATAAAGAACAGTCTGGAAGGAAGCAAGGGTTATTTCTAGCCAGGTTCCAGGAAGGATCCTGAGACAGTGTTCTGGGTGTCGAGGCAGAGAAAGTGACTTAGTCCTTTTGAAGATATGGATCCAGTAGGCACCTGGAGGCTTCCAAGTAGCACACCTTCTCACTTCGTGACCTGCTTTAAACAACAGATGCTTAACAATGAAGTCTAAATCTTAAGCTATTGCTATAGGCCTTAGCCAAAGCCATTTGCCATGTGATAGGTGAAGCTGGCCTGAGAGACCCATGGAAGAGACCTTAAAGGACCCAGTTGACCGGGAGTGCTACACCCAGTTTGGGGTTTGAAGTAAGGAGTGCAGGTCTGGATAATCCCTTCAGCTACAGCCAGGGGCCAGCCCTTCCCGGGATCCCAAACTCTCTGAAGCCCTGGTTATTCCAACAAGCTCAGCCATTACTCTCAAAGGACAGCAGGATATCTCCATTGCTTCCTAACACTGGTTGGTCTCTGGTGCAAAAGCCAGGACTCCTGTGCTTAGAACTACTAAGATGTGGGCACATAAGCATTGTGGTGACCTCAAAGCAACGCACAACGTCTCCTGAGTGGCTCTGAGCTCTGCCCTGTGAAGAATCTTGTCATATATGGACACATATATGAAGTTGCCGATTCTCACTACAAGAGGATCAGAGAGACTGAAGCTGTTTTTAACTGTATTTTACAACCCGGCAATTAAAGTAGGTTGGAAAGAGAGTCAGGGGATTCTGTCACTGAGACGTCAGTGTTGGGATTACAGGTGTCTACCAGCAGGCCTGGCTACCAGTTCTGTTTAGGGATATGGTTTCTCAACGAAGACGCTAGAACTGACAAAAAATAATTTAACACTCTCGGTTAACATTGGTTTTTCTGATTTTACAGAAAGTACTCTGTCACAGAAGAAGTATTTTTGTCTGTGACAAGGTTTCTCTTCTACTGATGGGTGGGACAGTTTTGCTGATATTAAATTAAGAAGGAAAAGGAGAGAGGCTGAAAGCCAACAACACATACATACACACGCACACACAGTCACACACTGCACACTTATGCAAATGCCCTCATAGCCACACACACACACACACACACACACACTTGCACACACACGAGCACATGCACAGACACATGCAATGCGCACACACACAGTGTTTACCTGGCCACATGACCACAAACAGCAGAATCTGGGTCTCTAATTACAGACAGGGAGAGCTTTGGAAACTCAAATTTATATTGAATCTAAGACTCAGTAGATTGTATTTTTTTGCATGTCCTTGCAGAAAACATGCACCTTGGTGCGGTTTGAGTGGAACTGGTTACCATGGGAATTCTGAATGACTGCCTGCATTTCTCCCCCCTTTCTGCCATGTTGCATTCTTCAGCCTGGGTAATGTCATCTAAAAACACAGCTTTCGTCTCAAAGAAATAGAAGACATGGTTTATACTGGGGCAAAATATGACTGGCCATGACCGAGGAACATAAGGTCAGGTCACCCCAAATATAAAGTGGAATAAGTTCCATGGGATTTTTTTTTACAGTAACAGAAAAATAAAGTTATAAATCAGGGTGTTTAAAAAAATACATTGATGGAACATTGACTAATAGCAAGATGGTGGAACTCTGCTATAGGCCTTCAGTGCCGTCTGGTGACATTCTTAGCCCTGTGATCGGTGGGAAACAAGGATTTTAATAAGTTACTACAACCCAGAAGGTTTTTATGTGTTTGTCAGGGTGTTGAGTTGGACTAATAGCAGGATGTTAGGTCTGACACAGAGGAGTAAGGAATGGCCCCTTAGTGGGCCAAAGACCACACAAGATAAATTACAATTAGGGTTTGGACTCGCACCATCCCAGCCTCTTGCAATCACTGAAGTTTCAAACAGTTCTTTAGCCTGTTCAGACAGCTTCTTCCCAGAAAGTCTTGCTCACAGTGAATCCTTTAGTTTTCTGGCCTCTTCTCTGAGGTATGTGTAATCATGTTTGTGCATGAAGGAGCTGAGGCCGCAGCAGGCCAGTGTTAGACTCAGTCTCTTACAGGGGAGAGAAAATGTCACAAGGTTCCAATGCTTCTTTGGGTTCTAAAGACCAATGGTACTTACCAGAAATTCACAGGACTGATTAGAGCTTTCTCATACCTGCTGGACTTCTTCTCTAGCACAAAAATTCTTCTGATGATTGAAGGAGTCATCTCCAGTTGATGAAAGGGTTCTGGAGATTTCGGACCCAGAAAGGGGGATATCTGCAGTTTCTCCTATTCAACACAGATAGAACAAGGACCAACCACAGAAACAATTCCCACCAAGTCCAGCTTGGTAAATCAATGGTTGTGGAGAGTTACTTGCAAGAACTTGGGCAACGTAGGCATTTGCATGAAGAAAAAGCCCCATCCCAGCAAGATGACAATCCAGTTCATGGATGGTGCATCTCAACAGTTCCCTACGCTGATGACAGACAGCTCCCAGGAAGGTGTTCCTTGCACCCAGCCACTGGTCAGTGCTTATGTAAGGGGTCCTGTGTCTTAGAATTTTAATGAATATCCCTGGCTATGTTTCAAACATCAGGAGCCTCCCTGAGTCTCCCAGTGCCCTACAGGAGGGAGTGTGTCAGTTCAGAAGAAACAGATAACAGCATGTGAATAAAGTAAGTGTTGAATAAAGTAAGTGTGGAGCTTGGCTAGAGTTTGGCACCTGCCCTTCTGGAACTTGAGATGTTCTCCAAGTGTCTTATACAGGACGTATAGGGACTGTCAAAGATGGAACCTCTAGGGTGAACCTCTAGATGAAGAGGGAAAGAACGTCTTCACAGAACAAATGTGGATGGAGATAGGTTCTGCAGCATCGTTAAAATGGGCACATTCATGCCATGTGCAAAAATAAAAGTTCTGTCTTTTAAATATTTTCTTGCTTGTAGTTGCTCTCAGGATTTCATTTTGTAAAACGCATTTTTTTTCTTTTCACCATTACACTGTATTCGACAGTGTCCCCAACACTGTTTGCTCACCATGTTTCTCCCAGTCAAATATATTAATAAAACATTCAAAGAGGGAGGGGCCTGAGAGGTTCACCACTCAGCCAGTAAAGCGCTTGTTTCTCCAGCAAACATGAAGCTCTGAGTTTTAATTCCCAGTACTCACATAAAAAGCAAGGTTTGGAGGTATGTGTGTTTAATCCTAGTGTCAGGGAGGTGGAGGCAGGAGGATGCCTGGAGCTCACTGGTCAGTCACTTAGGAAGCTCCTGGATAATGAGAGATGCTAAAATATGGGAATGCTTGTGACCCTTGAACCAACAGTGACCACTGTCCTCTGACCTCTACAAGATGTGCAACCATGTGAACATGTTTTAACACATACATTCATGTGAACTACCCTCCCCCACACACGCACACGCACGCACACGCCAAGTGCAAGCTACTAGAGGTGGGAAACCAGCATATACATGGAGTTGCTAAATTCAGTTTTAAAGCAAACGATGTTTTGGGTCCCCGCTGTGGGAAAATCGCTATTTCCGGAGGCGAATGAGGCAGGAAATAGAAGAGAGAATGAGAATGTCTGTTTGTGGAGTTTATGTTCTGAAGAACGAAGCAGGCTGTAAATGAGAGACAGGAGAATACAAACTGGGATTGGAGAGGCAGGAGATGAGAAGGCAGGGTCGCTGGGAGAGCACCCACTGAGGAGATCACTGAGAGACCTAAAGAGAGTATAATACCTGTGTTCAATCAGGGGGTCTGAATTAGTCAGACCCATGGTGGGAGAGGGTGACAGGGGAAACGCAGTAACATTCAGTGAGGCTTATTAAAACAATCAATTTCCTGGTAGGGCTAATGGTCAGCCAATGAGGAGTCTTGAAACAACAAACCTCCTGTTAGGGCCAATGGTCAGCCAATGAGGCGTCTTGAAACAACAGCCATCTGGTTAGAGCCAAAGGTCAGTGGAGTAGAGAGTGCAACAAAAGAGCCAGTAGCGGGGAAGACTGAGTTACCTTGAGCCTAATGGATGCCGTTTGAAAGCTCTTAATTTTCCTGTAGTATGACACTGGAGTGCTGACTGTGAGAGCACCGACTCTGAGAGCACCGACTCTGAGAGCACCACCCAGGAGCATCAACTCTGAGAACACCACCCAGGAGCACCAACTCTGAGACCGGATGTCTGAGCTTCCACCCAACTTACCCTTCTCTCAAACTGGCAGTGTTTTCTGCCACAGCATCAGAGGCTACAGAGGCATCTTGTGTGTGTTCCCGTGCCTGTGATTTGGACCAGGCATGGTGAAAGGGTAAGATAAGGGAGCTATGAAAGCTGTGAATTTTGCAAGATGGCCCTTGTTACTTCACCTCTCCTTCTGTTCAGAAATGTGTTTCTTTTTTTCTTTTATTATTGCATCTTGTTAATACATATGAAATTAAAATTTATTATGAAATAACCTACTGTAAAAGTAATTTTTATTCCCCTGAGGTAATTGTCTCTGAGGTTTACTGCCTCCATCGGCTAACCTAGACCTAGTCCTGGAAGCTTTAGCCTCTTTACAATCTTAACTAGGCCTAGAATGTTTTCAGCCTCTGATACTTGCCCTTTCTAGCTCTTTCTGAAGTCTGGCTGGATGGTCAATTCAGCTGTTCTGGCTTACAATTTGTCTCCACACTAACTGATTCAAACTGGCTTCTTTCAGCTTCTGACTGAATTGCTTTGTTTGGCTTCATAATAACTTTC
This sequence comes from Micromys minutus, assembly GCF_963924665.1. Classification (NCBI taxonomy): domain Eukaryota; kingdom Metazoa; phylum Chordata; class Mammalia; order Rodentia; family Muridae; genus Micromys; species Micromys minutus. The sequence continues at coordinate 102,192,994 of NC_137969.1, forward strand.
ACAATCTGTTTTAATCTTCTGGATCCTTATTCTCTGTCTCATTCTGTCTTCATCTGTGGCTAGCTTGTTCTTTCTCTACAACCTGTTTCTGTACAACTGTCCTGGTAAAAGTGCCCTCTTTCCTCTGTACCGTTCTCTCTCAAGTCACCTCTCTTCCCTCCCTCCCTCCCTCCCTCCCTCTCTCCCTCCCCTACTTCTCTCTCTCTTTATGAGAGTTGGACATATCCTGTTCTGTCAAATCTTTCTCTGGTTCATCACTTTGTCTGCCACTCAACTAGACTTTCCAACATAGTTTCCTTCTATTAATTAAAGTTACCTTCATTGTCTGGGATTAAAGGTGTGTGTCTGTATTCCAGCCAGAAGAACTAAAGGGTGTGTGCTAAGGCTAAGCTGCATTACACTAGAAACAAGTTCTTTTCCCAGCACAATCTCAGGGTTCACAGTGCAGTTTACTACTCTGTAACAGCCTACAGTCTGTGTTTGAGTTAGCCTAATAATGGTTGTTTTGCAACCAAAAAGCCAAAATCCAGTAATTTAGTCCATAAGGCTGGATGTTTCAGATGGTCTCCAATCTACTTTGGAACCTGAAAGAAGTAGATTCTAATATCAGTGAAAGAATGCTTTCACAGAAGGATAAATAAACTTGGCACGGAGAGTAAGGGCAAGCAGGCAAAAACCAGACACCTCCTCCTTCCTTGTCATTTTATGTAGCCTGCCACCAGAAGGTGTGGCCTAGATTTAAAGTGGGTCTGAACCACCTCAAGGAATCCAGTCAAGACAGTCTCTTACAGATGTGTCCAGCTGCTTGAATTTTAGCTGATTATAAATGTAGTCAAGTTGACAACAGCTGATCCATCTCTCCAGCTCTAGATGCATTTCTTACAGAGGCAGGGCTTTGTTCATGCTTCTATAAGCCTGCAGGATGCATCTAGGCATGGGGTTTCTAAATCTGGACAGGATTTGCTACCCATTGGATTTTTAAAGATTTGTTCATTTTTATGTGTATGTCCTCTTCAAGAGCACCCAGAACTCTTAACCACAGAACCATCCCTCTAGTCTCATTCTCTCTACATTCGAAGGTGGTTGGCTATGTAAGCATGCCCTTTGCTCGGAAGGGTTGCACTTCACCAGAACACAAGACGTCTAGGAAGTGCTGTTCAACAGGACATGACTGGAAGGTGTAACCCGTCACAATGACACTGGGTTGAGAGTCAACAGGGCTTGAGAAAAGACATCGAAATGACAAGGACTTAAGATAGGAGTGGCGCTTGCTCTCACTGTCCTTCCCCAGCCTATGAAATGGGATAGCTCTGTTATGGACTATTAACCCAGTTTACTTGTCTGCCAGGCATGGGTAAGACTAACGCCTTCCCAGACTGTTGTAATGAACAGGAGGTGGCTCATACATCATAGGCCTGATTAAAAACATATTATTTCTATTCTATTCATCCGCAGGGGCAAGTAACTAGCACAGCCAATATTTTACCTCAGAAAATGTCCTGAAGTTGAAAATTAGTAATTATTCTGGCAATTCAAGCACACTTAAACAGCAACAGACTTAGCGGTATTTACTTGATAAATCTTAGCCGCGATTATGATACTGAAAACATTGAAATCTTAAATCTCTAAAAAGACTCCATGAAGCAATTTCCTTTTCAAAAATTAACTTCTCTTGCTTTCCTTTGCCATGAAAAAAAAAAAAAAAAAAAAAAAAAAAAAAAAAAAAAAAACGTTAAAGAAAGATGAACCAAATAAGGCAATTTTTTTTCATGAATACTGTTTTTGAGTTAATTCATGTATTTCTAAAGCTGAAAATATAGCTTTGGAGTTTATTTAAGGTGGGTTGGAAATGACGCAGCCTCACTGCATCAGGGGAAAAAATAATAAAGGGGGGAAGGAGGTGTTTATATCCAGAACACAGCAAGGAAGCACCACTTCAATATGTTAGGAACCCCTATCAAACTCATGAGTTTCAGACCAAGTTTTGTTGTGGGTCACCCACCACAGATCATTTGGACAAAGGTCTACACCAATAGAAAGTCTTTATTAGCTGGCCAGCAGCTACACTGGGTGTTTAGGATGTCAGTGTAGTCCTGGGCCTTTCCCAGGGTGAGCTTTAAGCTCAAAAACCACATTCTGTGCTGAGATACTTCAGTTAACAAGAATAGCCGGGCACAGAACCACAGGAGTTCAAAAGCCTGTTAGTACATTTAGTGACTTTCCCGGGAAAGTGGACTTCGATGGATTAGGTCTTTGTTTTCATTTTGAGAGATGCTGTTCTATATGTTTCATTTTATTTTATGGCCTAAATGGTACTTCCGTTTGACGTCAGCTGTATTAAGGTCTGGGAGCACTCAAAGATCTGGGGGGCCTGTTAGAATTTGAGGTATTTACTCCTAGCACTCGGATTTACACAGGTCAAAAAGATGGGTGGTTCAGATCTGAGTGCCCCCGTACCCCCATCCCTTCACCGTATGGCAGGAAATGTGTGAGAAAGCATTGCCAAGAAACCGAGGTCAGCCTCAGTTGTTGATAGAGGCAGGGCAGGGTCTCTTATTGGTCTAGGTCTTGCTAAGCAGGCTATGTTGTCTGCAGCAAGCTCCAGGCATCCTCTTGCCTCTGTCTTCTGAAGTCCTGTAATTATAAATGTGCAACAGTTTTATGTGGGTTCTGGAGGTTGAGTCAGGTCACCAGGATTGGCATCATCAGCATCCCTACCCACTGAGCCATCTTGCTGGCCCCTAATAGGATTCCTTTTTCCTTTTATGCACTTATACATACATATATGTTTTAAATTAAAGTATAATTAAATTATTTCTCCCTGCTTTTTCTTCCCTCCAACTCTTCCTACATATTCTACTTATTTTCTCTCTTTCAACTGCATGGCTGCTTTCTCTTTAATCATCCACACACATATATATGTGTACACACACATGCACACACATGTAGACACCTAAATACACAAATATTGTTTGTTCAGTATTTATGTATACTGCATATTTATGTACATGGCACAAGGGACAGAATGACTACTCTATTGGCTGGTTTGTGTCAACTTGACACAAGCTGGAGTTATCAAAGAAAGGAGCCTTCGTTGAGGAAATGCCTCCATGAGATCCTGCTGTAAGGCATTTTCTCAACTAGTAATCAAAGGGGGAAGGCCCAGCTCATTGTGGGTGGTGCCATCCCTGGGCTGGGAGACCTGGGTTCTATAAGAAAACAAGCTGAACAAGTCAGAGGAAGAAAGCCAGTAAGTAGCTTCCCTCCATGGCCTCTGCATCAGCTCCTGCCTCCAAGTTCCTGTCCTCTGTGAGTTCCTGTCCTGACTTCCTTTGGTGATGAACAGCAATGTGGAAGTGTAAGCTGAATAAACCCTTCCCTCCCCAACTTGCTTCTCTGTCCTGACATTTTGTGCAGGAATAGAAACCATGACTAAGACCTGTAATGCCAATTGACATACCACAAAAATGGGCCCAGATTTATCAACTGGTAGATTCATTTTGGTTCTACAATACCATAGACAGCACATGGGCTACCTTGTATAGAGCGAAGAGGTGTTGCTATACAAACCATTCAGACTATAACGTGGCAGCACTCAAAGAAACATTCCAAAAAGGGACCAGGGATGAAATAGATACGGCCTCGCAGCATCTCCATGTTAGCCCCTTGTTTCTGACACCGGAACAGTAAGTAGATAGTGATTCGGTTCCTTAGGACTTTTTCAGACATGAAGGCTCCCATTTTCCCCATGTCCCTCGTTTCTCCCACATCCCCCTTTTCCCCATCCAACCACTTGTACTTTCTGTCCCCTCTCTTTACTGTTCCTCCTGGTGTCATCCATAATCCCTGTCTGTCTGTCTATGAGTAAGAATCTGACTGCCTGAGTGCTGTCTGGTGAATCTGAGTGTCCCTGTCTCCATGGTGGTGTGTCCCTGTGCCTTGTCTGTCCCTAGCAGAGAGCTTTACCTTCTCCTTTACTGTATGACAAAGACAGCATCGAATGAGGAGGGAAAGAATACAGAGTTCTTTAACACAGTTTGAGGAAGGATTAAGTCACTGGTTCCAACAGACCCATGTGACAACAGTACTAGAAACATCGATGTTTATCAAACAACTGCTGTAGGCTGTGTTCCACATTTATGGTGGATCTGAGTTTTACAAAGCCAGATTCATCCTCTGTTCTGTTTTCAGCAAATGATTCGCCTAACTCAGATACACACATGATCTACCCCTGAGGCAGGGGCAGGGCAGAGAGTGTATCTTAGAGTTACAGTCCTGCTTTAGCTTTGGTTACAAAATCCAAGGCAAGTAAGCTTGTTGTTACTGGCGGCTTAAGCAAACAGGATGAGCACAGTAGGAGAGCAGTCTTAAAGTGATGGCAAGGTATATTCGCAACATTGGCTGTGAACATTTCAATCTCTTAGAACTTAAGAGATCTTGTCATAATGATGCCTCACCACCAGTGAGCCTTTTGGAAGTGGAACCAGTGAGAACGAGTCAAATCTGGGATAGACAGAGGGGAGGGAACACAACCATGGGGCCTGGACAACATCATGAAGAGCCCTCTGCCAGCTAGACACCCAAAGGAACCTTCAGTGCAGCTCACTCTAAATCCAGAGCCATCAGGGGAGCTGATGGCGTTGCTAAGGGAACAAGTAGGGCAGATGAGTATGGGAGGAGCTAATGGGGACACTTTTTTGTCCTGTGTGAGCGCACATTTGTACTTGATACGATAGAGAGAAACCTGCATGGGTATAGTGCATAGCCCAATAGCCCAGGCATGCTTGTTGCTAACAGTTTGTGCTAAGTTAGCCTTTAAATTAGATGCTACCTTTGAAGAAATGTGTGGCTAAGAAGCCTTGGACTTGGGAGAGTTTCTCTCTCTCTCTCTCTCTCTCTCTCTCTCTCTCTCTCTCTCTCTCTGTGTGTGTGTGTGTGTGTGTGTGTGTGTGTGTGTGTTTGTGTGTATGTAGAGAGAGAGAGAGACAGACAGACAGACACAGAGAGACAGACAAACAGAGATGCACAGAGAGAAACAGAGGGAGAGAGGGAGAGAGAGAACACAGAAAATTACACAAGTAAAGCATCAGTTCCTTGAATTTCAGAGAGGAGGCTGCTGGTCTGACCACAGGGGCAGGACTGAACTTGGAAAAGATTGAACCTCTTGAGGGGGGTGGAGATGAGAGCAGCAAAGAGGAGTGCTGGCTCTTCAGACTGTTGACTCTCCAAATGAAGAACAGCTCCAAGGTTCGGTTGCTGTTTCTGTTCATTGTTGGGGGGTGGGGTGCCATAGGAGATCTGATATCTAGGTGACAATGTGTCCTTGTGAGCTTCAGGTGTCCTTACAACATAACTTAGAGTCATCTGAGGGAACTCAATTGATGGATTACCTAAATCAGGTTGGCCTAAGACCATGCCTGCGAGGGGTGGTCTTGATTGACTATTTGATGTTAAGGGGCCCATTTGGACCAAGGGCCCATCTTTCTTCATTAGTTTCTTGATTCTACTGCCAAACTTTCAGGCACACCCTGAAATACTGCTTTACTAGCTATCTTGGTACCCCTTTATCAAGCTGCCTAGCCTGTCCCTCCTGTTCCACACGGTTGGGTTCACAGGAACCTGTGTGAGCGTTGAGATACCAGCTGCAATACTTCATTCCTTCACCCATACAATGAGATCCCCTCTGCTCATGGGCAGCACCTCACAGCATGAAGGCAGCTGTCAGCCATGTGGCAAAGAGTTGTTTGCTGACTCTCAAGTTTGTTGCCTCATAATCGAGAGCACTGGAGAATCAGAATAGCAACAACAACAACAAAAGAGGCAGCTTGTTTTGTGACTTTGCAAGGCTGTGAATCGGCCTAGAATGGCTGACCCACTGAATATGCCCAGAAGATGGCTTTTCTGATGCTCGTACAACAAGCCCTTTTCTATCCTCTCCTCTCTGGCTGAGTCATCAGGAGGGGTCAGTCTTACAGGTCATTGAAGATTTTCTCTTCTCCTCCACTGCTTACATTTGTCTTTGTCTCAACACTGTGTTTTACTTCCTGCTCCTTTTAATGCTTACCTGAGGCATGGCCTGGCAGGCAGGCTAGGCTGGTGGTAATTTTCCTATTCCAGACTTTCATGTTGGCTCACCAGAATTTGGGTGGGAGAAACAGCTGGATGACCGGACTCTACCAGGGCCCGGTGTTTTCTGTTTACCTCTAGAACCATCCTATCTTATGCCTTACAGTCATCTGATCGCGACACCCCAACACACTTCTAAATGATGTACAAGTGGACCCCATAGGATAAGACATCTAAGAATCAGTTCTAGTTGTAACCTCACAAAGCTCACATCAGACAATGCCCTGCACCCCCTCATCACACAAAGGACACCTCTGAGTGCCACCCACTTTCTTGGGGCAAGTGAGCTGATGTCATGGACCATGAGACCAGTTGAAAGTCACTGCCTCAGGCAGAAAGACTAAATTATTCAGATTGTACCGAGAATCCTGGGATAAGAGACCTCTTAGGAAAAGGCCACATTGGAAACCTGATTATCCTCCCTCCCTCATCCACTTATGTCCCATTCAGGTCACAAGCTGCCATGGCACATGTAGCCCCCCAACCCCCTTAGCTCCCCACAAAAGCTCATGGGCTGAAGGTTTTGTCCTCAGTTTAGGGCTTCGAGGAGGAGCTAGAGCGTATGGGTTTAAAGAAGAAATAAAACAAAAACATGAAGTTAGGTGTGTAGGAGGTACAGTGAGAGTTGGGGGAGCTGATGAATGGTACACAACCCACAGACAACTGTGAATTAGAATCTATTGAAATGCATAGATGTTAACTTGTAGGATTAATTATAAGTTTGGAAATACAAACCTGTTTATTCTTACATTTGGTGTTGGATAAAGGCTTCGTTTGGAATCCTTAACAGTCAGAAGAAATGGATTCTTGATAAATGGTGCATATTTCATTATAAACGAACTAGGGAAGAATAAAGCTATCAGATTGGTTGCATATGCACCATAAAAGGAATTACAAGAAGGACAGACCTGGAAACGGTGGGCCAGCAGATCTCTCCGCTACAGAATCTACGTCCCATGGTCTGGATGTCCATGTCTACCAGTTCCTATAGTGACTTCCAGTTCCTATTGTGGTGGTATTAAGGGGGATGGAACTTCAGAATGCAATGATGTTGTGAGGGTTTCTCACCCGTGGGGCCCTTGTTCTCATAGAAGAAGCTTAAGAACCTTTCTCACCTCACATGCCATGTGATTAGATGGTAGGAGGTTCTATCTCTGAGGCAGGTAGCTAGCTTCAAGTCTGCTGCTGTCTTACTCCTGGACTTCACAGTTTCTAGAGCTGAGATCCATAGGTTGCTGTTGTTTACCGAGTCTAGGGCTTCTTTATGGAGCAGTTCAAATTAAACCAAGCAATTTATGAACCTAAAATAAAGAGGGGTGTGCAATGAAGTTGCCCCAGTAGAGTTAGACATAGGCACTGTGCACCGATAGGATTCCTGTTTGATTTCTGTGCCCTTTGCCCCCCTAATGTAGCCACCTGACACTCCTACACCTTTCACCTCCTTCCTGCCTATCCTGTCCTTGTCAGGGACATCTGTGCTGACAAGCTCTGTGACCTCAGCTCCTCTTGCCCACCCGCCTTGGCAGACCCACTTGCCAGTATTCATGTGTCTGCCTTGTGTGATTATCTGAGCCCCTTCAATTTCTTTGACTCCTGGCAGCTGCTTTCTGCCAGACTTCTCAGTGACAAGAGTCAAGAGATGTTAGAGAGATCAAAGCATTTTGCAGAAGGCTGGCTCATTTAATCCTTGGATCCTGGCTCTTGAAGCTCTCCTACTCAGTCTTGGTGAGGATACAGGTCTACTATTCTCTGATGGATCGATTCTTTGCAAGGCTGGAAATATATGGCTTTCTGTAGACCAAAGTGATATTTTATAAAATGTAACAAATTCAGTTACCTGGTTGTGATGCGGGGGATCCATGTTGAATTTGAGACTTCATCCCATGAATGCTAGAGTAAAGCATCACGGTGACAGCTGGTGCTTTTTCTCTTTGCCTAATTTTGATGACACTTCAGCACATTAGGGTAAATGACATCCCTTAAATGAGAACCCTTCCCAGTTGCCTGGGAATCTTGTTCCACATTACAATGAAGTTTGATTAAAGTTACCTTTGTGTAAGTGACTTAACTTTCTTCTGTGTAACAGTATGCAGGGTGATAATCTCATCTTACTTAGTGTGTGTGTGTGTATATGTGTGTTTGTTTGTGTGCTTGTGTGTGTTTGTGTGTTTGTGTGTGTGTTTGTGTGTGTTTGTGTGTATGTGTAGTTTGCTTACATGACATTACACTCAGAGAAGAAGAAGAGCATTCTGGAGACTGGAATTAGAGTGACAGATGACTGACAGTGAGCCAGCCACCAGGAAACTGGAGCAGCAAGTGCTCATGACTGCTGAGTCAGCTCACAGCCCCCAAAGGCTCTGTATCTCTAAATCCATTTTGTACATACATCTTCATCTGCACACATGTGCCTATGGAATTGCAACTTAACCACTAGCAGTGGCTTTTTTTTTTTTTTAATGTGAGGAAGTTTGTTACTAAAGTCCTTTTTGAATAACATATTCAATTACTGTGTTTAAGCAAAATTTAAAGGTTGATTTTGTTGTGCCATCTGTCCATACAGCCCTGAATAAGCATAGCTGTTTGGCGTATCTTTCAATACAGATTATTTTAAACATGGAGCCTTTGTTAAGGGTTTCTACCCACATGAATGAAAAGTGGTCGCCCATTTTTTTAATCCTGTTTTAGAGAGCAAAACACACACAATTCGCCTCCTGTGGTGTTATAGTCTCTTTTCTACAATTTTTGCCCAGGTGGAGGGCCCAGTTCGAAGCTGGTTTATAAGTTGTGGAGTGTCCTCTCTCCCACACTCTTTGTTTCACAAAGCCTTTTAAAGAGCTAGTTGTCCAGTGCAGCCCGGGGGGGGGGGGGGGGGGGGGGGGGGGGAGCGGGGGGGGGGGGGGAAGGCAGCATCAGATCCTCAAGCTCAGTTGAGAATGACTGGCCAAGGAGACCTTCCTTAGCAAGGCTCTGGTGAGAGCGCACCACAGAGTCCTCTTCTGTAAGAAAAAGCCTCAAAGCAAAATTAATCATTTCCTGGCTTCCAGCAGGGGCCGAGTGTTTAGACAACACAGTGGGAGGGGCTTCCAAATCATCCAACTGGAGTTAATTGTGTGATACAGAGCCAAGAAGTGTAATGTCTTGCTTCCAAAGATTTGAGTTGGGAGGGGAAAAAAAAACTTTTCGGCGACTTAAGAAACACTGGGCTAAGAATAGCATTTTTATCCAACCTCAGAGCAGTTAAAAACAGCTCCAAGAAAGTAGATAACAGCAGCTGCCTACTGGAACAGTGAATGAGTGAGCTCTGACAACGCCTCTGCACGCATTAGAAACACAGAGAGCTTAGGAAACAAAGGGTGTTTAAAGACCACGACCCTCCTAAGATAAAAGGAGAACCCTCTAAGATAGAAAATGCCACCACAATCTTGTGTGCCACAAATCTCCTGTGGGAGGACCCATCAAAGAGCCACATTAGCACCATGAAAAAACAGTGCAGTGTCTAAGGGTCTGCGCCTATCTGGTGGACCTCGGTAACAACTGCTCCTCTGTCCCTTACCAACATGGCTTCCAGAGCATCACAGCACAGAATGGTGAACGGTGACAAGAACAGGTAATCCCTGCAGTCCTTCCAGATACCATTCAACGTGCCTGTCAGAGCACCAGGCAGAGCACAGTAAAATACGCCACCACCAGTCTGTCATTCCAGCCAAGACCACGTTATTTTGGTGAGTCATGGTGGTGATGTCATTTAAATGTTCTACCTTTCCAGCCCCTGGTCACAATGAAGGAAACCAGAGGAGAAATGCTCACTGGTGAGCATTCTGGCCAATATAAAAACATGCAACACGAAGCCAGAATGGGAACCATGCTGGCTACCTAAACCTGAAGCATTAAGTGCAGAAGGCTCTGCTGCTTTGAGAAGTACGCACACTCACACACACACACTCACACACACTCACACACACACACACACACTCACACACACACACACACACTCACACACACACAGACACACACAAACACAAACACTCTGATAGCAGACTCTGTGAGCCAGGCTCACACCAGGCTCTGTATTCCATAAGACTGCAGGAGCTCTTAGAAACACAACTCATACCCATTTTATACAAAGAAGTCATGATCCCTAACCACCCTTGAATCACTTAACAAAACAACAGTTACTGTATCGTTAAAGTAGTTGGAGCACTAACTGCTAGTAATCGAAGCCTGGATTGTCCTCTCAACCCATGTTTCATTATTTGGAACTCACCTGTGGAGTTACTGTTGGAGTGATCTGGACCTGGGCATCACATGGTGAACTCACACAGGAATGGCCAACTGTTCTAGCTAGTTTTTTGGGGTTTTTTTTGTTTGTTTGTTTGTTTGTTTGTTTGTTTTTTGGGTATTTTGTTTTTGTTTTTTTTACTTGACACAAGCTAGAACAAGTTGAGAAAATGCCTCCATATAATCTGGCTGTAGGGCATTTTCTTAATTAGTGATTGACAGGCGAGCTGAGCTCACTGTGGGTAGTGTTGTCCCTGGACTGGTGGTCCTGGTTTCTATAAGAAAGCAGGGTGAATATGGCATGAGGAGCAAGTCAGTAAGCAGCATCCTCCATGGCCTCTGCATCAGCTCCTGCCTGCAGGTTCCTGCCTGTTTGAGTTCCTGTTCTGGCTTCCTTCAATGATGCATTCCAATGTGGAAGTGTCAGCCGAATAAGTTCTTTCCTCCCAAGTTGCTAATTAAAACACCAACAACCCTTTGTAAACACTGTGAGCTCATGTTTGTTGGTATAAAATCAAATTTTGAAAAATCACGCACAACATCTGCTGTTTTAAATAAGATTGCACTTTTGTGTAGCCCTGGTCCTCAGCTGTCTTGGGGTTTGTGTGGCCTTTGGGGCATGAATTGGACATGTCTGAGTGTTTTGAAATGACTTTTCTTTTGTGGGTGTGAAAACACAACTCTCACCTCAAAGGCAGCAAGGTTCCCCCAATACCATATTTCACAGAGGATGTCATTAGGAAAAAATTTTATTAGTTGCAGAGCAAAGAATGGGATAAATCAAAGTGTTTACCAAATGCAAGTGTTACCAAGAGACAAGATCTTTCAGGTTCAGACCCCATCTTAGAGAACCTGACTCATGGTTGAACTCTAGTTAACTAACAGGCCAGTAACTGGCACTAGTTTCCAAGCTATCCCCAACAAGACCCATGTCTAGCACCAGTTTCTAGGTTACTTCCTAACATAGCTGCACGTCTAGATTACAAGCACACCCCTGACACTACACTTCCTAACAACCACCAATCAAGAGAAGAACAGAAGTTAAGTTTATGGTTTGGCTCCCAGCACCAGCCAATTATGTTAAAGGCTATAATGGCTTCCCTAACAAATGTGTACAAGGTTAGATACCCTCTTTATGCCCCTATAAATACCCGTTTGAAATTGAACTCAGGGCTGTTCCCTCCCATTCTGCTGTGTCAGAAACGGTGGCATGGCCAAGCTGGAGCTTTTAAATAAAGACTCTTATGTGCTTACATCAGAGTCGACTCCTGGTTGGTCTCTTGGGTTCCCGAATGCTTCTTGGCACAATGTTATCAAATATTCAAGTAGATGAGTTTCAGCAAAGCAGGGTTGGGACAGTGACCTGCAGGTTTCAGGTGTGATCTGATGACGTCCTTAGTTTTTGTATTAGTGAATGCTAGACCTGCTGAGGATGCATTGTAAGGTTTTGATGGTTACAGGGATATTAGTCAGACATGGTGTGGGCAGGGAGTGGCTGTCAAGCAACTAAGAATGGCCCAAGGTAATTTGGCTCTAGTTTGCACCATTTTCTCTCCACTCTCCATAAACTCTAATTTGCTCATTTGGCTTTGTGAAAACCTTAACAGGTTTTCTCCCCTCCCCCTCCCTCTCCTCTTCCTCTCCCCCTCCCCATCACTCTCCCTTTATCCCCTCTCTCTCCTTCTTCTTCCACTTCCTTCTCCCTCACCCTTTCCTCATGTCTCTCCTCCCCTCCCTCTCCCCATCCCCCTTCCCCTCTCTCTGCCCTCCCCTCCCTTTCCCCCTCCTCTCCTTCTCCCTCTCCCTTTCCCCCTCCCCTTCCCTCTTCTCCCTTCTTCTCTCCCCCTCCTCTTCTACCTCTCCCTCCTCCTCCCTCTCCCTTTCCCCATGCCTTTCCCCCTCCCTTTTCTCTCTCTACCCTCCCCCCTTTTCTCCCCTCCCCCTCTCTCTTCCTCTCCCCCTTCTCTACCCCCTCCCTTCTTCTGTCCCCCCTCCCTGGCCCCTCCCTCTCCTCTATCTCTCTTTCCCTTCTCCTCTCTTGTTTTTTTTTCTTTCTTTTTCTAGATCCCTGAAAACTTCAATTCACATGTCACAACAAACGAAAGTTGGAGGACGCTTCAGTAGGCCAGTACTTGCCATGTGTCAGGAACCTTCTAGAAGCTGCACATGGGCCATTTTATCCAAATCTCATCACTATATGCTACATGTTTCCAGCAACTCACAGATGAGGGAAGTAAGGCTAAGTTAGGTACATCTCAGGTAACCATCGGTTATGAATTATAGAGACTTAAAAACAGGCAGTCCTAAAATGCCTGGCTTTCAAATGGCACCTACATATTTTTCCCCTCAACCTGACTTCTTTCTCGAATCCAGAATACAAAACCAAAACCAAAAATGAATGCATCAAAAATTTTGTACAAATGAAAAAGAAAGTAATTTGCTTGTTTATCCTGAACTTATGGGAAGGGCCATATCTATATCTTTCGAATAGGAAGTTCATGGTTATTGCCCAATGATGGAAAGATACAACATATTTATTTTGTTTCTAAAAGAGATTTACCACGTACCCATCGTGTTAATTGCATTTACTCAAAAATATGTACGCATATAAACAGTGAAAGAACAAAATGTATGTAAAATTATATTCTTAGTAGTAAAATTAGTAATGCCAGCAATAAATAAAATATGTATTATGTAGATCCCGGGCGACTGTGATGGATGAGTCAGAGGCTATACGACCTGTTGTTCTGTAAAAGCAGCCACTCTGGGTGCTGAGCAGAAGTGTAATATAGAAGGGCCTCTCCTACCTCCAAATTCCCTTTCTCCTGCTGTTATTAGGTTAAATACATGTCTCACCAAAACAAGTCAGTAAATCAAGGCCATAATCAATGAACAATTGGAGTCAAATACACAGCCAAAACAGATGGTTCCATTCATCAAGTTACAAAATTATCAATCACATTGCTAGTTAAACTTCTAAAAAAGTTTGCTATGTGTACATGTGGGTGGCTATTGTGCACACGAGTGGTATGTGTGCATGTGTGTGACTATGGATTGTGACAAGAGTGAAGTGCCCAAGAAGGCCAGAAGAGGACATCAGATCCCCTAGAGCTAGAGTTACAGTTTGGGTGCTGAGAGGCAAACTCAGATCTTCTGGAAGGATACACACTCTTAACCACTGAGCCATTCCTCCAGCCCTTATTTCAAAGCATCTTAGTGCACACACAATGTAGTGCACATCTTAAATACCTCCCTGTGTCCATCCCATTCTGGGCAGCAACCCTGGAAGATACCAAGGCTGAATCTTGGGAGTGAAGAGGCCTTGAATCACAGATGCTGCAAAGCTGCGTTTGAAAAGCTGTTTCTTCTAAAAAGCCTGTGAGTCTCTGAGCTCAACGAGAAGTTAGCTGATGTTTTCTTCTTAAGTGCAGGGGTGGTCTTTGTGACTTGCAGTAGCTTAAAGGCAATATGGGGGCAAAGTAGGTAGGGAAGCCAAATGCCAACCCCCACCCCAAAAATACAAAGGTCATTGTTTATTCAGAAGTTAGGCTTGTCATTCGGCATGGCTCATCCTTGCCTGGGTCCTTCTTTGGGCCTAGAGAAGGTCATTAAAAAACCTGCAAAGAGCAAGTAGAAGAAGCCCTGTCTACAGAGCAGAGGCGGAGGCACAGTTCCTGAAGTCAGAGGCTCATGCTCTGAACTTGAGGAGAGGACCCTTAGCTGAGGGATCCAGAGCCCTCAGTGATGGGTGTCCAGGGGAGATGTGCTACTGTGTGCTGTGGAGCTCAGCACGGAGAAGTGTCAGGCATTGCACACTCATACTGCAACCCATCAGGCCATGTCACAGAGAAGCCATGTTAGAAACCTGCAGCTGCACATGCTGGCCCAGCTGGCGTTTTCCTGCTCCTTTTGTTCTAAGTGGTCAAGTGGCTTCATAGAATTTAAAATTGAAAGGCAAAGCTCAGTTCTGTTTGAGCACAGCACTTTCCTTTCCAACCTCTGCTCATCATGACCCTGACCAGTGGCTTGCAAACCAGAACAGCTTGAGAGCATGTTCTATCCGAAGGTCCACTGACAACAAAAGCCTTCAGATGTCAGACATTGCAAAAGATCCTTTGCTTTCTTCTTTCTTTCTTTCTTTCTTTCTTTCTTTCTTTCTTTCTTTCTTTCCCTGCTATTGCTTTTAAAACATAGTTTCTAGAGAAGAGCTTAAGAATGATTGGTTTTCCATTGTGTGTGTGTCTGTGTGTGTTTGTGTATTTGCATATCGTGTTCATGCCTGTATGTGTATGCTTGCAGTTTATATATCCATTTATCTGTCTATCTATCTATCTGTCTGTCTGTCTATCTATCATCTATCTATCATCTATCTATCTATCATCTATCTATCTATGCACATACATGTGTGCATTTGCACATGGGGGCCTGAGACAAATGGTGTCTTCTTAGTTTTTTTGTTGTTTGTTTGTTGGTTTTTGTTTTGTTTTGTTTTGTCAGGGTCCTCTTGGAACCTGAACTTGGAGCTTGCTGATTCGGCTCAACTGGCTGGCTAGCGAATCTCCAGGATGCTCTTGTCTCTGCCTCCACAGTATTAGGATTAGGCTCCCAGGTCCTTGACATTGATCTGGGGATCAAGCTCATGCCCCCATACTTGGGCACCAAAAACTTTACTTATTGGACCATCTTCAAGTTCCTGTTTTGGGGGGGTCTTTTTTTTCCCTCTTGTATGGAGCCTGGGGAGATGGCTCAGTAGGTAATAGTGTTTGCTGAACATGCATTGGGGCCAGAATTCAAATCCCCTAACATCTGTATAAAAGCACCGTGAAGGGGACTGAACAGTTGCTGAGGCTGCCGACCAGGTCAGCTCCAGGTGAGGAGAGAGGCTCTATCTCCAGAGACTAGGGTGGAGAGTACTGTGCCCTCGACTCTTCCCATAGGTGACTCTCCCCCACCCCCTTTCTCCTGTCTCTCACTCACACAACTGTACTTTCATCTTCCTTTTCTTTGATGAGATTCTAAGTGTCTTACCTGGGTCAAGGTTTAATCTTTTTATCTCTGTTCAGTATCTCCTCTTCCTGGTTGCTTTCGATATTGTCTCTTTTGCCAGGTTTTTAGCAACATTTTTATGTGGTATTTGACATGGATTCCTCCTTTCTACCTCTAACTGAGGGTCTTGGGGCAAGCTCCAAACTCACAGTTTCCTCTGTCATAGTCAGAAGTGATTGCCTTTATTTCTCCAAGTGCATTTCCACAGTTACTCCCGAGTTCTCTCAGATGGTCCTGACCCTCAGCACCATGACAGTATTTCTGCTGTTCTGTTGTTCTTTATTTTTATTTTCTAATTTCAGCATTCTATTTTGGATTCTATTCATTCATTCATTCATTCATTCATTCATTCATTCATTTGTTCATTCCATGATGCTGACACTTGAATCAAGGGGTCCTGTGCATTTTAGACATGCCCTCTACCAATGAACTACATTCCCAGGCTACTTTGGAGGTAATGTTCATATTTTATTTTTCCCAGTTCACTAATCTTTTGGTTTATCCCTTCTAGTCTATCTTCCACATCAGAACTAGCTTTGTTATTTCTAGAAGTTTCTTTTGAGGTGACCAATCTCTCACCCCTGTGCAGGATCCCTGATAATAAATCTGCCCTAAGAGTTCTTCCTCCTTTTTCTGAGTAACCTTTGTCTGTTCACAGTCCCTGAAGCTAAGGTGGTGGCATCTTCAGAAATCTGCCAGGCCAAATCAGGTGTGGGATCATGAGAGTTCACCTTCAGCTCGGCCTGTGAGATGGGTCAGCTGATCCAGCCTCCTGTCACTTAGAGCAATCTCCGGGATTTGTGTGGTAGAAAGAAAGATTTTGCACACATTACCTTCTGACCTCCAGACTCACACCTTGCGAGTGTGCACTTGCACTTGTGAGTGTGCATTCGTGCCCATTCTGCACTTACAAAATAAATAAGCCATGGGAAAATGTTCAGAAAATCCACTTTCAGCAGGTTCATAAATGGGTGTTTTCAATAAGTGCCTCCCAGAAGTCTCTTCCTCAGGTGTTTGTATGTGTTGTACATGTTTGTTTGTGGTGTAAATATCTGTGTGCTTGTGTGTGTGTTTGTAAGTACGTGGGTGCCTGTGACATGGGTGTCTGCATCTGGAAGCTCAGGTTGGTGTAGAATGTCTTCCTTAATTTTGTCCACTTTTTTGAGACAATCTGCTCCCAAGGAGTCCCCAGGCTCTACTTCCTGAGTGATTACAGGTGGCTGCCACAACTTTCTGACTTTCCCCAAGTTCTCAAAGGAGTATAGCAATCACCCATTCCACTGAAGTAGCTCCCCAGCCTGGGGGGCAGATCTCAACCCTATCAGACTAATGAATTTTAATGTTTTCTTACTCACACAGTTCTGTGGCTGTGTAAATACCTAAAGCAGGTTACAATGATATGCAGTCATGTGTCACTGACACAGTCTGGAAATGCATCATCAAGTGACTTTGTCCTTGGATATGCGTCATGGAGTGACAGACACCCAGGGCAGCATTGTTGCCAAGCAACACTGGCTCGTGGGATCTCAGAAGATACGAGGCCCATTGTAGAAACATTGAATTGACAAATATGGAGATAGCCAAGGTAAACAGTGTGGCCCTGCTGTGTGTACAGACTTCTGTGTGATCCCACTCAGGGGGGAAAACACAGCACATCCTGTCCGGGAGGAAGAGACAGCGGCACCAGGTTACCCTGCCTTTTTAAACTCCCAAATTCCCGGGCTGGGGTGATACCAGAGTGAATATGTTTACTCAGTTGGTAAAGTCCTTGAAGTAGAAGCTGGAGAAACTGAGGTCAGATCCACAGAACACACATAAAAAGTCAGGCATGTAACTGGACCACAGTGTTAGGGAGGTGGCGATGGAAGCACCCCTGGGGTGCTGTATGAGACTTTGACTCATGACGTACAGATCTGCTTATCCCTGGAAGAGAACCCATGACAGACCAAATTAATAATTACACCAAAGCCAACTTGGTGAAGAAGTTAACTTGTTGGGCTTAATAACTTCCAGGACTATGGTGAGGGGTCACTTACAAGGGCAGGAAAGGCTTAAAGGTTTGGATCGGAAGAGAGTTGAGTCTGGGGGATCTGTCTAGTATGTGACTTTAGTAAGACAATTATATTGGATATTTAATCTCAACTAGTTTATCCCCAATAATAGGTCCTACCCAAATTTGCTCACTTAATTGTTTACTTTTCAATATTGAATGCTTTCCTGGGGAAATTTGGTTTGAAGAAAGAGCGAGACATGTAATGCAGTACTGAGAGGCCCTGAGGTATTCACATGGAGGGAGCCAGCCAGCTCCAGATTAGAACAGGAAAGCTCTACCCTACTCTGCCCACATAATCTTTGCTGGCTCATTTTGTTCACTAGGGAAGCAAACGAAATCATAAGCAGAGAGCAATTGCTTCATAGCATTGTCGGTCAAAACATTTCTTTAAATGCTGAGGTTTGACCCCAAATCTAATTGCATGGGAAAAACAACTTATGATGTTCTTGCCTTTGAACTGGAGGTGCCTGCTGTCTTTCTCAATCCCGAAGAGGCACATTGTAGCAGGCGAGATGAACACAGACAATTTCTTACTTTCAGAAGCAGTAAATATACTAGAGGGGGCACTGAACTGTTAAGAAATTTGCTGTTTTTCCAGAGGCCAGGAGCTGGCTTCCAAGCACCTACATCAGTTGGCAGCTCACATCTGTAACTCCAGCTGCAGGGCATCTGACGCCCTCTTCTGGCTCTTCCTCCCACTCTCCCTCCCCCAGCACATGCACTCACATGTAGGTATTCCCACAAAGATGCTCACACATCTGAAAAAAAGGCTACTGCAAAGATAAATCCTGAGCAGAGAGAAACAATGCCCCCATAGCTTACAGACGCTGACACTCTGTGACTAGATGATCAGCCATGGCATTTTCAAATCTGTCACGTAGTTTGCCTCTTACTCAAGAGTAACAAATTTGAACATGACTACGGATGGGGAGAATAGACTAAATCAACAACAAAACATCTGACACAGCAAGGAATCTGATGGAGCCAAAGACTTGAAAAAGCTGAGTTTGGTGTTGTTTGCTTGAAATCCCAGCACAGAGGAGACCAGGTCTAGAAGATGAGGAATTTAAAGCCAGCCTGAGTCTCATAACAATTTCAAGATAACCCCTAAACTAGAAAATAATGATTTGGACAGATTAAGAAATCATATTAAAGGGTATGTAAGGTTTTAATCAATCAAGAGATTTTATACAATTGTTTTAGGAGGTGAGGATCCTCCTAAATTGTTTTGTTTAACTTAATGTAATTCCCATATGCAAATAGTTTTTTAATAACTCTTAACATTTTAGAAGATTAATAAAAGGAATTGTGTGTACATGTGTGTGTGTGCACATGTGAGCATAAGTGCATACACTTTTTCACATGCAGGGAGGTCAGAGAACAACTCAGCTATCCTTTCTGGGGGGGGGGGGGGGATCCTTGTTTTTGAAGCAGGGTCATCACCACTAAGTACACTAAGCTGGTTGACCAGCAAGGCCCAGACTTTCCAGTACTGAGACTACAAGTCCCACAATGCCCTGCTCTTTTATTTTTAAGCCTGGGTTTTCTTTTTCAAACTCCTTACCCAAGCAAAGATCCTTATGCTTGCAAAGCAGGCCCTGTATTGACTAAGCTATCACCTTAGCCCTGAAAACAATTACATAATTAAGTTCTTAAAGAGAAGCAAGGTCTAAAATGTATTTGCTTTCCCAGATCGGAGAAACCACGAGAGAGAATTGTTGATGGACCACTGTGGATATCGGTGACAGGATTTTAGCATCTGGGGCTAAGAGGGATGGTTCCCGGGTTTTGCAGACTGGTAAGTGAGAGTCGGAGAAAGCTGGATGTGGTTAAAGAGGGCAGTATTAGGGGAGCTGATGGGGCAGTTCTGTTGGCTGAGGAGGAAAAAGACACATCTGAATGATGTACTGAAGGCTAGCATCTTTTCAGGACCTTTTCCAGATCGCCTTGTCTCAGAGATCACCTGTTCCCTGGCACTCATTCTACATCAGAGGCCTACAGATCTCCTTTTGCCCTGTATTCGGCTTACCTGCTAGCCCAGCTACTTGGTCATGTGCTTACCAGTTATAAGACTAAAGCTTTGATCTCAGGGTGCCCCTCTTCTGCATCCTTCTTTCAAATGACTCCAAACCCAGACGGAGAAGACACAATATGTGATTATTAGACTTTGTGATCTTTAATATTAATCACCCACTGGATTCTAGGATTATAGAAGAGATGTGTCCTTGGGTATGTCTGTTAGAGAATTCCTCCACTGGGTGAGGTCAGAGATACACTGGAAATGTGGGGCAGCATCCCATGGGCTGGGTTGTGAGGATGGATAAAAAGGAGAAGATGAACTGAGGACCAGTGTTTACCATTCTGCCTCTCACCGGACCATCAACACAATGTGACCAGCTGCCTTAGCTCCTGCCACTGGATCTTCCCAGCCAGGATGGACTATACCATCTAACTGTGAGCCAAAATGAGCCTCCTTAAGGTGTTGTTGACACGTATGTTGTTTTAGCAACTAGAAACAGACCTGATAATGGTCTTCTGGTATGACACATCAGTATTTCTGTCACGGTCATTGGGAGGTATGGGAGGATTTGTATCTGAGCTAAAATGCAACACACAAACAGAGTAGAGGTTCTTCAACAAAAAGCCTTCCCTGCATGGATGCCAGTGTGTGGCCGCCTCTTCCCAGGCAGCAGTGAATTCAGGAAAAAACACAGATCACTTGGCTAGAGGCTTGCAAAAGAACTTCACTTGGTTTCTGAGTTGATGTGATATAATTTGGCTTTGTTGTGCCATATAGATATAATATAGAATGTCATTTATCATTTTTAAGTATATCATGAAAGTTCCAGTCTGGAGAGATGGCTTAGTGGCCAAGAGTACTTTTTGCTTTTTTAAGAGGGCACAGGTTCAATTCTTGAACCCCTATAGTGGTTTGCAACCTTCTGTAACGCTTGTCCCAAGGAAACCTGCAACCTCAGTCTTTTGGCACCAGGAATGATTGTGGTGTACATACATGCAGGCAAAATACACACATGAAATAACATATATGCACACATATATACACACACAAGTATAGATGTTGTCTTAGCCAGGATTTGTATTCTTGCACAAACATCATGACCAAGAAGCAAGTTGGGGAGGAAAGGGTTTCTTCAGCCTACACTTTCACGTTGCTGTTCATCACCAAAGGAAGTCAGGACTGGAACTCAAGCAGGTCAGGAAGCAGGACCTGATGCAGAGGCCATGGAGGGATGTTGCTTACTGGCTTGCTCCCCCTGGCATGCTCAGCTTGCTTTCTTATAGAACCCAGGTCTACCAGCCCAGGAATGGCACCACCCACAATGGGCTGGGCCCTCCCCCCTTGATCACTAGTTGAGAAAATGCCTTACAGCTGAATCTCATGAAAGCATTTCCTCAAGGGAGGCTCCTTTCTCTGTGACAACTCCAGCTTGTGTCAAGTTGACACACAAAATCAGCCAATACAACTATGCATATTATATAATATATATAATACATGTGTATATATATATGAAAGGTAAAGGTTACACACACCTTATCATATTATATACTTATAGTATATATTTTATATATTTAAATATATATGGAAGGTTTTATACACACACAAACATGCATACACACAGACACGGAAATATACTATGAAAAAATTGTAAGATGACCTTCCGGTGTTATCCTCATAAAGGTACTTTTCTCTAGCTCTCCTTGCCGCTTGATCTGCATACATTTACTCCATACTTGTAAGGAAAATACTGGAGCCTGCAGAAACCACACAAGCACCCTGAAGCTAATGACTCAGCCAGCCTGAAGAAGCAGGGCAACATGATGTGCTGTCAGCCCCAGCAATCACATAACAGCAGTACAAAGCACAAAAACAATGTCCTGCCATAACTGTCACTGGGCAACTTCACATGGAAACTCAGCATCTCCAAAATGGCCCTGCAGGGGATACTGGGACTTCTACAGAACATGTGCTGGGTTCTACAGCCTTGCTCAGAAATGCACCCTGTGCAAGCCAGGAACATCCACACTTCTGTGAACACACCTGATATAGTGTGGGGCTGGAGGACTTCTGCATGTGTGTGGGGCACAGTACAAAGCCACTTTTGACTCCACAGATGAGGGGGAGGTGAGGCCATCTGTGTGGAACAATACTGTTTCTCATTCTGCAGAGGCGGGGCCTGGTAAGCTTCCGACAGGAGACTTAGTACATTCCAGGTCACCTTATTTCAACAAGATCATGGTGTTCTCTCTCTCTCTCTCTCTCTCTCTGTGTGTGTGTGTGTGTGCGCACACACACACACACACACACACACACACGTGCACTCTCATACATGCATATGTGTTACATTAGTGTGAGCTCACACATAGAAGCCAAAGGATAACTTAGTAACATATTGCTCCTTTGAGGTTCTTGACTTTCCTCTGGGACTTGACAGGTGTGTAGGCTAGGCTAAGCTGGATATCCAGTGAGCCTCAAGGATCTGCCTGTCTCATTGTCTCTAGACTTAATAAATGTGTGTCTCTATGCCTACGGTTTTGTTTGTTTGTTTTTTTTTTTATGGACTTTGGGGTTGTGCTTGCAAGCATTTTGCCAGTGGCATCATTTCTCCAGTCTGGATGCTGTTTCTTAAAAAGGAAGCCAGGAGGCAGCCTCAGACAGATGTTCTGTTGGGCGTCAGGCTAATCCAAGGCTTTCCTGGAGGCCCTGATATATGGAGATAGAACATGTTTTCTTGTGTAAAACCAGGAAGATACTTGGCACACATAGCTGGTAATGACCTGTTACCAGGGCCTTGGAAAGGTGTGACTCCATCCTGAAACTCAACTCTTTCCACCCTAGAAGCCACTGTATGCTCAGTCTGTGATGTGCTTGAGATACCCTGAGTCTCCTGTGTACAGTATGGCTCTGTCATATTGTATGCCCCGTGGCTTTCTGACCTCTCCGGTCCCCTTTTGCCCTTGCAAACTGTATGTAAGATGCTGCGTTTCTTAATAAACTTGCTTGTACGCACCATTAGCTTGTACATGGCTTCCTGATCCTAAACTTTGGTGTCTTTACTTTTTAATCCTCTGGACCTCTTCCTCGGGACCCTGCTTATCCAAGCCACTGTTCTGTGCTGCCAGTGGCTGCTTAAGAACATGACCTGAGGCACCTTTGGTAGAGGAAGAGAGTCTGAGTCTTAATAAAACAAGATGCAGACACGTGTCTCCCTCTGGGCTGGGACTAACCAGAGAAAAGAAATTCCATGAGACCTGGAAGGTAGAGATAAAGAGAGGTCCAGAATTATAGGCTGAGAGCTATGAGGAGGTGGCTGGAAGTTTCAATGGTGCAAAGACCTCCCTGTGAGTATCCTGAGGCACTCTGGTCAGAGTGCTGCAGGCTTCTGTTAGTAGAGGTTTCTCTGGCCATTGTTGTCTATGGTGCATCAGTGGGACTGCCTTCTGTAAAGTAAGTACGCAGTGCTCGGCTGTGTGTGACAACAGTCACTGAGACACACAGAACCAGGGTGACTGCAGCACAAGGAAGAAACAGTCGGCACGTGTGACCACGAGAGAGGATTCAGATGTTTGTGCTCTCTGGGGTGGGTATTTTGTTCTAAATCATTGAATTTCTCGTTAGCCAATTAAGAGGTCTCCTGAAAGACGCCAAGCATAGAAAGTGTCAGGAAAGAAATAAAAACTGAAAAGACAAGAAAACAGAAAAGAAAATCTTCCCATTGAAAATGTGACCAGCAAAAACGTCATTGAGAAATTTCAGTGGGGAGAGGAGAGGAGAAGCAGCAGTCATGGAGACCAGTGAGTATGATTCATGCCATGTAGGAAATGGAGATAACAAAGAGGGGGAACAGGAATGTGCTGTAGCGAATACGCATGATACTTGTAATGGTAATAAAGAAACCCAACCACGATACCAACAAAATTAACATTCTGTCAGCAGAGACATCGATTGGGAAGGCAGCCTGAAAAAAAATATCCTATAAAGTGGTGGCTTGAATCCCTCCAAATCTAGAAATATACAAACATAATGGTTCAAGAGAGTGAGGGAAGCCTATGGCTATGCTAAAAGAACCCCAAAAGCTCAGGCATCGGCCCGTCTGAAAGCTAAGACCAAAGGAAGACTCCAAAGGTCACAGTGAGACAGGTCACAGATGACATACTGCCTCGGTAGCACCAATCTATGCATCTTCCCGGGGCTGAGAAGGAGAAAGTGGCACACTTCAAGTTCTAAATGAGAAGAGAGGAATACTTATGAATTCTAACCCTTATAAAATACCCTTTGGGGTGTTGCAGAGGTGGGTCAGAGTTAAGGGTGCTTGCTGCTCTTGTAGAGAGACCCAGGTTCAATTCCCAGCCCCCATATGATGGCTCATAACTGCCTGCAATGCCAGCTCTGCCTGTAATGTCTCATCCTCTCCTCTGACCTCAGAAGGCACCCACAAGTAGGTGGCGCATGCCCACACAGAGATATATACATCTACACATACAAGATGTTCTCACTTGTATAACTAGTGTGCAAGATGCAGGTTGACAGTTAGCACTAACCATCAATGCCACTACGGGGGAGAGACATGGGAACCTCAGTCTTTCTGAGGATCTCTTGGATCCTAGATGGATGCCTTAATTACAAACTATAAGTTTCTATCTAATCCAGTCTTTCTATATATGCATATATGTATACATACATACATAGAGAGAGATGTAGATATCCGATATATATCATCTGATAAATATATATTGATAGGCATCTTTCTGACATATACATATATGTGTGTGTGTGTGTGTGTGTGTGTGTGTGTGTGATAGGTATATATCATCTAATAGACATTTCTCTGATATATATATAATAGGTATATATCATCCAGTAAATATGTATCTGATAGATACATATCATCTAATAGATATGTATCTGAAGACATGTATCTGAGATATGTATACATATACATATGTGTGTGATAGGTATATATATCTGATAGATATCTGAGAGGACAGATGTTTATATCCAGTTTCTCTCACCTTACCTTTGGAGTCCATCACTGAACACGGTGCTTAAAGATTGACAAGGCTGGCTGGCCAGCAAGCTGTGGGGACCTTCCTGTCTCTGTCTGCCCTGTGTTTGGTTATAGATATGCACCACCACGCCCAGTCCTGATGCTTGTATGGCTGGTACTCTCCACACCCATGAATACTGAATACTGCTTAAGAGAAAAATGTAAATAGCATACCTTTGGTGTGTATAAGTATGCAAGTTAGTGGTGGCTTTAAACAAAAAAAAAATTAGACACAAATCAGAAAACTGACAACAACCCCCACCCCCACCCCCAAAAAAACCCTAACACTCTGTGTGCTGACACTCAGACCAGAGTGAATCAGAGAGAGTAAGGTGCAGGCATTCTAAAACATCTCCAGTGTTTCAACTTCTCCACAAAGTGTAAACCCTAGCACCTTTATTTTCTATGTCAGGGTCGAAGTTTTTAAAAGATGCTTCAGGCATGCACATAAAAATAGCTTGGAATGATGTGAAAAATAGATTGTGTTGTTTTTCAGAAAAGACAAGGTGCCTGCCAGATGGAACAAAGAAGCAAAAAGACCGGCTGATTTCCTCACTCACCTTTCTCTCCACTCCTACTCCAACTCGCTGCATGTGAGTGTTTGGCAGGAAACTGCCACAAAACTAACACCCCCCATGCCTCCTTCCTACACCAGCCAGTGCCATCTGTGTGCCACAGCAGGGCCAGAATCTTCAACATGGGCACGAGAAACAGCTCTCTGTGAATGCTTGATGCACTTCACCTTGGCTTTTTCAAAAACAAGGTTTGTCTTAGGGTTTTGCAGCTGTGAACAGACACCGTGACCAAGGCAACTCTTATAAGGACAACATTTCACTGGGGCTGGCTTACAGGTTCAGTCCATTATCATCAAGGTGGGAGCATGGCAGCACCCAGGCAGCCATGGTGCAGGCAGAGCTGATAGTTCTACGTCTTTATCCACAAGCTGCTAGCAGAATACTGGCTCCTGGGTAGCTAGGATTTGTCTTAAGCCCATGCCCACAGTCACACACCTACTCCAACAGGGCCATGCCTTCTAATAGTGACACTCCTGGGCCAAGCATACACAAACAATCACAGTGTTATACATGCATGCAGTTGAACTAACAGTCTTTCCTCAGCATTGTCTCCACAGCACTGGCCCTTGCTCACCATGGCCATTTCCTAATTCTGTGTTTGCCTTTTGTACAATGTCAGATAAATAAAATCCTACAAAACATTTTCCAGTCAGCTCTAAATTCACCTATGGAGTTGAGTGTGTCTGAATTGTTTTTATTCTGTCTCTCTCTCTCTCTCTCTCTCTCTCTCTCTGTGTGTGTGTGTGTGTGTGTGTGTGTGTGTGTGTGTGTGTGTCTGTCTGTGTGTCTGTGTGTCTCTGTGTGCACATGTGAAAGCCTGAAGACAACTTCAGCTGTCATTCCTCAACTGCTTTTTGTCCATCTACTTTGTTTTTGGACACAGACTCCTTTTGACTTGCCACTAGGCTTGGCTGATTGGTCAGGGCACCCCAGGAATTTACCTCAAGGATTTACCCTTCTCATACTTGATAAACAGGCTTTCTATGGACTGAACTATGTCCCCAGAGCTGGGGGCTCTTGTTTGTGCAGTAGCAAAAGCCATTTTTAATGTTTCCAACCTTCACAAAGTGAGTGCTGCATCTGGAAACTTCTATACATCTCCTTCAGGGTAGGCACAAATTTTCATCTCTCGTGGAAAATAGAATGGCATCCTCAAGTCCTTCGGTGAGTGTCTTTGTAAGAACCTCTGGGCTGTGTTCTGCAATTCCTGGACCATTTTGAGGCCGTATCACTGTGCTGCCTGCCAATGAGGATTTCTGGAAAGAAACTGTCTTTTATCGCACGCTGATGAAACCTTCTGACGAGGGAGGGTTTGGAGTGTTGCTGATCCCACAGGCTAATTGCAGTTTCTCTCCAGCTACTTTTGCCCCGAAAAAGCTGTTCTTTGACCTACCATCCTGATGAACAGATAGAAACCTTTAGAAGGTGTTAGCATAATAAAACCCATTCTCTGCCAATAGAAGGGCTAAGAACGCTATCCCATTGCACACAAGGCCTCTGGCTGAGATTCTTCTGCCTGTAATAACTTGACTAATGTCTTCACCAGTGAATTTTAAAAACTTCCTTGATTTCTGGCTGCCTTTGTTATATTTCTTGAAAGCTCCGTGGTATAAGTGGGGTAACCTGAACTTGTGTTTTTCAAGGCCATATTAATTCAATTTCAGATCCAGAATAAACCATTGCTTATTCTCTTTGAGAACGTGCCAAATTCCAAGACTCCTCAGCTGCAAAGTGTACAGTTCACAGGCTTTTCTGGATGGAGAAGAAGCCTAAGCAGTCCCCTATTTGGTACACCTGGTTTGGAACAACTTGGAAGTTGCAAAATTTTTACTTGATATGTCCCCTGATCTAATTAGTTAAAAGTGGTAAGAGGTGGAGAGATCATGAGACAGCTCTCTTGGTAAGGTTCTTCAACTGTGTGAAAAGAAAATGTAAAGATTTTAAATAAATCTTTAAAACACAGAAAGAAACACAAGATTCCTCTGTCCCTTTTGGGTAAAAAAATTATTGTCTACAAGAGAGGTGATTTAGACCCAGTGTCTACAGATTTCCCTAGTTAGCTGAGCAGAAACCAGCAATGTCCACATAGCAGGTGAGAGGCACGTGTACTTGTGTGTGTGTTTGTGTGTGTATTTGTGTGTATGTTTGTGTGTGTGTTTGTGTGTGTATGTGTGTATGTTTGTGTGTGTGTATGTTTGTGTGTATGTATGTGTGTGTATTTGTGTGTTTTGTGTGTGTTTGTGTGTGTTTGTGTGTGTGTGTGTGTGTGTGTGTGTGTGTGTGTGTGTGTAGTGAGAGACTCTCCTTTGTGTTTCTCAACTGTCTGGGCACCGATGTTCTTTTTGCTTCCCACAGCCTGGCTCTTCTGTTTGTGGGGGGAAGTAGGAAGATGTGGGAATCATCAGTAACTGGTCTTCTGGGCTGGGTGCAGCACGAATCAGAAATAAAAGAAGGCGGAGCCATTTCAGAGCTGCCTGTGGGGACAACAGTCTGAGCTGTGGGTGGGAAGTTAGCTCAGAACAATGGGTTTGGGATTCTCATATCTAACTGAAGCTTCCCTTAAAAGACAGCTCACCATAGACACCATTCCTGAGGCCTTCGTGGAGCCCAGGATGCTGAATCTTCCCTTGGGAGCCTCCTAGTTATTCCAAGACTTGGGAGGTTCCATAAGTGTGCCTGTGCATGAATCACGTACAGAAAATTGGACAGAATGCTAAGGAATTTGCATATGGACCGAAATTAAAACCCAGGATTGTGTTTTAGAGATGTGGTAAGGAGTAGATTCTATCTAAAAAATTAGGGATGTCTTCTATTCTCCTACAAATGCTGTGTGTGGGTATAGGAGTTGGGTTATTTGGGAGTGAAGGAAAGTGGGAGGAGACAGAGGAAGAGAGAGTAGAGGACCCAATGGCTAAGAGCAGAGATGAGAAAAATACAGATTTAGGAGAAAATATATAAATAAGAATGAGATTTAGAAGGGGACTGAGGCATTGGGTCCACGGGCCAAGCATTTGTCATGCAATTCGAGGTGCTGGGTTCAGATCTCTTACATGCTGGGCAGGTGTGGCCATGCACCATGCTGGGCTTCAGAGACAGGGACTCCCCAAACAAGCTGGCTAGCTCTATCACATGAATGGGCAGATTGTAAGCTCAGCAAAAGGCCCTGCCTCACTTCAGTAACTAAAGGAAGAGCCAGAAAGATACCAGGCACACATACACACACACACACAGGAAGATGAAGAAGAATACACACCTATTTCACACATGCCCTAAACAAGATTGCAGGAGAAATGGGGAGCCATACCAGAAGCAGCATAATGGGGCCTTGGGTGGAGAGGGAGCCTGGACAGGAGTTGTATTAGGAGAATGAGAACCGTCACAGATGGAGCACTGTGTGTAATGAAGGGAAAAGGGGCATCTTCAAGGTCCCAATAGGAGTTGTGTCAGAAAGACAGCCAGCATGTGCATGTGTCTGCATGGAAGGGCCATTAATTCGTGAGGACAAAAGGAGCTTCTGGCTCATACAGGCATTCAGGCCAGGGATGTTCCACACCGTGCAACCTGGTCTACACACGCCAAGAGGGGCTAGAATTAGATATCCCCCCAGAGTTTATCCCTCAGCTGCCAGGGAGAGAGAAGGGCTGTAACCCACAGGAGAGCTGGCTTCTTGTCAGCTACGTGTCTCAGAGACAGACGTGAGGATCAGGATAAATGATGAATTCTGAAAAGGGGAGACACAGTTTGTAACCTAGGTCAACCGGACTCCAGAGCTGTCTGCAGCCTCAGCATACCCAGCTTGAGAAAGACCATGCGTTACTTTTCTCCAGGACTTAGCAACTTCAAACTTCTGCTTCCTTATTCCTGGAGGACTCTCCTCCTTTCTCCTGAAGGAATCAATCACACCTTCTCTTCAGGCGATCTGAGCTGGTGGCATGGACATTAGTCAGCTTTGGGGGTTACTACAGAGTTTGAAAATGGGGTACTGGACCACATGTTTTGCAGTCCTGAGATATCAAGTTGACACCCACGGTGGTGACTAAGGGGAAGGTGACTGGGAACCTATTTACCATTGACACTGGGAACCTATTTACCATTGACACTGGGAACCTATTTACCATTGACCCCCCACACAGCATGGAGTCATGGCAGAACAGTGTGCTGCTCACACTTGGGAAGTGTTTGTTACTGGAGCGTTTCACACCACAGAGACCACAGCTAACTGAAACTGTAGGGTGGGAACAAATCTACGTTTTGGCCCGAGTTTCTATATGTGAAATCATAAGAGAATATAAAGCTACCAGGCACCTCAGTGTCTCCATATAGGGCTGAAGGGAATGGAGCCATTTTGTGTGTCCTGGAGGCAGATCCAGTCAATCATTATCACTCGCTTTCAGTGGCTTGTCAGCTCTGTGACCAGAATCCTTAGGGACAGACCAGGGACCCTGTCAGCCCTAACACTCCAGGTTCAGCCACCGGCCTTAAAAGAAAAATTAAGAATGAAAAGCCGTGGCACAGAGAGGTTTCCTTGCGGTGGCCACAGTGGAAAGAGGAAGAAAAGATCCCCGTGACTCTCAAGTCCGAATTTATTCTTAGGTTCTGACAGGAGGGTTAGGCTGAAATAGAGGGCGGGGCTATACATGACCGAATAGTCTCTTGCAAGCTGTGTCATACATGTCAAACCCTCAGCCCTGCTGAGTTTCATGCTGAGGGGGAACATGGCATTAGAAAGGCAAACACAGAGCTTTCATCCTGATCCACAAGCATGAGCTTGGGGGGATGGAGGGAGGGAGAGAGAGAGAGAGAGGGAGGGAGGGAGGAGGGAGGAAGGGAGGGAGAGAGAGAAAGAGGGAGGACAAATCATCCTTGCTCCTCATATTTCTCTGAGGCTTCTCTCTTCTTCGGGCCTTCCTATATCATGTCTGCTGTCCCTCTAGCTCTCCTGTTTTGAGCATTTCTCCTAACATAGCTACTTTCCATGTTTTGAAGGAAAAGTTCTCTGTCTCTTGGGGTACCCTCATGATGCCCTGGCCCCTGCCATGATAGTCCTAGCCTCACACCCCCAAACTGTAAATTCCAATAAACTCTTCCTACTATAAGTTGACTTAGTCATGAAGTCTCAGCATAGTAACAATAATAATAATAATAATAATAATAATAATAATAATAATAATAATAATAATAATATAATATAATATAATATAATAATAATAAGTAGCCGAGAAACCAGTGGAGCCGTACCTGATCCCCCAGCCTCCTAAGCTTTTCTCACAGCCCTAAACCAAGTTCTTGCCTGGAATCACTCTTTCTTGATAAACCCGCCCTGCTCTACCATGTGCGTCTGTGCAATTCATTGCCATACATACAAAAACCTAGAAGGTCTGAGCACCGTTTAAACTCCCTCCTCACCTCCAGCATCATTGCAGCGTGGTTTGTAGAGCATTTCTAAGGACGCCATTTGAACCTGGCCAGATGCCACGGTTCTTTCTAAGCACAGACATCACTCAGAGACATTGGCAGGGCTCCATGCCCACAGTATCTCCTCTTCTTCTACCCACCTGAAAGCTAATATTTTAGACTAGAGTGTGCTTTAAAAAAAATAAAAAGTGGAAATGAAAGCCAAGATGTGGTAGGGCAGTTACTTGAGTCTCTTCAGAAGTCTAAAGTTTGATTTCAAGTATCCACGTGTGCCAGAGTCCAGCTCCGGTGAGGCACAGGTCCTAAAGAGGAGGTGTGGAGTCAGTGGGGAAGGGAGACAAGCACAAGCTGAGGTTAAAGCAGGATAGCTCCTGTGTCTATTGAGAGCCTTTTACACTCTGTATTTGAACAATAGCTCAATCACAGGTCAAAGTAGAGTTAATGATTCCAAGAAATACGTGATCTTCCACAGATTGTTTTTTTTAACCAGGTTAGTCCTATTTTTCAGCATCCAGAATGAAAGAGGTTTTGATCCATTTTGTTACAGTACTTTTCTTCAAAACGAAAGAAGTGTTTTCAACAAGTATATGAGTCTCTGTTGTTCTCCAAGGTTCAGCAATCCTGCAGGGTGTGCCTGCACATTTCCTCCTGCGCCCTCTCAGCCTCTGTGGTCAGGAGGTGCCAGATACTGAGTCCTGAGAAACAAACCCATAAGAGCAATTTTCACTCCTCGATGTTTGCACTGTGCAGTGTAGGAGTTTGAGCTGTTTCCTAATTGGGTTCCTTTGTGTCTTAGCCTTAGAATACGAGCCTATTCTCCTCACGAGCTCCCCAGAAGGAAGGTTCTGATCTCTTACTATCATTCCAATATACCATACTATCCAAATTCCTTCAGTGTATGATCCTGTATGTAGCAGATGGGGATCAAGCCAGTCTAATGTCTTAACAGAATTTTTTTCTAGTGGTGCATACTAGAGCTTGCCACTCATCCTGTGAGTAACGTACCCAGGGAACCATTCACGGGCACTACTCTATACCTATTACTGAATTCCTGTTCCCAACTGCCAAGGCCTCACACTCTGCGTCCGGGCCCATTGTTTCTCTAGACTGTGTGTCTTCATCCTTGGGATAAGGCACAAAATGCCTAAGAGGTTCTGGAACCATCTTTCAGTTAATATATCTTTACCTTCTCTATTCTTCATTCAAACAAGAGGGCACAAAGATGATTCCTGTGGAGGAGTAGGCAGAATTATTACAATACAGAGTTCCATGGTGGCAGAAAATTTTTTCAAAGAATAATTTTTATTTAGAGGAACTTCATCTACCAAAGCCAATACAAAATTTCCCAAAGGGAAAAAGCAAACTGAGACTCCCACGACACAAAGTGAAAAGTATACAAGATAAATGTGTGATCCATGGTGCCAACATGCTGGAACTTTGTCAAGCAACAGTGGCCAGTCACCAGGTGGTCCATGTCACACATGGATGGCTCACAAATTCTGTAACTCCATGTCCAGGCGATCCAACAGCCTTCTCTGATCACCACAGGCACCTAAGTACACAAAGCAGACCCTTACAAAGACACACACGTATACATATATTTTTAAAAGTAAATTTTATTTTTTACAAAGTAGGAACCATTTTGCAGTCTCCTCAAAGGGAGTGGAATCATTTACATCAATCCCACCCGTAAGAATGAATGTCAAGTCCAGCGTGAAGCCAGTCACACTGGATAATATAGATATTAACAACGCCGTGGCTTATCAACATGCCAGTACTTCATCTCTATTTACTCCAACTCTCCTCGGGGTGAACAGGGAAAAGAACGTACGAGGAAGCTTCCAGATACTCACGACAGATATACCTTAGGAACCTCTTAAGTTGCAGCCTGCCTGCCTGCACTGCCTGCTCTGCCTACAATGTCTATACTACCTGCCTGCACAGCCTGCACTGCCTGAACTGCCTACCTGCACTGCCTGCACTGCCTGCACTGCCTGTACTGCCTGCCTGTACTGCCTGCCTGTACTGCCTGCCTGTACTGCCTGCCTGTACTGCCTGCCTGTACTGCCTGCCTGTACTGCCTGCATAGCCTGCACTGCCTGTACTGCCTGCACTGCCTGCCCTGCCTGCCTGTACTGCCTGTACTGCCTGCATAGCCTGCACTGCCTGCCTGTACTGCCTGCCTGTACTGCCTGCCTGTACTGCCTGCACTGCCTGCACTGCCTGCCTGTACTGCCTGCCTGTACTGCCTGCACTGCCTACCTGCAGACAAGAAGTAAAGAGGTGAAGTGACTGTCACTTGTACCTTCCCCATTCCCAGGAATGTTTTCCTAAAATTTTCTTCCAAACATTCATGTATGTGTATGTGTACGATGTATATGCACAGGCATATACATATACACATGAGTATGTATATGTATAATGTATATGATGTATATGTGTATGTATATATATAAATTTATATATGTGTATGAATATATATATATATATATTCATTTATATAACTATCCATTTGCCAGTTCTTTAAAAGTGATAGGTGAGCAAATGAATGCACAGATAGATGTGTGTTAAGATGTTCATAAACAATGAAGTGAATTATGGAGGCTGGTGGCCAGCAACAAATGAATGAGCACACCAGTGAAGAGACAGAGTGTGCACAAGCATTTGATCACCTCTCTGAGCATAAACTGTCTTTCGGGGTCCAAAAGAAAAAGTACCCTTTCTGCATTAAAACCATGTACATAGCACGTGCCTCAGAGGGAACCAAACCTCAAAGACTGAAAACATGAACTAAAACCTGGCGGACAGAGATCCGTTCCGAGAAGTGTCATTAGTGTGTGCTTGACTTCTATGACAACTGCACAGGGAGGCGTGTGCTGCTGTGCTGGAGGCTCTAATGGAGTTTAGACTACATTTGCATTTCAGAACTCAGGGCACAGGATGGAGCCAGACAGCCCGTCTTTAGACATGGTGGCTCCACTTGCTCATTGTGTACCCATGGGCATCTTCTCAATGTATTAATAGGATAATAACGACAGTCTCTGGAGACACTATATCCTCCACGCCTGCATCTTCTTCACTTACAGAAGAGGCCAAGTCTGATGCTCTTGTATCATCCCGTCTTTGCTTTGCTTGAGGACATGTCCTTTGCTCAAGAGATCGCTTCATCCTGTCAGAGGTGTATCCTGCTCTTCATCCCTCCACAGTGTGTAAGATGGTTGTTAGGATGATTTTTGTTTATTTTCTTGCCTTAAAAGATTCCATTTCACAAGCAGGTTTTGACTTCCTCTTGAGGAGGGAAGATGGATGTACTCCTGAGTAGAGACATAAATAAGGTCAACAGTCCAGCCCCGCCCGTATAGCCCCGACTGATAAGTGCTGGTTCCTAGAAAGACTTCCACCCTGTGGGGTTCTCAGTGTTGGCTGAGATTTAAAGGTCCCTTGAAATCTTATCATGATAGGCTTGTGTCACCTGATTATCCCCCCACAGTCTCTGCATTTGAATGCTCAGTCCCCAGGGAGCTGTCACTTTTGTTGAATGAAATGGGTTATTGGGGACAGGCTTTGGTCATGGAAAGGCTCATGCCACACCCAGGTCACTCTCTCTGATCTCTGTGGTTCAGGTTTCCAGGCAGCAGCTCCTGCTCCACCACCACAGACTTCCATCCGGCTGGGAATGAAAACACAAAGTCTTTGTTCTGTATTGATTATGGTGTTCTATGACAGCAACAGAAAACTAACTGACACAATTGCCTCCAGCCACATGACTGAGACCTTTCCAAACATGCCCACCCTGCCTTTCTCTCCCTCCCTCCCTCCCTTCCTCCCTCCCTCCCTCCCTACCCTCCCTCCTTCCTTCCCTCCCTCCTCCCTCCCTCCTCTTTCCTCTTTCTCCTTCCTATATCTACCCATCTCTCTGTTTCTACTTCTCTCTCTCTCTCTCTCTCTCTCTCTCTCTGAGTGTGTATGTGTGTGTGTGTGTGTGTGTGTGTGTGTGTGAATGGATGTGTAAGGGTCTCTGTATCTTTCTGTGAGTGCAGATTCACTGTGTGTATACATACATTCATTCCATGTATTTTCACATGGAAGTCACAGAAAAACCACTGTGTTTGTTCCTCAGACACATTTACCTTGGTTTTTTTTTTTTTTTTTTTTTTTTTTTTTTTTTTGTTTGTTTGTTTGTTTGGTTGGGTTTTTTTTTTGTTCTTTGTTTTTGTTTTTGTTTTTGAGACAGAATCTCTCATCTATATCAAGGGCTCAATGATTTGGCTAGGCTTCATGACTGGACTGTGGGACCCAGGAATCAGCAAGTCTCTACCTTGCCAATTAAGAGACATAAATCAAAATCAAAAATGTAGGAAAAAAAATTGCCCAATAGCAAAATTACATTAACAATCAATTCCTAATTAAAGTTGGAGTAACCAAAGTTGTTCGCCTCTGCCGAGGTTATTAAGGATAGTGGGAATTCACACACCTTGGAAATTTGTGACTTGGTAAAATCTGACATCTGAAAAGACCCTGTCTTCCTTTGTGTCTGTGACACAGCATCCTCAGGGCACATCCTCTCCGTAGGAGGGCATCACTGACTGGGAACACCTTCCAGTCACCAGAGCTGAGTCTCACCATACAGCAGCCCAATAACCTTTGTCTTCAAATAGTCTTTAAGGATTTGAGGCCAGCTGCCCAGGACATCGGCGCATCTAGAACTGAACCTCCCCTTCTCTTTCTGCTCATGCCAAAACCTTCTGTGGTTTCTTTTTTTCATCCACGAAAAGCTGTCTACAACCAAATTCCAAGTCTGAGGGAGTTCCTCCATCAGGCCACGGCATTTTCCCTCTCCTGTTGTGTAAGCTACATGAAATCATTTATGTGTGAGATACAATGTATAGAAAAACAAACGACCATAGCATCTATCCAGGAGAAATGGCCCCAAAGTTATGATTATATTTACTATCATAAATATTATACAATCAATATTATGGCAGTGATGCCGACATTAATAACTACACAGAAGTTGCTTACAAAACCTTAATTTCATAACACGATTCTCATTTTTTACATGAATTTGTGTGCTTGCGTTTATGTGCATGTGCACACATGCCAGTTCATATAAGTGGAGATCAGAGGACAACTTGCAGGACTCAGTTCAATCTTTCCAACATGGGATTCTAGGGATGGGACTCTCAGGCCGTCAGGATTTGTGGCAAGCACCCTTATCTAGTAAAGCATCTTTATGACCCAGTGGCAGCATTTTAAATTCACTTATTAACAACTAAGAAATGCAAAATTACTCAAATACCCTCAAGACTGTAGCTAGAATGAGACTTAAAACCCACTTATCTGTCTAATTATCTCAAATTCATAAGTGCCAATTTTGATAGCCACATCCCCATTCCGACTCTTCAAAATTTATCTACTTCACTGTTCTGATTATTTCCATAAAAAAAAAAATCCTGAGGAACTGAGAGCCGCCTGACTGGTATGGCTGCAGTTCTGACTGAGATTGACCACTCTGGGCCTTAGGTCTCCATTCATGCTGTCAGTCTACATCCTCCAGGACCTTAAGGAGAATGAAGAAAGAAGAGATTCAACACCAGGCACTGCTCAGCATGGAGTGGACAAGGGCTGGGAAGTTGAGCTTCATTGGTGACTAAGTGTTTTCTTCACCCAGTTGTATGACTGGACTGTGACAGGATACTCCAAGTGGGGTGGTTTTGAGAATCAGGAAGTTATTTTCTAGAGATGGAAAGGTCCAACATCAAAGCACCAGCAGGTTCAACATCAGGTTCCAAGAGGACACCACTGTTGTGTCTTCTGGAGAAAATGATCAGTGTGTTCTTCCTGCCAGAAGAGGGGGGGGGGGAGAGAGAGAGAGAGAGAGCTCATCTTTCCCACAACAACATTGATTCATTCACAAAAGCTCAGCCCTTATGATCTAAATATCTCATCCAATCCACCCAATATTTATGTATCATCTTTCTATTTATTTGGACTTTTCTTCAGTCAAGTCACAAAATATTATATTTGCTGTATATAGCTTCTTACCTCTCTTGCCAGATTCATCTAAATTCTGGATGTATCGTAATATGGTCAGTAATATGTTCTTATAAAAATTAGCTTCAGGTCTTCACTATTGGTATGTGTGAAAAAATCTGGGTTTATGAAAATATTAGCCATATATTCTACAACCTTGCTTCAATCTCTTACAAGTTCCCCAAACTTGTGTTCTAAGTCTGTGAGTGGTCCTCAGAAATGAGCTTGCCATCCGTGGAGACTGCTCCTATTTTCCAAGCCTGCAGGCCTTTTCTCCTCACCTTGCCTTGCTACCTAAGTCTTCTAGTGGGAGCCTGAGTCTGAATAAAAGGATGTTTGTCTGTTCTCTGTCTTTGGGAGAAAGCACGTAGCTTCTTTATTCACTATTGTGTTGGCTTTAAGTTTTTTGTGACAGTTGTTAATGTCTAGTCCTGTCTTGTTGAGAGATTTCACCATGAATTCATGTTTAGTTTTGTCAGATTGCTTATACACCGATTATTATAAACAATGTCTGGGGGTCAATTGGTATAGTAGATTAAATTATTCATTTTGGATTTATTTTCTTTTACTTTATTTTCTTTTACTTTAGTTTTTCAAAGGCTTATTGATTTGTGTGTGTGTGTGAAAGAGAGAGAGATTTTGTGTGTGTGTGTGTGTGTGTGTGTGTGTGTGTGTGTGTGTGTCTATGAATCCCTTGGTGGCCTCTGAGACCAGAAGAAATTATCCCATCCACTGTAATTGGATCTACAGATATCTGTGAGTCACCATATGGGTGCTGGACACTGAATAAAGTCTACTGCAAAAGCTTTTAACTTCTGAACCATCTCCCCTGTCCTTTATTTCATTTGTATTTGTGTGTGTGTGTGTGTGTGTGTGTGTGTGTGTGTGTGTGTATGTTCGGGGGTTAGGGTGTATGTGAGTTTGTGTGTACATGTAGTATCAATAGAGTCTAGAAGAGGGCATCAGATCCCCTGGAGCTGGATCTTGGGGCAGCTGTGAGTCATCTAATGGATGCTGAGCAACACTTGCCATCTGAAAAGGCAGCACATGCTCCTGGCTGCTGAGCCATCTCTCCAGACCAAGAGGATTGACCAGCTCAGCATTCCTCATCCTTCTTAAGGTTGCTGTCCTTTAACACAGTTCCTCATGCTGTGGTGACCCCAACCATAAAAGTATTTCACTGATACTTCATAACTGTAATTTTGCTACTGCTACGAATCATGATACAAAATGTCTGATAGACAGGATATCTGATACGTGAACCCCAAAGGGGCTGAGACACACAAGGCGAGACCAACGGGAATAAGTAATGATGCCAGAAACTTACCCACCTGTAAGAAATCCATCCCCATCGGGATGAGCATCCCCTTTGTTGGATCTGATTTGCTCATATTTTATTGAGGCTGTTTGTGTCTCTGTACATTCCGTGCATTAGTTTTCCTTCCATATAGTGTATTTATGCAACTTTAATATCAGCGGAATGTTAAACTAAGTAAATAAGTTACCAAGCAATATTCATGCTTCTGTTTTCAGAAGGAGGTTACAATTAGTGTTATTTACTCCTTAACTATGTGGAAGACCTCACTAGTGACCTGTCTGGACTCAACATTTTCCTCTCGTTTTAAAATCTTCCTAATTATGAAATCTGGGGGGTTGGATCAGTGGGGTAATCGCTTTCCATGCAAACTTGAATCTCTGAGTTCAGATTCTCCAGACCCAGATAAAGCCAGACACATGGTAATACTTATTTATAATCCTAACAATCCCACATTGAATTAATGAGTAGAGTCTCCCCAGAAGCTCCAGAGACAGCTAGCCTGTGTATACAGCAGGCAAGGGTAGCCAACCAGAAGAAAGGTAGGACCAACATACAAGGTTGATCTCAGTCTTCCAAACACACACTTTTGCATGCATGCACCATACATACTACACACCCACCCCCAATGGCTTGATTCCTTTAATAAACAAGGGTGTTTCCCATGATGTTTCTCATCTTTAAAATGGACTTGCTTTTGTTAGA
Organism: Micromys minutus; assembly: GCF_963924665.1. NCBI lineage: Eukaryota > Metazoa > Chordata > Mammalia > Rodentia > Muridae > Micromys > Micromys minutus. The sequence goes on from NC_137969.1 coordinate 102,231,607, forward strand.
AGTAGCTATTGAGGTTACTAGTTTTGTGGTTGCAGAGTCATTTGCAGGGCTTCTCTTTCTTTCAATAACCATGGTTGACTAGATAAGGAAACTGTTACTGGACTGAAAGCTACTCCTTGTTTCTTATCTGTTACTTTGTGTTTCTTCCTCTCCCACTTCTTCCCTGTCTGTGCTAGGACAACTAGATTGTTTCCACATAACCAACCTCATAAAAGTAAAAATAATTAAAAGGAAATGTAATTTTGGTTCTTAGGCAGCATTCTAAATCTTCCTTCATTCCTTACAAATTTAGAGTCTTTTTTGACTCTAAAAACTCAAGGCATCCTACTTTTTAAATGCTTCACATATATATATTAAGAAATAAGTATAAAAATGAGGAATTTCAACATAATTGGTGCTCTGTACTAGTAAGAAAATGTAAAATATTACACTATATAACACAGCCATACTGAAAAATTGTTCTTCATTTCAAATATCCAAGCCCATCCCCTCATAACCTAAACTGATTATTCTACACATGAAAGCTGTTTTAAAACAATTTCAAAGGTACCCACACTAAAAAAATTAGGAGTGAAGCAGTTGGTTCTTGTACTCATAAAATAAGTATATCTCTCAGCTTTCCTTTAATGAATTGTAAACCTTTCTCTTTCCAGTCTCTGGTTTTTGTTAAATTAAACAAGCAAAGCAATTGAGAGAAAGCCGACTAAATGCTGTGGTTTTGGTTCATCAAATTTAGTTTTAATTATGAGTGTTCAATCAAAATAAAACCCTGGGGAAGAGACACAGCCAAGGAGATTGCTTCGGCAATCTTTGAGACAACAAAAGGTTGGGAGGGGTTGAAGCCTAGGATTGCAAGAGGACAAAATGCTGCAGACCCAGTAGAAAGAGCCACCAAGATGTCTCAAAGCCCCAAAGAACCTTGGGATAGGCTTAGAAATGATTTCTTTCCATCCTTCCTGAATTTCACCTGAGTGTCCTGGTGCTCTTGGTTGCAGACCTCTGGAGAAGCCAGGTCTGAAATGAAGGTGCTGAGGTATAAGTTCTCAGCTGACTGGGGAGACAACCAAAATTATCTTGGGCCACTTTATGCCTTTTACTTGCTGTGGTGGTTTGTATTAGAATGCCACCCATGGGATCACATGGTTGAACAGAGGGAGTTGGCACTGTTTGAAAGGATGAGAAGGATTAGGAGGTGTGACCTTATTAAAGGAAGTGTGTCACTGGGGGTGAGCTTTGAGGTTTCCAAAGCCCATACCAGGTGAGGTTCTCTCTTTCTCTTTCTTTTTACTTTTTTAAAAGATTTATTTATTTGATATATATATATATAAGTGCACTGTAGCTGTCTTCAGACACACCAGAAAAGGGCATCAGATTTCATTAGAGATGATTTTGAGCCACCATGTGGTTGCTGGGATTTGAACTCAGGACCTCTGGAAGAACAGTCAGTGTGCTCTTAACCATTAAGCCATCTCTCCAGTCCTCTCTTTCTCTTTCTGCCTATGGACCAGGTAGGATGTGGCTTCAGCTACTGTTGCAGTGCTTACTAGCATGCCATCATGTTCCCTGCCATGATAATAAGGGACTAGGCCTCTGAAAAGGTAAGGAAGCCCTAATTCAATGCTTTCTTTCATGAGAGTTGCCTGGGTTGTGGTGATTCTTCACAGCAACAGATCAATGATGAAGACACCAACTTTTGACTTTGGTGTGGATGTCTGAGCTAACATCTTCTAATTGAGTGAAAAAGAACACCCTCTAAGAATGGGTCTCCCATCAGAAAATAGCATCCGCTGCCTAGCCTGGAGCTAAGAATGCTGTACCGCCTATAGGTGCAAAGTTCTTCAGCTTGCTGTAGCTGCCTGCTGATGGTTTCATTTATATAAGTGTATTCATTTAGATAAGCTTTTCTTATTAATGTGACAAAATACAGGGCAAAGCAACATCCGCAGCGGCCATTTTGGCTCACACCCAGGGCACAGTTTGGAACATCAGAGTCCAGACTGGATGGCTGCTAAGGTCTTAGAACCTGCAGCGACCTTCTCTTCTCACAGGTATCACCAGGCCCCTGCTGAGTCACTGCCTGTGAGTCTCCAGCTAATTGATTTCCAAAGACCAGGCTTTGTTTTGTTTTTGAAACCTGGGAATTGGAGTTTACATTCTAGAAGGTGTTGCTGGCCACACTGATTTCTCACTACCCCTCCCCCCCCCCAATCCTGTTTTGGTATCAAAGATAAGAAGGGAGCCTAGCTGTCCCATGGAGGCCCCTCCTTATTCCTTTCTTCAGACTTCCTGCCATGTTGACAGTCTCTGCCCAGAGCCTCTGCTGTGCTAATGGCTGACTGTGATATTAATGACTCCTTGACTAAACTCCTTACTGTCCCCACAACCCAAGTTCTCGCCTGAGAGTTTTCAGTTCATCCCAGTGAGGGAGGAAGAGTGGAGGTGTGTGAGGTGGATTCCCACCTTGAACCTGTAACCAGGAAGCAGAAGCAGAGAGCAACAAAGTCGGTACTCCACTGCTTTTCTCTTTATCATTCAGCCCCATGGGATGCTGCCACAGCAAGTCTTCCCACCTCCTGTTAAGCCAAACTAAAGACATCCCCATGGTGATGCCAGATCCAGTCAAGGAGACAATATCAAGTGCAAGATCTTCGACTTTTTTTTCTGCAATAGAAAAATGTCAGGCGTCATCTAGGCTAGGCTAAAGGCTAGCACATGAGTTTCCTGAAGGTGGCCCACCATTTTTGCAGGGACTGTGATGGGTGAGCTCTGGGAGGCAAGACCCCGAGAGACTTCATATCAGCGTTGCTTCTTGAAGCTGATATGCCTTTCCTGTTGCTATTAAATTAATAGACCATCCCTGAGCATTAACTCGCCCTATTGAGTAGATTTTTGGCATATCAACAAAGATGTGTTCCCTTAGAGTAATGTAATATAGACAAATAGGTGATTTCATAATTCCTAACAATTATTTTATTCAATTCTATCCTAAATGTGTACAAGTAACGGTTTTTGAGCCTTCTGTAATATGAAAACCGCAGTTAGGTGCCTTCATGTGTAACAAGTTAATTACAGTAAATAGAAAGTAGGCATGTAACAGATTTATGATCAAGGAATACATTTCTTCTGTGCTGCTGCAAAACCATTATCTGGTAACTAAAGCTCATAAAAAGAAATGAATGATCAATTGTAGGTGTAAGAACAGATGATGAAAATAATTGACTGTGTTTATCTACCCAAAAACTTCAATACTGGTGAGATACTAGGCAAATGATTTACCTCTTGACAGACTGTGCTAAACTAGACCTCAGATTCACAGTTTTTAACATTTAATGAACCTGTGGAGATAGTGGCAGATAATGAATGTTTAGTTAGAGTCTTAAAGGAAACACTTGTAAGCATCTTTGTTTACCCCTTATTCAATTTATGAGTTGAATTTATGTTTGAACTGGTTGTGAACTTTCAGGGAAAAAGAGATGCTTGGAATACTGTGTGATCCCGTATCCTGAGAAGGTTATACAGGACAAGAGTCCGACAGGCTTTTTCTTAGACACAGGTTAGTACCCCCTGTCTTTTTTTTTTTCTCTCTTAGAAATAAAGATTAGATATAAAGATTAGACTTTCTTTTCAAAATGTTTGTTTCTTTCTGTGACTTTCTCTAGCTGGCCAAGAGTTAGGAACTCCCAGCCTGGGACAAAAGAACCTTGGGGGAAGGGAGGGGCAAAAAACTGCTTTACTTAATCCTCTGCCCCTTAACAATTGAGTGTTAATTGCCTGAGGCCTGTAGCTTCAGGCCTCAGGATAACCCAGAGTCAAGACAGGTAAATACTCAGATGCTTCTCTGAGAGAAGCACAGCTGGGGAAGCTTCCTGAAGAGTGCAAGTTCCGCTTCCAGGGAAATTAGTCCACATCACCAAGATATCCTTGGGTCATATATTTTTGAATACATACAAGCACTTCATGGCATTTTGTGTATGTGACTGTACTGCTAAGCTTCAAGAGTCCCATTCTGCAAATGAGAATCACCTCTGTTCCTCCTGTGAAGAACCCAGAAAATTGTCATGGGCCAGCCAATCGACGTATAATGCAAATTTTATTGCTGTGATTAATAAGAAATTCTGATAGAACAACGTAAGGGAAATGGGATTTCTTCCGGCTCACAGTTCAAGGGTGTTGTCTATCATGGTTGGGGAGTCAAGACAACAGAAGCTTAAGCAGTGGGTCACATGACGTCAACAATCTGAAAACAGAGGCAAATGCATGTATGCCTGCTCAACATGAAGAAGCAATATGAGCTATATATGTATGTTTGGGCATACATGAGATAAAAATGGAAAGGAATGTGTTGTACAAATGCAACTGTTACAGGGATTAATCTCTACACCCATTAAACTCAGCCAGGCAGGGCCTGTCACCCACAGCCATGAATTGAACGTGGCCACGACAAAGATGTGAGGTGAATGCAAAAGGAAAAGGGCAGCTTCAGATTTCATCGCTGTTTAATCTGAGAAATCCAGACTTCCCCATTAATTGGTAAACTTTCCACCTGATGGAGTCAGGCCCACCCAAGACTTCGGGCCATTCTCTAAGGAAATAAATGATCAGTAGACTGTTCAAAACCCATTCATGCTACCACCTAGATTCATACTTAAGGAAGCGGTTCCTGGGATGTGTGCAGGCTACACAGGGCACTATTCCCCACTCCCTCTGCTTCCCATGAGGAAGCAATCCTAAAAGCATGTCCTATAGAGAAACATGTCAGGAAGGAAGGTCCAAACTACAGTTCAGCTGAGCCAAGGTGGCATTCCAAAAGCTATGTCACTTGTAACATGCAGATTTGACCAAAGGTGGTTTATTTCCTGGCTTTGTTAGGATTTTCATTGCTGTGAAGAGACACCATGACCAAGGCAACTATTTTATTTTTTAAACATTTATTTATGTATCTATTTATTATGTATAAGTACACTATAGCTATCTTCAGACACATCAGAAGAGGGCATCCGATTTCATTACAGATGGTTGTGAGCCCCCATGTGGTTGCTGGGATTTGAACTCAGTACCTTTGGAAGAGCAGTCAGTGCTCTTAACCACTGATCCATCTCTCCAGCCCAAGGCAACTAACTCTTAATAAGGAAAACATTTACTTAGGACTGGCTTACAGTTTCAGACCTTTAGTTCATTATCAACATGGTAGGAAACATGGCAGCCAGCATCCAGGCAGACAAGGTGCTGGAAAATGAGCCAAGAGTTTTACATCTTAATCCAAAGGCAGCAGGAAACTGTGTGACTTGGCATAGCTTGAGCATATATAACCTCAAAGTCGGCCTCCACAATGATACACTTCCTCCAACAAGGCCATACCCCACCTCTTAATAGTACCACTCCCTGTGGGCCAAGCATCCAAACACATGAGTCTATGGGGCCATACCTATTCAAACCACCAAACTTCCCTTTGGTTGGATTTTGTGTTTTATAATTATTTATGCACTCACACCATGATATATATGGGAAGGTCAGAAGACAACTTGCAGAAGTCATTTCTCTCCTTCCATGTGAGTCCTGGGGATTGAGCTTGGGTCATCATGTTTGCCAACAAGCCTGTTCGTTCTAAAGTGGAGCTCCAACTTCCAGAATGACAGTCTGGGCTCAGCGTAGGCTGAACTCTGACCAGATAAATCCAGATAGATTGTTGGGAATAGACAAAAGACTAAATTCAGCATTCCTGGGGAACTTGGGAAGTCAGTTTCTGTTTATCAGGATGAGCTATTACTTCTCTTATTTGCCTCCAGCAATGGGGTACCAGCTCCCTACTGACACATACCTGCAATACACACAAAGTGCCCAAACTAGCTCTTCTGACCAGCAAACCTGCCCTCACTAGTCTATCTTCCAGGCTGTTCCAGTTTATAGGCTTCCTCCTATCACCTTTGTCTTTAAAAATTTGTGAGGCTTCCCTGACAGTTTGCTATTCTCTCTGCCCCCTGAGAGATAGCCAGAGCAGTTTAAAATCCCCCAATAAAACATACCTTCTACCCAGGGAGTGTTCCAGCTAGATGGCCTCACTGTATCCTTGTTTACATTCACCAATCCAGGAGTGACCAAATGTATTCAGAGTGGCCAGTGAAGAAGCTGTATTTTCGTCACTTTACACAGGAGGAAGCTGAGGTCTGGATAGATCAATCACACAGCTTTTCTAGACTTCCAATCACTACAGATGATGACCCCAAGAACAGAAGAGAGCAGGCAGCTATCCTCTGGACCCTGTCTGCATGGGCCATCGCCATCTGTCATATCAGGACCTTAGCTGGAGACTGTAATTACCTGGTCTATAATTTTCAAGCAGTATTTATGGGGAACAAAAGATCAGTAGCCTTTAGATATATATAAAAAATTTTTTTCAAATGCATAGAGTAGGGAGTCTCCCGCCCCTGTGGGAGTTTAAATTGCTTTTCTCTAGCCCTGGGGGAAACAAAATCAAATAAAAATGATTTTTTTTTACCTATTTCTACCAGTTGCTAGCCCTTTCATTTGTTTCAGGGAGAGAGAGACATAGACAGAGAGACAGAAAGACAGAGACACAGAGACAGAAACAGACAGAGACAGAGAGATAGAAACAAAGACAGAGAGACAGCAACAAAGACATAAAGACAGAGAGACAGAAACAGAGACAGAGTGACAAAGAGACAGACAGAGACAAAGTCAGAGAGACAGATAGACAGAAACAAAGACAGAGGCAGAGAGGCAGAGAGACAGAAACAGAGACAGACAGAGATAGAAGCAGAGGCAGAGGCAGGGAGATATCTCATCTCTCTGAGCCTGGCATTATTATCAGTAGTACTGTGTAGGTGGAAGTCTCTGCTGAGACTGTTCGCTTTACACATGCAATTCCAAAGCACTTTCTCTGTCCAGGCTTCAGCTCCCAGCTCTCTTTGTCATAATACTTTCGCCCTGAGATGTAACTTTTGATAGAGTACTGAGTCATACAGCCCACGCATGAGCCAGACTGTCCAGGACTTGCCAGAACACAGCTATGTTTTGACTTTTTTATATTACCCACCAGGTCCAACTTATTAAATTTTTGATGTCTACTTCTCAAAATCCTGTAGCTGATCAAAGTCTGCGGCTATCACTCAAGGGGTAGAAATGAGGGGGTTGAATTTTCTAAACAAGGGTTCTGGGTACAGCGCTCTCCATCGGAGAGGGAACTTGGCCATGTCTGAGGTTTGTACTTGATTTGTCAGCTGCCCAACTGACATACAGCCTGGGGTTGAAAAGTTGTTCAACACTAGTGACTTTGAGTGTGTCCCAGATGCCTGCAGGCTGCCTTGGCCTCTGAGGCCAGTGAAGCATCAATCCCAGAACACAGAGCCTTTCCTCATTGTCCCAGGATCTGTCTCATCTGGCAGGGAGCCCGTGGACACTGTGAGTTCATCTGCCCTACTGTGTGTAATTCTACATTGTCCTGTGGCCTTCAGTGAGACACTCAATAGTATAGCCTGCATCTCTCTGGGCCCTGAGGATGGCACACGTGTGTAAGTGTGTCTGAGACACAGACCAGAGCCTGGACACCCACACCACTGGCAGCTGAATGGTGACAAGGATACTACCTGGAGGGCAGGAATAGGGGCTGGGGATGTGGCTCAGTTGGTAGGATACTTACTAAGCGCAAAGGAAGCCCTGGGTTCAGTCCCCAGCACTTAATAAACTGGGACTGGTGCTGTGCACTTACAATCCTAGCACTCAAGAAGTGGGGGCAGGGAGATCAGAAACTAAAGGTCTTGGCTATATAAAACCCTAGGGGGTGTTGTTTTTTGCTTTGTTTTGGTGTGTGTGTGTGTGTGTGTGTGTGTGTGTAAGAGCAAGTCAAACATGAACAGTGTATATAGGTAAGCAAGAAGCAGCTCCAGTTTAGAACCAGAGTTCTGTCAACTGTTACATTGAGGCTACAGTCAACACTACAGAGACAGAATATTGAAAATAAGAATTGACTTGAACTATTTACCACCTGTCTTAGTCAGGGTTTCTATTCCTGCACAAAACATCACGGCCAAGAAGCAACATGGAGAGCAAAGTGTTTATTCAGCTTACACTTCCACATGCTGTTCATCACCAAAGGAAGTCAGGACTGAAACTCAAGCAGGTCAGGAAGCAGAAGCTGATGCAGAGACCATGGAGGGATGCTGCTTATTGGCTTGCTTCCCCTGGCTTGCTCAGCCTGCTTTCTTATAGAAACCAGGTCTACCAGCCCAGGGATGGCACCACCCACAATGGGCTGGGCCCTCCCTCCTTGATCACTAGTTGGGAAAATGCCTTACAGCTGGATCTCATGGAGGCATTTCCTCAACTGAGGCTCCTTTCTCTGTGATAACTCCAGCTTGTGTCAAGTTGACACAAACCAGCCAGTACACAACCCATTTGTTTACTATGAAAGTAGTGTGCCAACGACCAATTCAGATTTACCCAGGAATCCTAAAACGGTCAAGCAATGGGTACCGTCTATGCTGTCTAAGTTTGTGATGGAGGGTGTCTATTTGAAGACTTACTCATTTTTATTTTGTGTATATGTGTGGAGAGCACATGTGGCGGCAGTCCCAAAATGACACTTGGGACTCTGGCCTAGTCTTGTGACTAGCACCTGACTTCCTCCTCCCCCCCCCAGATTAGCCACTCCCACTGAGCAAGCTGCACAGGTGCACCCATGACTTGAGATCAGGCCAGATGATGCGGACCTATGAACTGCAGCCACGCAACATGGACTGAGGAGGTGGAGATGAGAAAGGATAATAGGACTGTGCTTGGGGGCGGGAAGGGAGAAAGAGAAACAGAAAGAGAAACAGAAAGGGACAGAAAGATTTTCACTGGCATGCTGTAAGGTTCCTAAATAAACCTCTTTGAGAAGAATGCTATGTTGTCACTCCTTTTCTGCTGGTCGGAGATGGTAGCAACATCTATGGCTTTTTGTTGTTGCTGTTTTTATTTTGTAGGCATCTCTATGAGCCATTTCCATGCCTGATGTCAGAGGAGGATGTCGGATCCCACAGGACTGGATTTACAGACTGGTGGTTAAGTAAGAATGGCCCTCTTTGTCAGATTCCCAACAATGGGAATGGGTTGCAGCTCTGACTCTTTTGTCTGCTCTTCAGACCCCTTCCTCCTACTAGGTTCCCTCATCCAACCTTGATATGATGTGCCTAGTCTTATTGTGCCTTTTATGGCATGTTCTCTTGATATCCCTGAGAGGCCTGCTCTTTTCTCAAGGGAAATGGAGGAGGAATGGGTCTGAGGGAGAGGGGATGTGGAAGAAGTGGGAGGGGAAACTCCAGTCAGGATGTAATGTATGAGAGAAGAATTAAAAAAAAAAGAAAGAAAGAAAGAAAGAATGATTCCCCCTTAGACTCATATACCAGAACGCTTAGTCATCACGGGCTGGCACTATTTGAGAGGAATTAGAAGGTGTGGCTTCTTTGGAGGAAGTGTGTCACTGTGGGGTGGCCTTTGGGGTTTTAAAACCTCAAGCCAGGCCCAGAAACTCTTTTTCTTCTTGCTGCCCATGAATGTGCATGTAAAACTCTATCTAAACCACACTTATCCTGTGCCATGTTTGTCTGTGTGTTCCCATGGTCCTCACAGACAGCAATGGGCTACACCACTGAAAATGGGAGCAGCTCCAATGGAATGTTTTCTTTTACAAGAGTTGCTGTGGTTGTAATAGACCCTTTTCAGCACTAGAACACTGAAGACAATATAGGTGCTGGGGATAGAACAGAGCTCAGGTCCTGTGGAAGACTAGCCAGAGCTTTTAACCTCTGAGCCATCTTTCCAAACACCCCCCGGGGGGATGTAAGTAAAAAATGTGAGAAGGTCTAGCTGGGGTATGAAGGTGCTCTGAGTCTTTGAAGGAAAGATCTTTCTTAGAGAAGGAACCCAAAGAAAAGACTTCCATGAAGAGCAGTGATGTGAATTCATTCCCTGTGCAAGATAGACCTTGCTTATTAGTATGGGACTTCTTTCTGAGCTGGCTGGGTGTGCAAGAGCATCCAGAAATAGAGTCTGTGTGAATAGGAAACTCATGACTTTAGAGCCCCAAAGACCTACTCGATGAGCTAATGGATTAAGTGGGGCTACTTATAACAGTATGAGTGGGGGTTTACTTACTGGAGTGAGGTGGAAACTTATCGGGCTCTTTCAAAAGTTGGTTGGATGGTGTTTTGCTGGGTCAAACATGTGAAGGACCCAGGTATGCAAGGCTAAGGCAGGCTTGTGAAGGAATGTTTCACTGAAGCAGACATGAGAGAGGATGCTCTGCTAAAGCAGGCACATGAAAAGACGTGATAAAGTATTCTTTGCTAACAGCATGCATGTATTGGTCCGCTTTACTTTTCATAGTTGAGCTGCACTTGTCAGGACTCCATAGAAAGAAACGTACCAAAAACTTCTAGTGCTATACTGCAGTTTGTTGCTGCTCCCAAGGACTCAGGTTGACTAGAAGCACCACTGAGGCAAGAGCCATGCTGAGGCAAGGCACACAGAGGACAGGCAATGTTTGGAGGGTATAAATAGGACTCCATGGAGTGACAGAGACAGAGCTTGGTTTGCGGTACAACTAGCTATGTAACACTTGTGGGTCTCTGGTCTTCACTGGATCTTTGCTTCCCTGAGAGGCACAGCTGAGAACTTCTGCTGTTGCTCCAGCTCCTTCCTGCTGACTCTAGCAGAAGCTAAAGCCTGGCTGCCTCTGCTAGGTCATGTCACCGCTGTTGCTTACCAGACTCTACCAAACTGGACTGCTGGTGTATCCAATGAAGTGATTGTGAGTGGATCGAGGTGCCTGCTGACCTGTGAACTGAACTGCTGATTTCTAGAAATCACGGGTGGGAGTTGCTCCAAAGAACTTTTCTGAACATGTCCATCCCCCTCCCCACCCCAACTGGATACTTTCTTTTCCACTACTTCTAGTGAGTGGTGGGTTACAACGAAGGTTAAAGTATTCAAGAACCATCGTTAAAAACAGGATTTGAAATAATTAAAATAGCACTGGTGTGTGGCTAATTCAGGAGCAGCTGCACCACTGAAAACCCATCCCTATTATGGACGATGGCCCATGAAAGCCAGAACCAGAATAACTCTTTATAAGTAACAAGACAGCTCAGTGGCCTAAGGATCACTGCTGGGCAGCCTGGCTGCTTAGAGACTTATTCTGAGCCCTTACTTATCACCTCTGAGGCATTGGGAGGCCTGTGCTGAATCTTCTAAGTTTCCACTTTCCAAGACCGGTAAAGTGTGTTGACTCCCTGAATCTCCGAACCATTCTTTCTCGAAATAATTTTTCAATGCGAAGGACATCACTGTGTAACAAAATACAGGAAGAAGGCAGGCCCATTGCAAGAAGTTCAGGGAGAAGTTGCTATGGGGTCATTCAAAGGCTTACCTCAATGGATGTTTCATGGAAGTATTTATGGCTGTGAGACACTGGAAGATGAGAGAATCGAATGGCAGGAGGCACATGCAAGACATCATCACAGCATGGCCCAGGAGACAGGTGGCAAGGGACAAGGCCAGAATGTAGGCTGGATGAATGGGAGAATCGTGAGATACAGAAGCATGGGTGGAGGATCACAGGCTGAAGATGGAAGAACTAGGAGGGCAGGCAGGCAGTCCCAGAGCCCACTCACTCTTGCCATGTTGTAGAAGCTTAGAGCATTCTGCAGAAGAGACGACTCAGTAGATGGTGGGGGTGGAGGTGCAAAGACCTGCAGAAAGCTGTACTCTGAAAGGTAACTCTTTCTTCTCCATCTTATTAACTCTCCTCCCCCTCTTCTCACATCCCTTTATCTTACACTCAGACTGTGCTTAAAGATTTGCCAAGAGAAATGTCTCTGGCACAAAAGCACACACAAATGATCTACTTGCATGCAGGATGAGCAGTGTCAGCAACTGTCCATCTTAACTGGCTTCCTGGCTTATGACCACTTATGTGAATGGATTTCTCTGCCCAGGGA